>NC_091398.1:4410000-5040000 GCF_032191515.1 Phaenicophaeus curvirostris
TTGGAAAATCTATCCTGTTGGCAAAGCCAACCATGTTAAATTAATGGGAAAACTCCTTGACTTGAAAGCATCCTTATTTTTCTTCGTCCCATGGGCTTTAAACATACTTTGAGATGTGGCCACCAGCTGTTGCAGAAGTGTAAAGTAAATTTAATATGATTTTTTATTCAGCTCGTGGTGACAACAGCATGAAAATCTCAGCAACTTGTTTATGCCTTGTATGGATTTTAATGCGCCGACGGAAGTGGATTCCAGTCCTGCCGTCCCAACGAGCCACTGTCTGCTATCAAAGTAGATTTCAAAGCAATACCAAGGCATTTCCAAGCAAGATTAGCAGAGCTGGCGTGACAGGGCTTTATTTTCCCAGTTGTTTCCATGTTCTGCCTGTGATCTGGAGGTGCCCTCTGGAAAGATGATTACAAGCGGTTTCCCTTTCTCATCTGCTTCACAAGCTTTGCAGGGGAACAAAAGAATCATGATGGGGAAAATAAGATGTAATGCAGTGATATGGAACAATAGGAGAGTTAATTTAATGAGAATGTTAAAGAAAATGGTGGTAAAGGGTCAAGTTGAAACATTCCACACCCTTTCCCTGTCCCCTCAGGACCCTGAGTTATATGAGCCCTGCGTGATGTGAGCAGAGGCTGTGTCTAAATACATTATTTCCTTCCATGACATCAAAGCTCATTTTACACCAGCCATCAAAGGAGGGTCACGCCTCATTTTTAGGAGCTTTGCCCAGTAGAAAGGAAACAGTGAACGACTGATGGGAAATCATCATTCCTTTTTCCCAAACAATTTCTGGTTTATGGTTTCATTTTGACAGGGGCGTTGGTTTCAACTCCAATAAACAAGAAGTTCTTTAGAGAATTACTCTTTTTCTTGCCTCCCCCCTCCCTGTTTTATCAACTCCAACCTGAGGTCTCAGTTATATGGGTGTTTATTACAGCATGGTGGTATGATTAAAGGAAAACCCCTAAATCGGGGAGACTGGAAAGCTTGGAGTCATAGGAAACCTCAGAGACCATGGAAAAATGACCATTGTGGTGGGAACTGCTGAGAGTCGCCCACCCAACTCTCCCTGCCTATCAGACTGTGTCCTTCTGCTGAAGTGCTGAGATTTGGGGGCCTCTTTCTCCCTACCCTGAACACCTCCATCCATCTCATCTTGTTTTTTCCCAGGAATTAGCAAGAGCAATGGCTTCTGCCAGCAGCTCTGGAGGCAAAGATTGCCCTTTCTTAACCTGCCAAGGAGAAAAGAGACCCTATGTGTATTTAACCTAAACTTTGTTTTTATTACTTTCTAGGCATGTCTATGCATGTTCCTGTTTTTCCTTTGTTCTGTGGGATCCTCAGCCAAGTTTCTGTCCCCTCCCTGGCTCCTGGGCCAGCGGTTCTTGTTCTCTGCATATTTTAATCCTCTATGGCAAAGACCTTTGCTAGTTCTGAGCAACATTACAGCTCTTCTCCTCCCCGCATCTCCTACCACACTTCTCTCTCGCTTGGAAATCCCCGAGATCCTCCAAATTTGAGGGTGTTAATGAGGGGGATCCCCAGTCCTGTGTAGAGTGTTGGGGGGGGGGCGGATAATAGAATCATTAGGATGGAAAAGACCTTTGAGATCATCAACTCGAACTGTACCTGTCCGCTACTAAATCGTATCTCCAAGCACTTTGTTTACCCACCTTTTAAACACCTTCAGGGATGGGGACTCCACCACCTCTCTGGGCAGCCTCTGCCAGTGCTTGATGACCCTTGCTGTGAAGAAATCCTTCCTAATGTCCAGTCTAAACTTCCCCTGGTGAAGCTTGAGGCCATTTCCTCTTGTCCTCTCACCTGTCACTTGGGAGAAGAAACCAACTCCTACCTCTCTACAACCTCCTTTCAGGTAGTTGGAGAGAGCAATGAGGTCTCCCTTCAGCCTCCTTTTCTCCAGGCTAAATAACCCCAGGTCCCACAGCCGCTCCTCCTAAGAGCTGTGCTCCCATCTCTTCATTGCCTTTGTTGCTCGTCTCTGAACACGCTCCTGGACCTCAATGTCTTTCTTAAAGTGAGGGGCCCAAAACTGTACACAGGATTCAAAGTGCAGCCTCAGCAGTGCTGAGTACAAGGGCAGAATCACTTCCCTGGTCCTGCTGGCCACGCTGGGTCTGATACAAGCTGGATCAAGCATCCAGCATGGGACAGTTTGGGGGTTTGAGTGTGAGGACCCAAGGTCAAGCACGAGGTGTTTGGAGGGTGGAGTGGGCGGTCTCTGGTCTAATATGGGGCATTTGGGGGATGAAGCAAGGCTGCCCCTGGTACAACATGGGATGTTTGGAGGTATGAATTAGCAGGGGTGTCCCTGGTGCAGTAGGAGCGTTTGAGAGATGGAGTGGAGGTCCCTGGTCCAACCAGAGCATTTGATGGATGCAGAAGCCCACGAGCAGGCTGCAACCTTTCTCCTCCTGATGCCCTTATTAGCAAGATGGAGCTCATGAAGCACCTCAGGGGTCCTGCTTATACTGTCATCCCAGGGGCTTCCTTGGGGCATCTTGGCTTCCCTTGGCCTCCCACCTCATGCTGGGGTCACCCAGGGGTGCATCTCTGCCCCAAGCTGCCTCGTGGTATCAGCCACCTGCAAGGTGGGATGATCCTCCCATGCTAGGGAGTGAGATGCTCATGCAGAAACCTCCCTGCCCAGCTCAGCATCCCCCCACCTAAACAGAAGCATGATGCATTGCCGTGTCTCTCAGGGCATGCTTTTAAATCTGTTAATCTCCTGTAATTGCACGCGTGTTAAAAAACACCTGTTCCCCTGCAAAGCCACCGGGATACCAGGCAAGGGTATGAACGAATGTAATAAAAGATGCAATTAGAAAGGCGGGCTTTGATCTCCAGGAGGTAAAGGAGTTCAGGCAGCTGTGCTGAAACCTCTCCCGCGGTCACTCTTCTACTTCGGTAACATCCTAACAAAGAAGATCTTGTGTCTGTGATGGCTCATTACGGCCCTTCGTCCCAGCCCGCGGCCACCTGTCCCTCCCTGCCGCCAAAGCACGCTGCCTTCAGGGTCCTTTCCACATCGCTCTTAGCCGAGGGGCACGAATTGGATTTCACGGCCCCGACGCTTGCTGAAAGCTGCCGGGCTTTGCTCTTGATTACTCAAAGCCTGCACTGCAATGGGTCCTTTGTTCCTGCAGCCCTCCCTGCCAACAGCTGGGCTCTCCATCCAGCTGTGCTGGGATGCAGGCGAAGGAGCAAGGAGGCAGCCAGGATGTGGGTCACTGCACGAGACCCCCTGTGAGCGTCTCCAAGGGATCCCAAGGGAGGGATGCTGCCCGTTTCTGCATGGGGAGAAGACCCCTTGCTCCCTCTGATTCACATCCCATGCAAGGATGCTGTTGGCTAAGGGTCTGGCCCAGAGGAGATGGAGAAGTAAAGCTTTTTCTGGTGAGATGCCTTTCTGAAACTAGAAGAGTCTGAGACTGTGTTGCTTGTTTTTGTTTTGATTTCCAAGGATCAGATCAAATCTACATCCTATTAGCAGGATTAAAAAGCCAGGGAATGATACCATAATGTCCAGAAATCAAGAGATCAGATCTCGGGTAGCTCCGGGCGTGGAAAGAGCAATAGAGAGATGCTGACACGGTGCTGCATCCAGCAGTGTGCTGTCCATTTTCAAGGTTAGCTTTTCCCTCCAAGTCTTTCCAAGGTTACATAGTTATATTGCAGCGCCTTGGGCTTGTAGGCAGCCTGCAGAGGGTCCTGCTCCATTTCCTTGCTTCTGGGGCTCTGCCACCTCCATGGGACCGTTGGGATGGGGATCAGACCTGCCACACTGCATGTCTCCAAAGGGACAGGGGAATGGTTGTGGCCACCAGACCCTTGCACCTCCCAACCATCCTCTTGCATGGCACACGGCTTACTCAGTTCATTGCTAAAGTTTGCTTCAGGCAGTGCTTCCCGGATAAAAAATAAAAAAGGAGGGGAAGGGAAACCAAGAAGGAAATATCCCTTTCTACTCACAGGAAAAATAAAATGTTTCTTACCATGATCCAACGTGATTTTCACTGTGCACTTGGTGCAGAAGAAGGGTGGGAGGATCTCCTCCCTACACATCATAGCGCCCTGCTTTTAGCTGGAGTGATGCTCCTTGCTGGCTGCAGGAGGAGAGCAAAAGTTTTTCATTAGAGAAGTTCGGCATTTATAATAAACTTTATACATTTTTATAAATATTTTGTATCTCAAGGAGAGCAAACATGCTCGGGGAGGGGTTTTGTTTAGCTGAGAAACAAGTCTTCCATAAACCATGTGGGACCTTTGCCTGTTATGAGGGATGGAGAGTGTGGGTCAAAAGCTGCCCCAAGCCACACTGCTCTAATAGGCTGAGCTGGGAATTCTTGCTCTTTGCAATATCCTCTGCAATTGTAGAATCATAGAATGGTTTGAGTTGGAAGGGAACGTAAAGATCATCCAGTTCTACTCCCCTGCCATGGGCAGGGTCACCTCCCACTGGATCAAGCCCCATCCAACCTGGCCTTGAACACCTCCAGGGATGGGGCAGCCACCACTTCCCCAGGCAACCAGTGTCAGTGCCTCACTACTCCCACAGGAAAACATTTCTTCCTAAGATCTCACCTCAATCTCCCCTTTTGCAGCTTAATACCATTCCCACTTGTCCTATCCCTGCATCCCCGATCAAGAGTCCCTCCCCAGCTTTCCCAGAGCCTCTTTCAGTACTGGAAGCTGCTCTAAGGTGTCCCTGGAGCCTTCTCTTCCCCAGGCTGAACAACCCCAACTCTCTCAGCCTGTCCTAAAAGATGAGGTGCTCAGGCCCTCTGATCATCTTCTTGGCCTCCTCCGGACTCACTCTAACAGGTCCACATCCTTCCCGTGCATCTCCGGAGCCTACCTGCACTGCTCTGCCAGTGAGCACCAGTCTGAGTGAATTACCCATGTTCCACAATAAATGTCACCACCAAGGTGGCCAACACAGAGAACCTGTTCTGGGTGTGGTGGGATACGGCACAGGGAATCCCTGCGGAAGGGATGTCCAAAGCATCGCACCCACAGCCTGTGCGAGCTGGGAGGCAACTGCTAATGCTTCCTGTGGCTGCTGCTCGCTGCTGGCTATCACAGTGCAGGGCTCTGAAGCAGTCAAAAAAACGCCTCTGAAACAAGTCACTTAAGAAGCGTAAAACCTGCACCTTGAAGAGGAGGTTGAGCTGGAATAAGCGCAATTCATATATGGACTGAGCATTGTCAGGTGCATCTATGGACTAAGCACCATTAGAAGCAGATGAGGCATAAAAAAAATTAAAAAGGAGTTTAAATATAGGTCTTTAAGGGTGGGTTTCCCATCACTAGGTAGATGTGATCCTGCTAGTGCTGCGGGATACCCCACAGGAGTCATTTGCAAGAGCTGGCAAAGGGGGATGTGACCAACAGCTGCTGTAAACCCCCTTGCAAATCTGCCTTCATGTCAGAAAGGGTAAGCCTGGAAAAAAAAAAAAATCCTGGAGTGCTGAGTAAAAGCTCACCAGGCAATTAGCATCACTGGTGCACATCATCTGCACTGACAGCCCAGTTGGGGTGTACAGCGCTGCCTCAGGTTGAAACAGGTTGCTGCCAACACCACCCTTTGATGGAAGGGAAACTGAGGCACAGTATTCTATGATTCTGTGATAATAATCAATGAAGGAAAGGCGGTCGTTTAAAAGACCGAAGGAATATTAGTCAGCATTGAAACGATTGTCTGAAAAAAAAAATACAGGCACACCCTGTAAGTGAGGAACTCAAAGGGTGTGTGGCAATAGCAGCATAAATATTTGATCTGTTTTCTTTGAATGATTTCCAGACCAATGCACGGACCAGGAGACCAGCAAACAAGATCTCTAAATTCAGCTTCAATTTCTGCATTTAAATTGGCACATCTCATCACAGGAGCCCAGTGGAAGGGCCAAACCTCCAGAAAAACTGAACGCAAAAGCCCATCTGCCATTGGAAAAAACCAGCTAACTCCATTACAGCCTCTGCTTTGTCACAGGAGACACTTCTCAGTTGTCACCAGGGAGAACTGAGAAGCAAAACCGTTTTTTCACCTGCCAAACGTCGCTAGCAGAATTACCTTTCGACACAAGCTCTTCTGCCGAGGGTGTGGGGTTTCCTTTTTTGGCTTGTAAGAGCTTCCGGAGAGTAATGCCAGTAGAAAAATAGCCAGTCAAAATGAAACAGAAAGTTGCTCTGTTTCCCTCCTTTTTATTATCTAAGCAAATTATTGCTAAGTCCCCACTTACCCAGCTTCTTTGAATGTCATTGTTGCTGGGAAAGGCTTTCTCTGTGTCAGTCTGTGTTTCAGCACTTGGATGTGGTTAAGCCTAGCAATGTCATATCCATCGTACCTTAATTCTGTTTGGAGATGGCAATGAAGCCACCACCAGTAAAGGTGTGAGTGCACCCCAGTGGAGATCGCTTTCTGCACCTCCCATCCCACTCTCCACCTTCACGCTCCTGCCTTCATGGATACTGGCACTTAAATGCTCTGCAGAGGGAATTTCTTCATCAAAAAGGTGTCCAAAACTAGGCTGAAACCACCCTATGAGCATATCCATCCTTTCCAGAAGGCCTGAGGAATGCGGCAGAGAGGACCAATCCCATCACTGCTCAGGATGGGACCCTCCAGGAGCTCTTCTCAGGCAAGATGTTTTGGGACGTGCCCAGCATTTCCATATTTCCCCTATTTAATTTAAGCTGTGGAGCTATTTATTCTGTAAAAACCCTGCACTTTTATTAGCCATTTATTTACAGTACGGAGCACTCCCCACATGCACAACCTGCTGCCAAGCGTAGGAGGAGGCTATTTATTTTGGAGCCTTGTCCAATTTACACTTGCCATGGAGCAAGGAACCATAAAAAGGATGACAAGCAGAGCCGAGCCAGCCCACGGGCTCTGTCAACACAGCCATTATAAGGTCTTATGCATCCCTTCCCTATAAACCTGTGTTCCAAATAGTCGTGATGGACATGGTCCGGAAGCAAAGCTGATTTAGACGGGTCCTTTTCTAATGTATGTCCCATTGGTGGGAGCTAGCTGGGAGGCATAGAGCTAGTGATCTCCCACCACCAATCCCCATAATATCCCTTCCCATAGGGCGTGAAAAGCTAGGGAAGAAGAGATGCAGGCACATCTCATAGAATCAGTAAGGTTGGAAAAGATGTCTGAGATCATCAAGTCCATCTATCAACACTACCATGGCTGTGCCTGCTAAACTATGTCCCGAAGCACCATATCTACACATTGTTTGAACACCTTCAGGGATGGCAACTCCACCACTGCCCTTGGCAATCTCTTCTGATGCTTCACCACTCTTTCGGTAAAGACATTTTTCCTAATATCCAATCTAAACTTCCCCTGGTACAACTTGAGGCCATTTCCTCTCATCCTATCGCCCGTTACCTGGGAGAAGAGACCAGCACCCACCCTGCTACCACCTCCTTTCAGGGTGCTGCAGAGATCAATGAGGTCTCCCCTCAGCATCCTGTGCTCCAGGCTAAGCAGTCCCAGTTCTCTCAGCCACTTCTCATAAGATTTGTTCTCCAGACCCTTCACCAGCTTCGTTACCCTCTTCTAGACACGCTCCAGCAGCTCAATGTCTTCCTTGTGCTGAGGGGTGGTGTGCTCAGTACTTTCCTCTACTCAGTGTTGGCCATCCGTCAGGAGGCAGCCAGCCATAGGCGCGTGGAAAACACCGGCTTAGGGGGTGGAAAAGAAGGGTCGATCCCATGCTTAGGTTTGTCTGACACCATGAGATGCTTGGCTTCTTTGCTGTGCCTCAGTTTCCCCCATCTGTGAAACAGGGTGTTCCTGCTTTGCACAGAGCCCCAGAGACAAAAACACACAACACAAATTCTCACTAAACACTCAACAGCACCATCATCTCCAGCAGGAACTGCCTGCTGCTTCATCCCATTCGCAATACCTTATAATTATGCTTTATGAGGACAAAACTAAAGATTTAGGAATTGTTTTACAGGATGTGCTTCCCTCCCTGGCACCCTAAAGTGCTCTTACAGAATCCCACAACACCAAACATCTGGGCAGAGCAATAAATAATAAGAAACAACAGTGTGCTCATTGTTTAGCAGCCTTTTATACTCCATCCAATGATTTTTAAATAAACAGGGTAGAAAATAATGGAAGTTGCAGGCCCTGGAACCCATTATTCTTGCATGCCAAGCCTGATGTCGCTAAGTGCAACAAGGACCCTGAAGTTAATGAAATGCCTGCCTGAACAAACTTTCATCATGCTGCTTAGTAAAATGACTTGTGCATCATAAAAGCAACATCACTCAAGCTGTTAAAATGTCTTTTGTGGAAAGTAAGGCAAAGGAGCAGGAGGAATACATTTGTTAAATTACATATAACCAGTAATAGATATTGAAAATATATCTTTACTTGGTTACTGGAGGTTGTTGAGTTTGAAGCATGAGGGTGGATTGATCAACTGCTGTGCCAGCAATTGAAACCTCCCATTTGAATGGGAAGCTGAAAAATCTTAACTGATTTTCATAGAAAATATTTATCCATCACCCCACCACGCCTGGAAAGGCTCCATTTCCAGAGCTGTTTCTGTGAAGAAATGTTTCATTGACAGTTGAATGAAAAAATAACCAAAACGCTTCAAAGCCCCCAAAGGAGTAGTTTTTCTGAAGAACACATTTAAAAGAAAACATCCACCCCATTCCTAAAATCTTCCTATTCTGGCCAAAGATCTGCTTTGCACGACAGCAGCTTTGCTGAGAAAAAAACCCTTCCAGCCAGCCCTAATTAAGCTCTGCTTTGTCCTGATGAGGCACATTTCTAGAGCTGGATTTTCATCTGCTCCAGCTTCCTTCCAAATGGCTGGAAAATGCCCTCAGATGGCTGGTGAGCGCTAGTTGCTTATGGAAGCCCTCACAGGTGATATATATCAATTATTGACATCGCATCCTGCTCTTTCCCAGGGGACACAAGGGCAGATCTCTTCTTTTTCTGCAGGATAGGAGTTAGAGTCTGGAAGTGTTAATTTTAAGCTTGGTTTGTTCCACCTCCCCTCTCCTCCTCGAAGTTTTTAAAAAGAATTTAGCTGGAATTTATTCTCAAGGTCACTTAAACGCACTGCCTGCAAGTAACCTACCCTGGATGGATGGATGGATAACTTTGAGTGTCATTTGTCATTCTCCTTCTTCTTTTATTTATAGAGCTGATTATAAAGGTGCACCCAGATCCAGGGGCTGCCTTGAAGTCAACGAGGCTGTGCCAGTTCACATCCACAGAGGAGGTGAGGCAGATGGCATAACCCCAATATCTTTCCAGAAGGACTTGTTGACACAAGGAGCCTTCTCCTGCAGTGAAAGGGCATGGCAGGAGGCGGACAACACCCAGCAGCTCTCGGCTTTAAGCACATGCCTAACCACAAACAAATTGCAGAGGATTTAGACCCAGGCTCGGGTACATTTTTAAATACGCCCATGCAAGCCTGGAACTGAGCTCAGAGGAGATGCCAAGGCACTTGCTGCACAGATATGGGTGAGGCAAAGGTGCCTAAGAGCAAGGAGGTGAAGCAAGAATCTGCCGTCTCCCTGATGTTGTTTTCATCAGGGTGCTGGCAAGATTGAGGTACCTGGAACAGGCAGTGGGAGGGACAGGGTAAAAAGTATTCTAGATTTCTGGCTGGAATAGAATCATAGAATGGTTTGGGTTGGAAGGGACCTTAAAGATCATCCAGTTCTAACCTCCTGCCATAGGCAGGCACACCTCCCACTGGATCAAGGTGCTCCAAGCCCCATCCAACCTGGCCTTGAACACCTCCAGGGATGGGGCAGCCACCGTTGCTCTGGGCAACCTGGGATAGCAACTCCCAAAACCTGGCTGTTGCCTGCACCTCTTTCTTCCCTGTGAAAGGGCTGCATTTCTTTGGAAGAAAACCATTTCCCCTGGAGAATGTGTTGAGCAATAGGCATGGGAAGTGTTTTGGACTGCAAATTTAAGAGAGGTTTCTGGAAGAAATAGCTTTTCCTCCTGCTGCTCCACTGACACAAGCCTGGAGGGCTCACTGTGTTTTTTTTCACCCCTCACTTAAACATCATCGGAGTTGTCACTTCAGAGCTCGTGTCTTGGACTACACAAGTGCTGCACAGTCCTGGACCCAGCCCCATCCCACCTGTGAATTATTTGCTTCTCTGGGTGCCCTAGCAATGCCCTGTTACTCTTCACATTTGTCCTACAGCTCAAAAAAAATATATGAGCTGTGGAATGCAGACAGATGGATAAACACCAGCAGGAGGGTGGTCAGTTGATGTCTTTAACACCTGCAGAGACTTCAGCTTGCAGGATGAGTGGAGGGATGAACACCTTAAGCTGTTCCCAGGTGGAGGGGAGAGCAGAGCATGCCTGAGATCCCATCATGGCCATCTCCCAACACCCCCTGCTCCCTACACCAGCATCAACCCAACACATCATAATTTCTGCCATAGGCTTAAGCCACAGGCAGGTCTTTTCACAGTCTTCTCCACTGTCTTGGAAACTACCCGAGACTGATATTGAGCAGCCCTCTCTACAGAATACTTAAAAAAAAGGTAAAAAAAGGCAGCGGAAGGTCAAAAAAAAAAAAAAAAAAGAAGAAGAAGAAGAAGAAACTGGGCAGATGCCTCCACTTCTGGGCTAGACTCCAGATTTGCCAGCAATGGTTTACATCCTTGTGGGCTCAGCCTGCAGATAATTATTGGATTGAATTACAGTTAATCCAGGCCTGAGGCTGGTTTAGACGGTGGTCAGAAATCCCCAGGAGGGAAGGCAACAAGATGGGTGTGTGTTAATGTATCCATGAAAAGGCATCATTGATGCTGCCTTTCCCTATTGCCGAGTCTTGCTCTCCTCCCGACCGCATCAGACCCAAAGCATCACAAAAATGCCTCAGCTTGCACCAACAGTGAGATGTTTCCACCCTGATATCAGCTTGGTTTTGCTGCTGGGTCCCAAGTGTAAAGGCAAAGTGTGGCTGCAGGGAGGTGGGGATGCTGAGCTCACTTGCATCCCATCAACTGGAGGCAAGGCAGCCAAACAACGAAGGAAACAATTGCCTCATTTTCCAGTTCTGTGGGCAAGGGCACTGCATGCAAACAAGGACCAGGCCAGCTGACACCAACACCTCTGACCAACTGTCCCAGGAACGCTGCCAGGAGCTCAGCTGAAGAAAATGTGTATTTCATCTCAGTTGGAGCAAACAAGGGATTTTGACTCTACACTCAATATGACTGAGGAGCTCTCACCTCACACCTAAATCCAGCACCTTCATCAGGTAAGACAGAGAAAATTTAGTCCCATGGTGAGTCCTTAGCAGGGCTGACACGTCAGCTCCTTTTGGGGATGGATGGATGGACAGTTTAGTGGTTGATAGGAATGGTTGGACTCGATGATCCTGTGGGTCTTTTCCAACCTGGTGGTGAGTCTGTGATCTCCTCCTACTACCTTTGGTTCTTCATACGAATGTGGGCACCTCTGGACGTACCTGCATAGGGTTCACGTCCCAGTGAGGAGTGTCCTTTGGGGCATGATGTCTAGGACATCCCCTCTTTGCACTGTCCTGCTTCTTACTGGCACCATGGGACAATGTTTCCCCTTCTCTAGCTTGTCCCAAGTCCACCTTAAACACTGACCACATGTATAAAACCCCACAAAGCAGACAGCTGAGCACAAAACCTGGAAAAACACCTTCCACAACTGTATGCAAAAAGAACCCAAAGCATCAGCGTATACCCGAAACCTTTTTCCACTCCCAGTTGCCTTGTAAGTGTCCCGAGTCTGACCTCCCTGTCCCTGAGCCTACCTGAACCAGCCCCATCCCTGAGTTTCATCCCCAGTTCCCCTTGACATTTTTCAAACATAAATAAAACCTGGAGCCCCCTCTGCTGCCCTTTCCCTTCCTCTGGGTCTGTGCCCTTCCTGCAGTGCTGGGAAGCTGCGTACAGAGCTCCTATTTCTATGCCTGGCTCTCCTTGGCTGTGCAGAGCCGACTTTCAGCCCAGCCATCAAACACACTGCAGCGAAGGAGCCAGGTCCGTAGGAATTCACAAGCCATTATGTCATGAAGGGTTGTTTTGTTCTGTTCCCTTTTAAAAATGGAAAGCACTCATGGCATTTAATAAAACAGATGGCTGGCTTGGCTCTTGGACCACGCTGTCCCCACCATTCCCCACACATGTGCCGGAGGTTCACGACCTCACAGATGGTCTGGATAAACGCAGTCCAGGGAGGCAGGAGGGAGGGATGGATCATAGAATCACCAGGTTGGAAAGGACCCACTGGATCATCGAGTCCAACCATTCCTATCAATCACTAAACCATGTCCCTCAGCACCTCATCGCCCCATCCTTTAAATATCTCTGGGGATGGTGACTCAACTACCTCCGTGGGCAGACTGTTCCAGTGCCCAATGACCCTTTCAGTGAAATATGGGGTAAAGGCTCCACACATGCTGGTGTCCAAGCATTTGGTACTCCATGAATCTGGGCAGGCAAAGGGCTTCATCTTGCAAGGACTTACAGGTGAAGTAATCAGGCATCACGCTGCAGAGTGATTTTATGTGAAGGCAAGGGTTTCAGCTGTCATGTTTCACTCCTGCACTGGAAGTCACCAGTGTCCGAACACTGGAAGAGACCCCAGCAAGGGCAGAGGAAGTGGTGAAAGCACTTATGGTCATCCTGGAGAGCATCAGGTTGATCGATGGGAGCCTCATCTGGTTTTCTTCTCCCCTGTCCCTGTGCTGTTGATCTTGTGCTCTCATAGCAAGGACTTTTGACTGCAGCCAGGCAAAGATCCGTCCTCAGGCCAGATGTCCAGGCCTTCCAGGCTGACCCTTGGCTGTGTGGAGCAGCCCTGTGTGCTGGCTCCAGGGCAAGTGCGCTAAGACAAAACTGCTCACCCTAAACTCTCCCTGCAGTACCACCAGGCAGGACCCAGAGTTCTCTGGACAGCATGTTCCCTGGGTCAGCGTCACCCCTGGTTTGTCCCAGACTCACAAGGAGGGTCCAGAAAGAGGAGCCAACACTGGAAGCAGCTGAGCAGGCTTGTTTCCAGGCCGGTGCAGCTGGGGAAAGTTTATTTAGCTAAGCTGCTACTGTCTCAAGGTCATTAAAGGCACACTTGATGCATTAGCCCCTATTTAAGCCATGCTGGTGGAACACAGGATCGGCCAAACATCATGGAAGAAACCAGGAGGAAACATCTTATCTTGTTTTGCTAAGCAAATCCTAAAAGGATGCTGTGTCCCGAGGGCTGCTGGATCTGAAGAGCTCCATCATCCATGCCCTCCCCACTGTGTCCCATTGCAGGGACAGCACGGCCCCACAGCCCCACGAAGGGGCAGCCCCACAAGTGCCACACTGGGAAATTCATGGAAGCAGCCTCCCCAGGTGGGATTTCAGCCCCTGGCACCAGTATGCACTACTAGCCCACAGATTAAAATCATGCATCAGGGTTTAATTAACGTAACTCAATCTCAGCAGGCTCCAACACATCGGAAAACAGCATCTCCTCCCTAGGAAACACTCCACCCTAGGAAAACCCCTTGTCAGTTGAAACGTCCCTCTGGGCTCACATCCGACCCCAGGGTGGCTAAGACCTCCCTGAAGCGTTGCACTCATAGCATGTCAAGGAGATGATCTCATTTGCCTGTGGCTTCCTTATCTTCTGCAGGCAGCAGGAAGCTCCCGGTGCTGGGGCCGCTGCGGTCCGTGGTCTTGTGGCTGCCAGCCTGAAACTATGAGGTCATTTTAAATGTGTTTTTAATGACCATGTTGAGATGTGCTGGACTTGCTCACCCTTAGCCCAACCTTTTCCAATATCTACCTTTTTAATTCCAGATTTTATTGGTGGTGTATATTTATAAAGCCTGTGCATAGGGCTTCATCAATAGGAACCTCCGTTCTCTCCTCAAGCATTCCTGTACCAAACTCTTGGATAACTTCTTAAACATACAAAACAATAAATCATAGAATCGTAGAATCACCAGGTTGGAAAAGACCCACCGGATCATCAAGTCCAACCATTCCCATCAACCACTAAACCCCATGTCCCTCAGCACCTCATCCACCCAGCCCTTAAACACCTCCAGGGAAGGTGACTCAACCCCCTCCCTGGGCAGCCTCTGCCAGTGCCCAAGGACCCTTTCCGTGAATTTTTTTTTCCTAATGTACAGCCTAAACCTCCTCTGGCGGAGCTTGAGGCCATTCCCTCTTGTCCTGTCCCCTGTCACTTGGGAGAAGAGGCCAGCACCCTCCTCTCCACAACCTCCTTCCAGGTAGTTGTAGAGAGCAATGAGGTCTCCCTTCAGCCTCCTCTTCTCCAGGCTAAACAACCCCAGCTCTCTCAGCCGCTCCTCATAGGGCCTGTTCTCCAGATATCAGCCCCAAAACCCAGACAGATGCCTTCTCCGATAACCCCTGTATTATTTCTGTTTTAATCGGCCTGCTTATCAAGTCAAGCACCTCCTACACCCTACCCGGGGGTAACACCAGGAGCATGTATAGCTCCTTATCTCCACCTACACCCTATCCCTCATCTCCATTTAATCCTTATTTCTAAAGTAACTTCAAGTGCATGTGTTCTCCTGCTCTCCACAGTCCTGTAGCTTTTCTATTAGCCATCGGCTGAGCAAAGCACATCCACCACTGCTCAGATCCTAAAGCAAACAACCAAACAAGGCCAGACGCTGAAGGAGCACTGAGATGATGGATACCTTCAAACCAAGATGGTGATGCAGACAGAAAAGCAGATAGAAAATAGTATTTACAGAGCCACAAGCTCCTGAAAGGAAGAAAATGAATGCTGGGTGACATAAGGGTGACAAGGGTGGTGAGGCACTGGCCCAGGTTGCCTAGAGAAGTTGTAGATACCCCATTCCTGGGTGTATTCCCGGCCAAGCTGGATGAGGCTATGAGCAACCTGATCAGTGGAAGGTGTCCCTGCCCATGGCAAAGGGGGTTGGAATTGGATGATCTTTAGGGCCCCTTCCAACCCAATCCCTTCCAACCCACCACTGTAATCATGAGAACGCAGCCATTCGCCCTTCATTTCAAAAGTTGAGCTTAGGAGAAACCCCTCAGGCAAATACACCCACTGCCAGAAACAGAGCTGGATATGCTTATGTACATGTCAGGATTAAAGGTAAGTCTCTCTGTCTACATATATTTCATAAATCACTCCATTTCCTTTTTTCAGGCTGCTTTCTCCCTATTTCATTAATTTCCTTGTTTTCTTCTCAGTCCTGCCTGCAGCACCTACACTGGGGCTCCACTACCAACATAATAATTAGGATGCCTTCTCTTTGTTAAGAACTTAATACTTATAAGTATGGTACCATTGCTGTTTCAGCACGTAATAATCCCTTTTTGACCACATTCCTTCAAAGACAAACAAAAAGAAGTCAAAATCAAGCACTGCAGGTGGGAGGGAGACAGCACCTGTCCCCAGCCTTCAATCCAGCTGTGGTGGCTGGTGGAACATCTCCATCCTGTCCTCACTTCAGGGAAAAAGGGGTTGCAGGAGCTGGCCAGGACCCAGCTCCAAATGTAACTTTGGAAATGACTCGAGAAACTCATGTAAATGAAATTCAGGGGAAAAAAAAACCTGCCTGTGACTCAGCCCTGGCAGAGAGGGGTCTACCTTCAAATGGGGCTTTTCCCTTGTGTTTTTCCTTCTGGCATCCTTCTAATATGACAGCAATTAAAAGCCCTGAAAAATGGATGGAAACAATTTGGAAGAGGTCTCTATTAGATTTGCTCTCATTAGCACTGCAGGCTATTTTTTCAGCTGCTAATTGACAGCTGCCTTCCATAAGTAATGTCAAAAAATAAAAGCCCTGAGGCATGATACCAGGGTAATTTTAACCGGGGCTGTCTCACCAGACATGCAAAGGAGAACAAGAAGGGAGACAGACACACGAGCCCACCATGACCAAGCTGATGATGGGCAGCTCTACTTTTAGGAACGCCGTGCCTTGGCAAAGCAGGGAGATGGGGCATGCATCACTCAGGACACACTGGGTCCTCCCACTGCCTGTTGGACCACACTTAGGGGCATCATAGAATCACCAGGTTGGAAAAGACCCATTGGATCATCGAGTCCAACCAGTCCCATCAATCACTAAACCATGCCCCTCAGCACCTCGTCCACCCGTCCTTCAAACACCACCAGGGAAGGTGACTCAACCACCTCCCTGGGCAGCCTGTTCCAGTGCCCAATGACCCTTTCTGTGAAGAATTTTTTTTCCTAATGTCCAGCCTAAACCTCCCCTGGTGGAGCTTGAGGCCATTACCTCTTGTCCTGTCCCCTGTCACTTGGGAGAAGAGGCCAGCTCCCTCCTCTCCACAACCTCCTTTCAGGTAGTTGTAGAGAGCAATGAGGTCTCCCCTCAGCCTCCTCTTCTCCAGGCTAAACACCCCCAGCTCTCTCAGCCGTTCCTCATAAGGCCTGTTCTCCAGCCCCTTCACCAGCTTTGTTGCTCTTCTCTGGACTCGTTCCAGAGCCTCAACATCCTTCTTGTGGTGAGGGGCCCAGAACTGAACACAGTATTCGAGGAGCGGTCTCACCAGTGCCGAGGACAGAGGGAGAATACCCTCCCTGGACCTGCTGGCCACGCCGTTTCTGATCCAAGCCAAGATGCCGTTGGCCTTCTTGGCCACCTGGGCCACTGCTGGCTCATGTTGAGTCACTGTCAACCAACACCCCCAGGTCTTTCTCCTCCAAGCAGCTATTTTTGGGGTTTTTATTTTTGGTCTCCTGGAAATAGCAGTGAAGTTCTTGTGCTGAAAGTCAACTGAAAACACACATTTAGCAAGAAAGCGGTGGAAGGAGGTGCACATTACTAAACACTACCACCATTTCTCAGCAAGATGAAGGAGGACAGGAGTATCAGCCCTTACTGGCATGCCTTTTGCTTGCTGGTGTGCTTGTCTGTGGGCATCATGGATGCTTTTTGCTATTCCGAGCAAGATGCAGGACTACACTGAATATAGCCAAGAGATGAATTGCCATAAATTTTTGTGAGGGATGCTTGCTCGGCACTGAAAATCCACAAAGGTGGGTTAGCCAGCAGAGCTGGATTTGAAAAGGAGATTAAGGTGCCTGGATGGACGTCCAGACTCTGGGACGCCATGCAGCAAGCAAGTGGGTGGTAATGAGATGTTTGCTCAGTGAATTTATGCACCAGCAGCCTTGGAAGTGACTGGAAGTCCAGAAAATGGAAAAGCAACCATACTCCAGGGCATACATTTCAACTCACTTGTTTAAATTGATTATTCATAAACTGTTGGTTTTCTTTAGTGAGTACCTCCCCGGCACCCAACCCAGATCTACTGCTTACTGAGAGCACTGACTGCAAAAGATTTTTGCAGAAAGGGCTCAAGATGTTCCCAAATTTCAGTGTGGGAGCTCACACTGAGAATCTCTTAGTCATAAGCAACTCCTGAACAGCTGAACTTGGACTTCCTTCCTTGGAACAAGGGTAGCCCAGCTGTTGGACATGCCCTACCAGGATGCTTCCACATGAGGCTCACATTACCTCAGCTGGAAACTCCGTTTCGGCTTTTCTTCCAGATGAACTGCAAAGGTCAACAGTGGTAGGAACAGTGAAAGGAAACGTATCAGCTGGGGATGATGCTAATCCAGCCCAGCTCTAGTGATGTCCTGGGAGGTATGTCAGGTGAGTCCGTCTTTTCTTCAGAAAGAAATGAGATTGGTATGGGAAGTACACACTAAACCACCTTGGATTGGTGTTAAATAGCTGCTTTCAACTGTGCTTTTGATCTCTGGGAAATTACAGGTCCCACCGTAGCTGCTGGCTCCATTAAGCAAATGCCAGAGTCACTGGGTCTCTCCTATTTCCCCTTTGAGCTTTCTAGGTCACTCCCAAAACGTGAGGGCTCTGTCCCCAGGCTATGGGGTGATCTCCTGCGCCTAAGACACACCACCATCCATTTTCCTGGTCCTCTTCAGATAAGGGATGACTAAAGGCCATCCTGGAAGTGCAGAGGGATAAGGACAGTTCAGCATAGACCATCAAGCACCTCAGTCTTTGCTCCATCCCCAGCCAACGCATCCTGGGTAGGTTTTCTCCTGGGTAATTAATGTTTTCAGGTGCTAGTAGATTAATTCCTACCACCACCACCAGCAGAAGCTATGGTGCCACCAACACAAAAAAACAAGTCAACACTTGGGCATCTATAAAGAGATTTTTCATCTACTTGGATTGATTTAAGTTAGTTATCAGGTTCTCAGCACTCCCTTCTTTTGGCTCATCAGAATCAAGAACCACAGGCTTTGCCACTGGGTGGGAAGAGCCCCTCAGCCCAGCGCGTGGAGCTGGCTGTGATTTACAGAGATGCCGCCAAGCATACATCTCACATGATTTCAAGTAGGAATTTTTTTTTACTGTTATTCCACACTGTAAATTTGTCTTTGCGTGACATAATTAACAACATCGCCTCACACAGGCAAGGCGATTTACAGGAGTGGAAATAGCTGCAGGGAGGTCATCACTGGAGAATTTTAGGAGAAGCAGCACAAGGGCAGGGGAGCAGCCTGGACCACACAAAGGGGTGGGTGGCTGCCCACGTGCTGCTTGAACAGCCACTATTTAGGGTTCTGCCCCACAGCACAGTGAGGAAAGGGCTTTTAAGACATCAGCGTGGCCTCTACCACCTCAACATATCATTCTATGTTGGTTATCAGACAGAGAGGCTATCGCATTAAGTAGTTCCTTGGGCATAAAGGAACAATGAAGGTTTTCCCCAAACAGAGGGAGCAGGGCGTTATCTGAAGCATAAATAACCACTAAATTTGTCGATTGCTCTGTTTCTATTAAAAAGAAATATGTAAGAGTTCAAATGCTGCAGCCAACTTAGCTAATAGTTGGCTACACCACTGACATATCTACATAGGCTCGCCCCTAAATAACTGAGCCTCAGAGCTGACAGGGAGGCCTCCACTAAAATAGCTCTTTCGAGGAGGAAAATGCAGTTTCTGCAAACTTTGAATTGTCTGCAGGAAACCATTTTGAAGAATCTATTTTCCCCTTGCAAACAAGCAACAAAACCCACAATGTTTAATTTCAGTCCAGTTTCCTTGAGATGAAAGCCCCGCAGTTTGTAAGGTTGAACCGAGATTCTAAATTTCATCCATGCAGCATTATCCAGAGCCTGCAAAAAGTTTGTTGTACTGGCATTCCCAACCTATTATTTGGGCTGGACTCGTTTCCCATGATCATAGAATCATTTGGTTGGAAACGACTTTCTAGGTCGAGTTCAATCATACCTGTCCACTACTAAACCAGATCCCTGAGCACTTCATTTACTCATCTTTTAAATACCTTCAGGGATGGCAAATACACCACTTCCTTGAACAGCCCCTTCCAGGGCCTGATAATCCTATCAATGAAAATTTTTCCTAATGTCCAATCTGAGCCACCCCCGGTGCAACTTGAAGGCACTTCCTCTCATCCTATCACTTCTTACTTGGGAGAAGAGGCCAACAACCACCTCACTACAACCTTCTTTCTGGGAGTTGCAGACAGTGATAAGGTCTCCCCTCAGCCTCCTTTTCTCCAGTCTAAACAACCCCAGGTGTCTCAGCTGCTCCTCTTAACCCCTGTTCTCCAGCCCCTTCCCCAGCTCCGTTCCCCTTCTCCAGACGCGCTCCAGCCCCTCAATGTCCTTCTTGGAGTGAGGGGCCCAAAACTGAACCAATTTCCTAATTGCTAAATTATACAGAATGACAAGACATGAGGCAAAGAGCCACAAACCATGGGCCAGAGACTGTTTTATCATCTTTAACGAGACCCGCAGCCTCGAGCAGGCTACCTATATCAGTTGGTGGCAATGCTGTGGGAATCATACACTGGTCCCACTGGCTGCCAAGTAGGAAATTAGAGTTATTTTAAAAGTTATACACAACCGGGACCAAGAAGAGGAGACATGGAACACTATTTCAAATATACATAGCCTCATTCATCATACAACAGAGCACATGGGATGCCACCTCTACGCTATGTACTTGTCTGTATGGATTAGCTAAAAGTCTAGGACGTGAGTTTTTAGCCATCTGAATGTAACTTCCCACATGAACACTTTTATCCTGATATACAAATACCTATTTTAACACAGATGATCTCAGTTTGGAGGAGTTTAAAATAAATCTCTATTCCTGTCCTGGAATGAGCATTCCCCTGTGGGACTTCACGCATTTGGTTGGTCTGGGTTAGCTACCAGCATAACAGAGAAAAGAGGTTTACTTTAGGCTAGAAAAATACACTACACGGTCAGATAGGCCAGGGAACATCCCTGGGGCCCTGGCATAGATATAAGGTAACACCTGTTTTGGTAGCTGCTTGTTTCCCTCTTGTCCTCTGCAAAGCCAAGCACCTGACCTATCAGTTACTCTGGTTTAGCTCTCTAAAACACAGAAAGAGTGCTTGTATTTCTAGTTTATATCCCTAATACAAGAGTCAGAAGTCCAGCACGCTCTTTGGAAAATACCACTCCATCAACACCATTTGCTGAAGAAGTTATCAGAGAGCAGTTTGCATCAAAAGCAACTTTTTTCCATCCATACCAAAAGAAACCTCGCTAACTTCCAGCACCCAGCACAGGCTGCCGCTCACCATTAACCAGGAGTAAGTGGTCTATATACTAGATACACTCCAACCACCCCCAGGATCCCCACCACTAGGGCTTGTAGGGCCCCTAAAAACTCTGTTAGTGGAAATGGATCCTCACCTGGTCAAGCCCCAGCTCAGGTCAGCATCCAGCCTAGCATTTGTTGGTAAAGCAGGTGAGAGAAATATCCAGTAGAAAGTTACAGCTCCAAGCTCACTTTTACTCACCTACATACATTCATACTTGCTTGCTCATCCAACCAACCCACCTACTTCCCCAGGCGGGTTTTCATAGGCAGGTGCTGCTGCCTAATTGGCTCTGCCCAGCCCTGCCTTCATGTAGAGCACCTGGGTGAGATGCAGATGCCTCTTCCCTTGCTGCTGTAGTAGGGTTTGTTGGGCCAAACAGCCACCCGTGTCTCCTGAAGTTTGAGCGTTGGAACAAGCTGCCCAGGGAGGTGGTGGAGTCTCCTTCCCTCAAGGTGTCAAAACCCCCATGTAGATGTCAGACTTCAGGAGACAGAATCATAGAATGGTTTGGGTTGGAAGAGACCTTAAAGACCACCTATTTCCAAGCCCCCTACCATGGGCAGGAACACCTCCCACCAGACCAGGCTGCTCCAAGCCCCATCCAACCTGGCCTTGAACACCTCCAGGGATGTGGCAGCCAGGACTTCTCTGGGCAACCTGGGCCAGTGTCTCACCACCCTCATGGTGAAGAATTTCTTCCCAATATCGAATCTCAATCTTTCCCCTTCCAATTTACAGCTATTCCCCCTTGTCCTATCAGTACAGGCTCTTGTAAAACGTCCCTGTGGGACCAGGTTTACACATGCTTTAGCAGGCACAGTGGTGTTGGGCTGAAGGTCAAACTGGGTGATCTTAGAGGTTTCTTTCCAATCTTAAAAATTCTATGATTCTATCTATGATCATGAACCAGAAAGGGGTTTGAAGTTCTTTGTCTCTCAAACATGATGATGATGCTTTTTTTGCTATTCCTCTGAGACTTTAGGGCTTAGGTCTATGAAGGATAATGCACCAGACTTCTCAGGCAGGGAAGTTTGAAAGGCAGTAACCCCCACTTCCCTGTATTTACAAACTTTCTTATAGAAGACAACAGAATGGCTCAAGGCAGACATTTCTGACTGGAAAAGTGAGGATTTCCCATGGAAATTTCCATGAGAAAATCCCTAGTTTTCTGGTATGTGTTAACGGAAAAGCTGTTGTATAAGGAGATGATGCATTTTCTCTGGTTCAAGTAGGTCGATGGGCAGCAGGAGAAGGACCAGCTCTAGCTGTGGCTCCGTTGTGAGGTGACCTTGGAGAACTGCTACCATGCTGTGTTTCCGTCTGTGAGACAGGGATAAGAAAGTGTCATACAAGAGCTCACTGAGTTATTAATAGAGGGCTCTGGCTGGGATTTTGAAACAGCCCAAGGGGTTGAGAAGCCCATTTATTCTTTACAATTCAAAGCAGGCAAGTGACTCAGATTTCCTTGACACTTTTGAACATTAAAGTTAGGAAAAAGTGCTCTCAAAATCATTTGTCTTGAGTGAAGCAACCATATGAATATGTGACTTTCTCTTTTCCAAACACAAATGAGAGCAAATTACCAATGAAGCTGAAATGTTTGGTTTGGTTTGACTTTTACGCTAGAAAAAGTCAGATAGAAATCTGAGCATTAACCACTCTGCACGTTATAGTTGTGGTAGAAAAACAGCCAATGCAGTGGTCAGAAGGAAACATTTTGACTATATGGGATGGAAATGTTTCCATAATTTCCTGTTGAAACTGTATGTGAAATTGATACATTCTCCCAAATTGTTTGGATTTCATTAAATTGCCTTTTTTGGCCAGATCCAATAGTTGCAGCAGCGTGGGTTTGGTTTGAACATCTAATAGATGTAGAGGAGTTTCTCCAGCATCACTGTAAATAATTTCTTAGGTCAGCTGGTAAAACCTTGGTTAGAAAGGGGGTGACAAAGATGCCATGAGAAGGTCTTGGCAGGATCTTCTGTAGGATCAAGACCTGAGCAAGGCAGTAGCCCGAGAGAGGGGCTAGGGGAAGACCACTGGACAGCACTTCGTGCAAGGGGCTGTGCTCCAGGATACTCTAATGCAGATTTAGAGCAGAGGGCTTTTAATGTGCAAGAACAAAGCAATCAATGTAAAAAGGGAGATTGCAGTTTGGGGTGGAAGAGAGCAAAGCAAATGGAATGTCAATATTTCTTGGCATTTTATCCATCTCTTGAAAATATTCAATCCCATGTAAGGGCAGGGGAATGGACTGTATGATCTTCCTTTCCAGCTGTGGTTTTAATGGCAAAATGGATACATCTTGTTTTCATTCTAGTTTTTACAAAATCTGATATGTCTCTACGACTTCATTAAAAAGACATTTGGAAACAAACAAATGAAAGATTGAACCTAAATCTTCATAAGCTGATTTTTTTCTCTCCTGGAAAGTTTTCATTTTGACACAGGGGAGCTTACCACGAGTTGAGGTGGGGGGGAGGGGGGAAGTCATTTGCTTGGAAAGCATTCAACCACTTCTTGTTTTCCTCAGCTCTGTGTTTACTGCAATGTCAGAATCAGCAGCAACTCAGTGCTGAGATGCCACAATTACACGTTCAAACCACTGCTGTGTTAGCCCCTTAGCTCACCTGTAGCCCCGCGGCTCTGCTGCTCTAGCTGTGAAGATGGTCTTTAGCATAGGCTGGTTCACCTACATTTCACCCACGTTCTCACATGTGTGTGTTCAGCAGATGTGCTGCTGCTGCTTCCTGATCGAAACCCCACGACTAAGTGGAATTCAAGGTAAACATTTCCTTCCAGCCAGAACGGGCAGCCGTGATAATTGGTTCTCACCTGAGATAATTTTTCTTCTGCAGGCCATTGGGCTGATATATTGGAAACCCTAAAAAAGATGAGAGAGAAGAGGAGACCAAGAGGTCTATTAGCTAGCGTTAGAGAAGCCAAACTGGGATGGATTACTTTCATTTGGATGAAACATAATTAAAAGGAATTTGTGAAAGAGACACACGGGGAAATTCCTAACAACATAAAAGGGAGGAAGGGATGGCTCATAAAAGAGTGATTCTCTCTGTTTTTCTTAGCAGCCCAGCCAAGCTCCCTAAACACAAGGTTGTAAAAGGACTCCACGCTGAGCAGAAGACAATAACACGCAGGTGTTATGGAAAATGACCCTTCCCTGAGCAAACAGATTTGATATTCCTGTCATCTCGCTGCATCCTTCATCTGCTTCTTAAGTCTGTTTTCATTGAGCAGATGCAGCCTGTACCTCAAGTCCACCAAGCACTGTGCTTAGCTGCTGGTTTTGCAGGGCTTATGTCTCAGTTCTTGTGCCACTGGGCACCAGACCATGGACCTCTACTCACTGAGGCTTGGCCAAGGTGCCCACCACCTGGGACGTCTATCCAGCAGGCAAGGGAAGTTTGCATCCAAGTTTGCACTAAAATCAGTAACTTATATCCCCTCCACCCCCCAAATAAAAGACAAATTGAGCATGAATTTCCCAGCATTCACAAACGACTCAAAGCACACGAGGATTTCCATTATTACACTTAACAGGGTCAGTGTGAGCACCAAAAAACCCCCAGAAATAGTATTTTCCTGCCTTCTGATTATGTGAGTTCAAAAAGTTGAGGTTTCTCGTATGAGGAAGCAGATGACCTCAAGCAGAGGCTAGTTTTGAACACGCAAAATGTGAAACTACTCTTAGTTTTAATTTGACTAAAGTCGAGGTTTGAGTTGCCTGCTACTCAGGTTTAGTTTTTACTTTTCAACTCAGTATCACTATGAAACATAATCCAGTAACAGAAAAAGTAAAGGGGGAGGGGACTATGCTGACCCTGCAGAGGGATGCAAAACTCAGTTATATCCAGTCATAGTAGTGAATGGAAATGTTCATAATCTAATTCGGTATTTGATTCTTCACGAAGTTCTGTATTTTTAAGCAAAAATACCAAAAAATCTAACTGCAGTTGGAATCCAGAAAAAGGAAGGCCAGCCAAAATTAGCAAGTTTGGCTTGGATTCATGCTGCTACTGTCTTTTCCAACAGCTTCTCCTGAAAACCACAAATTAGCATGATGTGACTTAAGAACACCCTCTGCAGACGGGATCCCTGTGGTTGTGATGTTCATACAGCCCAGGGGTGAGTTTTGCAGCAAAAGCTGGAGTGGAGCTCCCCAGTGGGCTGAATTTGAGTGTCTCCAGTCCCAGAGGTTGGGAAGTTTTGCTTCCAGCTTTTCTCTTCCCCTATGCTGGCTCTGCCCAAGGCAATAACCTAAATCAGAGGGAGAAATCTTCACTCCTCCTTCACTTGCTTTGGCTTTGTGTTTTGTTCCTCTGCTGCATAGATAAGCCAAAAAAATAAAATCAATATTTTTATTATCTTTATTGTATCTAAAGACATTGAAGACATCTTTGTCTTGAGCTTTTAGGATGTTGTTGCCTGCCACTGAGATCCTAGGAAAGGAGCTCAGAGCATTTGAACAATGAGAAGCCCTTGGTTGGAGGCATTGGTGCAGCTGTTTAAAATGGGAGTTCTGTGACATGTGGGTGGAATATGCCTGGGAAAAAAGTGAGTTTTAATGGAAAAAAAAATTGAAGGTGAGGGGAAAGAGCTTGAGTTAGCCCTGCATTGCTCTAGGACTGGGTTTCTCAGAAGCTCCCAGGACTGACCTAACCCTGCTGTAACTGGGGACAACCCAGCTATCGGCATCACTGAACGCAGAGTCAAGCCAAGCCTGAGTGCTTCACTTCTCATTTTTCTGGGGTGGGTTTCTATCCACTTCCTACACAACTTTGGCTGCTTATTGTTTACCTGTGGTCCATGGAGGATTTCTTGTACATGTGCAACATCCCTTATTCTACGGCTGAGCTGCAGAAACAATAATAATAATAATGCGACCACTAAACCCAACAGCAAAGCACTTCCTGGAGAAATCTGCTGATCTGATGAAATCAAAACCTTCCCCCAAAGTGGGTTGATGAAACTTTGACAGTGCCCAGGCAGCCTCATGTCCAAATTGTCTGTTGGCACCTGCCCAGCAGCTAAGGAGGAGATATGCCATCTCCCCTCGTGGGGACCTCACATCTCACAAGGTCTGCATCTCACCATCTGAGAAGATCCGGAGACAGCACCAGATCTGGGCACTGTGGAGTAATGTAACCCCTTTTTCAACTACTGTGCTTCAAAGGTTGGTTCTGGTTTGGGTTCAGCTGCACACTGGGTTGCTTGGCCATGATTCTCATTGAGTTCAGTTTCTATTTATGGAGGAAAAACCCCAGTGGCTTGGTCTGCATTTGCTTTGACTCATTGCATCACTTCTAGTTTCTGTGTAGGCAGGAAATCACAGTGAAGCAGAGTTGAACATGGATGCTTGGGTATTCCCCACCATCTCCTGCTGGCACAGCGGCCATAACCCCTCCTGCCACAGGTGCTTTTGCAGGAAACAGCACTAATCCTGCCTGCATTTATCTCACACAGGGGTTTACATCGCACCAAAGCCAGGTTTAAGCATGTGCTTAGAAGTATTTGAGTTAAAACTACAACAAAAGATGCTGAGCCTGAAGAAGAGAAGGCTCTGGGAAGATGTTATAGCAGCATTCTAGTATGGAAAGGGGCTACAGAAAAGCTGGGGAGGGGCTCTTGATCAGGGAGTGCAGGGAGAGGATGAGAGAGAATGGTTTTAAGCTGACAGAAAGGAGATCTCGATGAGATCATAGGAAGAAATGTTTTCCTATGAGGGTGGTGAAGCCCTGGCCCAGGTTGCCCAGAGAAGCTGTGGCTGCCCCATCCCTGGAGGTGTTCAAGGCCAGGTTGGATGGAGCTTGGAGCCCCTGATCCAGTGGGAGGTGTTCCTGCTCATGGTAGGAGATTGGAACTGGATGGGCTTTAAAGTCCCTTCCAACCCAAACCATTCTATGGTTCTATGACTATGCACAGCAGGTCCTGTCATTCCTGGGAGTTTATGGGCTGACAAAAATTAAACAGATGGAAAATAAACCATCAGGCCACTGAATCTAGAGCAAAACAGTGAAAGCACCTAGAAATTAGAACTGGAAATTATTTGTACAGGAACAGCAATGTTAATTGCAGTTGGTTTTGCTAAAGCACCTAGATGTAATGAATTTCATTTTCCTTGTAAAAAACAGCCAAATACTCTGAATTTCCTTCTGCCTGAAATGGATAAGAATCTTTTACAGGTTTAAAACAATGAGATGGTTTCACTATGACTAATCTTTAAAAAAAGACACGGAGAAAATTGTTCAAACAAACTAAAAGTCTGCAGCAAACCTTCAGACAAAGCTGAACTGAATCTGTCAGAAATGGTCTCTTTGGCTCCAAGAACTCACAAAAATGAGGAAATTTAGAGTTTGGAACAAAAGTTGAATTATTAGCCCAAGGAAAGTGGTTAATGAGTGCTAAATATACACATCAGCGAAAGTTATACAAACTGAAAGTGGCACTTCTCTTCTCAGAGATTATGTAGGGCGTAAATGACTTAGATTTGTGACTTGAAGAACAGCAAACTGGAGTTGTGGTTCCATCGCTTTTCCTATTTCCCCCTATACCCCTGCACCTACAGCCATCCAGGACTGAGACTCAATTCTGATGGCTCCCCTGCTCCCTTTCTGCTTGGTGAAGGTTGGAAACACACACCATCCTCTAGCTGAATGTCCCAGCTGCCACAACGCCAGCTCCTTTGAACTGCAATTTATTTGCAGAGGAAGACCCAGGATGCCTCTTCACAAAGCTGCCAACCAGCCTTTCATTTCAGCTCTCTTTGTCCATCAGACTAAACAGGTTAGGGCTTTCCTGAAAGGCATCGCCCACGCCAGGTGATTTATCATCATCTGTGGAGCCCAAAGGGGGTACAGATCCCCCCAGGACAAATGCAGCCCCCGTTTGAAGCCCCTGCAGGGTAGGAGGTAGAAGGACCTCAGGCACTGTTTATTTTGGATGTCATGCAATAGTAATAAATAAGTTCAAGAAGCAGCACGTGTTAGCAGTGAGTCAGCTTTGGACAAAAGCAAAATAGATGATCTCAGAGCTCGAGGGGACCTCAGTGGGGTGGCTCTGCTGGTTTCTCCAGGACAGGACGTCACTGCAGCCTCCCAGGACCCTGCCCACCAAAGCTGTGGCCACAATCCCCAGGGACATAAAACCCACAGTGGCAAGAGCCTCACAGCTAATGAGATCAAACACGGATCAGAGGGCACTGGATTTTGGGATGCTAATTTCTGCCTGTTGCTGTCTTGCATCTTTTCTACATTTGATTTTCAATGTCATCTGATGAACACAGTGAAAATCACTTTGCCTGTGAGCAATTCCCAAGCTAGAAAAGATGCTCTCACTGTTCAGGAAAGGGCTATTTAGCCTTCCAGCCACTGAGATGTTCACTTCACAGAGTCAGAAAATGGTGTGTGTTGGAAGGGACCTTAAAGATCATCCTGTTCCAACCCCCCCCAGCTATGGGCAGGGACACCTCCCACTGGATCAGGGGCTCCAAGCCCCATCCAACCTGGCCTTGCACACCTCCAGGGATGGGACAGCCACTGCTCTGGGCAACATGGGCCAGGGTCTCCCCACCCTCACAGGAAATCATTTCTTCCTAAGATCTCATCTCAATCTCCCCTCTTTCAGCTTAAAACCATTCCCCCTCCAACTATCCTTGCACTCCCTGAGAAAAAGCCTCCACCAGCTTTCCTGTAGGCTCCCTTTAAGTACTGGAAGGCTGCTGTAAGGATTCAAGGATGAGAGTCTGTACTACCAAATCCTTTGAAACAGAAAAGGGTATGGCACTTAGAAATGGGGGAACAACATTTACAGGCAGAAAATTATGACAGTGAAATTTTTCCAACAGCAATCATTTTGATGGGAAGTGCCTGAAACACGGTATCTCAAATTGTCTGAGACTTTAAGATGATCAGAACTAGCAAAATGCAGATTATTAACTGTTGTAAGCAAGCTGGGAAACAGACCTGCTCAAAAGGGGGGGCTTCCAGCTCAGTTTTGAAACGGATTTTCAAAACTTGAGCAAGCTTTCAAATAAAAACTCCACAAAACAGAATATTTTCTAGTACAAAAAATATCTACACCAAGCCATTGAATGAGAAGGGCAAGGAGAAAGTCACACCGAGCATCACTTGCCCAGCTGCATGAGTATGCAGTGTGCCCAGCTTTGCCAGCTCATCACAAAAACATTATTTTGCTGGAAGGAAAGTCTCCAAAGAAATGCTTCTACCTCAAAGCACAAAGCTGTCCGTACTGAGAAATAGCATGGAAAAGCCTCCCCTGTGCACTGGAGATTTAGGGAAGAGAGGGTGCAAACAAGGATGCTTTAACACCTGGACTGGGGGAAATCTTTGGCACTGAAAAACCTGGATCCAGTAGTGTGTATGTAAATAAGAGCAAGGAGTCAAAGCACAGTAATTTGACTTCCTCCTGCTTTATTTAAAGGCCAGGCACCTCTGGGAGCAGCCTAGGAAGGCTTTTCTTTTTTTTTTCTTTTTCTCCTTTTCTTTTCTTTTTTTTTTTTTTTTGTGGGTGAGGAGTAGTATTACTCATCCTGGGTAACTTAACACTGAAGGGATGCACTGGAAAGAGGAGAAGAGCGCATCTGGCGAGGGGGAACCACAAAACACCCACTCCTCCACCCCGGCCACATTTGCTGCCCAAGAAAACCTCCCTCCCTTCTTCAGAAAGTCCTGTTTACAAACCTGGTGTGGGATGTCACACGCAATTTATTATATTAACACAAAGGAAGGGGAGTAGAAAGGGACCTGCCAGCACATTGTCCTTGCGCTGAGCATCAATCTCTCACTGTCTACGCTGTGACACTTCATCTTGCCCATGACCAATGGGCTGGGATGCCCTGGGCTGGGGTGTGGGAAATCCCACAGCAGTGATGGGGAGCCCAGCAGCGTTGCCTTCCCGCAGCGTGCTTCAACATCATGTGGCTCCAGGTATGGGGCAAGAAATACAATTAAAACCCACCTCATGCTTCCACCACGTGTCCCCCTCCCCTATTAAATAAGGTTTTGACATTATTATAGCTCTCCTACTGGAGCAAGAGCCTTTAGCAAAGAAACCAGATGTGCTTAAATTTTAAAAACATGAGCTGAGAGCCTGAACTTTTAATTTTGTAAGAGTTTGTACCAATTAAATTAGTCTGTATTTTCCTGCTCTCCCCTCCAGGCTGAGGACCCCCACTGTCAGGCTCTGCGTAAACCGTGGCTGTAAACCCAGCAAGGAGGGACAGGCAGCCGTCCTAACAGTGAAGGGAAGCCAAGGGTGAGAGAAGGGAGGTGTTATCCTGGTTTGGAGCTGGCTGGGGAGGATTCAAGAATGAGCTTCATAGAATGAATGAGCTTCGGTGCACAAGTAGCTACTTGCCTCATCTGTAAGTGCCTGGGGTGCCTGCGGTGCCACATCCTCCTGAGAGGATAACACTGGGATGCTTTTCAAAGGCTGCAGGGTAGGGATACAGGTAATTCAGGTGATACCCAGGGCCATTAACTTGAGCTGGTATGAGGTAATGCAGGCTCCAAGTGCTCAAGGAGTGGATCTTAAGCTGGCTGCTGAGAAACAGCATCCCTGCCTGCTTCCCTCCTTCTTCCCCAGAGCTTAAGCAGTTTGGGGACCGTGCTGCTCTGAAGGGACCACTGCAGCAGAGAGGCAGGGGATGCACCCACCCACTTGGCCAGCAACAGTGACCATAACACGGTCATGAGCTCAGCCTGGTTTATGTTTCCTAGCAGAGGGAACAAATTTATATCACGTACATCACAGGCTTTTTGGTCCTAAAACAGGGGTTCCACAGCTGTGCTGCTGTCAATTTGCCATGCTGAATAAGACTCAAGGTCTGCAAAGACTCCTGGGTTGCAATGTTGATCTTAGCCCAGCACACCCGAGGTCCACTCAGGTGACTCCAATTCATCTTCTCATTCTCTGTCCCATGCCACCCAGCCTGTGAAGCCACTCCTTGGAGCAGCCCTGTGGTCACGGGTGCTATCAACCAGCTTCCTCACATCAATCTGAGCGCACACCTCACTCAGCCCGTCACACCCCTGTGTTGGGTCTTCTTGGGAGAGGTATCACCCAAACAAACACCCAGGTACCATGTCCACTAGAGGACATTTTGTAATTGGTGATGAACAGCTCAGCACCGAATCACTGATGGTGACCAGCCCTGGGACCTCTCCTTGCCCAGCAGATGACGGGGCTGCACTAAGTAGAGTGAGACATGCAAGGGAACCGGCAGAGAGAAGGGGAGAAAGCATGCAGACCTTCCATTTTTGAAGAAGCTGAATTTCCTCCTGAGCCTTAACTTGGCTCTTGAGCCATTTTGGTGGAGCCTGCCATCACAAACAATGTGCTCTGTTTTCCTGACCAGGATCTGAATGAGAGCTGGAATCTCCTTTGTTAGCGGGCTGGGTTTTCTCCTCCTGAAAGAAAAAAAGCAAAGGAGCTCAAGGGCAGCACATGACAAACCGAGTCTCCTCAGTTTCTCTTCCAAATCCTCCAGAGATATTATTTCATCCTCATCAAGATATAGAAATAATATTTATCTCAGCTGCAGCCAATATACAAAGTCTGTGGTGTGGTGTGTGGGACACATCTGGATGACGGAGATGAGTTCAAACACAGCCCTGTAAGATGAGTCTAGCAGGAACTGCTGGCCATCACCCAAAGTAAATGGCCAGGACTGTCTATACATGGAGTGAAGGCAGTGGCTAGTTGCTCATCTAGCTACATTCATGACACGCTTGCCAAAGCAAACGGACTACATTGACCCCGACTGAGATTCCCAGCACAACTCTCCTCAAACAAGCCACAGTGAATCTTAAGTTATCCCAAAATACTAATAAAGTCCGTGAGATGGGAAAGCCCCAAGAAAATATGCTCCACGCTGAACATTGGACAGTTGTAGCCTGGCTTGTAACCACTCCTTCCTGAAGATACATCCAGTTCCACCCCCTTGCCATGCGCAGGGACACCTCCCACTGGACCAGGCTCCTCCAAGCCCCATCCAACCTGGCCTTGAACACCTCCAGGGATGGGGCAGCCACAGCTTCCACTGGTAACATGGGACAGGACCTCCCCACACTCATAGAAAAACTTTTCTTCCTAAGATCTCATCTCAATCTCCCTTCTGTCAGCTTCAGACCATTCCCGCTCATCCTACCCCTGCACACCCTGATCAAGAGCCCCTCCCCAGCTTTGCTGTAGCTCTTTCCAGTGCTGGAAGCTGCTCTAAAGTCTCCCCTGAGCCTTCTCTTCCTCAGGCTGAACAACCCCAACTCTCTCAGCCTGTCCTCATATGAGATGTGCTCCAGCTCTCAGATCAGCTTCATGCCCTCCTCTGGACTCCAGAAGTGAACTCAGGGCTCTAGGCACGTTCACACCAGAGCAGAGCAGAGAGGCAGAATCCCCTCCCTCACCCTGCTGGTCCCAGTGCTTTGGATGCAGCTCAGGATACGATTAGCTTTAGGGAGCACTGTGTCAGTACCACTTGGTTTTATTGGAGTTTACCTCCTTGATAATATCCAAGTATTTCTGCTTTTTCATATAATTTTTGCATAAGCTTAGATAATTCAAATTAACATAAAAATGTGATTGAGGCAGTTTTTATCAGTGAATTATTTTTTCTCATTGAAAAAATAATCCCTTGTGGGAAAATCTGATAGTGCATTTTTTGACATGGAAGGGAAACAAATTTTCCTTCAAATTCCTTTTCAAATTACAAAAAATTTCATAGAACATCTGGTTCCCACATGTATCTGATTTTTACCATGATGAAGCCTTCAGTATGGTGTCTCTTCACATCACACAAGATTAATTCAAATTGGCTTGGATGGGAACAGTCCATGAAGGCTAAGAGTTAGATGGGAGAAGCAGCAAAAAGGCAACCAACAGAGTATAGTGTTGGCAGAGCTGGTGGATTCCACTGGGAGGTCAGCGTTAGGTCTGGTATTTTTTTACATCTTTATTAATGACATGAAAACGCAACACAATATGCCAGTAAAACAAGGGAAAAGAGGGAAAACTAGGGAAGCTGATGGCCAAAAAATAGTATTTGCATAGTTAGACGACACCTGAAATAGCGTGGGCCTTTCTGGGCACCCAACACTGTAATTCGGAGGGAGTGGAGGGAGTTCATAGCAGAGTGACAGAGATGGTGGAGATGGAGGTGTTGAACTTGGCTCAAGGAAAGCTTGGACAGAGTAACGGGCTGTGAGTGCTTAAAGAAAATAAACACCCAGGGAGAAATCCTGACCTTGTTAAAGCTGACGTCAAGACTTTCATTGACTTCAGCGGAGCCAGGATTTCACACTGAGGAGGAAGAGGAATTCGCTAGTGGTGAAGGAGGCTACATGCAGGAACGGTAGGATGAAAATAAAAGAGGTAAATTGCAAACTCAGTATAGAGGGAAGACAAGGGAAGAGATTTCAGAAAACAAGGCAGCAAAATCCAGAGTGCCAGCGAACAGAAAGAACCAGCTGCGGTTTTGTAACCCACTAATTAAAACAAGGTTAAATAAAACCAGTGTTACATATTCGGCTCTGACAAGAGAGGAAAACTGGATGCTAACAAAAGCGACACTAGAACAACCCTGCAGCCAAACTCCCAACTATAGCAAGAGAGCATCTCCCCAGTTCAAGCACAGATGGTTTTATATGGGAAATGTAAATAAGACACTACCATCTGGTTAATAAAACACACATCTCAGATAGACAGGAGTACATGTGCCCAGATGCAAACATTAAAAAAACAGGGTTTTTCTTAATGCTTTAAGGTTTTCATTGATGCCTATGGAGGAGGAATTCCCATTGACATCAAAAGTGTTGATCTACCTATAAACTATGAATTTATATTAAATCTCACCCTTATCTGTGCAGAAACATAACCAGGCTTTACTGCCAAAATGTACACTACACTGCTCAATATCTGATGAAATCTAGAGGCTATTGGAGAAGCTGGCTTCTCAAATGTGTAGCATATGTGAAAAATAAGGCCATTTTCAGAAAATTGCAACTTTGTTGGAAACGTCTGCTTTGGAGATGGAATCTATTTATGCATTTGAGTTGAAATCATCAACTGGTTGTTTGTTATAAAGGGAAAGACATTCTTGAGGAAGTGGAAACACCATTGGATTTTTTCAAAAGACATTTTTCTTCCCAAACAGATGTACTACTAATATAAAACTCAGAAGGACTAACTAACCTTAACATCAAAAGAAAATTATTTATTCCAGGTTGCACAGAAGGTTTTTAGTTTCTTAAAGGAAAGCTTTTTGTCTTTCTCCTTTTCTTGCAAAGAAACCAAGGAATTTCCAGTTTGGCTTGGCCACCTACCCAGAGAGTCCTCTTGACATCCATCTCTCCCACAAAGGATAACTTCAGCTCTGCCAACACCTCCTACAGTTCTCCCCTTCAAGAGAGGGTTTTACTCGTCATTCACAATAGAATAAATGACCAAGATGAATGATAGGAAAATATTTGGATCAAGGAGAATGGTCATAACCCTACACCCTCTCAAGTGAAAGGAGAGAGTCCAAGTGATTGCAGGGGGTTAGACGAAGGCAACCAAAGAGAAATGAGAAAACACAGCTCCCGACCCCGACTCCTACCACACCAGCACACTAGCTGTTAGGGTCTGCTGCCAATATTTATCTTTAGGAAGGGGCTGAGTTAGCAGGAGGACTGCCAGACCACAAAAGAAGGTAAGATAGCATCGCCCAAAGTCTGTGTGCACACCAAGAGGAAACACACTTCAGCAACAATATTGAGAACCTGCCAATTTCACATGAGATAACTGGAGTTACCCTCCCTGTGTGTGTGTTTTGGAAGTAGCTTTAGCATGAGACATATCAGTGTTGCCTGTCATAAAACTCATCCCTTCTTACCCAAGCTTTTTATGACTGGGTTTTTCATAGAATCATAGAATCACCAGGTTGGAAAAGACCCACCGGATCATCGAGTCCAACCATTCCTATCAAATTTTTAAATTGTCTTTTTGGTCACCACGAATGGCAGAGCCGTGGAACAATAGCTTTCTCCTCTGTGTGTCTCGCTGATCCTCACTGAAAATGCATCAACAATAATTTGGCTGTGTAGGTGGAGAAAGCAAAAGGAAGGCAAGAGATTTCTCCTGAGGACCACACAGGAGGTTTCTAGTAAGGTGGAACTTGAATCTAGACTTTCCGATCCACCAGCAAGGCCACTGAGATCTGTTCATCTTCCTGAAATTGTAAGGTTTATTACTGTGAGACTATGTTACCAAGACAGGACAAAAAATCAGATGCCACCAAAGACTCCAGCAGAAAGACACAAGGAAACCACACTGCATTATTTTTCATATTTGTAAAAATAGCCTCTGGTTTTATTACCTTTTTAAACAAACAATTTTAAAGCTAAGAATAGCTCGCTGCTATCTTTCTAGCATCACTGCTTTTAGTTATAAGCTCTTCATGTGCACAAGAGCCACCATTGAGGGTCAAAGGCCTCATGGTCAAGAATTGGTCAAAGGTTAGACCTGGTTATTCCAGACAGACCTTGGAGAACTGCCATAAAACCATGGCACTCCAGTGTTGGAGCTGGCATTTTAATTCTCCCCTCCCAATAAAAGTCTCAATTTATTCATTGTAACTTCTAAAGGAGATCTCTAAAGAATCCAACAATACCATCCTTCCAGCTGGGCACACGGTTTGTTGAGAAAAGTGGGAAAGAATCCAACTAAACAAGGGGTGCCTTGAAGCACAGTTAGTGTCCAGCTAAAGCTCACCAAACATCAAGATCTCCATTTCTGGCTGGACATTGAAGAACCACTGCAATCAGAGAACAGAATCACCAGGTTGGAAAAGACCCACCGGATCGTCGAGTCCAACCATTCCTATCAAACACTAAACCATGTCCCATAGCACCTCATCCACCCGTCCCTTAAACACCTCCAGGGAAGGTGACTCAGCCACCTCCCTGGGCAGCCTGTTCCAGTGCCCAATGACCCTTTCTGTGAAAAATTTTTTCCTAGTGTTCAGCCTGGACCTCCCCTTGTGGAGCTTGACACTGTCTCTCCTTGGACCAGGTGAAACACTAATGAGGACTCACTGCTTTTGGTTGCTCAGAGTATTTAAAGCTAAATCAAGAGAGAGGGAAAACCCCAAAACCTTACACTTGCAAGTAGAGCGGGTGAGAACTTTTTTTGAAAACCAAACTCCTCTTTGAGTCATTCTACACCTACAGAAAGTTTTTATCTTTTGCTTTAACTTTTACAGTTGTTACACTTCTTTCTTTTTTTTAAGAAAGGAAGTTGAAAATATTTAGTGACATGAACCACACTGGCTTTGTGCCTTTTCAAGTACCAGAAATGTTCCACTGCAGGCACTCTTTGAAATGTTTTCCTTTTTCCTACACACTCTTAGAGGTTATGTCAAGTTTCCTCATTAGAAGTAAGAGGTGATTTCTTATCAGCTGCCTGGCATGGTGTAATGTTTGCATTACGTAGCAAGATGAATATTGCATTTTATTTAAGTCCTGAAAGCTGTGAGAGTGGAGAGGAAGGACTGGGGCCAAAGGACTGGCATTATCAGTCTTCCTGCCTTGGTCACAGTGAAGGATGCACATGTGAGAGCTTCTCTAGCCTTCTCCAAAAGAAAGATTCCTTTCTATTAAGTAACTCAAACACCCTACCACCATAGCAGGACTGGGTACTCATTTAGGCTGCTCTTTCCCAAATAATACAAAGAAATCAGCCTGTTTTACAGAGGGGAACTGCATCCTTCTCTCTTTAGCAATTCCCAAGTTTGTTTTCCTTTTCATCTCCCTGTGTCTCCCAAAAACGTTTCCCCAGCCGCTGCCCCTTTTCCCTCCAAAGCCACCTCACTTGAGATGGAGGAACTTGGCTGACTGTGCTGTGTGTGCCACTGGTGGACTGGTTCAACCCCTCTGCTTACCTTCTCCCCAAGCTTCACCAGAACCACAGAACTTTGCAGTCCTCCGCAAGGTTATCCTCTTGGGTTTTTTTGCAAGGGGATGGTGGAAGAAGAGATGACATGAAGCATTTTCTGCTTTCTTCCTCATTCCTCCAGCAAACGATCTCCAGACTTCACCTGGCAAGGTGTGAGCAGAAAGTCTTTATGAAGCAACTCACACAATGCCAAGGCATGCATAGAAATTAAGCCTAGACCTGTGCAGAAGTGAAGCATGGGAAAACTAAGTAAAAACAGCAAAAGCAAGAGGTGAAAGGAAGGAGAACTCCTCTCCTGACTGCTGAAGCTCCATGCATTGGCAAAGACTACGGACACCTGTGCCCAGAGGGAGAGGACATGGGCAACCACCTTCAGCTGTGAAGGGAAGGGAGGGTTTGTGGAGCATTTCCCAGTGAAGGGGGACAAAAGGAGACCTGCTTTTTTGGCTTGGTGGTCAGTCATGGCATGCCTGGTCCCTTGATGTGTTCCTAGGAGTGATGACAGTCATCAGTGGTACAGGTTAGGTTTTAAATAGCCTCTTGTGGGGCTGCAAGTCAAGACTACAGGGCCTTCTGCTAAATTTATGAGACTCAGATCTCAGGTGTAGACAAGCCAGAACGGAAACAGCGAATCTGAAAAAACAATTAGGAGGGGAAACAGTCTGTTCTTTCCTTAATTGGGGGGAGTGTGAGGATCGTTAGCTCCCCTCTCCCATGAAAGCAATGCTCACTAACACAGGCACTTGCCAACTTCTCTCCCTCTGCTCTGTGCCTGGGCATGAGCTGGTGTGCATGGAAAAGAGAGAGTTTTCCTGCTTTTTCAGGGTGTCCCAGCGCACTACACAGAGCCCTGCATAAAGGTCCATGCTGGAAACTTCTTGGGTTGGGCAAGTCCAAGCCAGAAGACCACTGGGTGTCCAGGGCACATTGAGGAGAGCTGGGAGAGGCTGGTTGCTCAAGCACCCACCACCAAGCCTCACACAACTCTGGTGATGCAACAGCATCAGCTGCTCCTGGAAACAGTGCGATATAAGGACCCTCAGTAGCAATACACAAGGTCCACATGGTGACCATGCACAGCCTCAATTTCCTGGAGGAGTTCAAGCCAGCCCCCAAGTGTTATTTTAGCACGGTTCCTTGTGTATAAATATTTATAAAATGCTTGCTTTGAATACCCCTTTAAAAAAAAAATTAAATAACCCTCCAAACCCTGTTCCCACTTATTGCATCTTTAGCAAAATATTTTCTTAACTTCTCCTATCTTCAGCCCTGGGGTTTTTGCTAGCTAAGCAAACCTCTCTCCTCCCCATACCCTAGCCTGCCTGTTCTCCTCCTACAGGGCAGCAGACTGCTTGCTCGGTGGTTAATGAAGTTACATAGGACTGAAGGAATGTCAGGATTTGGGGGCAAAAGGAGGTGGAGGGAAGAAAAGAAACTTTTCAAATGTGTAGTCCTCTCATGAGCGCTTGGTGTTCATCCACAGGGGTCAATGAGAGAAAGAAAATATAGGATGCAGCCCCACGATCAATAGGGTTCTTTTCAGACCATCCAGGGTTGACCCAGAAATGTACCGCTGGGTCCCATCAGCACATTTGATTTGTGAGGCTTGGGACCTTGGGCAGGACTGAAGGCTACTCTGGATTTCATCAGCTTGGGAGATCCCTGTTTCCTCTAACTCTCCCAGTTATCAGCCAGCTCTGCATTGGGGTTGGGCTGGACATCATAACAGAAAGGCCATGGGAGGATTTCTTTTTCCTTTGGGTCTGAGCTAACCACCCAGTTATCCCAACACATGAGCAGTATCACACCAGAAGCACCCACACGTCAGCCCTGGAGGCAGCAAAGAAGCATCCCAAAGGCTCCAGCTCATTGATGAAGGTCCCATCTCTTGCTGAACAACTGAAGAGTGCTGCAGTGAGGGGAGACCTTTTGGGTGGCTCTCAGGATGTAGAACCTATGTGATGCCCAGAGGTGGGTAAAGCTTCCCCTGGAGACCAGGGAAGGATCTCTTCCCTTTTTCTGCTTGGTGGTTACCATTCCTGGCCTGGGACATTGGTCCTTCTCAAACAGACCACGCTCCTAGCTCATCCAGGAAAGCAGGGCTACAGCCTGTGGCCAGTGAGACTCAACACCTGAAACCATATCAACCCATTTTTTAAAGCCATCTCATTACTTGGGATAATATAACTCATTTTACGTCCATAGCATTTGCCCCCTTTTTGTTCCTAAAATTGTCTGCTTCGCACATCCCAAGATAGAGCTGTCAGCCTGCCCCCGGCCATCTCTGCTGCCACACATGAATGGGGACAGACTCATTTTGAAGTGTTCCTGGGGTAAGGGTGACCTACTTTCATGACTGCAGTACAGTTCATTACAAATTCCTAATGATCTCATTGTTCCATTAAATGAAGGTTGCCACCTGTCCCGAAGACTTTAGATCAAGCTGGGATTAACTTTATCTGCTGACCCATTTCTCTTGTTTGTAGGACACAGCTCCATGATCAGTAGGGTTGGGTTTTTATTTTCAGACCATCAAGGGTTGAGCCTTAGCAGTGATATGATGCTGGGTCCCATGAGCAGGGGATGCTGAGCAGCAGGAATCCTGCCCGGCTTATTTGGGCATCAGAATCCACCTGCTTAGACACCACTAGAATAAAAAAAAAATCAAACCCTACAAATAATTGGCTAGGGGCAAAAAAAAGGAGAAGGGAATTGTTGGGGTTGCATTTAGAGCAAATGAAAGTCTTCCAATTTAAGAGAATCTGTTACAGACCCTATTAAGGACATCTCTACTGCAATATTATGGTAACAAAGGAGCCTGAGTTAGCACCCAGCAGCCCTTGTAGCTCATGGACTATCACAAGGATGCTCATTCGGCTGGCTGTCCCGGCACAGGCAGTGGGTGCAGATAATCCTTGGTTCCCTAATTGCTCCCTTGCCAAGGACAGAGCCCGAGAGGGCTGGAGGCGGCAGGTTGGAAGCCCAAGCCATGTGCAGCACGAGGAATAAAACAAATAAAGAAAGAAAGAGAGAGGAATAAATTCCCATGGACAGGCTGAGAGAGCACATTGCAGCCAAATGACCTCAAGTGCACCGCTTTCTTCTCTCGCTTGAGGAAGGCAGAAGTACAGCTGCATTTTTCATAAATAGGAACACCCCAGCTTGATGTTTTTTAAAGCTGTCTAGACAGTAGAGCAAGACCTTATTTCAAGTCACATAATCACTTTCCCATTTTTCTTTGCAACAGAGGACGTTTTCCAAGATTAGATAGAAGCTGGTGGAGCAACATGTTATTAACCTTGGGTGTGCCTCCCTGCTTTAGGCTCTACTTGTCCAAGCTGGAGGTGCCTTTCTGTCTGCTCACGTCTCCCCTCTATTCATGCCTTCCTCCTTGACAGGAAAGCTTCTTCTTTCAGTGACTCGCAAAAGTGAGATAAATTTACACATGGGCTGCAGACAAATGAGGGCACAGAGGGTGCTGCAGTGAAATGTTGGCTTGCGTTAGCAGAAGGCAAAATATCTTGTGCTTCCCAACATGGCAGTGATGCCTCCACCTGAAAACAGAACTAGAGGAAGAAAAAAGTAAAAAGCTTTGTGCTGACCTCCACCAGGTCAGTGTGTCCCACACGCTGTTGAAGGGAGGTGGTCAAAGCTGCTAACCAGGAATCATAGAATCACCAGGTTGGAAAAGACCAACCGGATCATCGAGTCCAAGGAGAGGTGGTAGAAAAAAGTACTGCCACAGAAAGATGCTCTCAGCAGAGACACATCCCTCCAGTGAACCTTGTTTCATGTAGCCTGGGCCATCCAAGGCTTCTTTCCTCTAGGGAGGGGCTCTTCATCAGGGAGTGCAGCGATGGGGTGAGGGATAATGGATTTAAGCCGGAAGAGGGGAGATTTAGATGGGATAATTAGGAGGGAATGTTTTCCTCTGAGGGTGGTGAGGCACTGGCTCAGGTTGCCCAGAGCAGTCGTGGCTGCTGGAGGTGTCCCAGGCCAGGTTGGATGGGGCTTGGAGCAACCTGCTGCAGTGGGAGGTGTCCCTGCCCGTGGCAGCGGTGTTGGAACTGGATGATCTTTAAGGTCCCTTCCAACCCAAACCATTCTATGATTTTTCTGTGCATTTCTCAAGCGTTTTGCTTTTCTGTGTTAAGACTCCAGCCCATTCCTGTGGAGCAGAGAACAATAAAATATCCGTGTGCCACTTGACTGAAGCACATGACCTGACCCAGCAGCACCAGCTCATCTCCATCGCCTGGAGACAGGCTGCACTGAGCACTTTTGCTGCAGAAGATGCTCCTCTAGAGCCAAGAACAAAGCTTTCTGAGTGTGAACACCCCGATAGGGGTGCACCAGTAGCATCCTGTGCCCAACACGGATAATGTTTTACTGCAGTGAAGTGCAGCGATCTGCGCTCAGGTTATTCAGGGGAAGCAAAGTCCAACTTGGCTTGCTACACTGAATTAAGTCAGCGAAAGCTGAATACAAATAGACCATCACAAATGAGATTATTTCAGTTTAGAAAGCTGGGATAAGAGGTTTGCTTCCTTGCCAGAGAAGCACTGACTAGGTAGTATAGAAAGTTACTGATTTTGCAAGAGGTGGGGAGGTGTTTATAGCTAAAGCAAAGAGCAAATTGCTTGCCTGGTGTTTAAAGACTGACACTGACCCTCTCTCTGGGTACTGCCTATGGAGAGTTACCCATCAGGAGTAAAATATGCAGACTGGAACATGAGGACTGCCCTCCTCCCCACCTCTCTACAGGATTGCCACGTCTCCTGCGGCTCTTAAAACTATTAGCCATGCACAGCAGCAAGCTGGGGCAGGGATCTCTCTTTTTTGCTTGCTTAGCATTTCACTTTAGACAATGCAGAGCCTGACTTTGTGAATAATTTCAGCTCAAGAGTATCCAATATTTCTCTGCTCCCTAAAGTAAGCACTTAAAATCATCCCAGGGAGCTGCCTTGCCCTTAAACAAATTCTCTACAGCTATCCAGAAAGAGAACACGTGAGCTGCCTGATATTAATGCTTTGCTTCATAATTTGTATATCAAGTGCTTTAATGGATTGTTTTCAGTATCATTGTCCCTACCATGCATAAACTTAAAAGTAATGGATTTGAAATTAATTAAAGTGTGATTACAATAGTTTGTCATTTTATTATTTGCAATTACTACTATAAAGGTAATAAAAATTGCAGGATGTCACAACTGAATACAAATCCCTGATCAGAAGCAATCAGCTCACGCTGTAACCTTGGACAAGGGTGATTTTATTAATGCACCAACGCTGGAGCCCAAGCTGCTGCCTCGCGCCCAGCGCCTGAGATGTCCTCAGCGTTCTGCATGGTGCTTGAGGCGATCATGGAGATTATGGACCCTCTTGCCCTGCCCTGGGGCAGCCCTGGCTGCTCCTCCACTTTGAATCTCTTTCTCCACATGCTAGACACTAAACCACAGACTAAAGATGCCTTTGCCCACCTCCTGTATGTTCCCCTTGAAAACACTGATTTACTAATGCAGTTATCTACCATAGTTCTTATTTAATTATCAGTTATCATTTCTTCCAGGTCCTCTGGATGAATTTTGCATTTATATCAAGTGTAAAACTCTCCATTAAATCCAAATTTCTGCATCATATTCTTCTAATATTTAGTTTTCAAACAATTTTTTTTTGATAGTCATTCCTAAACCACCCAAGTATTTCACCTCTGACTTAGTGATACCTGTTCTGCTCAGAAGGGTAAGAGGAGAAGGGTTAAATTATATCTATGTTTTCTGCTGCTGTCCCCATGATTATTTCCAGGACTTGCAATACCCATGTTCACATGCAGTTAATTTTTCCCACTTGAGGGAACAAGATATGCATTTCCTCATCCCTGCATCTTGATAGGCTCCAATCATACCCTTGACTCCCTGGTATATTTCCTTTGGCTTAGGCTGATATCTTAAAAAAACCATGTTCCAGAGCAGTTTTCCACTGGCCAGTCTCAAGACATCTTCAAAAGGCATGAGAAGTGCCCCCAGAGCAGCAATTAGGCTGTTATTAAGCAGAGACTTTCCCAGTGAATGCACTCAAGAGCCTATATTCCTGATGTGGGAGGGGGTCTTCAGGATGGCTTGTCCCATCCTGCTGAATTTATCCCTCCTCACTATCCTTTGCTAATCTTTTCCATATCTCAAGCCCTTCTTTGAAGTCCATTAATTGGTTGGGAAGGAGTAATTCAATTTTTAGTCTCATTTCTGTATTTGCCTGTTCTCCCTCAATCACTACTGAATATATTGACCGATTTTATACAGAACCTGACAGAAGGAGTGAGGTCTCCGTGCAGCTCTGTGCCAACAAGTTACATGAAAAACAGGCAGCTGGGGAGAGTCAAGAGAAGCCTGTTTGATGTCCCCACATCAGTGGGTGACTTCCACCAGGCTTGAGAAACGCAACACACACATAGGGACCCCAGGCAGACAACACACCTCGGAGCCATCATATTTCAAACACAAAATATTTCTGCTGCTTCTGGTTGGGAACTCAGCCACCACTTCATAAATCAACACCCCTGCTATCGCCTTTTCTCTGCCAGCAGACAGTTTGATGTGAAACAATACAGTCCTGGAGGCGTCAGCTTCCTTGGGTTATCTTAGTGGAAGGCTAAACATCAGAGACCCGCTTTATCCATTGGGATGGTGGCATTTCCAAGCTCCTCACCTCCAGCTGAAATTCCCTTGCACAACACCTCGAGAGGCCGTAACAACTTCTATTTTTAAGCTGTGATACTACAGCATTTTCAAAAAGCTTAAGATCTCTCGTCTCTTCGCACCTCCACCTTAGAGACTTTTGCAGATACGTTCAGCTTCAGGCACGCAATCTTTCAATTGCAGTAGCATGAGATGAGGCTTAAATGGGTACATAAAACCTGCAGGATCATGGGCTAAAGTTAGGTGAAGGGTAGGAAACAAAACCACCATAGTCCTGGGGTATTTGCATTTCTCCTAAACAGGCTTGCAAAACCACTTAGCAAGTGAATGTTAATTGTTCTGCAGAAATCCAACCCTGTTCAAAGGAAAAGCAGAAAAGAACCCCAGCCCTAGGTAGATGTTGCCAATTTTTCCTTTGCCCCTTTCAGGTGATCTCATCCCACATTGATCAGCAGAGACTGAGTAAGAAAGCAAAAAGTAAGTTACTTCATCTGAAGTGCCTATTAACTGATGTTAAGCATTAAAAAAAAAAAGCTCCAATTGACAGTAAAAATCCATGTGACGAGCCCATGAATGCCAGAACAAGCTGGGTATGGCTGGAGCTGTCAAAAACATGTAACTGCAAACCTTTAAGCCAATTTAAGTGCCTTCAGTTTGGTTTGTGACACAACTACACCCCGAACAAACATTTACATGAAAAAGGCTGCTGGCCTCTGCTTTTGTTGCTTTTCCAGCCCGAGTCTGGCAGAGCTGGGAGTATTTTACACAAACTGCAGCTGCTAGGGTAGCAGAAATAGATAAAACTTGACAAATTAACACAGAAAACGCCAAACAAAGAAAGAGACCTTTGAACTTCAGCCTTGTGGGTACAAGGATGCAGAACCCAAGCTCAGCTCGTAGTGGTGCTCTGGCTTTTACACTTGCGCCCATCATTGCATCTGGTCTCTCCCGAGGTGAAATGCAGCAGTGATGCTGGCTGAGAGGCCAAGAGCAGGGATGGATTTGAGTGTTTTCCTCACCTGGGGCCAAAAGCGGAATGACCCTCAAAAACTAAGCACATCTCTTGGTATTGATAGCATCATAGAATCCCTAGGTTGGAAAAGACCTTTGAGATCATCAAGTCCAACCGAATCCAACCACTACTATACCAGATCCCTAAGCACTTCATCTACCTGCCTTTTAAATATCTCCAGGGTCTTTTAAACACCACTTCCCTGGACAGTCCTTTCCATTGCCTGGTAACTCTTTCAGTGAAGAAGTTTTTCCTGTCATCCAATTTGAACCTCCCCTGATGCAGTTTGAGGCCATTCCCTCTCATCCTAATCTCAGGGATTGTTAAGGTGATAGGTGATTCAGGGAATTATTGAGATAGGATGAGGAGGAATGGTTTTAAACTGAAAGAGGGGAGATTGAGATGAGATCTTAGGAAGAAATGTTTTCCTGTGAGGGTGGGGAGGCCCTGGCCCAGGTTGCCCAGAGCAGTGGTGGCTGCCCCATCCCTGGAGGGGTTCAAGGCCAGGTTGGATGGGGCTTGGAGCCCCTGATCCAGTGGGAGGTGTCCCTGCCTATGATAGGGGGTGGAACTGGATGGGCTTTCAGGTCCCTCTCAACCCAAACCATGCTATGATTCAGAAACCCTCACTCCAGAAACGCCTTAGCTCCAGCACTTTTGCAGTTGTTTCAGGTGTGTTTCCACAGCACAAAGTATAATTCTAATGTATAAAACCAAACGGAAATGATTATCATACACCAACACGTACGCAAGAACAAGGAGTCACTTTGGGAAGAGTTCAGGCATTAACTGCTGAACTTGGTTTGACCTACTGACTGCATGGACCAGTTACTCCCAAAGCAGCTAAGGCTGAGGATAAGCATCCTTCCAGCACTTCTCTTTTCTCTCCTTGAGCCTTAGAATCATAGAATCACCAGGTTGGAAAAGACCCATTGGATCATGGAGTCCAACCATTCCTATCAAACACTAAACCGTGCCCCTCAGCACCTTGTCCACCCATCCCTTAAACACCTCCAGGGAAGGTGACTCAACCATCTCCCTGGGCAGCCTGTTCCAGTGCCCAATGACCCTTTCCATGAAAAATTTATTCCTAATGTCCAGCCCAAACCTCCCCTGGCGGAGCTTGAGACCATTCCCTCTCGTCCTGTCCCCTGTCACTTGGGAGAAGAGGCCAGCTCCCTCCTCTCCACAACCTCCTTTCAGGTAGTTGTAGAGAGCAATGAGGTCTCCCCTCAGCCTCCTCTTCTCCAGGCTAAACATCCCCTTCCTACAAGCTCTCCTCAATTTTTTAAAGCCTTCCTTAGCAAAGGTGACTCCTGCCTATCTTTTGCCTTGCACAGCAGCCCCACGTCAGGTGTTCTTAAGGTGGGAGGGAAATATCTTCCTCCCTCATTTTTTTCCAAGACTGTCTGTGTCTGTAATATATTAGTTAATCTATTGTTCAAGCCACAACCTTGGCTCTTGTTCTGGAACAAACAGGAACCAGGGTGGCTTGACAGCTCTACTGCTTTCTTCTCTTCAGATTTAGACTTTCATAAATGACCCTGTCAAAGCTGTGCCTCGCAATGCCACAGTGCTAATTGTTTGTGGTATGGATTGATGATACCATATTATGGCCACTTGGCAGGGATTAGCTTTGGCTTTTTGTGTTCAGATGAACAGCAGTGTGGATGCTTCAGCAGAAAAAGCACCACTTGGCTGCCTCCATATCTGGCCACCAGTGCTTCCGCAAGCCAATGACACTGGTAGAGTGCATAGCATCATCTCAGGGCATCCTAGAAAATGGAAATTGTCCTCCTTCCTGAGACAGACCCTGTCTTTCAGATCTTCTTCTTTATATGGAAGTACTCATCAAGTTCCTTAAAATACAAACAAACAGGAAATTCTTTATATGCTACTAAAATAGAGTCAAAATCCTCACTGGATTGACACAAAGGTAAACAGAACATGGACTATGTGAAAAAAAATTACTGCAGATCTCATCACATAATATTTTTTCAAGTAAAATAGATTCACCTTTCCTTATTTTGCCCTTCATTGCTGCAACAAAATCACTGCCAAACTTTGGGGCAGTTCTCATTGTGAAGAAAGGGACTCATACAACCATCTTTCCTTGTGTTTTTTAAAGCAATTTTTGAGACGATTCCCTTTCTGCAACGTCATTGGTTTATCACTTATGTCATCCAGTTTTCAGACAGTAAAAGCCAAAAAGAGAAGCTGTAAGCACATAACCCTCTCCGGTCAGTTCCTGCGTGGGGAAGGTGCGACCATGAGGGATTACACAATGGCACATGGAGGAGATAGACTGGCTGCAGAGCCAGGAGGGATTTGGGGAGCTCCTAATTCCATATGTTCCATTACATCTCTCATCACTAAACATTTCCACTGCATGGTGGTCATGCTGTGAGGTCTGGACAGGTTCATGCGATGAGGGCTCCGCTGAGGGTTACTAAATACAGAGCAACTACCAGATCTGGAGCAGATGTTTTTGTGGGATAACGCCTTAAAAGCAACATCGCCCTTTCACAGTCATCTCCACAAGTTCTACCTTGGCAGGGGTAGTGTAGGCTGGGGCTGGGTGTTTCCAAGAGACCTTGCATCACCATAATCCCATGAAGACTCTCTTCTTTCTTTCTTTTACTTCTACTTTGCCAAAACTACGTGAGGTTTTTACTTTCTTTCGGCAGGGAAATTCGAAGACCTGTGCAAATTGCCTTGTGCTGTGCTGGGAGAGGGGAGTGATGACTGAGCGATCTAGGTTTCTCCTGTCAAGAGCAGCAAAGGAGGTACCAAAAGTATCCAACTCCTGGAAGAAGGTTAATTACAGAAGCTCAGCTTGCACATAGGGGTCCCACCAGTCAGCACAAGATAAGCAGCCTTGGGAGTATAAATTATTACAGATGATAAGGCAGAATTTCCCCTTAAACAGCTTTGTACATATGTTCCTAAGATTGACTCCAGAGGCGCCTGTCATCAGATGTCAAACAAGAAGCTTCAAAAAAATTGCAGAGAATTAATTTATTGTGATTTTTCCTTAAGCATCTCGCACACTCTCCCTTGTTCCAATTAACCAAATGATTTTGGGTCCTAACTAGATGTGGCTAGATGATGGGATCTGGGAATTGGAACTGATGGGCATCAACCATGCTCCATCACAGCAGGCAGCAAGAGCTCCACCACTCCATCATGCCTGCAGAAACGGGGGCTGGTTTTAGCCCTAGAAATAAGATAAATCACAGGCGCCAATTTCTACAGTTTTTGTTGTGACTATCTCTTCTGCAAGCGGTGTATAAACAGGAAACCACAGCCACATGGCAGGGAACTGACTCAATACTGGTGAATACTGATAGAAATCAGGTCATATTGACATCCTTTGTTTATTCACTGCTTTGTTAACACTGTTTATCCTTAGTATCTTGGCCACATTTGGAAAAACTCCCACTTTGCCACTCATCTACTGCTCTTTTGTCCCCCCAGAATCCCAGCTGCTGCAAATCCCTCGCTTCTAACCATCACCAATAGCTGATCCTTCAGACCCAGACCAAGGGGGATGTGTGCTTTTGGGGTACAATCTGACTTACCCCACTCTTATAAGAATGTTTCTTTCTGACGACCAGAAGCTTGCTATTAGCTTTTGACTGCAAGGGGGAATTTTTGTCCGACCAAGGAGCCAATTCTATTTTAAGCGACCAACTTGTTGAAATGCAGCCCACCACAGGACAAATCCACAGCCTAACTGTGCATTGTACAGAAAAGATTTGTCTCTCGGCTGTTTATCTCTACCTGGTAGTTTCTTCCAAGCCTGAAATCATCCTACTGGAATGAGGAGTTTGCATGCATTTCTTCCAACTTTATTAACACGCCAACATCTGCTCTATTGCAAAAATGATTCATTTGTGGTGTTCTGTTTTACAGCAGCAGTTCATCTGTTCCTAAACACTCTTCTGCCCTCTCCAGATATGCCAAAAATATCAAGGTAGCGTTCCCACCATCAGCTCTGGGTCATCAGAAATAAGTGACACGAAAAGACCCTCAAATTCCTGCATTCGAGTTTGAGGGATTTCTTTATCCAGCTGAGTCCACAGCTGGTCACAGGCTTCTGCTGGCAGCTCTTTCTTTCATATTTCTCTGGCCTTAGAGGAAGAAAGCTTTCGCAAAAGCCGAAACTTTTGAGCTGAGAGGAGAAAAACATTTTGGTTGTAAACATTTCTTATTCTACTCTCATTTTTACCAGCTAAGGAGCTTCTTCTTCATCTCTACGTTTCTGCTGCATCACATTAACTCTTGGTTTTTGCAATTTAACCCAATTCATTTTGAAGTACTGCCTCTATCAAGGGAGTTTTTGTTAACCACACAGCATGAGGAGTTTAACCTTTTCTGTGGGTTAGCTGTATGCTGAAGTCCTCCCTGCAGATCATTCCCTCTCCTCTGCATTTACTACCAGTCAGCCAGGTTCAGTCCTGGGGATCTGACCAGCTGGACTCTCTGCAGATGAGCAACATGTTCCACATTGGTGCCCAAGTCACCGATTGCAGGAAGAGGACTTACATTCTGTTACTGATTGGGGTCACAGAACCCAGCCCCAATGCACAGAGTTTGAGACTAAGCAGCTCAATGAATTAGGGGTGATAGGATGAGGAAAAGGATGAAGTCTGGGAGGCATTTTGCCAGCCAATGACCTACAAAAGTTAGCGAGCTGGGTCAGTGGGAATGCAGAATCATAAAATAATTGAGATGGGAAAAGACGTATAAGATCATCCAGTCCAACCACCAGCCCAACATCACTGTGCCTGCTAAACCATGTCCCCAGGTGTCACGTCTACACACTTTTCAAACACCTCCAGGGAAGGAGACTCCACCTGGGCAGCCTGTTCCAATGCTTCACCACTCCTTCATTAAAGAAAAGTTTCCTATTATCCAATCTATACCTCCCTTGGCACAACTTGAGGTCATTTCTTCTCATCCTATCCCTTGTACTTGGGAGAAGAGACCAGCACCCGCCTCGCTCCAACCTCCTATCAGGGAGTTGGAGAGAGAAATAAGGTCTCCCCTCAGCCTGCTTTTCTCCATGCTGAACACCCCCAGCCACTCCTCATATGCAGAGAAATTCTTTGTTCTGGGGAATTAGTGCCTTGAAAAGCCTTTGTCTCCCCATATATAAAACGTGGAGATTAACTGGCCACAGCACGGTATTATGAATACCTCACAGGGCTTCGTGGTGGGCTTTTGAAACATGAAGAACCAGTAGAGTCTGGAAATGAGTGCTAAGCCCCTTGACCCTCAGCATTCAAAAACTCTGAAGCCATCTCAGGCTTGAAGACTTACCAACATGGGAATTACTCTGTTGGCCCCTGCCAGCCCAAGGGCCCACCTAGCCCAGCACTCGCTCTCCCATGGCAATAGGAGATGCTGTCTTGGGTGCTCCATAAGCCCCACTTCTCTCTGAGACCTCCAGCACCCCGAGCTCCTACCCGCATACATCAAGGAAGCAATAGTCCCCATTTGCTTTCCCTGCTGCCATCGTGATTTTGCAGACCTTCATTATTTGAGGTGCTGAGGGACATGGTTTAGTATTTGATAGGAATGGTTGGACTCAATGATCTGGTGGATCTTTTCCAACCTGGTGATTCTATGATGATCCCTTCCAGCCAGAGCAGCCTCAGCACTTCCACTGTGACCTGAAAGGGCTCTGTCACATCCTTGGTTCTGGCTGCTTTTTCAGGTACCTGCTCCATCTCCACTGCCCTTCCTCAAGATAATGAAATAAAAACCCCTTATCACAACTTTAAGCCAACACAGTTTGGGGCCAGGTCTTTCCAGTTCTCATGGACAATCACACAGTTAAAAATCTTGCAGCCTGTCAGAGCAGCCAGGTGTTACTGCCACAAGTTTCCTCAGCCCTGTGCTCCTTCAGCAAGGGGGGGAACTCTGGCTAGAGCTGCAGCCCTAAAAGACTCTGCTAAAGCAATAGGGTGGTTTTAGTTCTGGGCTCCTTCAAGGCTGTGCTGGCAAGAGCAGCTCTGCAGATGCTCAGATATTCCCAGCCGCATCCCGGCTGAACCAGTGGAAACTGGGAAGCTGGGCTCATGGGACAGTATCCGATCTCTGCCTCGAGCATCCTGAGAGGTTAAGAAGGGCCATGCCACCACGCAGGGCAGGGTTTCATCCTGTCCTCAATTTGCCTGTGGGATCCAAAAGGAATTTTTTCCTATTTCTCTGCCAGGCATGAAAAAAAAAAAAAAGAAAAAAAAAAAGAAAACTTTGTTGTTGTTTATACTGGATGGGATTAAAGCTTTTAATATTTGTTATATTTAGATATCTTTCAGACTCAGATTCAGGGAAACATTATGCGTGATTCTTGCTCTGTTTACCCTTCACTCCACTCCCTTGCTTTTATTGTTCTTCTAGTTTATCCCTCTTCCAATTTAGGTTACGTTTCCCAAAGACCGCAGCATAACCCCAGATTTCCCAGGGAAACCAGCACCTCTCAGCAGCAGCGACCAGTTTTGTGGCTCCACTTCAGTCCTGCCTAAAGCTAAGTGCATCCTCACGGCTGAAGTTTTATTGCCAACAATCAGCCGAGCAGAGACGGGGCAAATCACTCTTTCCTCAATCACAGCCCAAATGACCCCTTAAAAAGTAGATAATTCACCCTAGAATAAAGACATCTATCCTTTGTTTAGTATCCCCCAAGCCTAAGGGGACCCTCCAGATAGGGGCTCCCAAATCCCATGACATTGCAGGGCTGGGACCAACATGCAGCATAGCCCTGGCTTCTCTAGGGACCGAGGAATTGTTCTCTTTGCCCCTGAATTTCTCGAGGAGGAAGGGATGCTGATTAGCCCTGAAGTGAAGGACTTGTGAGCAAAGCCCAGGCTGCAATACATTCTCATAAAACCTTCCCAAAGATGAACGTGTGAACCATCACTTTACAGACAAGGCAGACAGGAGAGAAGTTTACGTCCAATGCCCGTTTTCCAGGAAATTATTCCCTCCAGTCTAGCTGACAAACTAAACTCTGTGTCCACTACAGTTTTCCGAAGCAGATGTGTTTTAGTGCACTCTTCCCTCACCCTCCTTCACAGACAAGGCAGGACGGAGTGCATGATACCCGATCTCTCTGCTGTGCCCTGGCTAATGGAAAAAAGCTGCTTGCTTGGAGCTGCTTCGATTTATTCTGTAATAACTTCTCCAACGAAGAGTCTTTGACCTCCTCACGCAAGCTCCATTAAAACCAAAACTAGCAGCTGGATAAGGACAGGTAGCTGTTTTCTCCTGGTAGCATCGGCTGTGCACAGTATTTCTGCATGATGGCTTCATCTTAAATACAAAGGAGGTCACTGAGGCAGAAGCTTATTTACTCATTTTTCAAGGTTAGCTCCAGAAACCATCTTTTGCTTAAACCCTGTACACAGATCCTGGCAGAACTCCTGCAAGTGTTTCACTCGAAGAGCACAGATTATCCACCCGCTCAAAGCTGAGCTTGTGCAGAGCTGCATTATAGAGCAGGATGCAAAATGCACTCTGACTCCAGCTAAGCCTGACCTATCCCTTCTGGCCACGGGAAACACAGGAACAGATGTTTGGTGCTGGAATTTTTCTCCCAAAATATCTCTGATGTTTAATTTACATAGTACAGATTTGCTATCTCATGTATAGCATGAAGGAGAGCACGCTACTGGGTTGCAGGGAGGTGTAGAATGTGTCTAACAGCTTTCCTCCTCTTTCTAAAGGTGCCTCAAGAGAATTTTTTGCTTGTAAGGAAAGGGTATTTTTCCAAATGCATTCACCATGATCTCCTTGGAAGACTTTGCTACCTTCTACAGTGTTATTACAGCCTGAAGAGATGAGCATTGTGAGTTTACAGGGACAGATACATCTTTGATTAGCCAAAATGGTCATAGAATCATTAAAGTTGCAAAAGACCTGTAAGATCATCAAGTTCCAACAGCAACACAACATCACTGTGCTTACTAAACCGTGATCTGAAGCAACACAGCTACACATTTTTGAACGCCTCCAGGGACGGTGACTCCACCACTGCCCTGGGAAGCCTGTGCCAATGCGTCACCACTCTTTAAGGACAGAAATTCTTTCTAATATCCAACCTAACCCTCCCCTGGTGCAACTTGAGGCCATTTCCTCTTGTCCTATCACTTGTCACTTGGGAGAAGAGACCAGCATCCGCCTCGCTACAACCTCCTTTTAGGTAGTTGTAGAGAGCGAGGAGGTCTCCCCTCAGCCTCCTCTTCTCCAGGCTAACCAACCCTTGGTTCCTTTACCCATCACTGGGTGAAATAACCAGATTTTTTCAAGCACAAAAGTCCTGCTGCTAGTCATGTGTCTGACTACTCACCTTAAGATCACCGGATTATTTGGTTGGGATATTTTTTTCCTCTTCAAGCTTTACACTTCTTGCAGTGATTAAGTGATTTCAGACAAGATTTTTGCTAGCAGTTGGTTCTCACATTTGATGGAGTCTGCTACTGCAAATACAGCAAATTTTAACATCTCCCCACTCACTACAATCCCTGACTAATTGCATTTGTACAGAAGATCATCTCTAAGCTGGTACGGAAATATTAAGGTGCATGGCTGGTTCTACTCACAGAATCATAGAACAGTTTGGGTTGGAAGGGACTTTAAAGATCATCCAATTCCACCCCCCTGCCATGCGCAGGGACACCTCCCACTGGACCAGGCTCCTCCAAGCCCCATCCAACCTGGCCTTGAACACCTCCAGGGATGGGGCAGCCACCACTGCTCAGGGCAACCTGGGCCAGGGCCTCACTACCCTCACAAGAAAACATTTCTTCCCAAGATCTCACCTAAATCTCCCCTCTTTCAGCTTAAAACTGTTTCCCCTCATCCTATCCCTGCACTGCCTGATCAAGAGACCCTCACCAGCTTTCCTATAGCTCCTGTTTCAGTACTGGGAGCTGCTACTCCTTTTTGACCCCAGAAGGGAAAACTAACTGCATGCATTAACAGCTATAGAACAAAGCCAGAGTATTCAATCAGAATACAAACGATGTGCAGGAAATTTTGTAGGTGACCAAATATTTACTGCACAAATAAAACATACCCCAAAAAGTTCCCACTCAAAAATACTTGAAATCAGCTGTTGTTCTGCCCCACCCCCCCCGGCTTTTCTCTACAAAAAATTTCCCTTGGGAAGTCTTCAGAGTGGTGCAGCTGTGATCCCCTCTGCCAGGAGCATCCTCTGGACACAGACCAGGAGGCACGAGCCCCCACACTTCTGCTTCCAACCTGTCTCCGAAGGACAGGGCACTCTCACAGTCCTCCTTGGGTTTTTATTTTCCTTGATGCAAATAAATCAATGCTAAAAGTATCTCAGGGTTGGAAGAGCCTTGCTGCCCCTTTCCATTAGGGTTGGAGGGATTGCAAAGCAGCAGTGCAGAGGACCACAGATGGGGTGGTGGAGAGCTTGGACATTTTGCTCCCTTCATGCAGGGGGATTCTTTCCAGCATGTGAACCAGTGAGGGATGTTTTCCTAAGCACTGCAAAAAGCCAGTTGTTTTTATGCCCCACAGCTCTCGGATCAGAAGGATAACGCTATCAGAGTGAAGAGGGACCAGCATCTACCTCTGTGCAGCTCTTGGCTCTATTTAAAGCCCTTGTGGAGCTACAGACATGCTTTAACCTCCATGGAGAAGGCTCTGAGCACCCATCCCACTGCCACCTCAGGACCGTGGCTTTTCAGGGAGCCAGTCCCTGTCCCCAGCATCGCTCACGCTCTTTGCAGCCATGCCATTGCACAGCCTGGCACTGCCAGCACTATCAGGGTGAGCATCCTCAATGCATCTTTCCTCTCATTTTGGGCTGGAGAGGTTGTGGGTATTTTTCAGACCATGAATTCCTCACGGGCTGGACAGGCTGTCTGCAATTACAACATTTTTGCAGGGCAGGAAAACCATTTTCTGCCAAACCCTAGGGAGCACAGATGCCAGCCCTGCTGGGGACAGGGTTGAAGCTGCAATGTTCCCTGTCCTTCCCTGGCCAAGGAGCTACTTTTTTTGATGGCTGAACTCCAGAGTGGGCAGACATGACAGTCTTGGCATGCCATACAGTGCTACAGACTAGGAGAAGTCTGGCTGGAAAGCTGCCTGGAGGAGAGGGACCTGGGGGTGTTGGGTGACAGCGACTGAACATGAGCCAGCAGTGGCCCAGGTGGCCAAGAAGGCCAATGGCATCTTGGCTTGGATCAGAAACGGCGTGACCAGCAGGTCCATGGAGGTTATTCTCCCTCTGTACTCGGCACTGGTGAGACCGCTCCTCGAATCCTGTGTTCAGTTCTGGGCCCCTCACCACAAGAAGGATGTTGAGGCTCTGGAGCGAGTCCAGAGAAGAGCAATGAAGCTGGTGAAGGGGCTGGAGAACAGGCCTTATGAGGAACAGCTGAGAGAGCTGGGGGTGTTTAGCCTGGAGAAGAGGAGGCTGAGGGGAGACCTCATTGCTCTCTACAACTCCCTGAAAGGAGGTTGTGGAGAGGAGGGAGCTGGCCTCTTCTCCCAAGTGACAGGGGACAGGACAAGGGGGAATGGCCTCAAGCTCCGCCAGGGGAGGTTTGGGCTGGACATTAGGAATAAATTTTTCACTGAAAGGGTCATTGGGCAGTGGAACAGGCTGCCCAGGGCGGGGGTTGAGTCACCTTCCCTGGAGGTGTTTAAGGGACGGGTGGACGAGGTGCTGAGAGGCATGGTTTAGCGATTGATAGGAATGGTTGGACTCGATGATCCTGTGGGTCTTTTCCAAACTGGTGATTCTATGATATCATTCACGTGGAACAGAGCCACTGGGGATGGAGCCCGGGGTACTCTGGAGCTAAACCCAAGTGCCTATGGGAGTGACAGTGTGGCTGCAGCTGGATGAGTTCCTGCCTGCCAGCCGCCTGCCTGTGTGTCCTTCGCTGCTCCCTGCAAAAGCTTTTGTCCTCCTGACATGCAGCCAGCAGGGACGCGAATGCAGGCACCTGCCAGCACCCTCCACAGCTCTGCTAAGGTTTGGAAACTTGCTAAGAGTGTGTGAGACTTGACAGCCAAAAGAGAGAAAAACAGGGACTGTTTTTCTTTCCTGGCTGCTCCTGTTGGGCAGCTGGTCATTGCTAGCTCCTTTCCCTGGCTCCATCCCCATGGACAGTCGAGGGGTAGCAGATGCCTCCGGGCACATGGTCCCCTGCCTGCTCCAGGATGCCCAGGTGGCCTTTCCTTCAGGGCAGGGTACTGACTCTTCATCAGCCTTCACAATCCCAAAGCCACATCATCTCACCTCCCACGGAAACACCCAGACACCAACAACCTGGCTTCACACTCCCCTTGGACCCTGCAAGCAGAGGAGGCTCCTGGACCTAAAAACCAACTAAATACCCACAGGACTGGAACAGCTATGCCAGGAATGCTCTGCTGGGCTGCCAGCCAGAAATGTGAATGCCTTTGACAACACAGTACTGGATAGTTTGAATGGGGTATTTAGCTCCTTCCACTGCAGTTTTTTCCTTGGTTCTGCCCTTCAGTAGTCCAAGCATCCTCATCCCTTCTTTGCAGTCCCTATATGCACATCATGGACCCATATGTCCAGTAACCAAAGTGAAGATAAAACGGAGTTGAAGAGCTTATATTGTGCAGGTGAGTAAATGCAAAACAGAGAGCAAGGGAAAACTCAGCCCTCCTTTGCTCCTTGGCATGACTATAGGTATGGGACCTTACAGTCCAAGACTTTGGAGACTGAGAAAACATAGGATTTGGGGAAGTGACTAAAACAGAAGATGACAGCAGAAAACCAAAACTTTAGCTTTGAGGAGTGGGTGCTCGTCTCTTCTCCCGAGTGATGAGTGATAGGACAAGGGAGAATGGCCCTAAGCTGGGTCAGGGGAGTTTCAGATGGGACATTAGGAAAAAAAAAATTCACCAAAAGGGTCATCAAGCACTGGCAGAGGCTGCCCAGGGAGGTGGTCGAGTCCCCATTCCTGGAGGTGTTTAGAAGACTGGTAGATGAGGTACTTAAGGATATGCTTTAGTAGCAGATAGGCATGGTTGGACTCTATGATCTCAGAGGTCTTTTCAAATCTGGTGATTCTATGATTCTAGAATCTGAGCTCAAAGCTTGGACCCCAAGTGTCATCAGGAATGATTTTCTGAGGGAATTCGCATCAATCTCATCAGAGCACTGCATAAAACAGAGCTCTTGCTGTACATGTCACCCTGCACTGAGGGAGAAGATGCCACTTAAGGCAATGTACAGATGTACAGATTAATACCCCAATTTGCCTCCATCCTAATAGAATATTTGCCCTAGCAGAGAACAGCACAGTCCCACTGCTTTAACTCCCACCTGACATCCTCCAGTAACAATTTCCCCTCCAAAAAATGCTGCATTTCAAAGCAGTTCCTCCTGCAGCATCTCTGTTTATCCAATATCAAGCTCGGATACCGTTTAATGACCCCTCCCTTTTCTTTGACGTGAGTTTAAACTGCTCTGCCAAATCAAGCAAACCCACTGCCCAGCACATGTTACTTCTCATCTTTTCCTCCTCTCCCCACAACCACTACTATCACTCAAAGGGAATGAGTACAAGTAATTCAGCCTCTACCACTCGGACTGGTTTTAATCAAAGGATTTGCTGGGTTTCTACCACATGGGACACCTCATTAACAACTTCTCACCTTTAAGAAGGAAAAATAAGTGCCGCTGCCCATTTCAGCATTGCTGCTGCTGCCCAGGGTTTTGCACTGGCGTCCCCTCCCAGTACAAGTTTTATTTTGGTGGGGAACAAAACAACAACAAGATTAAAAAAAAACCCAGCATTGCTGGGCTGAAAGGGCTTACAGATCGGCAGGAGTGTATTGGTCAGAAAGGAGATTAAAGCCTAATGAAATTTGTCTTTGTGTGTGTGTCTGTTTCTCTCTTTTTTTCTTTTTTTTTTTTTTTTTTTTGGGGGGGGTGGTGTCTTTGTAAAAAGCCAGGCTTATTAAAATGCAGGGAGAGCCCCACACAAAAGACATCACTTAGGGTCCAAAGGCGCGCTGATTAATGCAGAGGGTTTCGATTCAAATTGGACAGAGCATGCCAGTTTGGGGAGATTTGGGGTATTGTTTGGGGAGAAGAAAGCAAGCCGAGCTGATCATTTTCTTTTCCAGTTTTAATCACAGCTGAAGCAAGCAGGTGCTGCGATTCAGAGCCCACAGCAAAAGGGCAGGAGATGGAGGGGGAAGGGAAACATCACAGGAAAAAACTCATCTGCATGGTGGGTTTTTCCTACTTTGGCTTGTTAAATTGCAGCGCTGTGGTGTGGTGCTCAGACTCCTGGGGAAGGGGCTGGAGAAAAAGGGTTATGAGGAGCAGCTGATGGACCTGGGGTTGTTTAGCCTGGAGAAGAGGAGGCTGAGGGGAGACGTTATAACTGTCTACAAGGCTGTGGAGTGGTGGGGGTTGGTCTCTTCTCCCAAGTAAGAAGTTATAGGATGAGAGGAAATGGCCTCAAGCTACACCAGGGGAGGGTTAGATTGGACATTAGGGAAAATTTCTGCATGGAAAGGGTTTTCAGGCACTGGCAGAGGCTGCCCAGGGAGGTGGTGGAGTCCCCATCCCTGGAGGTGTTTAAAAGGCAGGTAGATGAAGTGCTTGGCGTATGATTTATTAGTGGACAAGTACGGTTGGAGTTGATGATCTCCAAAGTCTTTTCCAACCAAACGGCTCTCTGATTCTATGGAAGTGAGAAGATGGCACTATGCACACATGCTTTTGCATGACTGTTGAGGACAGAGCGACTACAACAACAAGGGCAGACCAGGCACATTGCGTGGGTATGGGAAAAGGGAGGAGAGTAAGAGATTCGCCCCCATTCTAACAGAGACCTTGGTAGACCTCGAAGAAAAAGTTTGCATAGTTGCTCACACTCGGAAAACCAAATCCTGGGGTGGGCTGTGCAAGTGGTTGGGACTCCACCAGGTCCTCAATTGCAAGAGGGGAAAAACTTGAAAATCTCCACAAGGCACTTTCAACGCTTCCCATAACTCTCAACCCAAAGGGGAACTCCCACATATACCTTCTGGTTGGGAAGCTTGCCCAAGGCTCCTGCTAACAAGCGTTTCTCGAGCGTGACTTGTTTGCTATCAGCAGCAAAACCCTTGGGAGTGTTTACTCAAGAAAAGCACCAGTAGGAGTTAGTGTTAACTAGCTTTTGACACTTTGACAACAGAGTTGGGTCCACCCAGCTGGCGTGTTTTCCACCCTGCTTGCATGTTTCCACCTGCTATGCTATGAAAACTATGAGAAAAATCTCGTGTGTCTTCTTAACAAGATTTTTCTTTGGGAAAAAGTAGGAACTGGTCCCACGCTGCCTCAGCTGAGAGAAGAGCATACAGAGGGTAAACACGGAGGAGGACACAGAGGTTGGAGCAACAAGCCCTGGGAACCGACCATCACTGAGAGCCTCTGAAAAAGCAGCCTGAGGAAGCACAGCTGCAAACTTCCTTTCCACTAGTTTTTCTTTGTATTTTATCTGAGCTCATTGCAACAAAAACCAGCATCAACGCTCGGGATAAAGTACCACGAGTTACCACTGCTGCTGAATAATTCACATTAATTATATTTCTATGAAGCATCTGATGGCTGTGTAGAAACACAAGCAATGACAATAAAATTCACTCTAAGCGTGAACAGAACATCACCCACCTTGCTCTGCAGAGCCCCAGAGACAGTCGCAGCACGTGCTCAGCAATGCCATCCCATTTTGCATATAACATAAGTTGATATAACCTACAAATCTGTCTCCAGTCAAACTTCTGCCAACATTCCCTCTGGGAGGTGCAGGAGGAGAAGCAAAGCAGCCCCTGGCAAACTTTGTTTTCCAAGGAAACCCACCCTCACCCAATTCCTGCCTGCCAACCTGACAAGGCACCCTATGAGCGAAGGGAAGCAGAAAGCTGAGGCTGGGCTAAAATTGCTTAATAAGTCAGATTGTTTTCACCTTTGCTCAGAGAATATTTTAATGGAAATCAGATGGACTAAGTCTGGGGATAGGAGTTCAGCTCAGAGAAGCAAGAGCTTCTTCCCCCGAGGCTGGCAACAGCTCAAGACCTCACAAAATCTTTATTGTTATTGTACTTTTCACATTGCAACTCCGCTTGAGTGCCCCCCTCGAGCTGAGGCCCCCGATTTGCACTAAACTGCACAAGCACATAAAAAGACACGTTCCCTGACAGCTCACATATAGGAGACACTTTAATAGATAAAAATTTATATAGCAACATAAAAAAATACCTGGGATAGCTCATCCCTCATGATGCTGGATGAAGTAAAGGAGGGACCTCTTGGTCTGCAGCAAAAGGGGCAGGTGAAGGAGCTCCAGCACTAAGGAGCATCTTTGACTTGCTTTCATATAGGTGAAAGGAGAATCATCCTGGCAAAAGCCATATGATGTCTTGGGAGGGTGTCCCCCACCCCAAAGCACGAAGAGCTTGGGGATTACGCTGAAGGGTTAATGACAAGATTGAGGTTTTAAAAATAGTGCATGATTTCCATGAGGTTCATCTGCTTTTTGAAGGTCACCTTTTCCAGGCTTTGTAGAGCACAGCAAATGGAGGGACTTTGTAAGAGTTAATAGGGTATCACAGGGCTCCAGAGAAAACCATGAGGACCAGCAATATTGTGGCTGGTCCAAAAAACTCAGACCCTGCTAAGAGACATGGAAAGGCTACAGATGGTAATACTGAATATTTGCCAACTTAAAATGGATGTATATTTTTATATATGTGGAAGAGAAATACATCTAATCTCATATACATGCATATATATAAAAAAACCAAACTTGTGGAACTCATTGGCACAATATAACTGATGTTAAGATGTTATCCATATTCAGAAAAAGATGGATATTCATGGTAGGTGCTAAGTCATCCTAGCTAGGGATTTCTCCACACATCAAGAAGCACATTGAGCTCCATCTGTCCAAAGACAGGAAGAAATGTTGTTTCCTAATTGTTGCTGGGGGGATTATTTCCTTATTCTCCTTCAGGATGCCAGCTGGTGGCTGTGGGAAGCCACATCAGGTAGACCATGGCCACCTGACAGCCCCAGCTTGATGTTTCTGGGTTGATTTCAGGACACAAGCCCACCCTCAGCTCCAACTGACCACATTATCTGGCCCCGCAGCCCACCAGATGGTGCTCTCAGTATTGGTTAATAGCAAGTTAATCTGTGCCTTTTCCTTCCATTGAGAAACTCCTGAACAGGTAGGGTGTGGAGAAACACCACCAAGAGCAACAGCTTTCTGCGCTTCTCTAAAGCACCAGACAGATAGCATGGTTTCATCCCAAGTGTAACGTGGTCCAAAAACCAGAAACATGTTTGTGGGCCATCAGGAGGTGACGGTGGGTTAGGGGCACTAGCGTGTGCCTTCAAGCCCAAATACAATGCATGGTCCTTTGGCTGTACCACAGCCTTCTTGAGCCAAAACACCCAGAGAGACAGGGGGAGCAAAGACTGGTTACGCACATGTCCCAGCAACCATTCCGCATGTCAATGCACCTCTGAGCTCATTGGAAACCCTCTGATGCATTGTCTCTTGAAGGCCTCCTCCACAGGACCAGCTTCTTGAGCTGTTCTGGAGTGATACCCTACAGCCAGGAAAACTGGCTGGTATGCTGGTGGACTTTGGTGGTTTTGCTTGCAAGAGTTATGAAACATTTTCTATTTGACAGCAAATGTTGTAATAGCAGGGAGGGGTTGTGCAGGGCCATTGAGGGATCTCTGTCACTCAACATGATCAGCCCACACCTGCACCCACCAGCTCTGAGTTCTGATGAACTCTGAGGTCCCTTTCAGCCCTTGTTTCTCCCGAATTTTCTACAAGTTTGCAGTTCCCATACCCTTTGCAGACTCTGATGCTCATAATTATATCAGGTTTGGAGATCTGGGCTAATGTTGTAGGGTTGATCCTGAGGCTGTTTCTTCGGCCCAGCAGGATGGACTGTTTTCCTTCCGTGTTTCCTGCTTAATAGGGCTCTCTTTAATTTCTCCTCAATAAAACTTGCGGCAAAAGGGAACATATAATGTGCAGTTAAATAAAAACCAGAAAGCGTATGATGCTGGCTGACTTCCTAAAAACTAAATGCATTTTCTACAGTCATCCCTGGGACGTCAGCAACAAAATAAAACCTCAAGCACAGAAGCCTGACTGCTAAGCAAACCAGAGGCTAACTCTGTGGCTTTTGTTTTTAACCAGTAATGTATTTTTATCACTGAGAAACCAGAAAACAGAGAGCGTTAAGTGTTGCCTGCATGAATACGTGGGAGCACTCCAGCCATTTATACCCGTAATGAGTTTTGGTGCCTCTGAGCAGAGCACAGGTAATAACAGATCATAAAGTGGGTTTACCACCCGAATTGCCAGTCTCAGAAGGTTACTAAAAGCCTGTTCAAATGACCATGGTCAGATCTGCCTTGGCTGTTTTGAAATTGCCACTTTCTTAATGGCTGTTTCTTCCCTCATTGAAGAAAATCAGGGGTGGAGTGAATGGAGCCAAGCTGGGTTTGTCCAGCAGAAGAGTCTGGCCGAAATCACTTTAATTTGTCTGATGATGCTATTTGTTTCCTTCATCCAGAGCTGTCCCGTCAACACATTGACTAGTTATAAAACTTCCTTGTTTTATGAAAACTTCTTTTACAAAGCATCTCCATGTTAGACAAGGTTAACCCAGCCCTGGATGCATTTTTCAAGCATTAAGCGTGGAAAACCTTCCAGGATTCAGGGCTGGAACTTCCCGTGGCAAAGGGAATCCCCCCTGGAAGCAGGCCTGATGGATGCTCTGGGGATAAATAACCTCTCTCTCTCCCCTTGCAGGAAACTGGTCAGAAGATCCATGAGTTGATAATGTCTAGAGAAAAAAACATCTCTCTGTCCTTTTCTTTTAGGATAAGCAGTGGTGCCGGAGATGTCGCCAACAGCCCTTATTACAGAAATCCTCCAAATATACATATTTTTCCAACTCAAAAGGGCCCGAGAAGGCAGGTGACGCTTTGTAAAAGAGGAAAAAAAGCCACCAACACATTCTTTGCTGTGGTTTCAGTGCCATGTTTCGCTGCCCCTTCACAGGACATAGAAAACATCACTTCCCAGCCTCGTTTCTCCCATCCCACTGAGCTGGCATCACTGACCCTGCCACGAGCACCTCCTTCAAACCTCCACCAAGACTAAAAAGTGCTTTTTCTGCTCAGTGTAGACCAGAGTTTCTCCTCTTTGATCCAGCCTCTGGGAGACAGGGAAGGATTGCACTGATTTTGTGGATGTCCTGGCATGGCTTTTACACATAGCTGTCCCCTGAGGATGGGTTAGCAAAAGTGCCAGAGTAGCAAAGCGGGATGTAATTGCTTAGGTGTGAGGTGCATGGAGCTCCCTAAAGACTCATTAATAATTTTAAGAAATAAAGTAAATCCACTTGAGCAGTCTATCTTTACTCTTGCATTAAATGAGAGGTAGGATGGCTACATGGACCTAAGACACAGCCAGAAGGATTTATGAACATTTGGCTGAGGGAAGATGTGCAGTTATTTAAGAATGAGATGTTAAATGCACTAAGAGGTCAGTGAGATTAAGGGCTCATACTTGGACTCACCCCAAGGGATGATGCTCAGGACCTCAGAATCATAGAATCCTTAAGGTTGGAAAAGACTTCTAAGTTCATCAAGACCAACCATCAACACAACAGCACCATGCCTGCTAAACCATGTCCCAAAGCACCACATCTACACTTTCTTTGAACACCTTCAGGGATAGTCACTCCACCACTGCCCTGGAAAGCCTGTGCCAATGCTTCACTACTCTTTCGGGACAGAAATATTTCCTGGTATCCAATCTAAACCTTCCCCAGCACAACTTGAGGCCATTTTCTCTTGTTCTATCACTTGTTACTTGGGAGAAGAGACTAGGACCCACCTCACAACAACCTCCTTTTAGGTAGTTGTAGAGAGCAATGAGGTCGCCCTTCTGCCTCCTCCAGGGAAGAACCTTGGACCACCTCTGCAGCATCTCATAATGCTGTTGATGCAGGGCAGATTATTTAAGAACCGTTTCACCTTCTGGAGAACCCAACTGCATCTTGTTCACATGCTTTTTTGTTTACAGCCAAAAAGAGAAAAATAAAGCTGCGTTTCCATTGTTCATTTAGTGCTTTGATTTCTCTCCATTTTCCTTGCCTTTGTCTGTGTGGGAACGTGAATTTGTGGGAACGTGTAATGTGTTTTAGTGTTTTCTGCAGTTGTTTAGTGGGACCCCTTCTGAAGCCTTATGGACCACCATGGGCTGAGAAACTGGGATGCAAGATCCAGAGAGACAGCCTCGTGGAAATCCAGTGTCTTCCCTTTGAAGTCTTTGGGGCTTCCATGGCAGCCAGATGTAATTAGAGAAAGGGATTGCAAGAGCCGTACTGGCTCGCCATCAGTGCTTCCCGCTGACTGTGAATAAAGCAGAGCTGAGCCAATACTGAGCACTGCTGGAATTACGACACTAAAAGCCCAAGCTATTTATTGAGCATGCTGTGGGGCTCAGAGACAGCTCTCCACTGCAGGACCTGTGCTGTCACACTCTCACTGCTTTAGTACCAAAACTGCTTAGCCAACATCCACCAGGTGTGGCTGAATTAGTCACATCACCCCTCTTATAGAATCATAGAATCCGGTAGGTTGGAAGAAACCTACCGGATCATCGAGTCCAACCATTCCTATCAAACACTAAACCATGCCCCTCAGCACCTCGTCCACCCGTCCCTTAAACACCTCCAGGGAAGGTGCATCAACCCTCTCCCTGGGCAGCCTCTGCCAGTGCCCAATGATCCTTTCCATGAAAAATTTTTTCCTAATGTCCAGCCTGAACCTCCCCTGGCGGAGCTTGAGGCCATTCCCTCTCGTCCTGTCCCCTGTCACTTGGGAGAAGAGGCCAGCACCCTCCTCTCTACAACCTCCTTTCAGGTAGTTGTAGAGAGCAATGAGGTCTCCCTTCAGCCTCCTCTTCTCCAGGCTAAACACCCCCAGCTCTCTCAGCCGCTCCTCATAAGGCCTGTTCTCCAGCCTCCTCACCAGCTTCGTTGCTCTTCTCTGGACTCGCTCCAGAGCCTCAACATCCTTCTTGTGGTGAGGGGCCCAGAACTGAACACAGGATTCGAGGAGCGGTCTCTCCAGTGCCGAGTACAGCCCATTCAAGTCCGGGTGGCTGTAAGCTCTGATTTCCTTAGCAGACCAAGTTCAGGGAAGACCAACAAAGCTATCAGCAGAAGCAAGAATTAACACGTGATTTTATGCAGCTCCTAGGCTTGCAGAGAAAGTCACTGCCTGATAACCAAAATGTTCCTTCTTACCTTATTAAACCTCTCAATCTGTCAAGTGCTCCCTTTGCCGTGGGTGGTGAGCCTCAGTGACCAGGACTGCTTCTCCTCACTTCCTCCAACAGCTCCTGCCATATGATTTGGTATTTCTGCTTGCTCTGCTCTCTGTAAAGCAAAGTTGATACAAATAAAGACACTTGCTTATTGCCTAAGCCAGCTCTCCCATGCCTTCCCCATAAATGAATGCTCCTCACAGTCAGAGGTGCCACCTTCCCAGAAATGCATCACACACCTGGAAAAATCCCTCCTTCACCACCCAACCAGGGTCAGGTCTGCAGGGTGCCTGGAGGAGATTACTTCAGGGATATTCTGGAAGAAAAGCAGGGAACGAATTTTACATTTGCAAACTGGAAAGATACAAGTACTCTTCTTGCTTTTTCCCCTCTAGGCATGGCTTTGAGAAACACACCCCTCTATCTCTGTTTTTCTTCTTCTATCTTGCTTTTTCTTCTTCTATCTTGCTTTTTCTTCTCCCCTCTTCGTTTCCTCCCTCCACTGCTTCCTCCACCATTATCTCTTAGCAAAGTTACTGTTTTCCGTGGCAAAGACTGTGGGCATCACCAAGGTCAGAAGGGACCTTGAAAGGTCTGTAGTCCAACCTCTTTCTGAAAGCAAGGCCAATCTCAAAGCTGGATCCCAAGCCTTATGTGTGGTTATCAACTTTGCACTACAGAGAAAAGCACGGATTTGACAGCAATCTGTGTTTTGGGCAAACCACTAAAATTCCCAGAGCAGTTTTTCAATAGTAAATTCCATTCAACCATTTGACTTGCAGGAGAACTTTGATTTTGAAGGAGTTGGACAGCAAAACCTCAGAAGCATTTAAGTTTGAAACCAAAAGCTTCATTTCAGCTTTTTCATATTTGTTATTCTACCCTTTCCTTTCGTTCCAATGCCTGCATTTTGTGTCACTTTACATAGTGTTTAGGCTGAAACTAAATGGTCCACTACAATAAGGTCACCCCCTTGTTTCTGATTTTACATTTCACAAGACCTTCCACGCAGTGAAAACACTTTGACTTTTCTTCTTGATCTGAAAGTCAGGAGATTTCATTCCACGAGGCAGGAATTCAGCTTTCTGGACAGCTTTCATTGCTGTCAAGAAGGGCGGCTGGCTGAGACAGCTCATGAAAGCTTTGGAAGTTCATACAAAGGCCCTAAGCTGGCAACGCATCCCACAGTCTTTGCATTGACTGCCAATATCGTGTGGATGGGATTTTTCAGGGTCTCCTCAAAGAATTGAATATACAAATCCCAAGACGCCAGTTCTTGATAGTCTCCAGTTCTGCTAGGCTCCTTTTGAAGAGTCCTAGCCCCGCATCCCTCTTTTTCTTTTCATTCTGCTTTAGATAACCAGAGTGGGCCTCTCGCTCATGGGAAGCATTGTTAAATGTGTCACCTCCCACCAAGAGAAGTGAAGAAGGAGGGGAAAAAAGCCACATGAAGATATTAAAACAAGAAACTGGAATGTCTACAAACTGCTTGGAGAGTTTGTTCTCATTTCACATATCCCTATTTACTATTGAAAATGGCTATTTAGCTATTTATGGCATTGTAAGCAATCACTCTTGGTTTCTGCTGAGCCTCAGATGGTTGGTTGGCCCATATGTCTCATGCTGTACTTCAGTAGGATGGAAAAAATAAAAGAGAGAGTATAGAAGTGAACAGATCTTTTTAGATGGCCACATCTGGTCCCCATGTGTAAGCCCAACCTCGTGGAAAGCCTGCTGACAGGGAAAAGCCGCATGCTGGGGTTCTAGACAAGCTTCTTTTATAGATATATTATATATATATGCATTCTCATCCATTATACATATAAGCATAAATATATATATTCAGGCAGATATTGAGCAAGAAAAAGGTCTCAATATTTTCCTTTCTGAAGCCTGCAGAGCTCACTTGGCCAGACGCGACCACTGGGCAGCACTGATTTATTGCAAAGCAGAACTGCTACTCCTACTGCGCTGCTGGATGGCGAGAGGCTGGGGAGCAGAGAGGAACTCCAAATACCCTTGAGTTTGGCAGGGAAGGGCCTGGGAGAGAAGGCAGAAGGATTTATGAAGTGTTGGACAGGTTTATGTGAACTTTCTAACCCCTATCCTTGGCAGAGCATGAGTCCTGGGAATGGGTGAGATGTCATCCAGCCAGGTCCACCACCCAAACACATGAAAAGCAGAGCTGGTGCCACTTTATGGCTGGCAAAGCCTGCCCTCCACCACTCCCATGGAATGAGAAAGCCTGGAGATGCTTTCACTTAGTTTCAAAAACACTCCCAGCACTTATGCACCTCTTTCTTTAACTCCAGACTTCCAATTCACTTATAATTTTCCCCACATTTTCTTCTCAGCCGTCTCACTCTCTGCAGCTGGGGAAATCCACACCACCAGCTATGACCTTGTTTTTTTTAAGGCCACTTTAACCCTGACATCCCTTTTCTTCATATCGGAAGCCTCTCCCTTCTCCAACTCAAAGGCAGACTCAGTGCCTTCTTTCCTTAGTACCCCAGGACCCTGATGTCGACTGTGACAGAACAAATAATGCTGCTGGGATGTTATGACTGAGCAGCAGGACACCTTAACCTATTACTAATTTGGATGGCAAGCAAAATAAACAGGAACAAACCCAACTTGTCTCCTCACTCCAAACATTCCTCTCCCAAGGAACCCATGCTCAATACAATATTAAGGAGGGAGCAAGTCATGAATGCATAAGCATGAAGCACTGGTGCTTTGCTGAATTAGGGCCAAAAAAGCCTTCAAATGTTAAATCCTTGTCACTGCTGGGACTAAAACACATTTAGATGGGATAAACTGGAGCACGAAATAGGCACTTGAAGGAGTATTTTTTTACCCAATAAGACTGTAGATATGTTCATTGCAAAGCCAAAAGGCATCTATATATTTCTGTAAACTGGAATTCTTGTAGCAGTCAGGGGGCAAGCAGGATAAAGCACTTATTTACCTTTCTGCTTTCATGTTGGAGGTGGCTGTTTGACGTCCCTGTGCCTTTCTGAACCCTCATCCTCAAGAGACCCTCTGCATGGTCCTACGCAGTGACCTCTGCAGCAGAGAGAATTAATCCACCCTGCCAGGCAAACACACACCGTGAAACCCAATAAACCAGCCCTGAGCTAGCAAGTACATTTGGAAGAGCACATCAAGTACCGAGCCAAGTGATTACAAGCGATGGAGCAGGCTCCAGCCCCCAGGGAACCTGACTTAAGAGCTGTTTACACTCGAGCTATCAAGAACATTTCATCTCATCCCCCAGTTCTCCACATGTCGTGGCTTGGAGGAGGCTCACAGCCCTCCCTAAGGGAGGAACGGTTCCTATGGATGCCATGAATCCTCATCCCGGCCTTTGGAGATAGCTAAGAGCACCAGCATGAGCTATTGTTTCCCCATGGCTATGCAACAGAACATGTTTGGTGCCGGCTACCCTCTGAGATATTTTTTGGTGGGATGGAGATGCTACTGCCCAGCTACTGCCCTCTGCAAAGGCAGGGATCTTGCCAATCTCCTGTCTCCAAAACACAAAATCGGATGGGTGAAATCGTGAGCCAGCCCTTTGCAAGCCCAAGTAACAAACTGTTGAGTATATCGAGACTCCCACATGGGAAAGATGATGGACAGAGAGTAAAAGCAGGGCTGGCAGTTAGAAAAGAGTGGAGAAATTTTTAAAAGAAGCAGTGGAATTGGTGGAAAACATTACAAAATACCACTCCCTCCCTTCCACAGCCAGAGAATACAACACTTTTTTCCCTATCTGTCACATTAGCTAGGATTTTTATAGAATCATAGAATCACTGGGTTGGAAGAGACCCACGGGATCATCGAGTCCAACCATTCCCTTCAATCACTAAACCATGTCCCTGAGCACCTCATCCACCTGTCCATCATCTGGTTTTTTTGGGAGAACCCTGCTCATAGTGCCTTTTCACAGAATCACAGAATCACAGAACAACCAGGTTGGAAGAGACCCACAGGATCATCGAGTCCGACCGTTCCCATCAAACACTAAACCATATCCCTCAGCGCCTCATCCACCCGTGCCTTAAACACCTCCAGGGAAGGTGACTCAACCACCTCCCTAGGCAGCCTGTTCCAGTGCCCAATGACCCTTTCTGTAAAGAATTTTTTCCTAACGTCTAGCCTAAACCTCCCCTGGCAGAGCTTGAGGCCATTCCCTCTTGTCCTGTCCTCTGTCACTTGGGAGAAGAGGCCAGCACCCTCCTCTCCACAACCTCCTTTCAGGTAGTTGTAGAGAGCAATGAGGTCTCCCTTCAGCCTCCTCTTCTCCAGGCTAAACACCCCCAGCTCTCTCAGCCGCTCCTCATAAGGCCTGTTCTCCAGCCCTTTCACCAGCTTTGTTGCTCTTCTCTGGACTCTCTCCAGAGCCTCAACATCCTTCTTGTGGTGAGGGGCCCAGAACTGAACACAGGATTCGAGGAGCGGTCTCACCAGTGCCGAGTACAGAGGGAGGATAACCTCCCTGGACCTGCTGGTCACACCGTTTCTGATCCAAGCCAAGATGCCATTGGCCTTCTTGGCCACCTGGGCCACTGCTGGCTCATGTTCAGTCGCTGTCAACCAACACCCCCAGGTCCCTCTCCTCCAGGCAGCTTTCCAGCCAGACTTCTCCTAGTCTGTAGCACTGCACAGGGTTGTTGTGCCCCAAGTGCAGGACCTGGCATTTGGCCTTGTTAAACCTCCTGCCATTGGACTCAGCCCAGTGGTCCAGCCTGTTCAGATCCCTTTGCAGAGCCTCCCGACCCTCCAGCAGATCGACACTTCCACCCAGCTTAGTGTCATCTGCAAACTTGCTAAGGGTGCGCTCGATGCCTTCATCCAGGTCATTGATAAAGACACTGAACAGGGCTGGACCCAGCACTGAGCCCTGGGGAACCCCACTTGTCACTGGCCTCCAGCTGGAGTTAACTCCATTTCCCACCACTCTCTGGGCCCTCCATCCAACCAGTTTTCCACCCAGGAGAGTGTGCGCCTGTCCAGGCCAGAGGCTGACAGTTTCCGAAGCAGAATGCTGGGAGAAACTGTGTCAAAGGCTTTGCTGAAGTCCAGGAAGATCCATCCACAGCCTTTCCCTCATCCAGCAGCATATTGGAGCTAAAGGGCTCAGGACTGTTAACTGTCTTGCTTTTCTCAGCTGGAAAAGATTGCCACATTCCTGTAAAAAGCTGTCACTTTGAGGCCCTAATTTGAACCAGAAACATTTTTATCCCCCCTGCTTTTTAAAGCACCTTCCAACGATCCTGAGGTGAGTCCAGAGGAGGCCACGAAGATGAAGTGAGGGCTGGAGCACCTCTTGTACAAGGCCAGGCTGAGAGAGTTTGGGTTGTTGAGCCTGGAGAAGAGAAGGCTCCAGGGAGACCTTAGAGCCGCTTCCAGTACCAAAATGGGGCCTAGGTGAAAGCTGGGGAGGAGCTATTTATCAAGTAGTGCAAGGACAGGACAAAAAGCAAGCTTTCTAAGCCAAAAAAGGGCTGAGTTAGATAAGATCTGAGGAAGAAATATTTTTCTGTGAGGGTAGTGAGGCACTGGCCCAGGTTGCCCAGAGAAACCAGGAAAGGCCCATCCCTGGAGGTGTTTAAGGCCAGGTTGGATGGGACTTTGAGTCGTCACTGCCCATGGCTGGGGATTGGGACTGAGGTCCCTTTCAACCCAAACCATTCTATCATCTTTCAATAAGGCAATGATAAATACTAACAAGTGTCAAGTATCTGCATTAGAAGCTGCCTTGTGTTGTAGAAACAAAGAAAATAAATTCCCGTACATGCCCCAAGTCAATGTTTCCCCCAGCAAATCCCAGAATTTTAACATTTTCTTGACATTTTACAAGTCAAACCAGTCTGATCCGAAACACCATATTTCTGCAGCATCTACAGATATTGAACATGCTGTCTAAATAAAGTTTTCATACTCGTAAGTGACTTTTATCATGTTAATATAAGTTAACATGTATTCGTTGCTGCTGGCTTCTTCTCAGGGACAGGAGTATGGTTTCACATGGGCATTAAAGCAAACATTTCCCAAGCGTTTTCTCTTTTTTATACCACAGAACATCAAGTAAATGACCAGGAAAACATGTTGTTATGAAGTTTTGCAAGTATTACACTTTTATTTTCTTTAGATCAGGTCATAACTCTTAACAGTGGGGGGAAATTTTGTGGCTAAAGATGATAATAAGAACCAGGGTTTGAATAAATGGTCCTTATACCCGAGGATGGGTGCGTTTGCAGCATGCTGCAAACTATGCTTGGGAGTGAAGGGCTTCTTCAGGAGTTCATAAGAGATGGCCTCTGTTCATACGCATATTTCTTTGCATTTTCAAATCACACATGCAATGTTTTCTGCTTTTAGGAGTCAATTTGACTCAGCCAAAAGCAGAAGCAATCAGATTATGCAGAATGCACATAGAAGTTGAAAAGATGTGAGGTTCCCCCTCTCTCTCTGCTCTATGAGAAGCACAAATCTGGAAGTCTGTGGTTTGCGAGACAGAGGAATTCCTGAGGATCATCCAAAATAAAAGTCATTTTCCCATTATAAGTGACCTGAAACTAGAACTGCAAATCTGGCCCTCTCAAAAACTGAGCTGTGGTTTGGATGAGACACCCTGAATCTGGATCATTTGACTCCCATTTTGATGTGGGAACCCAAATCAGATCGGTTTCATAACACTGTTTCAGATGTGGCTGAGAAACTCATGCAATGACAGATCTTCCAATGTATCCCTGCTTGCAAAATGGCTCCGAGTCCTGTTTTTAGCCAAGAAGCATGAGTACCGCTAGGAAAATCTATCAGTGGCAAGTCTAGGACCTTTTTTCAATGGAGTTATGAGCCTTTCTGAAACCTAATTCCCAACCAAACTACACCAAAGCAGCCTTCCATGGCTTTCTTGGAGGCCAACCCAAGCACAAAGTTTTGCTTTCTTTTGGAAGGATTGTTTTGGAGGCAAGCATTTCTTTCATTTGCTTGGCTCTCCTTCCAGTAAATGCCATTAATGTTCCTGCCTGTTTTGCAAGCTGCAAAACATTTCCCATTTGCAAGCTGAGCAAGTTTTAATTACTCCCATAATTTTGCCTGGAAGGGAAGAGCCAACCATATTAATCAGATGATGAGAGCAATTGCTCTGAGCACCATACTCCCAAATACACGAGCCAGAGTATGATCTCAAAATATATAACCTAAAGCATTATTTGGATTATAGGAATGTGCATTAAAACAAAGGAAAAATTACTTTGGAGCCTTCTCTCCAGCTTGGAGTCTTACATAGCCTGAGGGATGTCTGTATATAAACCCTTTACTTCTCTTTCCTCCATCCCCAGCCCCTATCTCTGCAATGAGGATCTTGGCCAAATAATACTTCTAGCTATATCTGAAGGATAAGGCATACAAAGCTATAGTACATTCAAATAAAGATTGGAAATCATTTCCTTACAGGAAAGAGAGCTATCCCAGTTTGTCTTCCCTTCCTTTTGATTACACAGCTCAGATTAGAGATAGTCAGGAAATTACACCGTCTTCAGAAAAAAAAAAAAAAATAAAAGAGAAGAATATCAAGGAAAAGGAAATTTTTTCATTTCCTGCCAAAAACAAGCTCACAACCTTTTTGAGGCTTCAAAGGCTCTGTTACGTTTCTTTCTTCTTCTTCTTTTTCTATAAAGTTTTACCATAACAAATGCCACGCTGCACTTACTCCTGGTTTTTAAACACAACATGTGTCGCTACAAGAATGCGTAGACATTTTCTTCCAACTCAGTATTTTAATATTGAAGATGGATGGATACTGATGGAATCAAGAAAGATCAACATCTGCTCCATGATCCAGAGTAGATCCTAAGACTCCTAAAACCGCAGAATCGTTAAGGTTGGAAAAGACCTTTAAAATCATCCAGTCCAATCATCCACATCACACCACCATGTCAACTAAACCATGTCCTGAAGCACCACATCTACATGCTTTTTGAACATCTCCAGGGATGGAGACTCCACCTCTTCCCTGGGCAGCCTCTCCCAGTGCTTCACTGCTCTTTCAGTAAATAAATTTTTCCTAATATCGAATCTAAACCTCCCCTGAGGCAACTTGAAGCCATTTCCTCTCTCGTCCTATTACTTGAGATTCACTTGAGGCTCTATGCTTTTGAAAGGACTAACTCATCTCTGTGTATTTGTGACCGGAAAGGAAGAATTTCTAGCTTTTATAGCAAAAGTTTATCCCTGGTGCTTTTTTATGAACAACTGACCTAGAGAAAAGCACATTTGTCACTGCACTATGTGACCTTTATTTCTAGCCTGCAAAGCAAGCAAGCTGAGCATCCTGTGAGTGAAGGTAGAAGCCCTTTGAGATAACAAAGCAGGAAAAAGAGAAATCACCATGAAACGTGTTGTACCTAAAACACAGACCCTATTCTATGATCAATCAACTGCTGTCCAGTCAGCATGGACAGACCTGTTATTTTACCTCTGCTCCTGATGAAAGTCGGTGAGAAGAGGGAGAGAGTGGAGCTTTCTGACAGGTGGAGATGAAACACGGCTGAATTCTTTACTTCCAATATTAAATTAACCACAGTACGGGAACGACGGGACCAGGTGGTTAAAATGTGTTATTCAAAAAGATTTACGTTTGGTGTTTGTAAGAAGATATCCTATGACAGCTTTAATGCAACCTGGACAGTCTTAGCACTGCCAACTCCCTGACACATAGCTAGGATTTTTCTTTTGTACCAATACAGTGAAAAGTTAGTGGTGTATTTCTGCAAACAAGATCTCTTAGATCCCTATCACCCACTCATAATAATTTCTACCTATTACCCCCATAGGACTATGCAATCTGTTCAGAGATGGTCATCAAATCTTTACAGCAGGGGCAAAACTAGCTCAGTTTTTGGGGGTTGAAACTGCAGCGAGGCAGGACAAGCCCCTGCAGAATGTGGAGGAGGTGTGAGGCGTCAGCACTGAGCTGACAAAGGAATACATCTTCCTAACAGAGATAATCAGATCAGTCTTCTCTGACAATGCAAAGCCAAGGGCAGCGCACGCAAGGCTGGCTGGGCACCTGGAGAGCCAGGAGCAGCTGGGGAACAGAAACACAGAGGGGCTTGTACACAGCACCCACCTGTACTTCAGCACGGGATCAGAGCTTGATGTAATTCCCCAGTGGGACGATGCACAGCACTTGCCACCGGACCTTTCCCTCCAGGCAGCAACCATTTGTATAGCATAGAATCACAGAATGGTTTGGGTTGGAAGGGAATTTAAAGATCATCCTGCTCCAACCCCCCTGTCATAGGCAGGGACACCTCCCACTGGACCAGGTTGCTCAAACCCCCATCCAACCTGGCCTTGAACACCTCCAGGGATGGGGCAGCCACAACTTCCCTGAGCAACCTGTACTAGGGCCTCCCCACCCTCTCAGGAAAACATTTCTTCCTAAGATCTCATCTCGATCTCCCCTCTTTCAGCTGAAAACCATTGTCCTTCCTCCTATCGCTGCACTCCCTGATCAAGAGCCCCTCCCCACCTTTCCTGGAGCCTCTTCAGGTACTGGAAGCTGCTCTAAGGTCTCCCCAGAGGCTTCTCTTCTCCAGGCTCAAGAACCCCTACTCTCTCAGTCTGTCCTTGTACGGGAGGTGCTCCAGCCCTTGGATCATCTTCATGGCCTCCTCTGGACTCGCTCTAACAAATCCATGTTCTTCCTGTGCCAAGGACTCCAGAGCTGAACGGAGCACTCCAGATAACACTGTTTACATCCCGCCATAAACACAAGCACTGTCAAATCACTGGAATTAATTCCTAATGCACAGCTGGCAAAGGGGATATTTTTATCCCTCTAGATTGGAACCTCTCTTATGGAGGCTGGGCACAACACCAGCAAAGAAACCATTAAAGTATATTTGACATTTCTGGTGACACAATCGCTTTTCCACGTGTAGTGCAATGACTTTCTCTGACACAAATCACGACTGCCCTTAAAAGCAAGGTACCGCTTTCATTGCAAGCTGCCGAGGAGTCAGAGTGAGCTCAGCCAGAATAGGAGACAGCAGCTCCCCAACTCTGATCAACTTTCCTGGCTTAAGCTTTTGCAGCTGTTCTGCGCTTGAAAAATATAGCCCCAAAACCTTTGATGTTGCTGCTGCCTTGCACTTTCCAAGGAAAGGAATGTGGTCTATGCATCCCAGTTCCGTGGATGAGGGATGCCCTGTTCTACAGCTTATCTAAAACTCATGGGCAGTCCTATTTGCTGTGGCTTTGGTAATGGTTCTTTAGTGTTTCCATGTAAAAGAAACTATTTCAGTTGTGGGTTTATCATGGTATTAAGGGTCGTGCTCTGCTGGCTGTCCAGGTTTGATGGGGAATGCTGCTGCCTGGAGGGAGCCAGCTCTTGGCTGAGGTGCTCTCCCCAGCTGGCTCCTCTTCCTGCTCATTCAGGTGGGATGCCTTGTTGGCATTTGTATTTGGAGGGACAACAACAGCACAGTGACCACAAAGAGATCATTTCTTGCCAAGCCAGAAAGTGCCAACCATACCTGGGAAGGAAGGGGCAAGACAGAGCTTCACAGAATCACTAGGTTGGAAAAGACCCACAGGATCCTTGTCCAACAGGGCACTAAATCTCCCTATCTTTGTATTATTAAAAAAAAAAAATTGTCCTGCAAATCCAGAGCAGCTTCTTGAAACAGCAAAAGAGGGTGGAGAAATTGCTCTTGAAGTTTCACGTTGCAGGGTAAAGTTTTCCCCAACAGCTCATCTTCTCGACCAAGGGCTGCACCAGCCAGACCCTCCCTGTGGTCTTTGGGCTCTAAGTGTAGAATCATAGAATCACCAGGTTGGAAGAGACCCATCGGATGATCAAGTCCAACCATTCCAATCAAACTCTAAACCATGTCCCTCAGCGCCTTGTCCACCCATGCCTTAAACACCTCCAGGGAAGGTGAATCAACCACATCCCTGGGCAGCCTCTGCCAGTAGCCAGTAACCTTTTCTGTGAAAAGTTTTTTTCTGATGTCAAGCCTGAACCTCCCCTGGTGGAGCTTGAGGCCATTCCCTCTCACCCTGTCCCTTGTCACTTGGGAGGAGAGCCCAGCTCCCTCCTCTCCACAACCTCCTTTCAGGTAGTTGGAGAGAGCAATGAGGTCTCCCCTCAGCCTCCTCTTCTCCAGGCTAAACACCCCCAGCTCTCTCAGCCGCTCCTCATAAGGCCTGTTCTCCAGCCCCTTCACCAGCTTTGTTGCTCTTCTCTGGACTCGCTCCAGAGCCTCAACATCCTTCTTGTGGTGAGGGGCCCAGAACTGAACACAGGATTCGAGGAGCGGTCTCACCAGTGCCGAGTACAGAGGGAGAATAACCTCCCTGGACCTGCTGGTCACACCATTTCTGATACAAGCCAAGATGCCCACTTGTGCCCTTTTGGGGAGCAGACCCAGCCGCTTATCCTGCTCTGGTTTGACACAGAATGACTGCAGTCATTCCAGCATGGTGCTGTGACAGGCAGCGATGGTGTGGGGACTGCATGGAGGAGACATGGGATGGCACAGCCCTCTCACCCCCTCCATGCTGTCCCTCCTCACTATCCACCTCCCCCAGTCCCGCTGCTGCAATCCACCTCCCAAACAACCCCTTTTGAGCTGCTCTTGATTATTCATTTTAAATATCCCTCCCCAGGGAGCACTCATTAGATAGGGATCTTAGAGCAACAACCAGCATAGACTTTGTGAGCTTTGGCATGCGGGCGTTTGAGTCAAGGTGGAAACCTGTCTCTCATCCCCAGTCTAAAAAGTATCTTCAGACTGGGGTGAACGTGAAGCATCAGTTTGTTTTCTTTTGTTATTATAGAAGATCAAAAGAAAGCCAGGAGCGTGGCAGAGGGTCCCCAGTGTCAGCAGGGAAATGGGAAGGGGTCAAATCAGCATCATTAGCAGGGCAAGGCACCACACACCGGCTCCTGCATCCAAGGTAGGGTGACCCAGGCTGGGAAGCTCGTCTGCCTCTATCCCCCTCCCTCCAAGAGAAGCTCACGGGGGGTACCAGCTCCATCCTGGAGCTGCAGGACCCTCACCACACCAGTCACCCTTACACCATCTGCAATGACCTCATTGCCACTCTTGCAACAGAGACAAACCCGCTTTCACAAAACATCCCAACGCAGCAAATATTTTTGGCTAGCTCTCCAGCAGGGTAAATCAGTGCAGTTTGTAAGTGTCCAGGGAACCACGGGGTTACTTCTGATCCAGTGACACAGCTTGTCCTAACTTAATTGGTCTCTCTGAAACACCAGCCCCACACAGTAAATCATGCTGAGCAGCCTGCAGACCAAACTATCGCTTCAGCTCCTGATGGCCAGAAGATCATGACAGATTTACAGCAGCAGGCACCCTGCTGCCTTTGACCCAGAGGCTGTATGCTGCCATAGCTCATCTGTCAGAGCCTTCAGGCACGCCCCGCCCAGGGGCAGGTCCTCCCCAGGACCAGTCTCTCACTGCCCAGCCACCCGTGATGCCCAAGACCAACGAGTCCTTTTATTGGTGGGTCCTGACTCTACTAGGTTGGCATGCAAAATCTCTTAGCTGTCTTTTAAAAGTTCAGCCTTAGGACAGGCTTAAATCCTACAAAAACTGAATTTCCATATCCGTTAGGAACTATTTCAGCTGCCTCCTGTGGTAGGCAGAAGCCCATCCTGTAAATCCTGGAGGACCGTGGAGAAGCGCTCTTGCCACAGCCTGGCCACCATCTATCCTATCATCATCACTCAAGAACAGCTGGATCACTGATACGTACTTGCAAAACATCTTTTTTTTCTCCTACTTTAAACATCTGGTTTAATGTTATATATTATTACATATTAATATAAATATTATTTAATATTCCAATCCTCCCTTTGAGTAGCATCAAGTGTCCTGTAAAATACACAAGCTGGTAGATGGCAGTTTCTTGACCTTTCTGAACCACTCATTATTTAATAAACTCCACCAAGACTTCCCTTATTCCACTCCTCATTAAACTAAACAGCCCTAATCTGTTCAACCTCCTCCTCCTCCACCCATGGAACACTTTCCAAGCTCCTCAGCATCTCTACTTCTCTTTGTGGGCCCCGCTCTGGCCACGCTTCATAGAATCATTTGGTTGGAAAAGACTTTTGAGACTGTCAAGTCCAACTGTACCTGTCCACTACTAAACCTGATCCCTGAGCACCTCATCTACCTGTATTTTAAACACCTCCAGGGATGGTGAATCAATCATCTCCCTGACAACCATTCCAGTGAAGAAATCTTTCCTTATTTCTAATCTGAACTTTTGGCTTCAGCATAGAAGAGCTCACCAAGGTGACAGTGCTCCTGTCAATTTATAAGGTATCATTCTGATACCCTCAGGATTGCTCTCCAGCTCTTGAGGTAGACCAGGGTTGGTGTCATAAATTATTTAATGAAAGCATATTTCTACTTAGAGACTGTAAATCTGGAAATTTTTGCCATAGAAGGAAGTGGTGAAAGAGTTGTATCTGCTTCTAGGATTGTCACTTCTGGGTTTAGAGTTAAAGGTTGATAGGGAAATTATGATCTCCCTTAAGTTCTCTGCCATAAATACCAAAAAGCCCAGTTTCCCCCATGCTGGGTGTCCTCAGGACATATAAGATCATCCTAGCCCTACAGCTGGAATTGAAATGTCATAGAATGGGTTGGAAGGGACCTTAAAGCCCATCCAGTTCCAATCTCCTGCCATGGGCAGGGACACCTCCCACTAGAACAGGTTGCTCAAGGCCCCATCCAAACTGGCCTTGTCACCTCTGGGAGGTCAACACCACAGCATCAGCGCACATGGCAGCCTCCTGGCACACAGGGATGTTCAGAGACATCAGTTTCTCCAAAAGGTTTGGCAACCGTTCAGACCCTGGTGGCTGCTCTGTCAAAAGTATTTTGCCATGCAGCATCCCTGTAACTAAGGGAGAACATTTTCCCCTTCCACACTAATTTTGTCTGGTTTTTCACTAAGAAGAACAAAATGAACTGAAAAGCAGAATTATTTTACTTTTCTCACAAATCCCCCTTTCCCATTTTCTGGTGGGAAGATGGAAAATTCTATGAGAAGTGGAAGGAAATAAGGAAGAAGTGTTACTTAGAATAATATTTCTGCAAGAAAAACTGGAAAAAAAATTCCATTTTAATCAAGAAGAGCTGAATTGCCATGCCTCTCCTGAGGTCACCTCATCCCTCTAACCCTCTCAGCTCTGCAGTGATCCAGATATTCGCACATCTGCTCACGCTGCAACCTTTGTAAGATTATTTAAACCAAAAAGGCAGAGGCTGGGGACAGAGGAATAAGAAAGAGCAACTTGGATCCCTCCAAAGATAAAAATTGCCTCGTGGAAACCTGGATGGCTGTAAGCCTCTCACAGTACATTTCTCCGAAGCAAATGAGCTGGTAGTTTCCATCCAACAACCGGCAAACATCCAGCCTGCAGAGCCCCTGTCCCAGAACAGGAGCAGCTGTTGATCATCCTAGCAGTGCCTGCTGGATGAGAAGAGCAGGAGGAGATAGAATCATAGAATCACCAGGTTGGAAGAGACCCACCAGATCCATCCCTTAAACACCTCCAGGGAAGGTGACTCAACCCCCTCCCTGGGCAGCCTCTGCCAGTGCCCAATGACCCTTTCTGTGAATTTTTTTTTCCTAACGCCCAGCCTAGATCTCCCCTGGCGGAGCTTGAGGCCATTCCCTCTTGTCCTGTCCCCTGTCACATACATCAGCCCTCTCTATCCCTGAGAGAGGTTAGGAAACCAGCACTGATTTGGTGGTTCACAGTAGCCCAAAACATGATGATGGTCCCCTGGATGCCAACCGTTCTCTTGACAAACTGGTTTTCTTTAAAGGGCAATGGGTCTTCCCAAGAGAAGAGCACACAAAAGATATTAAGGGTCAAATCCAAGACCAGGATGTAATCAACCCATTTTAAAATCCGATAGCACACCTCATTGGCCATCATCCCAAGATGGGATGTGCAACCCAATCTAGTTGAGGTCCAGCACATCAGCATGACAGGCTGTCCCACCTCAGGAGAGGCAGCACCCCCAAGATCCCATCACTAGCAGACAGGCAAGCGCTGCTTTTGGGCCAAGCCGGTGGGAGCTGCTACATCCCTCCATGAGACATCACAGAACAACCAGAGAGATTTTTCCAACCTATTGGCAATCTACTTCTCAGTCTATAGGGATTTCAGTAACTTTTCATGCAGACGGAGATTTTATTTTTCCCTTCTTTTTCAATTACATGTTTCATTAACCACCTGCACCTCCTGATTTTCCAACGACTCGCTGAGGTTTCTGGACTGAAGAAATGAAGAGGGAAGTAAAGCAACTATCTATTACCATTTACAGCTGCCATGGGACAATGCAAAACTTAATCAGTTGTTTGCAAAATGATTTCAGTAGCAGGAAAAAAAAGACGAAGAAAATAGCAATCCCTTGCTGAAGGTAATTTCCACCCTGTCTCCCTTTCCATTCTCTTCTAGAGAAATGCCTAGGGAAGTTAAGTCCTCAAAGCGTGTCCCACTGATGACAGCTCTAGGCTCTCTGCTGGAGAAGGCTTCCAAACATCCTCTAGCAATGCCATTGCTGCTGGCCCTTCCCACTGGTTGACAGACCATGAGGTCACTTTTCTTCCAGCCACACACAATCCCACTGCAGGCAAAAGAGCCACCTCAAGGACAAGAGGGCCAGGAGACCTCTCTCCAGCTTTGTCCATCAGTTAAGCGTGAGCTGTGGTGGACTCCCAGCAAGACATGGTGTTACTTGCACTGGAGACCATGCTCTGAATTCAATCATAGAATCACCATGTTGGAAGAGACCCACTGGATCATCAAATCCAACCATTCCTATCAATACCTTCAGGTTTCCTTTGGTTTGCCTCAGGTTCAGAAGTGCTCTTTAGGCAGCTTCGCCTGTAAAAGATGGGCTATTAGAGAACAAAGCCATCATCCCCATTTCTGTAAAGACCAGTCCAATGAGATTTGTTGGTCTGAGACAATCCTGCCAGGGCTGACTGCTCCATCTAGCTCTTCCTCACAGAGAGGGACAGCAGACAGATACACACCTCTGAACACGACAGCACCTCTGCTGAACAGTGCAAGGAAAGGCTTCAGCTCACTGTCAGCCATCACCACAGTTCCAGCATCGCTAGAAAAATTCATCCAGTCCCATTCTTGCACGTTCCTCCCTGATAATACCTCTCTGCTCCCCGTCTCAGCCCACGTTAATTGTGTACAACATCTTGAAAGACCACCCAGCTCGAGTTGCAAAGCATTCAGCGATGGATAGAAATAACAATTGCATCGAGTGTGGTTATGCTTCTTGCCAAAAAGATTAGCAGTGGGAAAATTCCTCCTTTAGAGAGCTTTGCAGCCAAGGACCAGCCCATCGGGTTCATGACCGACAGTGTGCCCCACACACGTTAAACGGCTATGGAGAAAATGTGGGAAGAATTACGAGAGTGGTATCTTCCCCTAAATCTTCCTTTTGTCCTTATTCCTAAAAGAGAGAGCAGAGCCAGGTCAGTGATCCCAGCAGGATGGTAGGCAATCAGCAACAAGGTTCATTTATCAAAGACATTGTAGGGAAGGATGATGATGGTAAAGGAAGGCTCTACCAACTGGAGCATCATCTTTCTCTCCAGACCTTTGTTGTTAAAATTAAAGCAAAATAACACAAACTGTAAGGATGTTAGAGAAGGAGGAAGAATCATCTCATTTGTGAGGCGATACTTCTGAGCATCTCCAAGGATGGATCCATAGGTAGCCACCCCAAATATGCCTATGAAGAGTGCATTGTGTTATGAAAAGACATTTAAAGGAAGGGGCCAAAATATAGATTACAGAGAAAAATATTCACTGGAAGGTGAAAAATGAATAATGACACCCATGCCCTGTCAATTATTTTTATCTCTGCAGAAATACAAAGAAAGGAAAAATAGCCCCGAGGCTTTTGTTAGATACAAGCGAATTTGTTTGTCGCTGTGCTGATAGATGCTGCTGTAGTACCCAGAAAGGTTATGATCTTATATCTTGGAATGAGTATAAACTGAAGTGGGGCAGATTTAGACTAGACATTAGGAAGAATTTCTTCACCATGAGAGTGGGGAGACACTGGAACAGGTTGCCAAGAGAACTTGTGGCTGCCCCATCCCTGGAGGCGTTCAAGGCCAGGTTGGATGGGGCTTGGAGCCCCTGATCCAGTGGGAGGTGTCCCTGCCCATGGCAGGAGGTGGAACTAGGTGATCTTTGAGGTCCCTTCCTACCCAAACTATTCTATGATTCTATGACATCATCTTGTACATGGTTTCACTGTAAAGAGCACTTCAACACTGAACCACTGAGGACCTTGCAATTGCTGCACAGAATCGGATTTGTCTGGCTGCCTTTTATCCTTCAAATCTAATCAGAGGTTACTTGGCTAATTTTACAGTGCAGCGTGGATGTGTTTATTTTATGTAACGTAAAGGTAACATGCTACATCAGAAACACAGCAAGGTCTTCCAAAACTGCTAGCCTACGATGCAGAAGCCCATGAATGCAGGAACTACTCATTTTTTCATTAAATTTCTCCTTTTCCCATCTCCAGCCAATTTCTAATCACTGCTATGAAGAAACATTGACACCTTGTGAAGGCGCACTGAAACACTGGGACAGGAGAGCAGGCAACAGTAATATTTGATCATTAAAATAATGTCTCTGAACCTCAGACCTGCAAAAAAAAATCTTCAGAATGAGTTAAGAATTGCCTGGGATGACAACTGTATCTAGAAAACCACGACAAAAAAAGGCTTCTAATCACCTTCTATACTGATACGTTCCTGCACCACCAAGCCTTCTTCTGAGAGACCCAGAGCCCATTTATCGTGTTTTTGGTTGATTTTACTTAATCACAGAACTTGATGGTCCCTAGCAAGTCCCCTAAATTAATGGGGCTGCTGCAACATGCTTGACCTCCTTTGGATTCCACACATGGGATTCAATGAAGGTGCCACCCATCCAGATGTTTCAAGCATCTTTTGAAAAGAAACATCTTTTCTTTTATTAGACAGCCTGGCAAGAGAGCCCACATGGAATGTAAACCGTATGCAGTGTTATATATTTTCTTTCACTGTTTACAAACACATAGAGCCCAGTTCTTCCCCCACTGGGGTTATATGAGCCCAGAATTTATCAATGTTGGAAAACATACTTCTGCTTTATACTGAAGTGAGCAAGCAGATTTTTTTTTGCAGGAGACAAAACAGATTAGGCAAGCAATCACTGCTTTGCATATGGATTTGAATACAGATACAACAAAATATTTAGATTACTTGCAGTAAACAATCTTGCCACAATACCCACAAAAATCAAACCTTGGATATGGAGGGGAAGTCAGTGAAGAATGCCCTTGCCTTCCTCAGCAGGAAGGGAGGCTGCTCAGATGTGAAAGCTGCCCTCGGCAATGCCTTGATTTCACATCTGCTTTGACTCCTCTGAGCCAGCCCTCAAATTTTCTTTGCTAAAAGAGCATGCCCGGAGTGTCACAAACCATACACCCACAGGCCTACAGAAGTGTTGCTGGCTTCTCACCAGCTTGTGTTTGCTCATCTGTAACTCCAAGCTGCCTTTCCTCACTGTTTCTGCCACCTTGCTCTGCTCTATCTCATGTTTTCTGCCTCACAGGATCACAGGTTGGTCCCAAAAGCCACTAAAAGGCATATGGCTAGTCTGGGTCTATCTTCAGTACCTGCAAAATCACCCTGCGGTCCTAATGGAAGTAGGCAGGTGGTTTCTGTTCATGGGCTAAAAATCAGAGTACACAGGGGCTCTGGTCAACATCAAGTTGAAAATGAGCCAATAGTGAGCTCTGGCAGCTAAGAGGGCCAACTGTGTCCTGGGGTGGCCCAAGAACAGCATTGCTAGTTGGTTAAAGGAGGTGATTCTCCCACTCTGCACCACACTGGTGTGGCCCCACCTTGAGTACTGGGTGTAGTTTTGGGCGCCACAGAATAAAAATGAAATCAAGCTGCTGGAAAGTGTCCTGAGGAGGCCACAGAGATGGTGAAGTGTTTACAGGGGAAGCCGTATGAGGAGCAGCTAAAGTCACTTGGTCTGTTCAGCCTGGAGAAGAGAAGACTGAGGGAAGACCTCATCGCACTTTACTCTTTCCTAACACAGAGAGGAGGAGGCATTGAGCTCTTCTCTCTGGTGACCAATGACAGGACCCAAGCGAATGGCAGGAAGATGCACCAGGGGAGGGTTAGGTTGGATATTAGGGAAAGGTTCTTCCCCCAGAGCGTGGTGGATCACTGGAACAGCTCCTAGGGAAGCAGGCACAGCCCCAAGCCTGACAATATTCCAGAAGCATTTGGACAACGCCCCCAGCCCCACGGTGTGAATGTTGAGGTTGTCTGTGCAGGGACAGGAGTTGGACTCAATGATCCTTCTGGATCCCTTCCAACTCGGGACACTATGATTTTATTTGATAGCTGGTGATGATATGGATGAGGTAATAAGGACAGCTGGCATCCAATGTCCTTACAAGACGTTAGAAAAGCTACTAATGCTTTGACATGAAGAAATTTATGATGCTTGCAAGACTGAGCTCTGATAATGATGTGTTTTCTGGCCCCAGGACTACTGCTGTTGTTGAAATAACAGGAATGTACTGATAGCCAAGTGAAGTATTCTATATATACATATGTTTACACCCACATATTCATAGATGTAAACACACACATACAAAAGAGGATAAATAAATATCTGAGGTTCACAAATGAGCAGTTTTAGGAAACTGCAGAACACAAAGGAGGATTTTGTTTAGAGAAGAGTTTCCCCTTTCCCCCTCCAAGATGAGATCTCTAACATCTGCCACCCGTCATCTTCCAGCCAAGCCAAAGGGGTCACGAGTGCAGAACAGGCGCTGCACAGAAAGGTCGTGCTTTGGTAGAGTATTCACTTGATTTTGGATGGATGAGGAGCATTATCTGTGCTCATCCCCTGCAGTTTCTGCCTGCCAGGGCTGCAGAGGTCTGGCAGGGTGCTGCTCCTCTGCCACGTTGATTTAAAGAGTTGGGAATAACTCACAGCCAAAATGAGACAGAGGTAGGTTTGATCACCCAAACTAGATCTCTCTACTTCCATCCTCAAGCAGCATTTCACGGTTGTATCTGAATACAGCTGGAGATACCTCCTTTTTATCCATTTTTTTAATGCTCTTGTGGAGGGAATCTACGGTCATCAAGCTTAATAAAGCTCAACACGTTTAGAAAAGCAGAGAAGGGCAGAAAAAGGGTAAATAGACACAAAAATAGCTCCACAAAGAACAAAAAAATCCCAGAAAGTGGAGGAAGGAAAAGCTGTGTTACAGCAAAGGAGCCCTTTTAGCACAACATGTAGGTACATACACTGCCAGGAGCAGGAAAAGACTGAAAGGTGCAGCTCTCAAGTATTAATGTAACCAGGATAACATTCCTCTAGGAGCAGGTAGAAAAAAAGCTAGACTAAATTAGTCTCAGAGGGCTCTTTCGGGGGGAACATGGACAGTGCCTCTGTGGCCCAGGGGCACACCTTGAGCTGAGGCCCAAAGGAGCCCCAAAGGGAAATGCCACGTTGGAGTTGCTACCACCACTGTGCTCAAGTGTTCTCTGAGCAGCATAGACGCAAGGTTCCCCCAGCATCACTTGTACCAGGGTCCCTGTCCCTTTCATTCATTTCTTGCAAGGCAGAACCTGAAAACTACCCAACGGACACCACCAACTTGTCTGGAACCACCAGGCTAGAGACAGCCACAGCCTGGCAAAAGAAAGCTCAGAAGTGACCAAGCGTCTTTTGATGCTTCAGGACCTTTATGCCAGATGGTTTGGGTGCCTCCCTGTGAGCTTCCAGACTGTTCATAGCTGGGGGATGCTACAGCATGGAGCGGTTGTAGGCAGCAACGCTACCAACGCCACCAAAGCCTTTTCCCCACAAAAGGTTCTGCCAACACACCTCCCACTGGACAGGTGATATGCCCAGGAGCAGAAATGATCTGGAATATCTCAACATTTAATGGTTTCTGCTGGAAAGCTGCCTGGAGGAGAAAGACTTGGGGGTGTTGGTTGACAGTGACTGAACATGAGCCACCAGTGGCCCAGGTGACCAAGAAGGCCAATGGCATCTTGGCTTGTATCAGAAACAGCGTGACCAGCAGGTCCAGGGAGGTTATTCTCCCTCTGTACTCGGCACTGGTGAGACCGCTCCTCGAATCCTGTGTTCAGTTCTGGGCCCCTCACCACAAGAAGGATGTTGAGGCTCTGGAGCGAGTCCAGAGAAGAGCAACGAAGCTGGTGAAGGGGCTGGAGAACAGGCCTTATGAGGAACAGCTGAGAGAGCTGGGGGTGTTTAGCCTGGAGAAGAGGAGGCTGAGGGGAGACCTCATTGCTCTCTCCAACTACCTGAAAGGAGGTTGTGGAGAGGAGGGAGCTGGGCTCTTCTCCCAAGTGACAGGCGACAGGACAAGAGGGAATGGCCTCAAGCTCCACCAGGGGAGGTTCAGGCTGAACATTAGGAAAACATTTTTCATGGAAAGGGTCATTGGGCACTGGAACAGGCTGCCCAGGGAGGGGGTTGAGTCACCTTCCCTGGAGGTGTTTAAGGCACGGGTGGATGAGGCGCTGAGGGACATGGTTTAGTGTTTGATAGGAATGGTTGGACTCGATGATCTGGTGGGTCTTTTCCAACCTGGTGATTCTATGATTCATGACAGGGAAAAGGCATGGCCATCAGCCAGAGGGAGAGGGTCGGTGCCAGAAGCAAAGGAGGACACGTTTCAACCTGAGAAGCAGAGAGCTATTGCAGCTTGACTTCTCAGCCACTCCTTTGGGAGATTCGGTCCTCACGGAGGCAAAGACTAACCTCAAACATCTTCCCCTGCTCTGGGATATTCCTTTAAGAAGGTGGTGCCAAGCCACCTGCAAGGAGATCCTTCCTCCATGCCAAGCTATAGGGGACAGCCTCCAGCATGGCTGCTCAGAAATCCCTGCTGGGGCTGAGCAGCAATCCAAACCATGACTCATACATGCTTAGGAAATTCCTATCTGGCAGCTTAACTTAGACTGGCTTCTGCAGAATGAGAAATGCATGCCATTTTCCTAGGAATAAAACAAGAAGAGGCCTCCTTTTTTTCCTTCCATTACTCCTTTGAGAGGAATTGGAGCTTTCTTTCTGTGTTCCAGGCTGTCTGGAGACACATGATGAGACAAAGATGTGGGGATAAAATAAAATAACCCGCTATCGGCACTTCTGACACTCCTTTGCAGCTAACTCTTGGATCCTAGCCCAAAACCCATCTTCCTTTCAGCCCAAGAGCCCATTGCAATAAAGTCATGTTGGCGTGACTATTAAAAGCACAGAGGAGAAGATGAACTAAACAAACGTGGTAGCTGCTGTCACAACCATTTTGACTATAAGACTGCTTATTCTCCAGTGTCTTTGGATAGCTCTTCACAAGAGCCCAGAAAGGAGAGATAATTACCTCAGAACTGTTTGGGATGTGTGATGAGTCCTTGGCATCAATTCTATGCACCGGGGACAGGGTGGATGCTGCAATCTGAGGGTTATTTTGTACTATGCTTGGACTCATAAGTGTCCAGACTGGTGTGAAGGGTCAGGGGTGTAGCTCACTGCGGCAAGCCGTGCTCAGGGCACTGCCAAGCACCCCCAGAGAGGTGACAAGAGCAAACTTGCTGTGAAAGCCATTAAAATAAAAAAAAAAAACCCAAACATTAAAACAAAAAAAAAAACCAAAATCCTTCCCTAGACAATGTCCCTTTTGTTTATGGGGAAAAGTAGCCCAGAAAAAACAAAGTTTTTCTGTTGGAAAACTTGAATAGCCAAAGCCATGGGAGGCTGTCGCGTTACACAACTATCATGAGGAAGGTAAAGCTGAAATACTCCATCCAGAAAAGGCTCTCAGGAAAACAAAATCTAATTGTTTATTACTGATTTTCATCCTCTTTCTTTGTTGGGAGGAAAGGGTGTTCTTGATGCAGTTGATCACACAGGGAGCAGGGTCCTCTTTCCACTCAGCTCCACCTGCCACCAGTTTACACACCTACACACAAATTCTTTTCCTTGCCAACACATGAGCTGCACCCATCCAGCTCTATTTCTGTGCCACACACAGACCCCTTTCCTCCAGGTCCAGCTGCCCAGCAAAGACCGCGAGCCTGGCACGGCAACCTGTCACAGCTTAATTAACAAAACCCTCCTCATTCAAACCTTCTGACCATGCTGCAGCAATAGCAGAGAGGGGAAAAAAGTCAGAACAATATGATAAATGGCTCCATGCTGGAGAAAGGCCTTTGGGGATGAAGGGTCAGGACCTGAAGAGCATTGAGGTACCTCCACCACTGCAGACATGCCCATATTTTGAGAACTAGATACAAGATTTTGGGATGTCCTTCCATGGGATGAAACAAACTGCGTCACCCAAATAGATGTTAACTGAAATTAAGTAAATAAATGAACAAAAATGCTTTCCAAACCAGCTAACATTGGAGCCAGAGATCATAGAATCATAGAATAACCAGGTTGGAAGAGACCCACAGGATCATTGAGTCCAACCATTCCTATCAGTCACTAAACCATGCCCCTTAGCACCTCGTCCACAAGTCCCTTAAACACCTCCAGGGAAGGTGACTCAACCACCTCCCTGGGCAGCCTCTGCCAGTACGCAGTAACCCTTTTCATGAAAAATTTTTTCCTAATGTTCAGCCTAAACCTCCTCTGGTGGAGCTTGAGGTCATTTCCTCTTGTCCTGTCCCCTGTCACTTGGGAGAAGAGCCCAGCTCCCTCCTTTCCACAACCTCTTTTCAGGTAGTTGTAGAGAGCAATGAGGTCTCCCCTCAGCCTCCTCTTCTCCAGACTAAACACCCCCAGCTCTCTCAGCCGTTCCTCATAAAGCCTCTTCCTTTCCCAGCCGAAGCATGGGATGTGGAGGAAGACTGTGGCTTTCGTACGAAATAGAGCACCACACAAATGCTATTAAGCCAAATCTCTTGTCTGCAGGGCTAAATATGCCTCCAGATCAGATGTACCTCATGCTCTAGTCCCCCAAAACTAGAAATAGAAGAGCAGGCACCAAGGGAATAAGGAAGCAGAGCAAGGAAAATGACCAGGGACCACTGCAAACCTGGAAGGATTTGCTCACCAAAGCATCTACTCAGCAAACTGATTAAGACTCAGCCCAAGCCTTGTTTGCTCAGTGACATTCGCTGTTAATCTGGAACAGCTGAAGGACACACACCACAGGTCCTACCCTGAGTCCACTCCCTTCCGAAGCCAGCAGGACTTCTGCCAGCAGTGTAAACAGTAGCAGGCTCCAGAGATGGCCTTCTCAGAGACAATTGGAGCTGCTTTAACTCAAAAACCCAGCAGACAAAACCAAAAATCATGTGGTGTTGTTCTTGGATCCCCTTTTTGCCAGGTTAGTGAGTTAAATCAGGGTCTGACAAGCACTGAAGCCAGCACTGGATAAACAGAGGGAGTGCAAGACTACAGCAAGGATGATAAAAATGGGAAACCTCCATTTTTTTCTTTTTTTTTTTTTAATTTAAGGCAGTGTATTGTTAGATTGCCTCCAGCCGCCTTCCCAAAACCAAACTCTGGGAACTAAGATGGCAAGAAACAGCGAGCTACAAAACCACCAACCAGTAAATGCAACGATTAGAAAAGGAAGAGAACATAACACACTCTGGCCAAGAATCAAGCTTTGTGTTGAGAAGCCTAGGAGCTTGATAAGGCCAGCTAGAAGAGATAGCCCACACAAATGCATTCACAAAAGAAAGGGCTGTCTGGAACCACTGCATTTGGCCTCAAGATCCAAATTCCAGCCCCAAATTCTTCCTGTGGGAGGAAGGACGCAGCCAGCCAAAAGCAGAAGGTTCTTTGCATTTTTCAGATTGACCCTCAGAAACACAACATAGGAAACCCTAGAACGCCCCTCTCAAAACATCCCCAGACACCTACTCATGCGTTATGGAGAGCTGATAACCGATAATCATGATGGAGAGTATCTTGAACAGGCTCCTGGACCAAGGAGGGAATGAGGAATCCAACAGCTATTCCTCTTCCAGGTTCTGGCACCCACATGCATGACAGCTAAGCATAAAATAAATCTTTCCAAGGTGGGTACAGACAAGGCAGTCTCTTGCAGTGCCACAAGGAACCACAGTTTATAAGCTGTATCGAAAGTATCACCTGTTACATTTGGGGTTGGTGGAACAGGAGAGAGGCAAGATAAAAATGATTGAGAAACAGTGAAATAACTTCAAAAATAAAGTAAAAAAAAAAAAAAAGCAGAAGAAAAATGTTCTCGGAGCAGATTCAACAGACTCTCTCTCCTCCTTGACTCCCTCTGGTTTCACCAGGTGCACCCACTTACCATACACGGGGACTAGTGAAGCACAGCCTTTCCCAATGACCTTGTGATTTTGCAAATCCCTCTCTTCCCTTCTCCAGGCTGAGAAAATTCAACATTTCCAGTTTCTAACTGCTCATCTTCTGCTATTTTACCTGCACCTACCCTCCACTATGGTCCTACTAAGATACACATTTGACATAGAGGATATATCCTCTATATATATAGCTGGCTGATGTTGTGCCCATCTACAAAAAGGGCCGCAGGGAGGACCCAGGAAACTACAGGCCTGTCAGTCTGACCTCAGTGCCAGGGAAAGTCATGGAGCAGGTGATCTTGAGTGCTATCATGAAGCACATGCAAGAGAACCGGGTGATCAGGCCCAGTCAACATGGGTTCACAAAAGGCAGGTCTTGCCAGACTAACCTGATCGCCTTCTATGACAAAGTGACCCGGCTGCTGGATGAGGGAAAGGCTGTGGATGTGGTCTTCCTGGACTTCAGCAAAGCCTTTGACACAGTTTCTCACAGCGTTCTGCTTGAGAAACTGTCAGCCTCTGGCCTGGACAGGCGCACACTCTCCTGGGTGGAAAACTGGTTGGATGGCCGGGCCCAGAGAGTGGTGGTAAATGGTGTGAAATCCAGCTGGAGGCCAGTGACAAGTGGGGTTCCCCAGGGCTCAGTGCTGGGTCCAGCCCTGTTCAATGTCTTCATCAATGATCTGGATGAAGGCATCGAGTGCACCCTGAGCAAGTTTGCGGATGACACTAAGCTGGGTGGAAGTGTCGATCTGCTGGAGGGTCGGGAGGCTCTGCAAAGGGATCTGAACAGGCTGGACCGCTGGGCTGAGTCCAACGGCATGAGGTTTAACAAGGCCAAATGCCGGGTCCTGCACTTGGGGCACAACAACCCTATGCAGTGCTACAGACTGGGAGAAGTCTGTCTAGAAAGCTGCCTGGAGGAGAGGGACCTGGGGGTGTTGGTTGACAGCCGACTGAATATGGGCCAGCAGTGGCCCAGGTGGCCAAGAAGGCCAATGGCATCTTGGCTTGTATCAGAAACGGCGTGACCAGCAGGTCCAGGGAGGTTATCCTCCCTCTGTACTCGGCACTGGTGAGACCGCTCCTCGAATCCTGTGTTCAGTTCTGGGCCCCTCACCACAAGAAGGATGTTGAGGCTCTGGAGAGAGTCCAGAGAAGAGCAACAAAGCTGGTGAAAGGGCTGGAGAACAGGCCTTATGAGGAGCGGCTGAGAGAGCTGGGGTTGTTTAGCCTGGAGAAGAGGAGGCTGAGGGGAGACCTCATTGCTCTCTACAACTACCTGAAAGGACGTTGTAGAGAGGAGGGTGCTGGCCTCTTCTCCCAAGTGACAGGGGACAGGACAAGAGGGAATGGCTTCAAGCTCCGCCAGGGGAGGTTTAGGCTAGACGTTAGGAAAAAATTCTTTACAGAAAGGGTCATTGGGCACTGGAACAGGCTGCCCAGGGAGGTGGTTGAGTCACCTTCCCTGGAGGTGTTTAAGGCACGGGTGGACGAGGTGCTGAGGGATATGGTTTAGTGTTTGGTAGGAACGGTTGGACTCGGTGATCCGGTGGGTCTCTTCCAACCTGGTTATTCTGTGATTCTGTGATTCTGTGATATCAGAACGATACTGGCTCCCAGCAGCAAAGTGCCTGTTGACAGCCAAGGGAATCGTGTTCAGCTAGCACTGGGACATATTTTTGGAGGGCAAAATTTTCTCCTTCAGACCCTCACAGGACCCTTATTCCATCCATCTTTGTCTTTGAGATGAAGACGGTGAGCTTGCATGGGCTGCCATCCAGAAAAGGCCTGAAGATAACTAACAGCGGCCACCTCATGACCCCTCACACCCTGGAAATGATCTCTCTCCTGCATCCTTTGGAATTAAAGTTTTAATTCCTCAGGAGATGCTTCCTGCCTGGCTCCTGGTTAGCGCAGTTCAGTTTGTACCACAGCAAGCTCACTCCCTTCCCTCTGGAGGATCCCAAGGTCCATTTGCGCACATCAGCCCCTTAATCGCATTCCCCTGCGTCCAAACCAAGCACGGGGATTTCATAGAATCATAGAATCACTAGGTTGGAAAAGACCTTTGTGATCATCAAGCCCAACCATACCTGCCCACTACTAAACCACATCCCTAGGCAAATAATTTAACAGGTGGGATTTTCCAGAGAGTCCTTGCATAGGGGACAAGAGAGTTCCAGTATGAGCTGCGGCTGCTCTCAGGTCTCCCAGCATCACTCTGCGTGGGCAGGTTTAACAGAGGCAATTCACAGTTCATCTGGGAGAAAGGTGAAAAGCAAACCATGTTCCCTCTTGGTAGAGAGATACATAGCCCTGGAATTCCTGTTTATAGAACTGCAATCAGGGCAAGCACAAAATTAGGTGGAATCAGTCAAGAGTAGGAAATTGCTGTCAGAATTTCTTTTTTCTTTTTTAATCAAAAAGAAAAGGCAATTTAAAACTGCTCTGGCTGCTGAGCTTTCATAAAGGCTTTCCAAGACTGCATTTCTATGTTGCGTGTCACTGTGGAAGACACACGAGATGCAGTGAATTCCCCCAAGTTAATTTGAATTATGCCACAAAACAGATGTGTTCTTTGGTGCACAGCGAACATTTTTCCTTCCATTTCAAAATGACTCCTGCCACATCTGATCAGCTCTTGTTATCCCACCGCATCATCTGACATGAGACAGCGAGCCATGACACCCTCGTATATCATCAGGAGAGACGGTAACAACTCCACTGGAGTTGGGAAGAGCATTTAAAGCACTGCTGGGTTGTAGGAGAATGCTTGATGGGGAGCTGGGGCTACTGTCTTGACAGGAGAAGGTATCTGGGAAAGAAGAGTTTGTCCTTTCTGCACTAGTTAAGACCTCGCAATCAGGCGGAGTGCAGGAATGAAGGTGGAATTAATCGGTGAATCATATGGAATTTCACCCTCTGGGCTTGGCTCCCATCTTGTGGGAAACAACACAGATTTAATCAGAAGCTTTGAAAGCAGGAAGAAATCATTAGAACACCCAGCCTGGCCTCTTGCATTAGAGCAGGTTGGGCTTTTCACCCAGAAATTCCTCCGTCAAGTCCAATAATCCAGAGCTGAGGAGGAATCTGCCACTGCATGATGGATATAAGCTTGAGACAAAGCTGAGAAAAAAATGCACAAGGTCCTTTAAAAATGTATTACAATGATTAAAGCCCTCTCATCTTTGAAAAGCATTAATCTAATACCCGTTTTCTGACTTCAGCTTGTGGTCACTGTACATGGGGCTTTTCCTGCTTGGTTGAAGGCACCTCTTACAGTCAAACCTCAGTGATGTGCAAGTGGCTGATCCAGGTGGCAGATTTGCGGGGCTATGAGTGCAAGAACATCCAGCAACATTTCTCAAGTGCCCCATGAAGCTACAAGCAGCACCATTCCCCTCTTACTACATCCTCCTCTGAGATCTTCCTACCACTAAGTGGCAGTTAAGGACTGACACCGACCATGCTTTTCTGCTGTCTTTCCCTGGATGTCCTCATAGCCTAGGTAACAAACATTTTGTGTTTGGTGCTTTTACCTTGTCTGACAACTGCATTTCCAACCTTCCCTATGCCTCCAGATAACTTAATCAACTGTAACATCAAGTTTCTCCTTCCCACTCATGCCACACTGAGATTAGATAACCATGACCATGGGAAACATGCCCTTTGGCATGCTCTAATGTTGATTCAACCAGTTCTCCCCCACTAGAGCCTACACACCCTCCACATAAGCCCAGATCTCTCCATTTCTGCTATTACCATGACTCAAACTACCCCTAACTATACAAAGGTGCATTGTACACCCACGCTCGCAGGGCAGCACACACACAGGGTCACGTCTGATGTCGCCTTTAGGTAAGATGCTGGACCAAGAGCTCAGTGTTGAGCTGTAAGGTAAATTTTCCAGATGTGAGTCACTCTCTGCATCACATACAGGGCAAAATAAAAGCTGAATTTTACAGCACTTCTGGTAAAGGAATGCAGAGAATGCATCGTAAACACTTCCCCCATCAAATAGGTGGTAAATTGAGCCATGGATGTTTGAAACATTGTACTTGGAGAACTGGTGGGAACTATTTGGAGTTTTGAGGCTCTTTCCCTCAAATTCTTTGTTCTTTCCATCCCTCAATTTCTATGTTTTGTATTTGAGATGATGAGGAAGTTTTTTCTCTGCCTTACTCTCCTGGAACGCCGTGCTGGTTAGTCAGAAGGTGGCTACCAGAATCAGTAAGCAAGCAAAAATTGTGGCTACGCGTATTTTATCACTGGCTCCGCGATGGCTCCCCTAAGAAATCACAGCCCAAACCATGCCCAGGGGCTGCACTGGGGAGCATCTTCCCACCTGTCAGATGGAAGACGGGTGTTTTCCCACCTTTGGAAGATCTTTATCCAGAAACAGGCAAACAAACAAACCACCCAGCAACCTTTCTTCCCTTAGTGAAAATATTTTAACTATCTCAGATAAAAGAGCCAAGCCTGACAAGGCATTACATGTGCTTTTCATGAATTTTTGCAGGAGGCAGTTTCTGGACTGACTTAAGGAATGCACTTAACATGCTGTTTCCCGTGTATAAAAACACTGTATTAGCATCTCTCCCGGCGATTCTCAGTGTGATATCACTACACGCAGAACAATACAGGATAAGTAAAACCCCATTAAAAAAAGGCTCTCATAAAAGTGTGCAGTGCTTGGTTCTCTTTCATTAATCCCTTGACTTCATCGGTTGTTCCGTCTGCTGATAGGAAAAAGGGGCTCCTCCACAGTGCTCTTAGGCTTATCAAACATCTCTGCTCTCCAAGATACAAGTGGAATAGGTGCCTATCAGCCAGCTGAAAACAATGATCCCAAAATGTATCGGGAGATACTATCCCTGCCCATTTAGAGCTGTTATCAGGCATGGGGTTGGCGACAAAAAGATGGGAGCCTCTTTTGACCCTATGGGCAAGCAGACCAAACGAGAGCGAGGCAGCATTAACAAGGGGAACGTAAGCATTTTGTGCTTTTATGAGAGGCCAAAGAATGTCAGCTGGGAGCTGATCTTCAGGGTCCATCCAATTATTCCTTAAAGGCATTTTAATTCACAGCTGGTTCTGTTCCTCTTTAGTACCTGGTGTCTAATTTATGGGGCAATGTTTCTTTAAGACTGGCATTAAAGTGCCGAAGTAACAATCTAGGGTTAAGAAGGTTACGCATTACGTCCAGATTAGTATTATCAGATGACCTGAAGCAGGGGTTATATTAAAAAATGCCTTAATTAAAAAATACAGGTCAGAACCAGTTTAAGTTCCAAACCTCCGGTTATATTCACTAATTAGAAGGCTCAGATGCATGCCTCAGAGTGATGGATGAGCCTATCTGCCTCATGGCATCACATGAAGAGATGGGACATGGCTTCCCAGGCATGAGGCTTGAGAAAGATTGTACTAATTTTCCTCATTTCAATTCACCTCTCTGTTTCCCTCTAAATTAATAGACCTCAGGCATTCAGGAACCAGAAATCAGCAGGGCGCTAACTCCTCTTGGTTGCTGGCTGTCTGAACTTCAATTTATGCACTGAAGCCATGGTAGCTGTTTTCTCAAGAAAGCAGAGGGAACCTATAGTTCAACACATTACTAACTTACTGCGGAATTTCCAAGGCAGAAGGGTTTTCCTTCCTCTGCCCAAATAGAAGAGTTTCGTGTCTTGGAGGACATACTATGGGGTGTTCTCCAGGTCTTCAGCCTTGCCCTGATAGAGGTGTATTTCTTGTTCACAGGTTTGCTAGGAGACAGACCACAGCATCCACTTCTAGAGCACATGAGTTGAACAATCCTGAGCAAGAGGCAGGTGTTCAACCTCAGTCCCAGTGAATGACTCCTGATTTTCACCAGAGAGCAGAGGAAGACACAACGCTCACCACCTACACCCTGCTCATAGACATGCATGCAGATGCCCCACCTGGTTCAGATGCAGGCAGGAAGTTTGTAGCTAGGACATAGTTTTATCCTCGTCTCCTTGAGACCATCATGCAACCCAAGACCCTCACCAGAACCAACAAGGTTCTGAACACTCTTGGGGCCTACATAACCCCACATTTCAAATCCAAATGATTTCATCTGGTGAAACCAAACCTCTTCTCTCCAACACATGGCAATTCCTAGTTGGAGGAGACCAGACCCTCCCCACAAATCTCACCAGAGCGGTCATACTTCAAACATCCACCTGCCATTTAGACAATACTGCTTTTCCACTTCGAGAAAAATCTCATCAGTTGTCCAATGGAATTGGAGAAGACCATGGGGAAGCATCAGGAGACAGGGTGAGGAGCAGAGCAAACCTGCCCCAGGAGGTGAGAGACCTGACTGGAAAGGAGAGCAAGCAAGCCCTTCCCCAGTTTCAATGCTAACAGCTGCAGGTTTTCCCTTTCCCATTAGAAGCTCAGATGCCAGAAACCAGATCGTGCACTCAATGATGAGCTCCTAAAAAAAACCCACAAACCAAAATAAGACAAAATACCCTCCTTTTTTAAATACAATGTATTATATCCCACTGAAAATTCATATCATTTACATGTTTCATTTGTTTATCTGCTGCCACAAGTAGAGATTTTGCTACATAGTTTGCAATTCCTTTGGGAAAGCAAATTGGTAATCTGATAGAGAAAGCCTCAAAGGGGAGAAAGCATTCCAATTTAGAGGAGAAAAAAAAACATTTCCTTGCAAAAAAAAAAAAAGAAGGTTCATTACTTGGTTATTTCAGCATGCAAGCAAATTTAGCAAGTGCCCGGCAGGTATTTCAGATAAAATGCGAAAGGGAGTTGTCACAGTGACACTTGATTTGTTTGGTATTAGTTCTGCCATCCACTGTCAGCATGTTTTTCCATTAAAGGACATTATTGCTGTACTTCTATTTCATTTACACAATAGATCAATTCTCAAGGTCCACGTGGTGAGGCACCTCATCTGTTTTGGGTTGCATGAAGAGAAGATGAGGTGGTCTCCATCCCATCACCTTGTCAATATACCCATGGTGCACCCAAGTGATAATTACATGTCTTTATTAGGCACAGCATCAGGAGGCACTGGACAATTAACTCTAAATCCGTCCTGCCCATCACTGCCACCACCGTCACTCACGCAACACAAGGGATAACTCAGTAAACATCTCCAGCATTCAGCAGTGGTGGCAGAAATGACCCAGAGCCCCCACGGTGAGATTAACAGCCAAGCACCGCGAGATCTGTAGGGTAAAGAACGTCTCCATCGGTAGCAATTTGTATGGCACCTCGCACTGTGTGGCTCTAATCACTGATCAGAGCCTCACAGTCTCTGACTTGACAGATACTACATTTCTTTGTAATCCCCATTCCTTTTGTAGTCCCCACGGGCTCCAGCCTGTGCCTGGGGAGCTCTACATGTAAGTGCTCATGCGTGACGGAGGGAGAATGATGTTTGGTGAGAGACGCTGACAGCTGAATGCGTTAGGAGATGACTATCAACGGCATCTTCCAGCCAAAGCGGTCATAAGGCTCCAGCATCCCAAAAAGCTGCAGAGGAAAGAAACAAAAAGGCAACGTTTCCTTTTGGATAGCATCATCCGGGTGTTCGGTGCTTTCCCAACACACCGGAGCATGCACAGAGGATCAGAGCAGGCTTCCCTCCATTCCAGATTTATTACTGGAGAAGACATCTCCTAGGAAGCCTGCGGGGCTTCTGCTTCTCATCTCCTCTTCCCTGCAGCTGCTGCATTTGCAGAGCCGCAAATTGCATAAATCAGCAGTAATGGCTGGGAGATGAAAGAGTAAATAGCCCGTCAGAGGAGTTATTGATACTAAAGGGCAAATCCTGCCCTGACAGGCATCCTGCAACCTCTTTTTCGTTAGAAGAGAGATGGAAAGTGTGTATGTCAAGGTGAATGTCAGCCCTCGGGACATGGGCTTCATTGAAGGTAGGTCAAAGTTACACAGGTGCCTGCAGGTCAGAAGGGAAGATGCTTCAGCCCTATCTGCTTCCCACTAACTGTAACTTGGTTTTCACAGATAGCCCTTATTTAATCACCTCAAATCCCTTCCCCATTTCATAGATTCTGGCAGGATGGTGCTTTGCAGTGAGGCTGGCAAGGCAAACCCATGGAGAGCCTCAGAATTTAGGATGATGTTGAGAAATCCCAAGTGCCTTTTCTGTGACTTAGTGAGGATGGGGGAAAGGGGAAGAGACACTGAGAGCAGAGCAGTGATTCCCTTAATTCAAAACTCTGCTTTGATATTTGTATCTTAAAATCGTCTGTTCTTGACTTGTGAGTGAGAAACACTCTGTAAAAGGGGAAAAAAGTCTTTCTAAACTTCCTCCTTAAAAGCTGTGAACTGAAAAAGAAGAACCCACATGCATTCATGTTTAAAACTAGGATTTTAAACACTGCTATGGAGTTACAGGTGGGGAGTCCAGGAGAGTCTGACTCCCAGAATTTCATGTCTCAGCTTTAGCACACTGCAACGAATGCTGATGAAGGGTCTGGAGCACAAATCTTACAAGCAACATCTAAGGGAACTGGGTTTGTTTAGCCTGGAGAAGAGGAGGCTGAGGGGAGACCTCACCACCCTCTACAGCTCCCTAAAAGTAGGTTGCAGTGAGGTTGCAGTCTCTCCAACCAAGTTAGAAGTGATGGGATGAGAGGAAATGGCCTCAAGTTGCACCAGAGGAGGTTCAGATTGGACATTAGGAAAAATACCTTTACCAGAAGAGCAGTGAAGCACTGAAACAGGCTGCCCAGGGCAGTGGTGGTGTCTCTACCGCTGGAGGTGTTCAAAAAATGTGTAGTTGTGGCACCCTGAACCCCAAAGAAGTTTCCAAGGGCTTCAGTAGATCATTTGCACTCAAATTGCCACCCAAGGGAATGGCAGGACCAACATCACCAGGTATTTGCAGCAGAGCACCAGTTTTCATAGAATCATAGAATCATAGAATAAACAGGTTGGAAGAGACCCACCGGATCATCGAGTCCAACCATTTCCCCCAAGCAGACCGCCAAATTTTCCCCTCTCTCATATCTTGCTTCTTTTCTCATCACACTTAGGCTTTCCTAGAACTGCTTCTCCACTGTAGCATCAGACAGAAGGAATGTGACACGCAGGGTTTGTTTGGATAAAGCAAGAAGGGAGGATTACCATTAGCTTTCTAATGGAAAACTGGCACCACCGTTAGCGCTTAGATTGGTACAAGGCTCTGTAAATGAAAATTAGACACAGTAGGGGGAAACCTCTGAATTCCCCAAACAGAGTGAATTACCGATATTCCAGGAGGAGTGATTAGGCAGGATGCCAAGCCATAATGAATGTTTTCCAAAAATAACTAAGTCAAAAGTCCATAAACGTCAGGAATTCCTAGCACAGAAACTACAGCCCACATTTGCTCTGATACCCAGCTAGGAGCAAGCCTAGCAAAGCCTTAAGTGATGGTGGGACTCACACTACTGACTTTGGTGGTCCTGAGAGTTGGTTTATGTGGCCTATGTCAGAGGTAAAGCAAGCCACCTTTAGCCCGATGCCCTCTTGCAAATATTTTCCTGCTGGTGAAAAGCAAAACAGGAGAGGGAATGATTGAAAGGAGCTCTAGGCTAAGTTCATCTTGCTCCTGTCTCTCCTGACTCTGTAAGCCAGACCTTTAGCATACCAAAAGGGATACTGAGTGGGAAGGGTTAAATCCTCATCCATCAAGCCTCTCATACATGTGTGTTGACTGGCAACTGCTCTTCATGCACTTGGACTCTTACGGAGCTAGTATTTTAAGGGCTGCTGAGACAGCCCCTCTACTACCTTGCAGCAACTATACTGAGTGAATATTCTTTCTTTCCAGAGATCTCTCTCTCTCTCTCCAGCAGCGCTGTCTGCTCTGCATAGCAGGGGATTTTGTAAGGAATAAAGATAAAGAAACACAACCGTAAAATTATTTCTAATATCCAATAGAAATAGGCAAAGAAACGGAAAGCATTTCCTATAACCCTTCTGGGGGTCCCGGTGCTGCTGCTGCACGGCGGGGCAGTCACTGCCTGGAAGATGCGAGTGGTGGGGATTGATGGAGCTGTAGAAGTGGAGAAACATGAGTGGATACTGCAGATCTTCTTACAGCTGTGTGTGGCATCAGTGAAGATGACTCTGCAGAGGTTTTCCTCCTCTGCTTGCAGGCAGCGTGCTTCTACTGTCCCCACAGCCAGCAGCACAATTAAGTGGCAGCACGTAGGGCAAATCCTTAGGGCTGCAAGTTTTCTGTACATGCAGCTATGTCAATACAAGAAATTCTGTGAAATTTGAAACACGATTTAAAATTTGCATGTTTGTTTCTTGCCAAGTCTGACTTTGTTTGGGCCATTGCTTGGCTCAGATGAAACACGGGATGTAAATTGGCTCAAGGGTTTTTGCTTGGAGATGCAGTTATCTATATGGAAACATATGCAAGGCTTGCTGCTTTGCCCTAAACAACCTCAGGAGAAGAGTCCAGCAATCACACTGAGGGTTTAGGTCAATTCCTATATAAACTGTATTCTTCCAGTGGTGCAGTTTATTTTTCAAAGTGATAAACCGTAATCTTATTAGCTTGGCTCCTTCAAGCAATGCAGAATCCTCCCTATCTGATCGGCAAAAGGAGGCAAGGATTCAGAAAGCAAGCTTGCGTTCTCATTAAAGCCCTGGCAGTAGTTTTTTTCAGCCTCCTCCTGTTTCAACAAGACATTAGTATGTACAATGTGTGCTCTGGAAGTAGTTTGGCCTAATCCTCTTCTTTGTTTGTCTTTCAGCGTTGCAGCTTTTAAACTAGTATGGCATTAGCCCAGCGAGGAAAGTGCAAGGCTGGCTCACTCCGAGTGAGTTATAAGATCCACAAGCTTTGGTTATGTCCTACAGCACTTCCAGAAGCAAGCCTTGTACTGAGTAAGGTCCAGGAGAAGAGCCTGGAACGGGTTTCCATCAGCAGCCACAATATGAGGAAAAATAAGCCCCTTCAGGGATAAATAAGCCCCTTCCTAGAACCATAATTATCCTTTTAACCAAGCGTCTAAAAAAAGCTGACAGCCTTTCCCAGATTTTTCACAGCTTTCAAGTATCAAAGTTTCACGTGAAGTTGTCCAAAAGGCTCGTTATCAATAATTTCAACATTCTACATTACCAAAAAAAAAAAAATTAAAATAATGGTAGTTACAATTTACTTTGACATTAATACATGTAAGAAACGCTGTTAAAATTGTACCTACTTCAAACCCTGGGGGAAAACACCCGAAAATCTAAGTTGTGAAGTCACATTTGAATTCAAATTATTCTCTTTTTCATAAGCAGAAAACACTGCTGATTGATGCGGGGTTTCACTTGGCAATGAGTCTTTTATGAGGAGAAGTACAGACAAAGAAATAGAAAAATCTGCTTTTAGAAATCTATTTTTAACAGATAAAAACACCACTATGAAACAGTCGCAATGACACGCAACCAGCAAAACAAGGGCCAAAGAATATAAGATACTGAGGCAGAGCTTAGAAGAATCAAAGAGACAACTGACATTTATCTGGAAAATAAGCATATCCATGACCAATATCTCTGTTTATCTCTTTTAGAGTTACCCACCTGCAGTGTTTCTCACTACACATCACTATCCATTGCCACGGGACTGCAGACCAGATCCATTGTTGAATAATTCCTATGTTCAGCTGCAGAGAGCTGGAACATATGAATTACCTCTCCATTAAATAAGCCAATAGCTCTGCTGGGATATTCATCCTGGAGTGAAGTTGTATTAGTAAAATTTGGAGTTAGAAGAGAATACGGCACCTGGCAGGTGCTGCAGAGTTTGCTAGTGCGTCCTTGTGTGTTCACACCAGGGAACGCCGGGAGCATTTCCAGAGCACCGCAGAACACGTGCTGGTTTAGGATTTTATTAAATGTTTTCCTCTTCAATAAAGTTCACAGATTTTCTGCTTCTTTGTAACCTCCAAAATCTGGTATCCTGGAAAAAAGTCAAACGCAAGGCAGAACTGCTCATTAAGGTGGGCTGGTGCGACCAAAAGAAATGCAAATTATCCCTAGAGATGGCCAGAAATTGCTCACCAGGCCCTCTGGGTTGGCGTGCTTGCTGTGGGAGCCCTCCAACCCCCCGGCGTGGTCAACAATGAGCCAACGGTTCAGGGAGGGTAAAGCAAAGCAGGCAGAGACCCAAGTGCTGCCCCGGCCTCCCAGGCAAAGACCTGCTGGATGGCTCCACCAATGGAGCTAATGCACCATCTCCCATTGCTTCACCATGGCTTTTCCCTGCCAAAAGATGATGGCGGGGAAGAAGGGAGCCTTCTGATGTCCTCAGACAAAAAAAGCTAGGACAGGATCTCAGGGAATATGCCAAGCAGTGAGCTGGTTTTTCTCTCCAGAGCACAACTTGTTGTTGCCAACAAAGGAGCAGCAAATTGTTGAAAGGAATTCAAAAGACCTCAAAGATCATCAGGACCATGAAACTTTCTTCCTTCAGAAAGATGTCCTGCTCCCACCAACGTCATCCCACTGTTGCTATGAGATGTGTGTGATCCCTTTTAGCCAAGGTCCCTATCAGCTGGTGGGAGGAGGGCTTTTAAGCCTAAGCCTGCTCTTGCCCTAAGGAAGAGCAGTTTCCATTGTTATTTTTTCTGCTTTCTTCTACTTTTCTTTTAAGCCTTTCCCCCATAACCACAGCAGCTTTAGTGAAAGGACAGTAATACCAGAGTGATGGAAATGAGAAAAAGTCCCACGTGAAACTCCTCTCTTGTTTTCATGCCAAGTCAGCCTAATTTTACCTGGGATGGCTTCCAAAAAGGCACTGAAACGGAGTTTTCAACTTCATTTGCAAAGCTAATGACTTCCAATCAGAGGCTGGAGACAAGCACTGCTGGCTTGTTGTAGAGCTGGAGGGTGGCTGCACATCTGCACTAGCCTTCACCCACTATCATGTTCCTACTGGTTACTGGAGCTGACCCAAAGTCAAGTTGGATGGGGCTGTGAGCAACCTGATGGAGTTAAATATGTCCCTGCTCCTGCAGAGGGATTGGACTGGGTGACCTGTATCTAACCCAAAGCATTCTATGATTCTGATAGACAAACCCAACCAAACCGATAATTCCTCAGTTCAGATGTAAATCAGCACACAAACTGCAGTAATTCAGCTACAAAAGGAGGCACAACTTCAACCACAGCAACCTCTGCACTTGTACATCTTCAGCTACAGCAGTCCCAGTGACACATTCCCTTGCAGTCCCGTTTCAACACAGAGTATTTTCAGCAAAAAAAAAGACCTACCAAAATAAATTGCTCCAGTGTGAGTTCAGCTGAAGAATTATCCCAGGATTTGCCATCACGTTCGTTAAAATCCTCTCCGCAGTGTATACTGGTGTGAGCACAGTGGCTGGGAAGAGCTGGTGGTGACCACTTGGGCAGGAGAAACCAGGGCAGATCTCCTTGACTGACACACTGGTCACTAGATGGTTTTATACTCATCCCCAACCAGCTTCTGGACAAGTATCTGCTGGAAAAAAAAAATAAGCAGGAGAAAATTACTGAGGGTTGCAAGATGACAAGCCTTGTAAGAGGTGCAGATCTGTAGTCCATGATCACTGTTGTGTTTCATAGAATCATAGAATGGTTAGGGCTGGAAGGGACCTTAAAGATAATCCAGTTCCAAAGCCCCAACACCTCCCACTGGATCAGGTTGATCAAAGCCCCATCCAACCTGGTCTTGAACACCTCTAGGGATGGGGCAGCCACATGTATAGGACAGAAAGTCTGCCTCCACCCAAACCTAGAGCCAGCTTCCACAGCAGAGAAAGGTGGGGCTTTCTCTGCTGTGTTTCTCTATTTCACTGTTATTTCCATCTCTCTCAAACTGCCCCCATCCCCAAACATGGCCAGAAGGGCCTAGTTTAGTCCCACTGCCTTGTGGGACCATTCATAATTTCGCCATTACCATTCCACAATTCATCCAGAGACGAACGTTCTCACACCACTTGAAAAATATAGAACAGCTAGAAATGCATCTTTGCCATGAAGTTTCATCGCTGTATATATTCCAGGCAGTAGAAAGTGAAAAGGAGCATTGTAGAAGGTGTCTCACTCCCAGGTTTCATTCTATTTCTTCAGCTCTAAGCTGTTTGGCTCATCCATCAGCTGAGATGGTGGCTCTTCCATTAGCCCTATGGGAAAATTATTTGTCTTTAATGAAACAACAGTCAAGAAGTCAAAAGCACCTATTGACATGAGACGTCATTTGGACCGAAGGGCCAGACTACACCTTGCTGGTGGAGTGGTACCATAAATGATATTAAAAATGTTGCGGGGTTTCCAGCACCATCTGCTGTGTTTTGAAAGGCCAGCAGCATTTCTCAGGATCCCAGCATGGTTCCACAGGAGCTGCATCCTCAGCGGACACAAATCAGAGCTCCACTGAAGTCAGTGGCATTGCACCCACTTTCTCTGTCCACAAGAAATTCTAGCCTCGAATTTTCCAGCTCAGCATCCTGTGATTCTGATTTCCAAGACAATCCAAGTCTTGGCAGGAATGCCTCTCTGTTCAAGAGAAAACACTCTCGTGTTACAATTTTCCATCTATAATTACCAAGAGATTAAATTCCTTCATTGCAAACAAGCGTAGTTGCTCCCTTAAGACTCACTGATGTGTGTGGTTGCAGAGAAGGGGAGAGGGAAGAACACAGGAGAGAAGAGGGGGAAAGAGACTGAGAAGGAAAATCTACAGAAGCATTGAATTGTTTTTTGGAACTTGCTTGCAGTAACATCACAGGATGTCTGAATTTGGTATAGCCCTTGGCTCAAGGGCAACCAGCTGAGTGGTAGAAGGTGAAATCAAAGCCACGTTCACCAGCAAGCAAGAGAGCTACCACTGTCCATTCAGCTTTCCAGAGTATAATTTGAAGGCAGCTCAAGCAAGCACAAGCAGCACCCTTTCACTCAAGGATCCAGCCTGCCTGGGGGTCAAATAGACCTTGTAGAGGTGGATCAGAAACTTCTGTTTAAGTAGTATGATAGGAAAGGACATAAGCAATTTGCTCCTTATCCTTCCGCCTTCCACTGCCAATAAGTGCATTTGAAGGCACACGGGCTGAGTTTTCTTCCCATAATCCTGCCCTGGATAGTTGCCTTCAAGGAAGAGTTTAAGCCTCCAGTCTGAGCTCCGAGACAAATCAAAGCCATTTACCATTGGGTTTTTTTTAATCTTTTTTGCTAATAGCAGCATGTATTGGAGTGTGAATTACAGCCAGCGGTAATAATGAACTCACAAGATAATGCCCCTGGGGAGAGAGAAGGAAATTCAGGGCCAGGATACAGAAGCTCTCATCAGGCAGATGGAAGGCTCGCTAACGAAGGCTTTTGTGGCAGGGGATGGTTTGGATTCAAGTAGTCTGATGCATTGAGCCTTTTACATCTCATACATTTTTTTTTCCATACTTTCTACAGGCAATTCTTGCCAGAAATTTTCGGACTCCACTTGGCAGAGAAGTGTTTAATCAGCATTCAGCCTCTTAACGGGGCTGTCTCTGAGGGAACAGATTCAGGCAAGCGATAGCAAGTGGTAATTTTGGCTGCTTAATCTGGGTTGATTCACTTTAACAGTCTGCTTAACAATAGATACCATGTGGCCACAACCAAAGAAGTTTCATGGTCTTTACTCGGATTTAAAGTAGGTGTGAAATGCTTTAAAAATGCATCATTACTGCAGGAGCGATAAAAGCTTCATTGCCCTAATGAGGAAAAGGACTGGGCCAAGCTCCAGAGCAATTATTGCTTCTCTCTGTAAGGTCATTCAGTGTCGCCAGATTCCTGGATTTCTTTTATGAAGTTGCAGATGAAAAGACCACGGTCCAAAGGCTCCAGATCCTGGAGTCAAGTGATCAAGTGATAGCTCTGAGGACTCCGGGGAGGTCTTCCCTCAGTCTTCTTTCCCCATTTCCTTCAAACCTTAAGTAAAGTTTTCTTGACCTCTGATGGCTTTTGGGCTCTGCCCAGCGTGCTTGCATCCTCCTGTAAGGATGCAAACCAACTCTCCCGCTGAGACCTTGTAGTGATGAACTGTGCCAAAGGAAGGCTCCATGTGCCTTAAATCCAACAGATGTGTTAACTCATAGAACCATAGAATCACCAGGTTGGAAAAGATCCATCGGATCATCGAGTCCAACCATTCCTATCAAACACTAAACCATGCCCCTCAGCACCTCATCCACCCGTGCCTTAAACACCTCCAGGGAAGGTGACTCAACCACCTCCCTGGCCAGTCTCTGACAGTGCCCAAAGACCCTTTCCGTGAAAATTTTTTTTCTAATGTTCAGCCCAAACCTCCCCTGGCGGAGCTTGAGGCCATTCCTTCTCGTCCTGTCCCCTGTCACTTGGGAGAAGAGGCCAGCACCCTCCTCTCCACAACCTCCTTTCAGGGTGTTGTAGAGAGCAATGAGGTCTCCCCTCAGCCTCCTCTTCTCCAGGCTAAACAACCCCAGCTCTCTCAGCTGCTCCTCATAAGGCCTGTTCTCCAGCCCCTTCACCAGCTTTGTTGCTCTTCTCTGGACTCACTCCAGAGCCTCAACATCTTTCTTGTGGTGTGGGGCCAGAACTGAACACAGGATTCAAGGAGCGGTCTCACCAGTGCCAAGTACAGAGGGAGAATAACCTCCCTGAACCTTCTGGTCACGCCGTTTCTGATCCAAGCCAAGATGCCATTGGCCTTCTTGGCCACCTGGGCCACTGCTGGCTCATGTTCAGTTGCTGTCAACCAACACCCCCAGGTCCCTCTCCTCCAGGCAGTTTCCAGCCAGACTTCTCCTAGTCTGTAGCTGCACAGGGTTGTTGCACCCCAAGTGCAGGACCCAGCATTTGGCCTTGTTAAACCTCATGCCATTTGACTCAGCCCAGTTTCAATGTTTGTTTTTTCAGGAAAGAAAATATCATGCATACTCTTCTGAACTCTGCATCACCTTAAAAGCAGTTCAGGTCTTTCTCTCAGCCTCGGAGCACGACCTCTATGAGACAGTTCAAACTAAAGGAATTACCAATCTCTGTAAGAGCAAGACCTCTTAGTCCATCCCACCCAGAGCACATCCTCCCCCCAGCCCTTTAGACAATACTCAGATGGGCAGGACATTGCACACCTGATTGTAGCTTTGATACGGTACACATTATTCTCGCATTGCTTTGGAATTTTTTAATTTTGAGACAAACAACCACGATAGCATGTCTTATCTCACATTATAAAGGATGACAGATTTGTTTCTGTAATACATCTCACAATCCAGAACTGCAGACAGTTAAGGAAAAGGTTTTGAGATGACATAGTAATAAAATAATTTTGCATTCCTCATTCAATGCATCTGCTGGTATTAAATTACATTTTTAAAGTGATCTTTACTCCAGCAGTAAAATGGGCTGTTATACAAGTAAGTGAAAGTCTAAGACCAGAGCTGGCCCAGCTATTGAGTTGCCAAGCCACAGTAACGTCAACATTTTTCTAAAACAATGTCATCTTTAGTCCAGCTAAAACGCAAAGAATTTTAGAACTGAAATCACACTGTTGGAGTTTGAGTTTGAGACAATATTGCTCTTTTTATAAAAAGAAGGAAGATCATTCTCCCCTGACATGTTGCCCCTCATGCCTGGAAACGTTCAAAGTCAGGTTGGATGGGGCTCTGAGCAACCTGATCTAGTTGAAGATGTCCCTGCTCACTGCAGGGGGGCTGGACAGGATGACCTTCATGGCCCCTTCCAATCCAACCGTTCTATGATTCTTGCTGGCCTAAGAAACAGCTACAAAACTGATTTTTTATGGCTGCTGCAGATCTTGGGTTGCTCATGGGAGTTCAGGGTGATGAATGGATAAGGCTGCATATGAAGCCTCACTGGCTGGGGCCAATCCACACATCACACTTCAGGGATTACAGTTAAGGATCCTAAACAGTTCCACCTTACCACCTATCCCACTGGAAGAAGGCCTCAAAGCTTTCAGGCTAGCTGATATTCTCAGCTGTCTAGTCCAAAGGGCTGCTGTTTCTCCAAGCTGCAGAGCTCAGCTTGCCTAGGAGACACCTGACTCAGCACACCCTACCCTAGGGCATCGCCTGGGAAGTTCAGACCTGGAAAGCCCATCAACGCTTGATCCATGCAAAAAAGTTGCTCAAGAGCGAGGACCCTGAGGAGCAGCAGCTCTATTTTTCCTTCACCGAAGTAGCAGTCCAAAAACCTCAGTGCTGGACTCTTCAACCAAGTAACAAGTGATAGGATGAGAGGAAATGGCATCGAGTTGCACCAAGGGAAGTTTAGGTCGAATATTAGAAAAAAAATGCTTTACTAGAAGAGTGGTGAAGCACTGGAACAGGCTGCTCAGGGCAGTGGTGGAGTCTCCTTCCTTGGAGATGTTCAAAAACCATGTATATGTGGTATTTCAGAACATGGTTCACTAGGCATTTTGGTATTGTGTTGATGATTGAACTTGATGATCTTGGACGTCTCACACTATTATGAATACCTTCATGACACTTCCAAGGACTGAGCTTGGAGCATTCACCGGAGCATTTCCAGCTTTTTATTAGAGCACCATTTAGGTCTGAACTTCCCAGACCACTTTGAGGTTAGCAGCAAACACTAAGTCTTAGTAACGGAGTTGAACTTGAAATCCCTAGTGTTCATCCACCTACGGTCATTCAAATGCTTTATGCATAAAATCAGCGTCGCTCCAAAGGCACAAATTGTAACCAGGTCAGTCCTTATCCACCAAGGGGTTTGTTTTAGTACAACTTAGCCATTGTGCTTACATGCACATATTTTCCACCATTTCTTAGAAAACATGGGCGTCAAGAGAGGAAAAATGACAAAGGAATGAAGGAAGCCCATCTCCAAGAAATCACTGATTAAAATTGCTCCCAAGTTCCCTTTTCCTCCACAAACAAAACAGCTTGTGAAAGTCCAAGTCAGGGTGGATAAAATATCAGCCACGCGCCTGACTTACAGCACTGGGACTGAGGTTTGGGCACCACTTCAAGACTCTCCCCTAGGAGTCTATCCAAACCCTCTTTGCTTCTGATGTGGAATAATTTGGAAGCATTTTTAGGCTGCCGGCTGGGATAACACAAGGACTATTGTAAACACACATGCAGCCGATCAGCACCAAACCCACGCAAATATAGTCTGTGTGCACATAAATAGCTAGCACGTATTCCTTTGAAAATAAATAAATAAAATTAGAACTGAAATGTTGAATTAAAGAAAAAAAGATGAAATTACTGAGGTCTTAAGAAAAATGGTGATCATTTATGGAAAGAGTTATGTTTCACCTAATTTTAATAAATGAAATGTACTTAAAGGCGCACCACTAGATTTAAAGAGCTACAGATCACATATAGACATAAGCAGCTATCATCCAAGCATGTGCAATGAAGCTAGACCATAATTTCCATGGATGCTGATTCTAAAGTAGCGCTGCCAGCTAAGAAAGTTTGGGAATGTAAGAGAGGGTAACTAGGGCACGGAGACCTGCACAGGCTCATAAATAACCTGCTGGAGATACACGACCCATCCTGGAGCCTTATTTAAGTGCTGTTTGCCTGTCCTCTGCTTTGGGTGGGAAAGGAGAGAATTGCTCCTTCAGAGTCAGGGATAATTCTGGTTTTCTCCACTGCATTGGCCAGGAAGAAATTCACCTCTGCTGTGAGACATGTCCCAGCTGGTTCAAATGTAGAATGGTTCTACCTCAGCTTTCAAATCAGGCTGATGGGAGCTTAAATATGGGTGTCCTCACAGGTGGCCTCAAGGGAAGCCGTAGCCAGATGTTGGCACCAACCAGTTATGGTCACACTACAAGATGCAGGAGCCCTTTCCAAGATTCCTGGGTAGCTCTTGCTGGCTCTGGTCTGTCTTACAGCATCACATCCATATCTTTTATTATATTATCTATTATTCTTTAGGGGCTCTTTATCAGGGATTGTAGCAATAGGCTGAGAGATAATGGTTTTAGCCTGAAAGAGGGGAGATTGAGATGAGATATTAGGTAGAAATATTTAAGTTTGAGGATGGGGAGGCCCTGACCCAGGTTGCCCACAGCAGTGGCGGCTGCCCCATCCCTGGAGGTGTTCAAGGCCAGGTTGGATGGGGCTTTGAGGACCCTGATCCAGTGGGAGGTGTCCCTGCCATGACAGGGGGTTGGAATGAATGGGCTTTGAGGTCCCTTCCAATCTAAATGGTTTTATGATTCTATGAAAGATTTCTCTGCATTAATAAATTGATGCTGTTAATAACAGAGAGATGCAGAACTACCTTCTGCCTGCACCATCTGCAAACAGCATTTCCCTGAGTAGGAGGTAGCTGGAAATTGAAGGAATATTTCATATGGAGAGGCATAAGTTCTTTGCTCTTCCACCACCAGTCCTGCTTTGACCAACAATGCAGATGAAGCAATGCTTAAAATAAATGAAAGGAGTCATTCAGCCCTTACATTGGTCTTCGGTATCTGCTGTAATGATAGAACTTATGGGTTGGTTCACACTTAGTAGGCGAGAAAAAAGACCAATTAGAACCCTCTGACTGAGTAATCTTGTGATTCTTGCCCCAAGCCAGGCTGGTTTTGCAGGAAATAGCAGTATTTTCAGTCTGTCTTGTTAGAACAGCTCTGTTGTAGATTGACCCTAAGCCTCTTAAGTCTGTGATTAGAGCTCCTCCACTGCAGCAGCCTCTGGGCGAAGCAATGTCATCAACTACTTCTGCTCCATTCATGGGGCTGGTCTGATGCATTTCCCACAGCATCTTCCCACAGAAGACCAGTGCCAAGATCCTACCAGCCAAAACCAACTATCGTACAATGGAAGACAATGTTCCTGACGTCAAGTACATCTAAGACAACATGCAGAAAAGGGTGTAAAACAATTAACGCATGTAATAAAGCAGTAAGGGAAGCTGAGAGCATGAATTTCATGTGAGTTCATTATGCACAATGCTCAGTTTCATTTAATAATGACAGCAACCAAAGTGTGACCCTGAACAGCAAAACCTTTCCTCATATCTTTGTCCTTGACCTTATCTGAAAGGCTTTGTTTAAACCCTCAAGACTGTAGGTTGAGACAAAAAAAGTTTTAATTGCCTTTTGTTTGGTGACCCATCAGGGTCACAGATAGGGGTGAGGATTGAGAAGAATTTAAGATACAATTGAGAAGCAGAGAGTCCCAAAGCTTTTCTGGCAGCCCAGAAACACATTTAAGAACAAATCCACTTTGCAAGGCTTGACTTCTTAAGATCAAATCATTCAGCTTGGAGGTACTTCAGCCTCAGATGTCTGAAGGTTCACTCACCACAGGGTGACAGGAATTTTCTAACTGTAGCAACAGGGGTTACTCAGCTGATACTACACAAATGCATTAAATTGAATTTTAAAAGGAATTTACTTACCCAGCTCTGCCACAGAGAAGCCCTTCCTGTTTTGACAAGTCCTGAGTACTTCATCAGATGATTTCAAGCACTACTATTAGCCAGGATAAATACACAGTTTACATATGAAGCCATCAGGATGCTGGTTTTAGTTCCCCAGATTCACCATTACACAGTAAAGCCTCTAACCTGAACCAGGAATGAGTTTAAATTCGAGTCTCCATGAAACTTAAGCTTCTCTACAGAGCCAAAGGTGTGGAGTACAGGTACTGGCTTATCTCTGGCCGGGTTCCCAGTCAGCACTAGGTCTTCAAACAGCACAGAACTGTTTGGCTTGGTTTCTTCATGCTGTGACCCACAGCACCACCAAGAAGGCAACTCCTGCGAAAAAACTGCCTCCAGTTTTGGAGCAGAAGAGATGTCAGGGTGGCCACATGGATCTTGCTTTAAGCAGCAATTATTATTTGCAGTCCACAAACACTTCCTAGGGAGAACGTGTGTCAAGCAGGTCATAGGATCAGAGGATCTTCAGGGCAGCATGACAACTACTATAAAAAGTGGAAGGAAAGCCAAAGACTGACAAGTGACACCCAGGCTGGTGCTGGGAGAAGCAGCAGGAGGTAATGACCTCTGCAGGGCCCATATTTGTTTAGGCTTATAAACAGAAACATCAAGGAGACTCTCTCCAGACTTCAGTGACCTTTTTCATGTGAGAAACATTAGGAATACACGGTCTGGAAAATCCCTATTATCATAAAGAACTCAAGGCTCAGGACAGTTGAATGTTGTACAAGCTTCCTTCAAGCCAAGGCTTAGAGATGGCAGGGGAAGAGGGTGCGTGCACACGCTTTGAAGGGGTGATTAGCAAAACAGCCTAAGAATATTCTCAAGGCAGGAATAAATTAAGACATGCATTTTCTTGAGATGCCTGGGATGCTCTGTGATTTTATGACATCTGAAGTGCTAAAAAAGCAAGGTGCTGCCAATATGGCATTGTTATTCATGTGTTAAAGGTCAAAGAGTTGCAAAAAGGTCAGTTTTTGTAGGTTATGTACATCTGTAGCAGTTATAATTGAAATGCATGTAGTGTCTGAAGCTCTCCTTACAGTTTAGTAATAAGCAAGAACTATGGCAGTGATGTAATAAACAACTTATAGCACCCATCAGTCCCAGCTTAGCACAGTGTCCAGTGCAAAAATGGATATGTCACAGTATACAAATAATACCTCGCTGTTTGCATGGCTCATTAAGGCTTGTCTAGCCTTGGATGAGGAGAGATGGGACAGTGTGTTCGGTAACACAGGCTAGAAACTTAGCTAGAAGCCTAAGATGCCCTTCAGACTTAGTATTTTGCTTCTCTTAAGGCCACTACAGAGGTGTCACCTGAAGAGGCTGCTCCCAACCTCCTCCTCTTCTCTTGCAATGAAATGCCAGGCAAGCAGCGAGATGGTAACCACGTCACAGTCAGGAGTCAGAGCACAGAGGAGGAACTTCCATAAGCTCTTATGGCAGCAAGATGAAAAAAACATATTTCTGATTTCTTTCAGAGTTGTGTCGTCTTGACAGAGAACAGCAGAGATGATAGTTGGGTTCCTGCTATCCCCAGCAGCCGCCCAGTCACTCACAGACAGCTGAAGAGTCACAGACAGCAGGCAGAAATAAATGCGGGTTCAGTCTCATTTTTTTTTCCTGTAATGATCACTTTACACAATCTCAGCTCCATTTTCCCCCCTCCTCCACTCTTGCCAGTAGAAGCACTGATGGTGAGGACACACTAACCTTGCCTCAGAGAAGCCAGGCTCTGGCTGAAAATCAATCCCAGCTGGAACAAGTGATCCTATGATGTCAGATGCAGCACTGAGGTGAAGAAAAGCAGCGCTCCTGGCCCTTTCTCTGCCACAGACTTCTTGTGGGACCTTTGACATGTCACTGCTGGGAGAATGTGGCAAAGTCGGATTAGGAATGGGCTAAAAGGAGGTTTTGTAGGTTTTTTTAAGACATGGTTTTGCACAAACTCACTTTTCAACTGGACATTTCAACCTGCAAAATCGCTTTATAGAAAAGCTAGGAAATTCCCAGTCAGCTCTAATTAACTTTATAATTCTAATACAAAGGGGTGTGCCTGCATAGACTTCAGTTCAGACAAAACCAGATGTGCTTCCAATCAGACACTGCTCCCTCTGAAATACACAGAAATTCCCCCTGCCCTTTTCCAGCTTCTTTCACGGAGCTTTGGATCACAAGACCTCAGGCCATCTGCAAATTACAAGTCCTGACCCCACTGCCAGGTCCTTGCACAACACAAAAGGGAGGAAACCTTACCAGTGGAAATTCAGTTAAAAACCTTGGTCCGGGGAGGAAAAAATTAAAAAAGTTGCACCCCTAGGGGACAAGCATCTGGATTGGTAGCAGGGTGGAAAACACGATTCTTCAAACTGCCATCGCGTATTTTTCACTGCAAGTCAGTGCAAAGTGAAACCCATATCTGAGGAAGCAAGAGGCCAGAGCCCCCATCAGAAACATTTCACAAGATATCATCAGAAATCCATAGTCTTGGCATACCAGAGGCACATTCCTTCCTGTATCAGAGTAAGGCACTGCCTGCCGTTGAGGAAAGAGTAAGCTGAAGAAAGCCAGCTTGACTTGCATATGAGCCAAGATTTCAAGAGCCCAAAATTAACAGAAGCTACACGAGAGCCCTGTAGGTGAAGCCCCCTTTTGAGCACATCAGCCTAGGCTCTTCAGAAACATCTACATGAAGACGTTTGACTGTTCAGTCAGCTTTTCACCCCCATGTTGCGATGACAGCAACAGCGCTGGCGAACCTCCACAATTATTAGCAGCTAATAACCCAAGCATTTCTGGGCTCATCATCAGAGCATCTGCGGGTTTTCAAGAGTTCAGAAGTATTCAAGAGTTTAGTTTGCATCGACAGTGGAGAATCCAAGATGTAAATTTGTGTGGTTTGATGCTGGACACTCCTTGTAGGAAGACTGGGGCAGTGCAGGGCTCTCCAAGATGTAAATTTATGTGGTTTGATGCTGGACACTCCTTGTAGGAAGACAGGGGCAGTGCAGGGCTCTCCAAAGGGGAATCCTGGCCCAGCAGACAGCACCCTTGTAGTGCTCAGGGAGAGGCAACTGCCCCAGGGCACTGGGATGAAGAGCAGTGAGCACAGCAGCCACCTGTCGTACCACCTTTTTTTGCTTTCCTTGCCCATCAGTCTTGCTGCGTATTTGCACAATAAATCGGTTTCAGAGGTGGAGTCGTGGTGGGGTTCTATCAGGCTGGGGAACAAAGAGCAAGTGGCCCAGGTTGCCTATCACTTGGGCAAGTGTTTCAGCACAAGTTCTTACACAGAGGGAAGGAGGGCACATCATGTCCTGCAGCTCCATGGCCAAAGGATGGAGCCACACCTGGATTTACAAGTAGGTCGCATCCCATGAATTGGTATTGAGGAAGTTAAGCTTTCAAATGGAGACATTTGAATTCTCTGGCCTTGATTTCTCTTCCTGATCAACCTCAGTTGAGACGAATGAGGCTGTTGAGACCAATGCAGAGGTAGAAGCTTAAGCCACACTAAGGACCCTAAGATGAACCAGAGTGGAAAGTGGTACTTACAGCATCAGCTGGGAGGTAAGTAGGGAGGCCCAAGGCAGTTCCAGTTTGGGATTTTGGATCCTCATTTTGTGGGGCTGCCTCTAGAGAAGATCTGTGCTGAATTGCCGCGTCTTGCAAAGAGTTGACTTGAAGCCTTTCCTTCAGTAGTGGTTTCATCTGAGATGCTTGCTGGTGCTGCCAGAGCTCTGAGGGGGTACAGTCATCAACACACAGGATGGAAAGCAAAGGTCCTCCATGCTACTCAAAGCTTCACCCCCTTTCACCTCCTGGGAGACCTAGAGCTGAGCACTAAAGCCACTCATAACACTTGTCTCTATTCCAGTTTTCATCCCAGAGCTCAAACACATCTGGAAAAGCAAAAGAAAACTCCAAGAAATGTACTGCACTGAACAAGATGCCTTGGACCTGAGTCACTGAGTGGGACACAGAGGAGAAAACAATCATTTGGAGACAAGATGAAAGGCGTTATGCCAAAGAATTGTGCAATGAACAAAACAAACCAAAACCAAAAATCACACCCACTGGGGAAGCTGCTTGCCTCAGGGAACCCCACAAATCAGAACCGCCTACAACAGTTCAGCTATCTGTCTCAGCATCCCTGTAACCTGCAGAGCCAAGACATAAAAGCATGCTGGGATCTCCTGGAAGAAACGTCCAGGCTCAGCAGTGAATATAAATCATGTCTTAATACACTTACGCTTCTGTGTCCCCAAAGTGGTATTACAACGTCTTCTCTCTCTCTCATCAGTTTTCTAGTGGGATACATGAGTACTGGGGGCTGAGAAACGTAATCCCTGTGCATCCCTTAATCACCAAAAGGGTCCTCCAAAGGTAACCATCAGCCCAGATTGGAAGGTGAAAAGTCAATGAGCCATCACTTGTAGAGACTGTTTCTATGAGCTGCTGTTAGCCTACCACTCCAGGCTCTGCTTAGCAATAGATTATTGTCACACCAAGTAGCTGTGGGCTACTTTCTGACTAGGAAAAAAAAAATCTGCTGTGGGTTTAGAGTTTTTTTTAACGTTTGAGTTTAAAAAAAATAGTTCTTCACTTCAGGGCAAATGAAAGATCAAAATATTTTTACCTTTTCTCCAAAGCATTCCCCAAATAGGGTCAAAGGAAACTGGTTTTGATTATTTTTAAGCTAATCCAGCCAACTAACAAACACTTCACCTATATCAACTTTTCTTTGATCCACATGCCTTTGGCAAAGCTGCCTGGTCCTCAAGCAGGTATCCTCACCATTTACTACAAGGACATACTGCCATGCTCTCTAGCTCAGTGGATTCGGAATTCTCAATATTAATAAGATTGCCAGACAGTATCTTCTTTTGTTAGATTTTGCTCTCATCCCTGTTGGACTCTTCTGCCTCCTTTGAATCTGGCAGAACAAGTTCTACTGCCGGTAAATTCATATGGAGGTACATCAAGTTCTCCTTCCACAGAGGGCTCCAGTACATAGGACTGTATAATCAATTCCGCATGAAGATTTGTGAAGAAAAACCTCTTCTCTGACAGAGCCCCTCTAGGGAAGGACTTTTAAACTGCTCCCAAATTGCTATTTTAAAACAAAAAAAAAAAAAGAAAAAATAATTTATGCAAATAATGAAGCGTTAACAGCTCTTGCGATGTTTGGTGCTTTTCCCAAAGCCACAACTCATGGGGGTTAACATGAGAACCCAAGCAATTGTGTGTGCTCCTGAGCCTTGTGTCTGCAAAAAAGACCATTTCAACAGTCCCAGAAACAGGTTAAATAAACATTTATGATGTATCATACAGGTATCACTGAGCTTGCCTTGGAATGAGAGGAATCTGCAGGATGGGGTCTCTGGTGCCTGTTCCAGGAGTATTTTCTCCAGTCCTTCTAAGTCTGTGTTTCCAAGAGTTAAAACCACAGTGGGTTTTGCCAAACTCTCATTTTATTTAAGACATGAAGGATACAATTTTTATTATTCAAACAAAGGAGCCAAATCTCTTTCCTCCCTGCCCCTGTTTCTGTTTTTTGCCTCCAGGCAAGTCTGTCCCTTCCTTGTGCTAATTAATAGATGGATAAAGGCTCACCTTGAGGTTGAGTTTTATAGAAAAATTAATTACAGATCCTGATTTTACAATTATCAATCAAGATACTCACACTATTTGCCACAAGCCTCCTCCTCCCAGCTATTCTGGTTTGAGCTAAAGTAAAATCAGTTTTCTCACTTCAGCTCAATCTCCTCTAAGTAAATTCATTTTCTGAAAGTTAACTGTGTGTTTTACTTCAGGATGGTGGATGCCCTAAGTCAAAGAGGTAGAAAAGGTTGTACCTGCAGGGAGGGTGAGACAGGACAGATGACCTAAAACTGACCAGAGCATTCTATCTCATATACATCATACTTATGTACAAAACTGAGAGATCACAAGGGTCTTGCCCTGTTCTTCAATGGTCGATGTCCAGTGAGGACCTCGTCTGTCTGTTTGCCCCCGATCCCAGATCCACACGTTTGTGAAGCCAGCTCCTGCATCCAGCTCTCTCCTGTTGCTGGCCTTCACAACTTGCTCTGCAGCATCGAGAGGTGGGGGAGCGATTTCATGTACTTGCACTTCTTTTATTATTTTCTTTATTATTACTATTTCATTAAAGCTGGTTTGGATTAGTTTCCAGCTCACAAGGGTGTTCTTTTTCGTCTCACTTCCCTTTCCTTCTTATTTCCTCATTTCCTGGGGGTAGGAGGCGAGGGCAGGGAATTGGGAGCTCAGTTTTAGCTGCCAAAATTGTCTGGGCCAGGGCTAAACTGGGACACCAAGCTTTACCTGGTTAGAAAGAAGCTTGCAAAGCACTGGAGATGACTTTGAAGCCTGGAGTGAAAGCTAAGCTCTGGAGAAAGTATAAGGGCATAGGAAGGGCCACCAAAGACCTCCATAACAATGACCCATAGCTGGGGGACATCAACAGGTCAGGAGAGAGAAACAATAACATCATGACATACTTGACAAAATTTAATTGAGTGGAGACTAAGACCGTAAGAGGGTAATGAATCTACTGCCCTGACAACGTGACATCCAGCATCTGCTGAGGGTGCCGAGCAGCTCTAATCCTATTAAACAGGCTGAGAGTGATTGGAAGAAGATGCACGATCACAGCAGAGAGAAAGCTCTCCTTGGAGAAGACATCTAAAAATGTCAACGTGCAAACTGTGTTGCATGTTCTCATCTCAGCCTTTGGACTCAGCAACACAGAGTGGCTTAAGAAGATCGAGATCACTCGCATACTTACATATCCAACCTGCAAACACTTACATACACGCTTTGGTATGTGCCGAGTGGGGCATCACACTCCTCATTCCATAAATCCTCTTCCCTTTCAGCCTCAAGTGATGGAAAAATGTTCCCTGAGCATACAAAATAGTTGCTGAAGTCAAAAGAGAACTTCAGCTAGAGAAGTACAGCAGAAATTGATAGTCAGGAGAATACAAAGGACTCCTCACATACGAATCCAAACTTTCAATAACTAGGATGGCTAGACAGAAATGTCATATTGACACTGTGCAGCCAGGGTTGCAAGGATTGATCTGTGTGGTTTTAACAGCACCACGGGAGCTCACACTGCCCGTTACTGAAGGCTGGGACGTCCTTGCATTACACACTTGTAGAGCCCATGACACATCTGGGGTCCACACGTATAACTTAGAAAGCAGTTTAAAGTCAATGTTTTACATATACAGGTTCATACAGCAGGACAAATCTTTACAATACGTAACCTGCTACTAACTGCCCTCCATGCCCAACGTGTTTGGACCAGTTAGAATCACGGAATCATTGAGATTGGAAAAGACCTCTATGATTCATCAAGTCCAACCACAACATCATCGTGCCTACTAAACCATGTCATAAAGTGCCACATCTACATGTTTCTTTAACACTTCCAGAGACGGAGACCCCACCACTTCCCTGGGCAGCCTGATCCAATGCTTCACCACTCTTTCAGTAAATAATTTTTTCCTAATATCCAATCTAAACCTCCCCTGGCAAAACTTGAGGCCATTAGGAGCACATCTCCCAGTTTTAAGAGGAACCATTCACTAAGGATGAGCTGGTCACCTGTAGAAAGAGCTGCATTTCTCAATGTACCCAAGGCTTTATCAGCCAATTATATAAATCAATTTGTTGGGAAAATTACTAAAAAAAATATAGCAGTTGTTATGTCAGCAACGTACCAATGCAAACAGGATTTCCTCACACTATATACTCCCAAGCCATTTTTACAGTTCTTACATGAGACACCATTTTGCCACAGATAAATCCTTTAAAATTGTCTTTCAAAAAAGAGATAAAAGAAGAAAAAGTTCCTGAGTGACTGTCATGGAGGAACAAAGAAAGAAAAGAAGAGGAAACGGGGCGTTGTGGACCACCGCTGGTGGGCACTTGAATAGGAGCCCTGTGCTTGACACCACCAGGACTTTGAACAAAACCGAAGTCAAACAGCTATTTGTCAAGGGGTACAAATGCTCACAAGTGGTGAGAACCTGGCCCTGCTGTAAAAACGTGTCAGGGCTTTTTCTGCAGGGCTGTGCTGAGCCCCCTGATGGATTGTTGTGCTCAGAGGACAGCATTGTAAGCAGCAATAATAAGACATCTGGTCCGTTCTCTTTCTGAAAGAATATTTTGGCTCGACTGAAACCACGTGAGCAGCTCCTTATACAATGCACCAACGCAGCGCCTCATCGCCACCGATCCGCAGCGCCAGGTCCGTCCTCCCCAGGCATCCCTTGGATCTCAGCTCCACCAGCCTGGCTCTGTGACACGCAGCCCGTGTGCCCTTCACATCTCTCTGTCTAGACAGAGCACCAGCATCATCCACCGCAGCTTAAACACCTCACTGCATCCCTCCTCGTCCATGCATCTTGCATGGACATGCAGCAGTGAGCTGGAAGAAGAGGTATGCACCACTCCCAACTATTTCATACAGACACTTTCCCCACCAAAGGGGATAAACCTCTGAATAAGAAGGATTTCTCAGACATGCTCAGGATGTTACATCCAAGCTGATACACACACATGCTTTTCTGCATTAAATCCACCTCATGGGCACGGGACAGCAGCAGACAGCATCATCTCCCAAGCTGGAGAGGGGAAATTGTGCATCAGGACATGAGGATTTTAGCAAGATGCCAGTACAAACAGGCTCCCCATCCACAGATAAACCAGCAGCTCCTGGGAAGCCATCCGCTTTCCTTCCCATGCATGGGCAGCTCACAGGCACAGCCCCAGGGAAGCAGACGTAAATTATAAAGCTTAATTCATGTCAAAAGCACAAAGTTTCTACAGAGAGAGTTTCAATTCTGAGCATATTTTACCAAAAACCCTGGAAAAACAGGGTCTTAATGCACTTCAGCCAACCTCTTGTGACACCCTACAGATGAGGAGGGGAGCCGGGAGCTGGCTGGCTGGGACAGACTTGACACATAAAGAAAATAAAGGAAAAAGAAGCAAAGGAAGGAAAAGCAAAGTGGAGGAAGCAAAAAGAAGGATGCCTCTCTGTTTCAGGTATTTCAAAACAGAGGCCCCACTTCCCAAATAACATTTCACTGGGGAGGGGAGGGAAAGGGGAAGCTGGTTTTCATTTCATTTTCACTTTGAAAACACCATTTTTTCCACACATCCACTGAAGTGCAAATTTCCATGGAATCCCATCTAAAAAGAGAGCATGCCTCAGAGCTGAGGTTTTCAAAAAGACATCTGTTTGAATTTATAAAGCCGTGGCTGAGAAAGCCCCCAGAAGCCCCTCACTGAAGGAGCTCTGAGCAGCATTTCCCAGCAGAGCAGCCAATAACATCCCAACACTCAGGGACAGCACAGGAGGCACCAGCATGCAGCAAGCCCAAGGGCAGAGCAGGACCCACCACCTCAGAAGAGGACTGAAGAGATGACAAAAGACCGATTTCTTCTGCTCCAGCCTTTGCCACAGCCCATGTCACTGCTGGGAAGAGAGAGATGTGCAGAGGGGGTGATAAATGGGGTGCTTGGTCACGCAGCCCCCGTGCTTCTGGCACTGACCACCAACACCTCCACAGCTGCTGGCTCATCCGGAGAACACAAGGCTGCTCATCTTTTCATCCTTTTGTAAGGAGCCGGAGGCAGGACGTGGGTTTAATATTAACAGAAGAGGGATAGCACTCATGACTGCATCTTTCCAGCTCCACCACAGCCCTGCTGGACCCCAGCTCAGCACCCAGGGCAGGCAGATGGCTTTGTACAAAGGGCTTGTGGGGTCTGGAAGCCTCTCCAGGTTCCCCACCGGCACAGCAGCAGCGTCCCCGAGCCCGACTGGCAGTTGGCACCAACAGCGCTGTGTGCTCAGAGATGCTGCATGCACAGAGATCCTTTGCCTGCAGCTGCAAGGGCGCAGGAGGGGAGGGACACAGCCTCAGGCATGGGGACTGTGCCCATGCTGGCAGCTCCAGCTGATGGCAGGGATACCTGAGAGAAGCAGATGCCCCGTTCCCGACGGCTCGGTGGGAACTTTGGCACACAGAGCTGATAGTGACTTTGCAGAAACTCGATCTGCTGGCTAGGTACCTGCTGGCAACATCTGATGCCACGACAATGGAGCCGCGCATCTCAAACTGCACTAGTCAAGGGGGCTCAGGTCTGGTGCACCCCATGAGGCTCCTTCACCCAATAAGAAGACCTAACAGGAGGGACAGAAATCATCCTCTGCACTGTAATCAGCTTCACCGTCCTAAAAAACCTTTGCGTGTTGCTGAAGTTGGTGGCTCCTCCGAGATTTCTTCTTTGGAGGCTTCTCTCCCCCAGCCACATGCACCAGCCTTGCTCCATGCAGTGTGGCCAGCACTCAAAGTCTGCACTTCTTGGCATTCCCAGCTCTACCTCTTCCCAGCATGCTCTGGTGATGGAGCCAGACAGCTCACCAGCACCCCAAACCTGTTCCCAAAGAAGGAGACCCACCAGGCACCCAGCTGTCCCTGGCCACTGTGTGGTCCTCCCCAAGACCTGCACCTCCCTTTGTGAAGACTCTCCCAGTCTGTCTGCAAGCAACAAGGATGCATAGACCCTCCCAATTCCCATATATCCCACTGCTACTTACCTTGTGGGTCTGCAGGATTCCCATCATCAGCTGTAGACACCTCTGTCGAGAGTCATCTCAGCCTGTAAAAGCATGTGGTTTGGGTAACGGAGGCACCAGAAGCCAGCTAGGTGGGGTAGCTGGTCAACCTGCTTCTCCTTTCCTGGAAATTTTAAAGTCTATTTGGTTTGCAGTTCAAAACATTCAGTTGAATGTATCTAACCTAGCTTACAGAGCAAAAACACCATGATGCTTACATGCATCCAGAATAGCTTACATGCATCCAGACCTGAAGAGGACAGTAATACATCCCAGCCCACTCTGCTGGTGGTTTTTGAAAGCTCCATAAATGCAACACCATGTTCATTTTTCAGAGTTGAATAAAGGCAAAGGGTCTGAGGCACCTCTGCTGAACAGCTGCGAAGGAGAGATGCACCTCTGCCCTTCTGCAGAGAAGAGTTCACTGTGGAAACATCTCATTGCCATCCTTTCTGCACCAGCCATCTCCAGCACAAGCTGCCCATGGAGAAAGGGGTCATCACAGTCCTCCCTCCCAAGGAAGCAGAGGCAGAAAGCAAAGGGAGAGGCTGGAGCAGGATCCTATCTTCCTGTTTGAGGCACCCCCAGGCTTTGATGCTGTTTAATGCATTACTATTTCTCCTCCAGAAGAATTAATGGGAGCAGAGAACGGGCTCGCACAACAATTCCCTGCACCATTCAGTTCCTAACACTCCCCAGTTCAGTTCAGACCACAAAACCATCTTCTTTACAAGCACATTCACATGTTAGTCCAGTGTTTTGAATAACGTGACTCCCACAACACACTCAGATCTCCCTGCACGCAACGTATGCACATTCTCACTGTTCCAAGCAGGAGATCGTGCCCTCTCTTTCCTTCTCACCATCACCCTGTGCCTCTCGTCTCCCCCTTTGTCCGATGCCAAGTAGGGCCCACAGAGCCCTTTGGTTTTGGCTCAAATCTCCCTGCAGCTGCTGCACAACAAACCCAACGTGCTGGGCTGAGCAACCTACAATTTCCCTAACCCGTGCCCTTGAAACCAGCTGGCAAGCCAAAGTTTTCTCTGACAAGCAAAGGAATCAGAACTGACATGACCGGGAAAAAACAAGCTCAATTCCTCTTGGCAGGATATTAATTTAGAAATCTCTGGTGTCGTCGCCCCAATTCACAATGAATTTGGATCCAAGCTTTCCTAGTGCCAGACAACACAGAGATTTGACAGAGAAGGTAATTGGAGGAAATGGCTTTGTAATCTAGCTATTGTGCTGGCAAGATCCAGCTCTCCTAAAGAACAAGGTTCACTTCCTGGCACGGCTGATTCATCAACCTTTATTTGTCCCCAGTGCCTCTTGATTTTCCTCTGCCTTAGCAGGGATAACGCAAGCGCTTAGGGACACGGTTTAGTGGTGGAGTTGAAAGTGTTAGGTTTATGGTTGGACTTGATGGTCTTAAAGGTCTTTTCCAACCTAAACGACCCTGTGATTCAAAGCAGAACCAGAGGTCTGCTGGGCTCAGGCTTTCTCCCAGCCTGGTGCGTGGCAGCAATGGGGTGATGAGCCCAGCAGGGTCAAAGACTCCAAGTGTCCAAGAGGCGGAGTGAAGAGCACACTTGAGCAAGTCTCCTGGTCTGCACACCCCTTGGGGAGCATGCACACCCCACCAAGGAGAGGGAGCCAAGCTCCACCAGCGACGTGGCTTTGTGCTGTGCCGGTGGCAGGGACGAGGATGGGGGACATCTAGGTGGAAGCAATCCCACACAGAAAGACCCAGAGCCTCTAACTGGGAGGGTGAGCAGACCTGAACTGGAACATAGTTTGGACCAAAGTTTATGAACACAGCGTTAGTGACATCTCAACATGGCACATATCTCAGGAAAATGAGGCATTACCTGCCAGGTACGGGCCCTAATCATTTGGACCATCCATTCTTCTCCTTCTTCTGCAAAGGATAGCATAGAAGCAGACTGCACTGCAGAGAAAAAAATAAGTGTTAAAGAACAAAAAGTCCCTCCAGGAAAGGAGGAGAAATAAAAGGGGGAAACAGGGTGGAGAGGTTCCAAAATGTGGTCTGCACTGCAGTGAACATCACTTACCTAGGAATATTCATGAATGCAGATCCCAGATCGCCGTACACAGCATTTTTCCACTGCTCTAATGATAATAACCATTTTATTGACCTGTGTGTTCATGCCCTTCCACTAATCACTTCGTTTTTCTAACTGCTGCTATCTAGACTGAGTGGTGAGCTGCTCTGGGTGGATGTCAGATTCATTCCCAAGCTGCATCGCCAAGACTGGATCATTTGGCAGCTGGAGAAGCATGAAACCCTATACCTGCCAGCTCTGCAGATCCTACCAAAGTCCCCTTTGGGAGCCCTGTTAAAATGAGCTTTTACCCTTCAGAAGGCTCCTCTCTATTTAAATAAACAATTTGGAGGATGGAGCATAGCAGCAGCCTAACATACCCTGTGCTTTCTGGATATATCTTTTAGCTCCCTTCATCAAACTAGCACCAGCGCACAGAGTGCAGACGAAGCCAGTGATTTTGTCGAGAAGGGAAAGACCTTCATTATTTTTCTTCATCTGCTAGTAAAAAAATATTAGGATAGTAAACAGCTAGCTATCGCATTGGAATACCTGGGAGAGCTCTTACCCACTGGCATGCAGATCTCTCATCTGGAATACATTTATTCATGTTCACTATCGATGCTATCAAACTACAAAGGTGGCTGGGGAAGGATATACTCAAAAAAGACCTGAAGTTATTGAAGAGGCCACACTCCACTGCCAATGTCACCTTTGGAAATAATGTAACCAAACCAGCAGACCAGCATTTCAGAAGAAGAAATGCCATTTCTAGCAGCACGAGCATCACCTAAAAATCCAGTGTTATCAAGCAGATACGGCTCCCACAGAACAGTTTGGTTTGGAAGGGATCCTAAAAATCATCCAGTTCCACCCTCCCTGCCATGGGAGGGACATCTTCCACTGTAAAGTAGGATGCTCTGCCTCCTGTCTACAAATCCATTAGTGTTGTCAGAAATAGAAGGCACCTCTTTTATACCACAAGTCACAAAGGTCCAAATTGATCCTCAGGATCAACTAAGATGAGCTAACAACGTGGTATCTGGTTCTACAGCTGGTAATTGCCCATCACACCCGGCCTTACCGTCAAATAGCTTACGTGGGAGGAAACCTGGGGGTCTCTAAATCTCCTAGAGGAAAGATTGGACAGAAGAACAGCGTATTTGCCCCTTGGATGTTATTGTGCAGCCTGTTTTGCTGCTAATTCCCTGGTGCTGAGGATTGCCTGCATCTTGTTTAATTACATCCAGTAACTTAAACTACTGGAGAAAATCCGTTTTAGCTATAATCATTTTGTGCTCTGAAGAAATCCCATAGCCTAGCGGAAAAAGTAGATCTAATCTGTATATTCCTCTTCAGTGTCACCTTATGTCTCTTGCAATGATGCATATGCAGCTAGGTACTTAGCTTACACTGAACGTGGCTCCTCCAGGGTCTGAAAAGCAGAAAATTACATTGTCTGCCTCTGTTTTGGGGGGTATTAAGTGGAAGGTCCAGCAGGAAAGCAGATGCCTCCTGGGAGCCCTGCACCGTTCTCCACCACAAGAGTCTACAGGCAGCTCCAGGGCTAGGATAACACTCAGCACCACTCTAGGAAGGGACCACACATGCTCAGGTTGAAGGAGAAAAAAACACACATGAAGATCATGGAAGTCTCAGAGCAAGTAAATTACTGTTAATTGTGAGATATTTGATTGCAAGAAGCACCAGATGGCCAGCCATCTGTTTTTTATTATAAAATTAAACAAGATTAACCCAAACAGGATTTCCTCAGCATTCTTCTCTGACTGGCTCACAAATGCATCTTTAACACCTATGCTACAGATGCAGCACAATCAGAAGCTCTTCCAGCCTTCCCCTAGTCTACTCAAGCTAAATACTCTGCTGAGTAATGCCCTTGCATGTAATGATTTTCAGGGGATGGATTAATTAAAAGATGAGAGAACTGGGGAAGGTCAGCTCAAAGAAAAGTAGAATAACCCCTGCGGATCACCTTCCTTTTACTCTGCTGCAACACTAAACTCAGGTTTGAAGGGCACAAACTTCTGGGCAGGAGAGAATGTTGCCAAGGGCAACAGGTTGCCAGAGGCAACCACAGCTTGGGTACCAACCTCTCCTGCCAGCATCAGCCCCTGGTCGGTGCGGTGATGGAAAGGGATAGAAGGAGGGTAGCCAGAGCCCCCAGCCTCTGTCCATCTCCTCTCAAAGGCAGCAAGACTCTCCAACCCCCCCAGCTTGATCCCCTCCATCACCATCTCCATAACGGTGAAACCTCTCTCCCTAAGATCAATTAAATCCACCAAACATGCAAGGCACAGTGGGCAGCTCAGCACACAAACTCATCCCACCAAAGTGCATGACAGAGAAGGGGGAGCATCCTCCTGGCTGGCGAGGGTGTACGCACATCCCAGTTTAAGATAATGGCTCAGGATCTACATACACAGCTTCACACCACCGAAAAAACCTTTCTCACTACTGCACCTCTGCAAGCTCAGGTGTTTTCTTTGCCTTTCTACACGTATGCCTACAAACTTTAGGAATTTCCTCCTTGCCCCAGCATCATCTGCATCACCAAACGACCACTCCTGCCTTTCTCCCAGCACGGGCAGCACTGCAGAAACTCATTTTTACTTTGTATGATAAGTAATAATGATGTCTTTTGCAGGCTTTGCCCATTCTTTGCTTCAAGATGTATAAATACTGAGATCAAGCCCCGCAAACCAGCTTAGACAAATCTTGCCTAGTGAGTCAGGCTTGCATGACCCGCTAATCCAGCAGGTTTTCAGCTTTCAGCTACCAAACTTGCTCTGGGAGTCAGCTGCCTCTCACGCTCTCCCTGGAAGCTGGGCTGCCGCCAAGAAGGCTTTTCCCAGCCCACCCAGTTACCCTGTGCACACGGAGGGGATCGGATTGGATCTTGCAGCTGAAGCTGGATGAGCCCCTGTCCCTCTGCAAGCTTTTCTCATGCAGATTACACACGTCTTCATTTGTTCAGCACAAACCAGTTGTGAACTGAACATAAAGGGTGTTCCGAGGGAGATGTCCACTTGTATCATTCACCAGCATGAATCCCCAGGACACTGTGCGTCCAGAAACTATCAATAATAACCCACTCGCACCCTCCTATCTTATCATATACCAGCAGACAACCGGTTAGTAGAGTTTAATTACCCGTCAGCTGACAGGCAGCAGGCCAGGGCTCCATCTCATGTAAACATGATTTTTTTTTTTTTTTGTTTAGCTTTGAATATCTTCAGTTTCAGGGCTACCTTAAAGGGAAAAAATGACATGCTCTTCTTTTTTGGTATAGCAGCTTTTTGCCCCTCCCCATCACTGCTATCAAAGGCTGGGAAATACGGTGCATGATTCCAGCTTGCTCCCATTTGCAGGGTGACACGGCTCCTTAAGGGACCTTTCCCCGCTGACCACTGTCCCTCTGGAATCTTGGAATCATAGAATAGTTTGGGTTGGAAGGGACCTTAAAGATCATCTAGTTCCACCCGCCCTGTGATAAGCAGGGACAATCTTGTTTGAATGTAAAAGGAGAGAAGTGCAGCCTGGTTGCTCACTCATAAACCAGAGATGCTGGGTTACTGCTGGTTTGCATCTGGAGTCAGGTCCGACCAAGTACAGCAGACCTGGAAATCTAGATGAGCAGAGTGGGAGTCAGACTCTGACCTTGCATTTGACTGATTCATGATCATTTTGCGTGCAAAGACACACGCTGCAGCTTCACTACAGTTTGGGGTGGAGTCCCTAACACACAACAATTTGACTCCTCCTCCACAATACTAAGGAAAATTAATTAAAAGAGTGACAGAGCTGACCTTCCCACCTGCAAATACATGATGGTCTGGCTCAGCAGCCATTAGCAAATGGAGCACAGACAGAGGAACCATCCTCTCCTTCCTAAACTGCAAGTCCCAGACTGGACATGGCTCTGCAGTCCAAGCTACTTAACATCTACTCCCTGTGGATGCTCCTTCCCCAACAGACACATCAGTTCTTCACAGGTGCTGCTCCTTGCCTGAATTCCTGCTACCTGAACAAAACCAGCTTTATCCCTCTAGTGGGCAACTTCACATCCCTGGTGGTTTCAGGATGATGGACTGACCCAGGCACACACCAGCACGATTAGCTGATCCAGTCTTTTAGGCTTCACGGAAACCATAAAACTTCTTCCACTTCGAGATATGGTCTGTCCTTAAAAAAAGTAATAAATAAAAATAGTCTCAGACATGAAAAAAAATTATGAACTGCAAGCTGGTTGCATTTCCAGCCAGTTCACTGCTGCTTTTCATCCTACTGGAAGCCACCAAATGGAGATCAAGTTACCCCTCACAACAGGCCATCCATCGCTTTCGTAGAATCGTAGAACCACCGGGTTGGAAAAGACCCATTGGATCATCGAGTCCAACCAGACCAAAGCCCCTGGGCTTGCACAAACACAAATGTAAGGACAGTTCTGTCCTGTATCCCTGGGTGCAGAGGAAGACATCGGAGAGGTAAAACATGGTCCATGTACAACCATATTCAGGGAACTAAATGAAAAGCTCTAACATGTCTCCTCTTCTTTTTCCCTTGCATTTTTTTTTCCACAAAAGACAGCCAGGCTTACTTCATTGTGGACCAACTGTTTGCTTTTCCATGGTTTTATTCTCAGAACTGATTGTTTTAGGGTGAGCTGGTATTTCTCCAGAACTCAGTCCAAGGCAGACACCTCAGCTGGAAAACTCCTGTCCCAACAGATAAAGATACATGCAACTTCTCCCAAGTGACAGGACGAGATGGAATTGCCTCAAGCTCTGCCAAGGGAGGTTCAGGCTGAACATAAGGAAAAAATTTTTCACAGAAAGGGTCCTTGGGCACTGGTAGAGGCTGCCCAGGGAGGTGGTTGAGTCACCTTCCCTGGAGGTGTTTAAGGGATGGGTGGACGAGGTGCTGAGGGACATGGTTTAGTGTTTGATAGGAATGGTTGGACTTGATGATCCAGTGGGTCTTTTCCAACCTGGTGATTCTATGATTCTGTGAAGAGCATCCTATTGTAAGAAGGAGCAGGGAATTACTATATAAACACTGCTGTACTATACACATACAAAGCATAGCTTACAAAGCCAGTTTTAAATGAAGGGAACAGATACTCTAACAAGAGCCCTGTGCAAAATGTTTCCTCTGCCAAAAGAGTAAAAGGAAACCCTCCTTAGCTGAAGAATCAGCTTTTAAAGGCAATCCCTAGTAAATGAGGTATAAAACTGAATTCAGAGCATTTCTACTACTTTCTTGTCTTTCCAGCAGAGCATCCGCTGGGCTGGGCTTTCACTGATGATTCCTCCTCCACAGCCAGCTAGGGAGGTGGAAGCACACACATGCACAAAGGAAAACAAATAAAAGCAGTAAAAAAAAATTACAAGGTTTTTAAACATGATTTATCCATGCTGGGTACTTCTCTATTTAACCAGATGCTTCTAAGCATCTGGGACTAGAGAAAAACCTATAATTTTACCCCATGATATATTACTAATCAATATTACACTAGCACAAAAATAACTGACTGCTGTTGCAGCCAGGAGGGGGGAAAAATAATAAGTGGATCACACTATAAAACAGAAGAGACTTCAAAAAGCTGTGGCATTATCTCAGAGGACTTTCATAAAAAGCCAGTTCAGCCTGTCAAAAGTTTATCGAAAGGGGGCTGCATGCAACCCTGGACCTCTTGAGCTGCCTACGGAAAGGTCTTTCGGGAATGCTTTTTACAGAATCATGGAGTGGTTTGGGTTGGAAGGGACCTTAAGGCCCATCCAGTTCCACCCCCTGCAATGGGCAGGGACACCTCCCACTGGATCAGGGGCTCCAAGCCCCATCCAACCTGGCCCTGAACACCTCCAGGGATGGGGCAGCCACCACTTCCTTGGGTAACCTGGGCCAGGACCTCCCCATCCCCCTCACTGTAACAGAGTTTTTCCTAATATCTCATCTCAGTCTCCGCTCTTTCAGCTTCAAACCCTTCCCCCTCGTCCTGTCCCTGCACTCCCTGATCAAGAGCCCCTCCCCAGCTTTTCTGTAGTCCACTTTAGGTACTAGCTTAAGTACAGGCTGCTCTAAGATCTTCCCAGAGCCTTCTCCAGGCTGAACAACTCCAACTCTCTCAGCCTGTCCTCATAGCAGAGGTTCACCAGCCCTTGGATCATCTCCATGGCCTCCTCCGGACTTGCTCCAACAGATCCACGTTCTTCCTGTGTTGAGGGCTCTAGAACTGAATGCAGGACACTAAGTGAGGTCTCACAAGAGCAAAGGAGAGGGGTGGAATCACCAGCCTTGACCTGCTGGTTACACTTCTTTTCTATTGAGAGAAGAGAAACCCTCGCATCTCTCTCAGCGACTGAATACCTGTATGTGGATGGGAAGCCCCAGTCTGAGCAGGGAACATCTACTGGGGAGCTTTCCTCTGGCACATAGGAATTGGACTCTACCAGATCACAGGGTGCCGCCAGTAAAAGACAAAATTCCTGTAGCATCTCAGTGTTTGACAGCATGAGGACCATGGCGCGTGTCTTTCAGAGAATCACAGAATCACTAGGTTGGAAAAGACCTTTGAGATCATCAAGCCCAACTGTACCTGTCCACTACTAAGCCATATTCCTAAGCACTTTATCTACCCATATTTACCAGCTAGCTACATGCACAGATAGCACTGGAAAAAGCAGAGCTGATGCAATTGGAGAAACACAGATATGCTTTTAGCCTGAAGGAAGGCCTGTCTGTTTTTTTCTCAAATTATCAGCTAATCTAACAAGGGAGCTTACTTCCTATAGACCTCGCCTTGGTTGTGGAGTGCTGCAAACAGCAAGGCCATTAGTGCATCAGGGAGGGAGCTGGCTTGAAACACACATCACTTTTTCCTGCAGCACTATGGCTACAAAATGCCTTTTATGAAGCATCATCACTTGTGTGTGTTCATGAAGAGAAGGGACCTGCATAGGCAAGAGAAAAGATGAGCAGAGAACTTGGTGCTCGCTGCCAGCCCTGCTGCTAGGATTTTGGGTGCTGGTTCATGCAGAGTGGTGCCTGCGGCACCAGAGATAGGGCAGGGTCCCAGCTGCAAGGCAGAGATAAGGCCCCTGGGACCAATGGAAATGCAGGGTGTGAATCAGCCCTAGGCTTCCAGGAGGAGGTGAAGACAACCAACAGAAAGCAAAGTCTATGAAAGTCCAGTCAAGACACACCAGCAGAACACCTTGGATGAGTTTTATCTATCCCAATGAATGCAGAGCTGGTGATAGATTTATAGATGGTTATAGCTGGTTATAGACGAATGCAGAGCTGATTCTATGATAGAATTATAGAATCATAGAACCATAGAATCACCACGTTGGAAAAGACCCACCGGATCATCGAGTCCAGCCATTCCTATCAAACACTAAACCATGTCCCTCAGCGCCTTGTCCACCTGGTCTTTAAACCCCTCCAGGGAAGGTGACTCAACCACCTCCCTGGGCAGCCTCTACCAGTGCCCAAGGACCCTTTCTGTGAAAAATTTTTTCCTAATGTCCAGCCTAAACCTCCCCCAGCGGAGCTTGAGGCCATTCCCTCTCGTCCTGTCCCCTGTCACTTGGGAGAAGAGGCCAGCTCCCTCCTCTCCACAACCTCCTTTCAGGTAGTTGTAGAGAGCAATGAGGTCTCCCCTCAGCCTCCTCTTCTCCAGGCTAAACACCCCCAGCTCTCTGTTATCAAACAGATGCTGCTACTACGGAACTGTGCAAAACCCTACACGCTTCAAGGTGGGCTCCCTGGCTCTCCCAGACCCACTTTTTCATCTTCACCACCCACAAATGAATAATGAGAGCAACCAAAAGGAGAGACAAAAAAAGCTCAAATGACACTTCAACCGACTCAAAATCAGAAGTGAACACATTTCTGGTTAAGATAGCAGTTTAACTTGCATCATACAGCAGCAACAGGCAAAAAAACATTCCTTACCTGGGAACCATAGGTCCTGGAAGCAGTCAATGGCTTTCCTCTTCCCCACCAGTTGTCTCCAGTCACCTTCTCCAATGAGGCACAGGACAACAGATACCCTCAGAGCACCTTGTTTTGAACCTGTCTCCCTCGCTGTCTTCCTCTAATGCTTAACTTTAGCTGTCAATGGAATGGGGAAGGTGCTTAAACTGGCTAATGATGACTCCCACAGGAAGGCACTATTGGTGTAACACAAATCTGGTGAGTTGCAGCTCACCGAAAGTTCCCTTTTTCCATCAATGTGCAAGCTGAAACAGCTTTAGCTCCTAAGCCACATTTGCATAATCCAATGCCTTGTGAAGTGGAAGTGGTTGGTCACTCACCTGAGGAAAGGAGATGGGATTTGTGAGATCCCAAGTAGATTTCAGGTGCTGTATGTTGCCATGTTCTTCACCCGCAGGACTAGCTAAAGAGCTAAAGAGCTAAATTTATATTAATAAATATCTAGTACAGTGTGTATATAGTTAGCACAAATAGCATAAAGCCAATTTCAGTAAGTGCTAGCAGTCTCTTTTATTGATGACTGTACAATTCTTCTTATTAATGATTACTGCTGCCCTAGTACACCAGACTAAGACATCTTTATGCCTCAAGAAAGCTTCCTGTGCCCTTGTCAGATGCCCCAGCTTCTGGAATAGTTGAAGATTACAAGAGGTCACAGGGAACTCCTTGAAGGGCCCAGGGTCTGATGTCACAAGTCAGGATTAGGTGAGCAGAGATCAGTTCCCATTCATCGATGACATCCCATCGGCTTCAGCCAGGCCAAGGTTTCTTGCTAGGAGGAAATATCAGCCGTAAGCATAGGAGCACCATCTGTAACTCAGGAGTGGGCATCCCTTGATGGAGACGATGAGCTGCTGTTGCACCAGACGTCTCATTATTCATGGGAGCCATCTCTGCACTGGAATAGCACCCGACGCACGGGAGCAGATCAGAGATGCACAGCCAAAGGGAAGGACCCTTCAAGCCAGGGCTGCTTTCCAGCCAGTACTAAATCTTCACCAAAACTTGACTCATAATTCCAAGAACTTATTCCTTTTACATTCTACTTGACAATAATTCATCTTTGGGACTGTAACATCTCCGAACCCATCCTTGCCTGTGTAGACTTCCCTTACATGCAATGCAGGTGGCTCAAAATGGGAAAGAGCCCCCCCTTCCCCTAAAACACCTCCCAGGTCCAACACACACTGCAGGCAAAAAGCTGCTGCTCTTGGCAGAGCAGAGGGGAATCAAGAAGCCTCATGTGAAGAAATCCAGGCCAAGAGGTGTCCGAGACATTCTTATAGACATAAGATACCTTGCAACCAACAACTGCAGATTGTGGGGAAAAGGCAATGTGCACAGAAGCACCTACCTACCCATGCAAGTAAATCCCTTTGGCTTCCACTGAATTACCTGGACTGGACTTTCCAGCCACATAAAGGAGTACAACCCATTGATGTTGATGGACACCCTGCAGTTTATACCCAGGGATGCCCTTTAGCCCTCACATAAACAGCACCCCAGGGCTGAATCCAGCTTGAAGAATGCATTTTCAGCTTCACAAGAGCAAAACTTCCAGAGCAAAACGTGAGACTTCTGCAAGCCTTCAGTTTCAGAGGAGACGTGGAGCTGAACCTGTCTTGGGGTCTGGTTTTTGTTCTTTATTAATCATTTTCACGGGCCTTTGCACTTCTGGATTCCAGTCTGACTGGAAGCAGCAAACACTGGAAACCCCTTGCAAAGCCTTCCAAGTGTGAACCCCTCCCTCCCTGGAGAAAGTTTAATGCACTTCAGGTTTGCATCCAGACCTTCAAGGGCTAAGCCAAGCGGTCACCCCTCTCAGATGCCCAGGATGTTCACCTGCTGGAGTTTAGAACCTGGAACAGAGGCTTTAACTGAGGAACATCTGCTGCAGAAGCAGGGTGAAAAGATGACCAAGTGCAAAGGAGTGATGGAGGTTACAGGCAGAGCTGAGGTGGTGCCCAGAAAACAGTTCGTGATAGCGAGCCTTCAGGGCTGCTGGCACCTTTCTTGCTGAACATCCGCTTTTCATCCTTTCCCAGGGATTTCCTAGGCTCCATCGCCTCATCCCATAATTAGACTGAAGAAACAATGCCTGGCGTTTGCCTCCACAGTAAGACAGAGCTCTCAGGCAAAGTTTGGACAGCCTCAAGTAACGCCAAAATCAAACGTGGCCGAGACGTGCGGAGCAAAGCTGCCTTTCAGCCAAGAGAGTTGGAGTGTGCATGGGGAAGAGCCTCCCTCTCTTTCCTGTTTTATTCTCCAGACTTACAATAAGGGCTATTCTCTCCTGGAAGGAGGAGTCCTAAACACTTCAGCTTTTCATTGATTCATTGCAAAGGGAAGGTATAGATTCTCCTCCACCGGCCAAGTTCCCATTAAAGCAGCCACCTCGGGCCCATGATGAAGCAGTCGAGCTGAACCAAGAGGAAGCAGTGGCCAGTGGCTCTTGGAAGCCTGCAGAATCAGCATTTCCAACTGACTGCCTTCCCCACTCCTTCAAACCCCTCAACCAAAACCACCACATTCACCAGGCCAGACAGGACGGGAAATGAGAAGAAAAAGCTTTTTCTCCATCCTGGCTCTTTCTTACAGAACTGCCGCCCCCACCTCCTACCAAAGCAATAGGGTAACCTTGACATCCATGCCAGCCATCGGAACAAGGTGGCTGGGTTAGAGACAAGAGCTCTGGAACAAGTTTTGAAGGGTTCAGCATCCTCCGTGCAGTACAAGATTTCCATATCTTTCATCCTACGTTGGTTTTAGAGTGAGGCCATGTGGAAAAAGAGACCCAGGAGGGAGCGTGGCCACGCTGAGGGCTCAGGGGCTGCTTTGTGAAGTCAGGGCCTGCATTCAGGTGGCGTGCTCTCAGGATATTTTACCAATCCTTGATAAAAAGGAGGCAAAAATGATTAAAAAGCTCTCCAGAGGAGGATCGTTTGGCAGTCATGAATAATTGTGACCTGAACAAACTCACTTTGCTCCAGCCATTACCTAGGACAGTGAGAGGGTGCGATAGGCTCCTGGAGGAGGGGAGATGCCTGCTCACTGGTTGAAAGACCAGAAACCAGTCTTACCTTCCTTCTCACACCTTCTGCTTTCTGGAAACAACATCCCACAGACCTAAGCCAAAGCAGCCTGCAGCAGAGCCTGTTTGGGAACAGGATTTCTTCATCCCACTTTGGGAACCCACACACACCAGGCAAGTAGTCCCCCATCTCAAAGCCCATTTTGCCTACCTTCAGCAGGCTTGGTGTGTGAGTTCTGTGGATCAGGCACCACCTCTGGCTGCGTTTGCACAGCCTGGCTCAATGGTTTCGCTCCCTTAAGACTCCTGCAGTCCATCCCCAAAATAATAAGGACATTCAAGCGTCGTGTGCCCATCACACTGAGACCCACAGTATCATCCCAAATGATACGAAACCGATGGGAAGAGATCCCAGCGAGCTAGTGGTGATGGGAGCTGTAACCCTGAGATGCAGATAGACCAACCCTGATGCACGATGACTGTGACTTTGGCTTATTGTGCATCCCAGTTCCCCGCTGCAGAAGGCTCAAGTGTGCCTGTAGGTGGCCCAGAAACACGGACTTATTAAAAAGAAGAGGGGGGGGAGAAACGAATGAATGCAGTGCCTGTCACCCTTTCGGAGAATTGTTATTTTCTGTGTGTAGTTGGTGCTCGTTTTCTAAAGATTTACATTTTCCTGTGTGTGTCATTCGCTTTTGATGCATTTTCAGACCTTGGAGCTTAGAAATTCAAAACACTTGTCAGTCACGTCAATCCTGCTGGACAAAACAGAACTGCCACTTGGATGGGTGAAAAAAAACAACAAACAAAACGCACTTTTCTATCAAGCTGTGACTCGGTCACCCTACTCAATACAAGCAAGACAATGTTTAGAGATCTGAGTTTTCATACTCGTCGGTGGAACTAAATTGATTAAGGTCATTTCCTAGGTAGGTTTGAAATCTTCAGCAACAATTTTTTGAAAAGAAAAAGAAAAAAGTGTCCCCCCAAAAAGGGAAAAATCACTACTGCAAAAACATTAAATCTGCTTGGGTAACTCAGAATATATGTTGGCAAGGCAACATATCTCAGCTTGAACAGTAAACGTGCTATGTCAGAGGCTCTGCAACATGTGAAAGGGACTTGGGTTTCAATATATCATGCTGAATTTACTTCTTTTCAGCCTTTTATGGTCAAGTATTTGATGTCTACCCTTTCACTGTTGCAACTGATAGGGTGACCTTACTTAAAAGTTTCCTGACCTTTGCTGTTGCCCGTATTGTTCTGATAAAATGTAATTTAGCTCTTTTTCTTTACTCTGGAAATAGCACCGTACAGACAGCAAACATGATAGGGGTTTGCTTTCACCCTCTAACCTAAAGGCAAGATGTATAAACATCCATCATCAGAGTTGGCTTAAAATCAGATGATGTCGAGAAGCATTGGACATACAGCGGCCCAGACCCTTTGCTGAAGAAGACCTGTTGAATTGCACTGATTTCACACTTCACATCGGAGCTAAGCCCACTGGCATCTGCAGAGGGTCTGGTTGCTTTCCCAGCACCTTCTTGTAAAGATATATAACTGCTTGGTATGGTAATTATGAGAAGGACCTTGTCCTGATGCTTTAACTCCAGTGCTGAAGAGCATCCTACCCAATATTTCCACCGCAGGACTGAGTGGTCTCCCTGGATTCACAGCATCACTGGGTTACTGGTATCTCTTTGGTATAAAAAAAAACCAAAAAACAAAAAAACCCACAAACAGATCAAAACTTAAAAGAAAAAATAAACTGCATTCACAGAGCAAGTACTAAAATGGCAGGTGACTAATTTTTTCTTCTGACAGTGGGTGTTAGACAGGTCAGCCACATGCTTTAGGGTTACAGCTGGATTATCCATCACAGGATTGTTAAGAGTCTGGTTTGAATCGTATTAAAACCTCGTAATGCAAGTATTTTTGTGAAAGCAAACTCACATCGTTATTATCAGTTGGTTTACTATTATTACATCATCTTTGCGTTCTGGCTGGACATGGATATTACACTGCATTAGTGATGGAGATGCACGCATCTGCGCTCACACCCATACATTTGCACAGGATTATGGCTAAAACTCCTGATCCTACTTATAAAAAGCCCTATAAATCCTGGATAGCTCCCTTGAAATCAGCAGCATTATGCTACTGTAAATCCGGGGTGTAAATAAGAGCAGACTCTGCCTCGGATGCTCTTCAGCCACACACCATAACGGAGCAGGGAGGCTAAAAGCAAACTCTGGGCTCCATACAGTTCCCCCAAAACCGATCCCCTTCGCACCATGCCCTCCTCAGCCCCACAACCCATCCCAGGGGCTGAGCCTCACCTCTCAAAGTACCAGTCCAACTCTCCTCTCTGAAACAGATTAAGAGCTGGTTTTGGCAGCGCGGCCGCTGCCACCATGTGCTTGATTATTGCTCACAGCTGAGTTATTTCTTGCTTCTTAGGAACTTTAAATGGCTTTTATGCTCAGCGAACTCATCAAAGGCTAGTATCTAAAGTCAGCAGCACTGAAACCACGAATTAGCCAAAGGAGAAAGAGCCCAGTTAGGCATTTCTTACGATACATTTTCTAGATGGTTGCCAGAGGAGCTGATTTAAAGTCACCGTGCTACACCTGAATGTCATTTATGGCTCATAAAAGGAAATCTGTGTTTAAGTAACAATAAAGCAGAACTGTACTTTCTATATTAAACAAAAAAGATTCCTTTCTCAGGGAGCAGATGTATTTTTATTTGCTCAGTGCCTGCCTCCAAGGCACGTGGAGTCTGACAGCGCTGGGATCCTTTCAGCCATAAAGCCCAAGAAGTCCCAGTAGGACTTTTCCCAATATGGATTATGTTTGATTTTTACTCATTTTTCCACCTAGGCCTTTACGTAGTGATTTTGAGCTCTTTGCAAAGGAAGGAGCCAAATGCCCGTGTACACTTGTAGCTATCAGTGCAAGAAGGGAGGTCCCTGGGGCACAGGCAGTCAGTGCACCAGTTCCATCCCAAAACCACAGCCCTGCAACTCCCTGAAAGGAGGTTGTAGCAAGGAGGGTGCTGGCCTCTTCTCCCAAGTAACAAGTGATAGGACAAAAGGAAATGGCCTCAAGTTGCACCAATGGACGTTTAGATTGGATATTTGGAATAATTTCTCCCCTGGAAGAGTGGATAAGCACTGGAACAGGCTGCCCATGGAACTGATGTAGTCACCATCCCTGCAGGGGTTCAAAAAGCTTGTAGATGAGGCACCTCAGGACACAGTTTAGTAGGCATGGTGGTATTGTGTTGATGGTTGGTCTTCACAATCTTAGAGGTCTTTTACAATAATGATTCTATTCCATTCTATTCTAAGAAGCAGGGACCCTTAGCAACACCCCCAGCTCTTGAGTCGGGACATTTGGTCAAACAACATGACAGTAGCCATCACATCAATCACTATAAGTTCCAGTAACCTCTACTGAGGATTTTCACTCACCTGTTTGTTATCCACTAATAAATTCCCTCAGAGCAGACTCCAGGGGGTTCAAACCCTTTCTTTGGTCTCAGTGCAAATACCAGCTGGGGTACTGTGTCTCACACAGCAATGAGGAGAGCCTCCTAGAACATATACATACATTTTTCCTATTAAATCTCTGCCAAAGTTTAATTTTCAAGCATTTTTTGCATGAAACCAAGTCCTAACAAGAAAAATGCAGCAACAGACAAACTCTATCCCTCTGTCACGTTCTGCCTTCCACTGATTTCCCATCATCTGCCCACTATCACCATTCTCAAAGTGTCACAACCAAGCAGCTGGGGAGGTGGCTCAGCCCCAGGCCTTTCCATCCAAGGAGCTGGAAGGGATCCATGCATGTGATGCATGACAGCAAAGGTCACAATCCTGACCTTTACCTGCTCTCCCAGCATGACCTCACTTTCAGAAAAGGCATTACCCCACCACAGTTCACCTCCTGAAGGAAAAGGCTTGGAGACTTTATCAGTCCAGCCCAGGCAGCAGGTCTGCAGGACATCCCCGACACTCAACACTGCCCCCAGTCTCCAGAGCTGATGCTGTGCTGGGAGCACCAAACTGCAGAGACAATAAAAAAAAAAATTGTGAGTTTCTGCGAACTCAAACCTGCAAACCAGCCACAGTTTCACATGGAAACACCGCACCACAGCAGATGGAACCTGCCTTGAATCAGTTACAATGCTACAAACTGAGAAATACCCTGTAGTACACAGAAGAGGGATGTCAGAGCTGTATCCAGCACCTCTGGGGAGGACACGGCTACGTACAGATGGGAAGCAATCCCCAGCTAAATCAGGAACATTAATTTCTCAGTATTAATACCCCACCTCCATTTTTAGCTCTCAGTATGAGGGCGCACTTTACCTGCAGTTCAGCAGTACCTTAAGAAAGGCTCATCAGAATCCCAAAATAACCATCTCTTACAAGAAGTGGCTGCACAAAAAGGCTGTTCTTGCCCAGTGACATTGTGACAGTTATGCTGGCAGCCCTTCTCTGCCACCAGCTCCTCCACCTGTGGATGGAACAGCCCTTTTTAGAAACACCAAGTACAAGGAGGGGATGGTAGACTTCGCAGCGTTGTCAAACATTTATCTTTATAGGATCATCTTTGAGGAGGCAGTAATGTAGAAAGAAACAAAATAGAGTCGTTACAAAATGTTCTGGCTGTTGTGATAACAGCATGCTTTGATTTGATAGGAATTTAAGTGTAGCCTTCCCAGCAAAGTCGTTATTGCTGTGCTGGAGTTGTAAAACATGCAAACCAGAAACAGCAAGTCAGCAATGGCTGAGAGAAATCAGTGATTTAACACTAGTTACCTTGTCCTAGGATGAAGACGATGATTCAAGAGCTTCACTGTCTTAAAGATGATCTACTGCATACATCCTGCAGCAGCTGAATCCTACCCCACGCTGACAGTACAACACTGCAAATTCAACACAAGTCATAACAAAGAGAAGAGATTAAAAAAAAAAAGAAGAGATAAAAGGGGATTTAATGCTGTCAGAACTGCTAGCCCACAAATTCCATTGCAAGTAAAAACCGCAGAGGACTGAACCGGGATTAGTCCGAATATCCGCTCCATCTGCGTACTTCCATATTTTTCTTCCATGTGTTTATTCCTAAGCTACAGACACAGCCTTTCATCACTCCCAACTGCTCTCACCTTATAAATCCATCAGCTCCACCTTCCCAAACAGCACAGCCTTTGGCAGACCCGCTCCTCCCACCCCATCCGCTCTCACCACACACGGACGCTGTCTCACATTCCTCCATTCAATGGTCTCTGCCCACCGTCAACAAACATCAAGAAAATACAGACTGACCTGTTTGCTCCTGCGCCAAACAAAGGAGAGAAGGTGGCTTTGGGATTTCTTCTCCCTGGGTTTTGTTGGTTTTTTTTTCCTTTGGAGGAGGGCAAGTCAAATCACTGGTAGGCAAGGATTTATTTTTTTTTCTAGATCTTTATTTTACAAAAATAACTTACAAATAGAGACAACTCTCAGAAGTAAGATCATTCATTCTGTGCATAAGGATACAGCTTTGTGAAGCACAGGCATAGAAGTCAACAACACTTACAACACTGTTAATTTTAACATGACGGTAACTATATTACAGTACATACATTTCATGCTCCAGACATGCGGGTATGACCACCGCATAAAGCCATGGTCGATAAAGTGTGCCAGCCAGGGAGGATGCACCTAAAAGATCATTTCCATACTGCTAATTATTGGCATCCTCTTACCTAACGATAGTTTAAACCAAATGGTAATCTAACACTCAATCTACAGCACTCTGGATACACTCATCAGCAATATACTTCAAATACATGATAAAAATATATTTAGCTTTCAAATACAATTGTATAAGGTACACCAAGAGCCAGAAAATAAAGTCTCGAGCTTTTAAATACAACACACGATATATATAACATATTCAAGGAGACAAGAGGGAATCTACATGTGGAAGAAAAAGCTCATGTGGGAAACGCATGTTATCTATGGTACACAATGGCTTTGTCTGCTAGAAAGTCATTTCCATTTGCATAGTGTTGGAGAAGTCCAGACTGGGCTAGGAGGAAATGAAACAAAAGACTTAATTTTGGTACCACTTCCATTTTGCACCTGATCCTACTCTTAAATTAGTTTCCTATTTCTCTTTTGTAGGCTGGAATTCATGCCCCGTTCAAAACAAGCACAGGGAAGGAGGGGAATAAAAAAACGCAAACAAACACAACACAAAAAAATCAAGTCAAACAGTCAAGGAGGTTTCTTTATGGGGTGTCAGTCATTTGGTATTTTGCTCCAGAGCAGAGTATTCCGCTTCCGACACTCTGGAAGCATCGATAAGTTTAGTGAGACCGGTTTTGGCAGAGTACTTGAAAATAAAGGCTTTCATGAGCTCGTATCTGTAGTTGCGGTTGATGAAGCTGTACAGGATGGGGTTGATGCAGCAATGGACTAGAGAGAAACACTGAGTGATGTGAAGAGTGGCATACAAGAAGTTCTCCATCTGACAACTGAAGGGTATGAAATGAAGGCTATAGAAGATGTCTAGCAGAACAGCTACATGGTAGGGTAGCCAGCAGACGAGAAACACGACAACGTAGGAGAAAATGATCTTCCCGTTGCTCTTCCTCTCTTGGTCACTGGAAGCAGAGATGGTCTTCGCAAGGAGGAAATAAAAGAGCGCAATAATAGGAAAAGGGATAAGAAAGCCCAGCACGACGGAGATCAACTCCATGCCAATCAACCATTCTTTAAAGCTCTCCTCTGGATAGACGGGACGGCAATAGGTTTCACTGTTGGAAGAGACCGTCTTGAGATAATAGGTGTCCGGGAGAGACGCACAGAAGGCAAGGAGCCACACTAAGATGCAGATGCAGCGACGGATTACCTTCTTCTTGCGATTGCTAGAATTGGTGAAATAGGCAACTGAGAGGTAGCGGTCCACACTCATGCACGCCAGGAAGAAGATGCTGCTGTACAGGTTGATGGAAAATATGAGGTGAGTTATCTTGCACGTGATTTCTCCCATGTACCACTGGTTATGCTGGATGAGGGAGACAACCCACACCGGAAGGGTGATGACAACACACAGATCTGCAATAGCCAAATTAAAGATGTAGAGGTGGGTTTCATAGCCTGTCATTTTGGCTTGGAGGTTGACCCAGACCACAACCGAGTTGGCCACCAGCCCTATGACAAAGATGAAAATATAGAAGAAGGATAAGGTGTAGAGCAGGGCGCTTTTGTTGAGCGTGCCGGGGCATGTTGTCGCATCAACTGTGATGCAGTCACTGTTGTTGCACGTCCAGTTGATATCTGTCAAGTTGGCTGTTTCCAGAAAATCCAGGATGGAAGTCAAATCAAGTGCACTCATGTTCGCTCAGTTCAGAATTCGAGTGACCTATAGCAAAATAAGACCAAAAGAAATTACCTAAATTAACAGAGAGGTTTTTGCTGCCATCTTTGCACCATAAAGCACATGGAGGACATGCCAAGTAGTGCTTAATCTTGTAAGGCCATGAGACCCATGGAGTAAAACAGCCAAGCTAAACACACAGCAAATCGCATCTGGCTGACGAAAGACGCACTAGCTTTTCCTGTGACTTTTTTTCTTGCAGCTCACATCTGACATCATCAGGTTGGCTATCGTCCCCGGGTGTGAAATCCACAAAGTACACTGTGGCCAAATAAATGTCAGGCGACTAAATCTGTCTTCTCCAGCGTAAATGATGATACTATCGCTTTCAGCAGGGGAATCTTAAAGCCATTTTATCTGCACTCCCTTAAGCATAGTAGAATTGATCTGGCTGATACACGGTACCGTAAAATATTTACCACAAGCTCTGGTCAGCATATTGTCAAGCCCAGCTCCAGCTGCATTAAGCAGAAATGAGGAACTAAGGGGCTTTGTACCCTCATCCAATTTTAAATTTAAATCTTGCTCCAACCTCCCCGCTTCCCTTCAATTCTATTTTACAAAGCATCCCCTGCGTTTAATGATTGTCACGTAGCTTTGAGCTGAGTAGATTTGCTGGGTTTAAGGTTTCTGTTTAGGAGAGAGCCTTGATTTACAAAACACTGCCCCATCACAGCTGGCTCCACAACAACTGCTTCCTCCCCGTCCTTTTGCTTTTCCACATCTACTTTTCTTGCCTCTTCAGCACCTTCTTCCATCAGCAGGCGACAGACAAACAAGGGGCTCCTCATTAACTTCCTCGCCAGCAGAAGGAAAGGCCCCAGCAGACCCACACGGCTTACACAAAATCCAAAGCCAGCCTGCTAATTACCGTTGTGCTTTTGGGGCAGCATAAAAATGCTGCCTCCCCTGCTGGGACCCTCCCATCCTGCAGGGCCAACAGAACCACCCACAGCAGCTGCTGGCTGCCTCGCTTCAGCCAAGCAAGTTTTGGAGCCTTGCATTCGCAGGGTCCACTCTGGGGTGCACCAAATTAAAGATGGAAAGGTGCATTTCTGAGAGATGGACCCTGTCTTGCTCCCACGTGGCTTCACCTGAGCCAAAGCATCAGGTCATCCAGCCAGCCCACCTGTAGGCGTAGAATCATAGAATCACTAGGTTGGAAAAGACTCACTAGATCATCGAGTCCAACCATTCCTATCAATCACTAAACCATGCCCCTCAGCACCTCACCATGGGCACTTCTAGCATCCTGAATGGTGGCCACTGTGTTTTTCCCCATGTCCCCAGCTCCTGCAGTGAGCAGTAACCCCTGATCCCAGGATCAATGTCAGCGTGAGCAAGCAGCCAGAGAGAGCAAGTGGGCCAGCAACTCAGGTAGCCACCCATGCCTCTGAACGTCCTTGACCCCCCCAAGGGACCTCTTGGCAGTGCTTATGGGAGTGCAGAGGGGTCAGCGAGCAGGGAAAAGCTTGGACATGCTCCCGTGCCGAGCATCCTCTTCTTGCCCCACCTGCCCAAAAAGGGACACCAGGTGACACGGCTCCTCTTGCTCCTCCATCTGCATAATTGGCTCTTCCCAAACCTCCCACCCTCCCAGGGATACTGGCTACGGAAGAGAAGGGAGATAAGGAAGGAGATTAGCACTCGAGGCACTATTGTCCTGGCAGAGGGGATGCCGGTGGCACCAACAATGAGAGGGGCTGTGCACACATCCAGAGGAGCTGAAATCTCTCCACAAACACGACCCATATCAGCCCTTTAAGGAGATCTAACCTATCATTTCAAACCTGTGAAGTCTTTCAAGGCTTTCATCCTACTGGCCGGCTGAATGATGGAGTTGGGATAAAAACAAATTAAGCAGGGAGCTAAGACAGGAGCAGGTTTCCGTTTCGGGTTAGACGATGCCCCACCTTGAGCTCAGGAGAGCAGAGGGTGATTGCACCCATGTCTTACACAGGAGAGAAGGGCTGATCCTGCTCCCTGCAGAGACGCAGGACACTCTCAAGCTGCCTGTCCCACCTAGTCGCTGCAGGCAGCAGGGATGAGGACTACCCAGGCATTGCTCCATGGGATGCTCGCTCCAGCCCAGGGCTGCAAGTGGCAGAGAGGGGTGCAGATCCTGCTAGACCTCATCCAGGGTCCCACCACTGCTGCTGTACCTCCAGCACAAGCACTTCTCAAGCACAGGTAGAGCAGCACCATCCCCAAGTCCCTGTATAGCAAAACGCCACAGCAACCAAAGCAAAATCCCTAAAAGCCACAAAACTCCCAGTCTTGTGTCATGGACCACCATCTCCTGCTGGTATTTGTGGACAGCAAGCAAGCAGAGCAGAGGGAATAGCAGGTTAACCTCATAACACCCTACAGAAGTAGTACGAGTGGGCCTGGGCATCTTCTGGGAAGGCATGTGGTCCAACAAGGGGAGTGCGCTCACTCCACACCTCAAGACCCCAGCCAAAGCTAACCTCCAGGATAGGGCTGTGAGCACCCACCACCAATCCCCTAACGGAGAAGAAACCCTGATCTGGCTGCAGGGTTTCAAATCACCAGTGCAGACAGAAGACAGAGAGGACAAGCAGGGAGGCAGCAGCAGTGTAACAGAAAGCCCCTGAAGCTGGGACTCACGCCAATGCTGGGGACGGACACCATGGCCACCAGCCTGGGACAGCATCTAGGAGAGGGCACTGCCATCCTGGCTGATCCCACCCACCGTGGGGATTTTACGGAACACAAACAATTCTCATCCCCAACCTCACCCGCCTCCACTTCAAGAGCAGGTCTGCTGCACGCACGTGCATCCATCTGTCCGGGGCCGCCCGCATGCCTCTGGACTTTCGCATCCCCAGCACGGTAATAAAAATCTGAAACCGATACGGTCTCCCAGGCTCAAAGCTCTGCCGGGGAGGAGCAACCGTAACGGCTGTATCCAGGGATTACAGCCTTACGAGGCCAGGCTCTCCATAGTCTGGGATTAGGTGCTGTAACCTGAGCTCAGATTTCCCCCTCACGATTATCTAAGAAGTATGGGGGGACCCACCAGACAAACTCAATGAAGTCACTCTGTGCTCCTAAAAAACACCTTTAGCGCTCTCTGCAGACAGCACGACATCCTAAAAACTTGCCAAGGCAGCTGGAACTGTATTTTGTGATAACTGCTCTGCAAAACTCTTGCAGGCCATCACCCCTTCACCCGGCAGGCATGTGTCCCTGCTAGTTATGGTGGGAAGGAAAGGAGATGCACCTGAAATCCTGCTCCAGACGCCCAGGGATGTCCCTGGAGCAAATGCAGCCTGCAGGACTGCACCCTCCCCATCCCACCTCCCACCCAGGACCCAAACTGACTGCAAAGAAAGCGAACAGGCACAAGCATCACAGCTGAGGAGAGTAGACTCGCACCACACAGCACCCCTCAAGCCCTTGATGCTTTGGGGAACTTCTCAGCATCCCGTCTTCCATCCAAAGCCTCTCACAGTTTTGGGGAACTTCTCAGCACCCTCTTTTCCACCCAGAGCATTTCACAGCTTTGGGGAACTTCTCAGCATCCCGTCTTCCATCTAGAGCATCTCACAGCTTCGGGGAACTTCTCAGCACCCTCTCTTCCACCCAGACCATTTCATAGCTTTGGGGAACTTCTCAGCACCCCATCTTCCACCCAGAGCATCTCACAGCTTTGGGGAACTTCTCAGTACCCTCTCTTCCACCCAGAGTATCTCACAGTTTTGGGGAACCTTCCCAGCAACACCTCTTCCACCCAAAGCAGTCCTGCCTGCACTCAGACCTTACTCAGGGGTGCAGGCAAACTGGACTTCACTGTTTCCAAGTGGAGGAGAAAACGAACCATGCCAGGAAAAGCCAGGACAGCTGGTAGAGTTGTCACCTACAGACCTTCACCCTTCCTGTGTCAAAGAACCACGCTGGTTATCAAGCATGGGGAGCTGGGCAGCACAGCCCCTTCCAAGGCTGTCTGGCCACCACAGGAGAACATTAAGGGACTTCACAAGAGTGAACCCCGAACATTTTCAACCCTCTTCTGCAGCTCTGACTTGAAAAGAATAAGTACTAACTGGGAGAAGAAGAGTCCCACACAGCTCTGGATCCCACCCGGGCATGCAGGGGATGGGAGCATCCAGAAAGGAAGGGATGGAGAGCGCAGAAAGGAAGGGATGGAGAGCCCAGAAAACGAAGGGATGAAGAGCCCAGAAAGTGAGGGGAGGGAGAGTCCAGAAAATGAAGGGATGGAGAGCCCAGAAAGCAAGGGGACAGAGAGCTCAGAAAGCGAGGGGACGGAGAGCCCAGAAAACGAGGGGACGGAGAGCCCAGAAAACGAAGGGATGGAGAGCCCAGAAAGCGAGGGGACGGAGAGCCCAGAAAGCGAGGGGACGGAGAGCCCAGAAAGCGAGGGGATGGAGCACCTCGAGGCAAGCCAGGCTGCTGGTGGGATGCTGCGGTGTCCCAAAGCAGGTGAGTCCGAAGTCGCAGAGACTCCCAGCACGCCCAACCCTCCGTCCCGGAGAGATGTTCCAGCCGCTGAGCTCGGAGCAGCGAGAAGAAGAGGGGATCCCCCCCACCCCAAAGCCCAGCGCGCTCCCCAGGGGCTAGGATGCAGGCGAGGGATGCTGCGCGGCCGCGCTGCTGTCCCCCTGCAGGGGAGGGGACGGACAGACGGACAGGAGAAGCAGAGCCCAGCGCTTACCTCCCGCCGGCGGAGCGAGTGGGGCGGCCCCGAGCGGAGACCGGGCTATAAAGGCAGCTCCGGGACCGCCCCGGGGCGGGGAGAGAGGGGGGGAAGGGGGGAGAGGAGGGGAAAAAGGGGGGGGGAGAAGGGGAAAAAGGGGGGGGGAGAAGGGGGGAAAAAAGGGGGGGAGAAGGGGGAAGAAAGGGGGGGAGAAGGAGGAAAAAAGGGGGGGAAAGGGGGAAAAGGAAGGGGGGGAGAAGGGGGAAAGGAAGGGGGGGAGAAGGGGGAAAGGAAGGGGGGGAGAAGGGGGAAAGAAAGAGGGGGAGAAGGGGGAAAGAAAGAGGGGGAGAAGGGGGAAAGAAAGAGGGGGGAGAAGGGGGAAAGAAAGAGGGGGGAGAAGGGGGAAAGGAAGGGGGGAAGGGGAAAGAGGAGAAGGGGAGAAAAGTGGGAAAAGAAAGGGAAGAGAATGCGGAAAAGGTGGGGGGAGAACGGGAAAAAGAGGGTGGAGATGGGAAAAAGAAAGGGAAGGGAGATGGGGGAAAGAGCAGGGAAGAAGGAGAAAAAGAGGGGAGAGAAGGGGAAAGGGGGGGGAAGAGTGGGGAAGAAGGGGGAAGGGGGGAAGAGGGAGGGGAAAAGAGGAGGAGGAAAGGGGGGGAAATGAGGAAAAAAGAGGGGAGATGGGGAAAAAAGAGGGGAGATGGGGAAAAAAGAGGGGAGATGGGGGAAAAAAGAGGGGAGATTTCGGGGAAAAAAGAGGGGAGATTTGGGGGAAAAAATGAGTGGGGGAGAAGGGGGAGGAAAAGAGGGGGAAGAAGGGGGAGGAAAACAGGAGGGAGAGGGGGAGGAAGAGGGGGAGAGAAGGGGGGAAGGGGGGGGAAGGGGGGAAAGGGGGAGGAAGGGGGGGGAAGGGGGGGAAGGGGGGGGAAGAGGGGGGGAAGAGGGGGGGGAAGAGGGGGGAAGGGGGGGAAGAGGGGGGGAAGAGGGGGGGAAGAGGGGGGGAAGAGGGGGAAGGGGGGGAAGAAGAAGAGGGGGGCAAGAATAGGAATAAGAAGGGGGAAAGGAGATGTGGGAAGGGGGCAAAATGTGGGGGAATGTGAGAAGGGCCAGAGGGAAAGGGGAGGCATGGGGAAAATAAATTTTACAAAATTAATTTTATACTTAAAAGAAAAGCAGATTTCTAGTTGTTTTCCATTTTGTTTGTGTTTTCTTTTGTATTGGTGGGGGCAACTGCTGAGTAGAGGAGAGAACCTGCTGCCTTCCCCCTTGCCTACTCTTTCCCTCTGCTCCTTCACCCAGGGCCAGAAAAAAAAAATCACCAAGGAAAAGTGACAGAAAGCCAGAAACTGGCTAACTAATAGCGAAAATCCCTTCCTTCGTGCTCCCTCTCAGTGCAGGAAAGGCAGGTGATTAAAATGGCCATGGAGAGGGAGAGGGTAGGTCTGTATCAGGTCCAGCAGAGCCAGAGTCTGTCTGTCCATCCAGGGGAAGATGCAAGGATTAGATATCCAAGAGCCAACATCACCTCTTCATCCCTGAGCTGCTGTCAGCTGGGAGAAACAGCTTAGCTAACATATTTTAACCAGCACTTTTAGAAGGATACATGGTGTTTTAGCACTTGCAACCTGAGGGCTTCAACACTCCCAGAAAGCACACATTTTGTTTCCCCAAAGATGCTTAATCCTATTTCCACAGGCAATTAAAAGCTTGCATGAAAACCTGCTGGCAAAAGCATGTTTAAAAAGAGAACATGCTTTGCCATGAAAGCACCCAGCACAAATTCTCAACCTTAAAGCAAGTGGGAGATGCCATAAAACGAGTTATTTTATTCTGACAGAAGTGAGGGTGCAAGTTAAAAATTCTCCTAGTTGCCAGCATCACAGTTTTAATGCTGCAAAAATAAGAGATTACTCTTTTCACTGTGCTCCATTGCTCAGTTCACAATGCCTCAGCTCTGCTCCCACCGAGGCGCAGAGTCAATGCATCAAATTCTCACCCCTGCAAGCGAAGGCATGACTAGCTGCAGCTTTTCTGCCAGCAAAGAGAAAATAAATCTGTCGATATTACGCCTCCTGTAGATCCAAGCATGCACTGAAGCTTGCCTGGAGCTCAATCCATGCTCCCTCTCAGCTCAGCCCCGTGCATCCCCGGAGACCTCCACCATCTCCCAGCTGGCACCGCACTGGGGTGTCGTGGAGAGCACATGGCAAAGAAAAACATCAACCTGTTGGGTGGTTTGGTGGTGCCTCTGTCCCCACCAAGATCTGGGCTGTCACTGGAACATAATGCCACCCTGCAGCAAGATCACAAGAGGCCTCAGTGGCCACCTGGACCATCCCATCCACCACCGTGCTCACAACTCTGCTGTGGGTTTAGAGGCCAGAGAAGGAGACCAGAGGGACAAGCCTCTTACCATCCCATGGATGGAGAGAGACGTAAGGTACCTTGTCCCCCTCCCTAAGCCCCTGCTCTCCCTAGTTAAAGTCCTCCAAGCTTCACAGCTGTCAGGGAGTGAAGCGTTTCAGCATCCGCTTAAATTCCAAGTGCTCATTCAAGTCTGCAGAGGCTGGCTGAATCGAAGCACCGTAAGTTCAGACGACGACAGGATCAGGTTTAAAAATAAGCATGTACTGAAGCACTTGGCTAAATTAGGCTCTGAAAATACTAAAGAAAAAAAAAAAAGTAAAACTAAAGGCACTCTAGCAGAACTCCAGAGTCAGTGGCCAAAACAGCAAGCAAAGTGGTTTTTCCTTACTTGGTGTGCCAGAAAATAACATCAAGTAGTACAATTTCTTCTACAGCTCTCCAAAAACACAGACCAGCATCTGCAACCGCAAAGCTGCTGGCTCTCCCTGAGTCACAGGCAACCTCCCCACTCCTGCATTCACTGAGAGCAGAGCTCTAGCTGCCCCTTCCAGGTTCCTCCCTCCAGCTATCTTTATATAGCGAGCACGTTCCTCACGCAGGAGAGATGGAGCCCATTCCCTTTCCGTTATGAAAGACAGATTTTGCTCAGCGTTCAGGGATTAAATGCTTGTGCAGTAAGCAAAACGTCATGGTCTTAAAAAAACTCCACATGACATGAAATCATCCCATTACAAACCGGCAAGTGGAGCTGGGGAGAAGCTGGCCACCCCAGATAAGATCAGCAGAAGGTTGAGGTGGTACCTGCTGGCCAGGATTAGTTGCTGTCTGCTGCCAGTCCAAACAGGTGTCCCAGGAGATGTGATCTCAGTCAGTTCAGCAACCAGAAGCTCTTCATAGATGGAGCTGTCCAGGCCAGGTGATCCATCACTCCTTGAAAATGAGTTGGCTCCAGATATTTAGGAAAGGGGGAAAGCAAAGCTCTGCAGCTCTTCACCCTGCCATGGAGTAGCCAGTTGGCAACGTGCCAGGGAGGAGATCTGTCACTGTCACAGGGGAGCAGATTCACCTCACTGGGTTTTTCTTGTGGTCATTCCACAAAGTCCCCATGGGGGGCCCCATGTGAGGACAAGGCTCCCCCATTCTCAGCGCTGCAGATAAACACACCTATGGGTGAGCTCTGACCCGCAGAGATAGGTACGGCTGGAAGGGCAGGCACGGGATGTGGGACAAGCCATGATGCTGAGAGGCTGGTTATTGTTTTCACTGCTTATCCAATTGTTTTACTTTTTTTTTTGTTTAACTGCATTGAACTACAACAACATTTTTTTTCCTCCAAAAAGCAGGAGTTTTTGCTAGGGTAGGGGGAGAGAAAAACCAGCATTTTCTCATGGACCCCACATCCTCTCCCTGCTGGCATTGGAAACGGGGGCTGAAAGCCTCCTCATTTTCTCTCAGGTCTTCTCTTCCCAACCGGGAGGCAGATGGAAGCTAACACCCAGCCTTGCCTACTCAAGTCAACAGAGAAATTTAAAACAAAATGCAAGTTGGCAGCTTTAAGTGCTAGAAAGATTCTTTTGGGGGTGAGAGGGAAAGCCAATAAGGCAAAGTGCATATATGTGTTGGGTGGGGGAGCATTTTAATAGCACAGCAACTATGAAAAAGGGACAAAGGGAAACATTTCTCCATTGCACAAGAGAGGATACGTGTGCAACAAGAGCAAGGCGGGAACAGCATCACCAAGCGAGTGTCCAAGAGCAGCTGCCTCATGCGCAGGCGGAGAACAACACAACAGCCGGGAGTGCAAACACCCACAGTGAGACAGTAAAGCCAGGGAGAGTCCTGGAGGAAATTGGGCTGTGATCCGTGAAGTGTACGAAGGTAAAAAAGAGCTTCCTGCAGTCCTGGGAGCCAGCGCCAGTGGGCTGCTGGACGAAAAGGCAGCGCTCATTTCCTCCCTCTTCCAAGACAGCTAGTTCTCTGTCCTCTCCCAGTCACGTTCCTTGCTGGATTGGTTGGATGATGGATGGAGAAGCAAGCCACCGGACCAACAAAAGGAATAAATGGATGACTACATCGGGAGTCACCTCTAAAATCGCAGGCAGAAAGGAAACGAGCAGCAGATTTCCAGCAGGCAGCAACCGTGGTACTGCCCAACTTCACTTCCCCTATCAACAGAAAACAATCAAGTCATTTAATGCCAAGCTACGCCTCAAGCAGCATCAGCAGCCAGCAGGAAAGCCACAGGGCTGGTCTTCTGTCCAGCTCAGTCCTGTCCGGTTTGGAAGAGATGCAAAATGAGGAAACCAAGGGGAAAAGAGGAGGGAGAAGCAGCCTCCCTACTGCTGAACAGTGGAAAGGCTTGAGCTTGAAGCAGCGCAGGGGAAGGCACTCAGAGGCAGCTCTAGGGAGACTGAGATCCTCCTCTGTGAAGGACAGAGAGAGACAGAGGTGTCCCAGACTGAAGAAGTTGCCATAGCCCAGGAGGGTAGGAAAGTCAAGGCAAGGGGCTTGGCAGCAGTGATGGGTGGGATGCTCGGCATGGCCCTGGAGCTGCTTCTAAATGCTCAGCATTACCCTATTCTATGGCTAGGGAAACTCTCAGAAAGAAACCAACCTCTTAAAACTGAGAATGAGTGAAGATCCATACAAGCAGATGCTGCCAGGGTGACCACAACCCATCCTAGGGCAGGGCTCCAGCTTCCCCTAGCCTAAACCAAGCAATTAAAGAGAAATAGTAGTGCAGGAACTCCCTTTCCCCTCCATCCCACCCAGCTGTTAGTTTAAAGGTTCATGACATGATTCTTCTTCTGCAGAAAGCCCCTCATGGGCTGGTTTCCATCTATGCTGTAGCTCCAAAGTTGTATTTTCAACTTCACCACCGTGACAGTAAGGACTGAATTTAGGACCAAGATTTTAGAGCAGAAAAGTTGAGCAACTTGGGGTGTCAGAGATCTCCAGCATCTGCTGTTTGAAGCACCCCACGCTGAAAGCCGCCTGGAAACCTGCCGGTAGATTTGTGTTTTCCAGGCCAACTGTCCAGCCCAGGGATTCTGCCATCAGCATTCACATCTTGATAAGTGATGGTGAACAGAGAGACAACGCAAAGCATGCAGCACTTCACGTGGGTCTCAACCAGCTGGCCCACCCAGGATTTTAACCATTCTTTGTCTTTTCCCCCCGAAGACACAGGAGGAGTGAGGTTAATGCTTCTGTCCAGCCACCACCAGAGCATTTTCTGTGGATCCCGGTGAGTCTCCCAGAAGCCAAGCAGCGGTTCGGCAAGCATTCCAGCAGCATCCACCAAGGAAAGGACTGGCAGTGCAATCAATTCACCCTTTTCAAGGCGATGAGAGCTTGTAGAAGAAATCAATTGGTGGTGTAATTAGGACTATTACCTGTGTAGCTAATAGTTATCAAAGATGGCTCTCTCCTTCACAGTTCATTTCCTTCTTATCCTTCCACTAAATAAAGGTGTTACCTATGGATATTATTAGCAGCTTCATAATCTCCTGTCACAGGCATTATTGCCATCTATTTGGGAGAGTGCCGGAGCATGACCATGAGCAAGATAAAATAGGACCCTGAGCCAGAAATCCTGCTTGGAGCAGACAACAGCACAGATTTTTCAGAGGCATTGATTTTTACATAAACACCATTCATAAACTTCTCTCCGCACAGCGCTGTCTCAGATTACCAAGGTGACATTAATGCTACAGAGAAGTGGATTCGAGGTAGTACGTTTGCATCAGCAGCAAGGGTTACAAGTGGCACGCTGGGGACAGAGAGGGAGGAAAGGAATTTGAATTAGGATGATGGCATCTCCCCCCTTGCCTTTGCTTGCTTCCATGAGAAAGAATCCTGCTAGGTGTAAAACACCTAAACACTACACGCCGGTAAGAAATAAAAAATTCATTAAATCGTAAATCTTTTGGAAAGGGGATCTACTGGGGAGATTATATTCACTTTTCACAGACATATTAATTCAACAGTGGCATATCATATTGTTCTCTGCGGGGGAAAAAAACATATTGTTTTAAAGTATGATATTCAGAGCAGTCCTTTAGGAAGGAAAGCAAATATAATGTTGGCAAGGAAAACTGACAGCATGAGCATGGAGTAAGGGATGTTAAAAGCAGGGCCCAAGTCCCAGCTGCTGAAGATCAGCGTAGCTTGACTGGAGTTGTTGGAGCTAAGCCCATGCATGGGAGCTGAGAAACAAGGTCACCCCCATTTGGGTGTAACTCCTTGAAAATGTTAAGTAAATGAACACAAAGGGTAATTTTTACTGGGCCCATTGTGGACAGTCACTGTTTCCTACTAGCAAACACCAGCAGCTGGCGAGAAGATAAAGACATCACAGCTGCATTCAGTTTGATGTTCATTTTCTTGAGAATTGCCTGTCCATCTTCTAGATTGCTGTTGGGTCGAGCAGTGGAAATTGCCAAGGTCTCCTGGCTCTCAGACCTGCCAGACACTCAGGATTTGGGTACAACTGGAGAGCCAGCTGCAAAACCTGGGCTCACCAAAGCCCTTCTTTACCTGCTGTCCAGTCTAGGCTCCCTACATGCCTGGTCTCCATTTTCCAAGTCCTACTATGTCACACGCCCAGAGCGTCTGCAGCAGAGTGACACCTGTCTCTTGCCTAAAGAGCAGTAAGATCAAGGCCAATAAACAGACTCTGAAGGAGCACCATGCACATAGCCAGCCACAGCGTATGGACAAGGTCTTCTCACAACAGGCAGCTCCCATACAATGCTGGGGTAGGACTGGTATCACAGCCCCCTTTCACAGCTGGGGTCACACCTTAGCTTCCCACCTCTCTCCTGACCCCACTAATCTTTGAAATGGGAGCATCCCTCCCCTCTTTCTCCTTTCGTACCTTTAGTGCAGTGGTTAAGTGCAGCCCCACAGGTGATGTAGGTTCAAATCTCCTCTAGCTTGGCTCCAGAAGTAGAGGATGCTGGAATGGAACTGCTGCCCGCTCTATATGTTCTTCAGATACTTATCCCATGCACAAGCCTCCATCTCCTGGAGCAAATCTCCCTTCCTGAGAAGGCTGTGGATCATAGGCAAAAACACATGGAGAACTAAGCTCAGATCCACTCCACACAGCACCATAAACACAATCCCAGTCATCTCAGGCAGTGCTGTTCTGCCATATGGCTGCCCTCAAAATAGCTACGGGAAGGTCTTCAGCAAACACACAAGTTACTGTGCAGTAGGTGCTCATGATCATGTTCTTCCTCTGTGATAACTCACCATCCAAAGCAGCATGTTCCAGAGGAGCAAGGGGAGAAGATAGTTTAAGCTTACCACAAAAGATCATAGAATCGTTAAGGTTGGAAAGGACCTCTGAGATCATCCAGTCCAACCATCAGCCCAACACCACCGTGCCTACTAAACCATGCCCTGTAGTGCCATATCTACTTTTTTTTTTTTTAACACCTCCAGGGATGGTGACTCCACCACTCTCCTGGGCAGCCTGTTCCAATGTTTCGCCACTCTTTCAATAAAGATGTTTTTCCTAATATCTAATCTAAACCTCCCCTGGTGCAACTTGAAGCCTTTTCCTCTCATCCTTACGCCTGTCACTTGGGAGAAAAGACCTCCTTTTAGGTAGTTACAGAGGGTGATATGGTCTCCCCCCACCTCAGCTTCCTCTTCTCCAGGCGAAGCAAGCCCAGTTCCCTCAGCCACTCCTCATGAAACTTGTGCTCCAGATTCTAAGATCACTGCGCCCACTGAGCAGCTCTTTTACACCATAGTACAACTCATGCCAGTTTGATGATGTCTCACTCTTAACCAGCTCAGGTACAGATAACTCAATTTGTCCCATCAGAGAAGATGGGATTTGCCTATCACCCGAAGTACGTAGGACACTGCACCAGAGAGCACACACATGCAAGGTCCTGCTGGATTTCTCACTTTTCTCCTCCTTTTTGCCAACCCAGCAATTCTGGTAAAACCATTCCCATCCATCCCAGAGAGATGTGAAATTTGAAGCATCATTACTCCCACTTACAAAACTGCACACAGGACTGTTCCTCCGTAATAAAATAACTCAATAAAATAAAAAAGGGCTGATGAAACATTAACCATGAACAGTCAAAACAACAAAGTCAGCGCGTGCAATCCACAAAGACTCTTAATGCAAGAGTCTTAATTCAGTTGTATGTTATTTATGTATTTGCCAGAAATGTATTCAGCTACCTCCTAGAGATGAAAAGCACCAATAAGGCTGTATTTTTCTCCATACCTGGGCCAGGTTCCGAGTTGAGATAAGCAGTTTATAGTAGCCAAACACTTGGACAATTTTAGTTTCTGTAGAAACCCTTGTTGCTGGGGTCCTTAACATTGGCTGTAGGTACAAGGCACATTGGTGGCAGCTCACAGCCCAATGCCACAGGGAGAGAGAGAGGTCTTAGACTACTCAAAATTAACCAATGTGAACACAAGAAGCAGGCAGCTTGTGCTTTAGCTTCTGTCCAGGGCCCCTGGAAAGTTAATCCTATCCGATTACACTACATTTTTTTTTCCGTAGAAGAAATAAACAGTCTTTTGTACTAAACATAAGGCTGCCTTTTGAAGGAAGATTTATCACCCAGAATAAATTCATGAGTTCATTCCATTTTTGTCCCAAGTCTTCAAAGCGGTGTTTTCACTTCATGATGCAATATCAGTTGGTTCTGCGTCTGTTCCAGGCAGTCCCCAGAAGAGATCCTGCTTCTCCTTAAAGAAGAAAAAGTAAGAGAGTGTGAATGAAGATCATCTCATCGGTTACTTAAAGTCTGCACACCAAATTCCACGCACACATGTTAGAGCCATACAAACACACGCGTAAGGAGCTAGGACTGGCTTCAGACCACAAACACCAGGAATGCAATCGATGACACTGCTCAATGAAGAGAAGTGACTGTTGGATGACAAAAATCTGCTGTGATTTGCCCCAGGAGAGGAGCCAGCTCTGAAGTAAGAAGGATGGCTTGGTTGCCTTCGCCATGCCAACAGGAGCTCCGTTGTACTGAGCTGAAACCTTGAACTCATTACAATGTCACTCTGTCTTTGGATTCGATATCCTGTGGGGGAATCTTCTGGGAATGTATTTTGGTTCAGACTTGGGTCAAGGAGAGTTGACTTGACCTGAAAATAAATCCAGGCCATCTCAAGCTGAAGAGCTATTGACTACTGTTTGCAATACAATAAAGTGAGGAGATCAAACTCGGCTGAAACCCAGGGTTAACATAAATCCAAGGAGAAAGGGGAACAAGAAAATTCATTCACTGCCATGACAAAGGGGACGTTTTTTGCATTGGCAGAACTCTGAGCAGGGAGTGAAAGTACTTCCCAGGCAGCATTTTTAGTGTCCCATATGGTAAGTGCATGCTGTTTAGCTCTGCTGATATCTTCAACAGACTGGCAGTACGATAAGATGAACACAAATATATGTGTGTGAAAAAGGGTTTGTGGGCTTTTTTTTCTCTTCTTTAACGTCACTAGATGGAGTTCCTCTGCTCGCACACAGGGCAGCTTTTGTAAGAGGTATTTTATATGGATCCCCAAGGAAAGATCTCAGCGGACAGGCTCTGAGCACTATTGTGCGCACGTGTGCGTAACAACTCTCAGCCACTTTCGATTTGCAGTCTAGGAGAAACGCTGGTTGTACTTACTGCAGCTCCAAGACTAAATCTTACTCCTGGCTCATGCTAAGGGGAGTTGTACCAGTAACATCACAGAAGCTAGCATTTCTTCTCTTCCAGGAGCCTTCTTTTTTGACTTTCACTGGATAAAACAATTTTTCAACCAGCTGATACTTCCTAGGTCTGCCCTGCAGGGAGCCTGAGAGATGCTCCCTACCCAGGCTGAAATGTATCCTCAGCAAAAAGCAGAACCACACTACACCCTGACTCTCCTCCTCCGCAGATCTCAGATGCAGCAGTTTGACTCAGCCCTTAGCCCAGACTCATAACACAACCCACCCAAATTTTATAGCTTCTAAATGATGCTGGAGCTGCTGGTTATCCAGCAAACGCTCGGGAGGTTTCTCTGTCCACCCAGCAGTTAAATTACAGTAATTTGGTAATTTTACCGAAGTTAAAAGTTTAAGAGTGCCAAGCTGTCCTACAATGATCCAATGCACATCCCCAAGACCAAGCCATGGATACTAACAAGGTCTAGGGATCTTTGGACGTCACCTAATTAGCCTTGTAAGTGTCCTCAGAGCTACACTCAGCCTGTTCTCATAAAGAGATGCTCCAGCCCTCAGATCATCTCCATGGCCTCCTCTGGACTTGCTCCAACAGATTCACGTCCTTTCTGTAATCTTAAATATAATTTAGTCTTTCTGCTGGCATTCCTTACCCACCCTATCTTGCAATAAGGAGCTGGTCAAATGCCTGTTGTCTTTCCACCATCCTCTTCTTCCAAGCATACAAAGGGACAGGCACCTTCTGCACATCGCCAGGGAAGAAGCGGAGCTGTGAAGCTCATTGATGCACAGGGCTGTGCTCTGAAGCCCTGGTGACACAGAGATGTCTGGAGCTTCACTGAGAACACCTCAACCCAGGCAAGGCTGACCAGGATACCTGCTTTCAGCAGATGAAGGCAGTCTCTGCAGCAAGACATGAGCACCACATTCCTCATCCGAGAGCAACTATTTCTAAACATAGCCCAGGGAAAGTTGTATATTTATTTTTCTGTTTCACTAAAAAACACTTCACTAACCAACTTGTGCTCTAATATAGATGATCCTTCTGTTTACAGAATAAATTGTGCTGCTTCTTCCCATCTCCCACTGTGACTGCACGATTTCTAGTCAGATTGTATAATGTTTGATCTAAGAATGCATAAACTCAACTAAACAAAACTGCAATAGGAAGTTGAATAATAAGTCGAGACTCCAACATCTCTGGGGGAAAAAAAAGATGAGTTTGACAAAGTAACACACTGAGACAGTCTGAGAGTCTTTCAGATGAAATAAAGCACTTTAAGTGGAACTCAATATTCACTCTCAGTATTTTCACATCTGCACCTTTTAAAACTGTCAGAAATTGCATCCCTGACACAAGTGAAATCTTCACAAATTTGGATTTCTTTTCCCAGCATGTGAAAATTAACGCTTTTAATTGCAATCAGCAGCGTCACAGCCCTGCTCACGCTTTTGCCCCACAAACAAGTTGCACATGAATATTCACAGCCAACAAACACCATCTAACAGGAACTTTCTAGTAAAGACTTTCTCAGCACACCTCTCTCCTCCAGAGATCAGGAATGAGAGAAGAAAGGCATGGATCAGACCCCCTGCAGTGGCTTTATAAGCAGGTCCCTAAACACTGGTCACCTCGGGGAGTTCTGGAACCGAGTTTCTTCTTTATCTTTTCTCATCTAATCTGCAGTGCAGTGGGAATTGCTCTGCTGAGGACAGTTCTAGGGCTTAGACATATGGAAGTGCAAGTGTTTTTTAATGGACACATCTTTCCTTCACAGAAAATATCCATCGTCACAGCAGCTCTACTTCTCAACCCTTGCCTTCCCAGAGACACACATTTGCAGAACCAACTTAACCCTCCTTTTTAAAAGTCTTCACCTAGAACAACAAAACCATGAGGCGAACCAGCCCTGGAGATCTTCCACCCATCGACAGAGGTCACAGGGAGGAGGGGGACACACAGCCTTTCACCTGCTACCTGCCCCTTCTCTGCTCAGGTATCAAGTACAATGCAGACAAAGTATCTGAGTGGTTTCTGCAGGGCATGACAGCTAGCACTGATAAAACTAATTAGAGGAGGGGGAAAATGCTTGATTTTAATATCATAAATTTGAGGGAGAGGGAGTTAAGCAAGTCTTTTAATGCAGCAAATAATCTCCAACTGAAAGCTGTGGCCATTTCAACTTCATCTCTCCTGAGGGGTGTAATTAAGCCTGAAGCAGGACAAGAAATGCAAGGAAGGGAAGTCACTAAGGAGAAGGGGGTGGAAAAAACCCGGTACTACCTCACAGATAATCACATTTCAAAGCATGCAAAGAAACCCCTAGTGAAGCAGTGAAAGCAAAGCATTCCCTTTTAAAAACACAAGGAGTTATGAGCTCAGTTACAAGCCTTCCCAGTGCACGCTGACATGCTACCAACCCAGACTGGGACCAGACTCTGCCTAGGGCTTTAAAAATGCAAGTGAGGTACCATCCCTTGGTGTTGTTTCATCCCCAAGCCAGTCTGATGGGTGGTATTACATATGATTTACACACTTAGCGTGCAGGATGGCTCATCCTCTCCTCATTCTGCAAGACCTTTCACTTTGAGGGTCTGCTCTATCACCTTTCAGCTGCACTGAGTTCACGAGGCACAAAAGAAAAAGTAGCAGTAACTGTTTTCCAAGCATGATATTACTGGCACGTGTCAAAGCGAACAAGCAGATTCCTCAAGGCTCCTTTCCATTCTTTAAATGGCCAAAGAAAAGGTGTTCTCCACCAGAATAGCTTTCAAATTAAAGTCCAGAAAGAAATTTGGAGCTGATCTGAAGTCTACCAGCATAAATCAGTGGAGCATTTGTTGTTCTCATGGAAGCCAGGAGACCGGAAAGGACAAAACCATGCTCCTTCAAGTTTAAAATATTTACATAAAACTGGGTGCCAGGAAGGTGAAAAAAACCATAATGTTTGAAAGGAGAGGGTGGCTATTTAAGGGATGGAAAGAAAGATTATATTTACAGGGTCAGAGGATAAATTTAACATGTCTTATGTGAAACAAATTGAGAACCAATTATGCACGCAAAATGAAACAAGCACCTAAGCTGTTTATTAACTCCTACTTATGGCATCAGAGGAGATTTAGTTTTAAAAGCAAGCTGCAGATAGCTCTGGAAAATGCTTACTCACTTGGCAGAGAATTTTATAAAGACGGATCAGGTACTAAAGTTCTCGCCAGCAGTTGTTTGGCTTGGCTGTCTGAAAAAGCAAACAAACAAACAAAGACCCCAACAACGCCTTGTATTGCTTAATGGAAACTTCAGGCTAGCCCTGGAAAATTCCCTGGCCCACTAATAGATCTGGTGGGGACCTTTCCAAAAGACAGGCTTTCAACAGGAAAAAAAAAATACAAAAACGCACTGAAGTTTTCATATTGGGTTTCATGGAATTATTTCAGTTTTTCATCAGGGAAAATCCTGAAGGAAGAACATCTTAATTTTCAGGCAAGGTTAAATCATCAGTTGGTCTAGAACAACTGCTACTCTCCACCCTTTGTGGGTGATGCTTTCTGCTGGAGCTCTGCTAACGTGATTCATCCAGCTTTCTCCCAGGAGAGATGTTGATTCATTGGCATCCCTGCTGCATCTTGAAAAAAAAAACAGTACGGCCAGAAGAGAAGGAGACAGCTGCTCCGAGTGTATTCCTTTCTTCTCACACTGGCCCGTCATGATTCTTACACAGAAACAGGAGGAGTTAATCATGTTCTGGACATGAAGAAGAAAAGATGTATTTGTTTTTTAAGCCAGGCTGCAATGATGAGAGTTCAGATGCTGATGTCAAGCCCGGCAGTGTAGTCAGCACACACCCATAACTGGCTCCAGAAGCAAGGGAGGGTTTTTCATGAATTATTATAATACATGAAGCCAGGAGACAGAGCTGTGAGCAGCAGGATAGCCACTAGGCCAGCTGCAATTTCTGCTGCTTGCTCTAAATCCTCAGGATCCCTGAACAAGCTATTAGTGGCCAGACGGATGAAGGCAGGGTCAAAAGGCATTTCCAATAGGTCTGCAAGATCTTCACTGAGCCGTTAATTGTTCAAGGCAAGAGGCCCACACATCAAGGATGATTGGTCTTGCAAAACAGACATTACCCAGGCTTTTTGGGGGGCTTTTCTGGTTTTTCAAGGCAAGCATTTTGGTTTATTCTTTCCAAATATGTGCATGAAGTACTAACTAGCACAGGTAGGTACTTGTTTAGTGGGGACAGCCACCCATTATGGGGCAAACATCTGGTGCCCATGACCAGTCGCTTCAAAACTACTTCTTGTGCAAATGAGAACACGCTGCAAGGTCACAGACAAAACGAGAATCAATTTAGGGCAGTCACTGGGGCTCATAATTGGTCTCATGAGCGCGCGTAGTATGTTTGCACAAAGCAAAAGGTACTACTTACTGCGTTTGTGCTGTAACTATCAAAAACACTTTGTGATTGCACAGGAGTTCAGGGCAGGTCAACGTGCCACAAAGAGTTCCTTTGCTACAGAGATCAGTGTTCTGCCATGACTGGTATTTACTTTAAGCCCTGAGCAATCCAACCACTACCAGTTCTGCCTCAGCTAATAGAAGCAGACAAGGGGTGCGCTGATGATATCTCAGCTCCTCGAGGTTTGTTTTGTCAAAGGACCACCATGCCCTGCCTTGCCTACGAGAATTTGCTGGCATTCAATAAGCAAGCTTGGAGGAGCGGTTAGCTGGAACTCCCAACATCCAGAGCCAGAAGTAAAGACTTTTTCTCTATATTTGTTTACTGAACAGCAATCTCTTGGCCTCTCCACTTAAGAAAAACTTGTCCTTGTAAAACTTCCACCAGTAGTGACATCCCTGTAACAGATCCACTCAGATTGATACAGAACTTGTAACAGGAGAACGCAGGCAGATTAAGCGGCTCTGAGTGGTTTTGAGGCTAAAAGCTGCATCACATAGATGATAAGGAGCACTGAAAAAAAGGCAAAAGGCAAAGGGGTAGTTTAGAGAAACAAACTGAAGACAAAACAGCATATCTGATGCTCTCATTCAAAGCCTCAGGTGGTCAATACCTTGGGGAGCCGTTATACAGTGCTACCAAGCATTGAGACCCTTGCACAGTAAAGTCCCTTCAGGCATCCATCATTTTAGGAGTCAACAGAACACACTTTCTGTAAATTTGATGCCAGGCTCCTCTCAAATAATGGAAAACAAAGCCATTTTTGTAGTTTTTAAAATCATCTAGGGTGACATAAGCCTGTCCTCACCAACAAAAGGAAACTGCATCTTTTCATCCCTTGCATACGTTGAGGTCCTCTCTGAGTTACACCTGAAACTTCATACTTAGAACAGTCACTTTTAACATCCTGTAGGGACCTGATGCTATCAGCTCAACCTGAAACAGCCCATCAAGTACTTAAACAGAAAGAGGATAAATAACACTACCGAGAGTCAAAACATGGTAACGATAGTACAAGTTATTGTCTGAGCCACCCAAGGTCAGACCTGGACTAACACACTCATCACCAACTGTAAAGCTGTATAGTTTTAAAACACAGCTGATGTCATCCACAGAAAATGACACACTCTGAGAAAAGAAATTGCTCACCAAGCCTTGCAGGATAAAAACTGAGCTGCTCTTCGCTTCTGTGGTTTCTTTGCTTCTAAGTCCCACCAGCAGCAGCTGTACTTGGCAGAGACAGTCCTCTCCACAAAGCCCTCTGCTTCTCGGAGGAGCAGCAGGGCCATTAAATCCTTCACCTGTGCCTCATCACCAGGGTACATATTAGCACAAAGTCGGGGAATGTAAGCACTGATGCTAATTGGTCTTAACGGTTTGGCTTGCATCTGCCTGGATTTTTGAGGAGGTCAGGAGAGCAGCTAACTTCAGAGCAGGAGCCACAACACAGCAAGGAGAGGATCTGGTGGGAACACCGGAGAAAGGATCCAGGAAGCATAGTTACCATGTTTATAATCTTTTCAGTGGCACACACTTGCCACACAAGTTCAGGAAAATGTTAGACTTGCCATTTCTACCTTCCTTTTCTCCTTCCCACAGATGATAAAAGGGTTTTCATACGAGCCTGGTGCATGTCAGTGTCATCTGTAAGGACCCTCACTCCTGGGTATTTACAAATGTTTTATTGCACAGCTGAAAAACATGAGAAGAAATAAATTAGAATGCATCTTGAGTGATAATGCACTCCCATAAGGCACTTTAGATACTTATAAGAATAATTTATAACTGCATTATGAAATCCCTTGTCCTTTAAAATTATGCTGATGCTGCAGAAAAATATAAATCAATACCACAGAGGGCTCTCAAAACGGCTGTTACTTAGAGTTTATGAGCACACTATGATGTCCAAGTTAAACGTGGGGGTTGCATGCCTACAAACCAGCAAGCTTCTTCCATTCTGTGGGCTTTGGGCTGTCAAATCAAATGCAGAAATAGCTTCAAAAAGGGTTCAGAAGATGCAGGCGCACCCCAAGAACCTGAGAAATTGTGCCTGCTCTGACAGATACAAAGCCATCTGAACTACTGAGGAGCAGGAAAGCTTTAACACGTGGAGGGTTACAGCTCCTGGTGACACAGAGCTGTGGGCAGCTGCCCAACTCATTATGCCCAGCCATCCTTTGAAGGCTATCATTTCGTGAAACAGAAACCAATACCCCACACGCTGCTACAAGCTGAGCCGGGGGGTTGTGGCACGACATCAGTGGCAAAGTGAAGACTGAAGGATACGTCAGCAGCCCCAGGCACAGCCAGTTCCTCTCGGCACAGGATAACACGCAGGTAGGAAGCACGGCATGGGTAGATCCTGCAAGATGAAGCACAGGAGGGGAGCTCCTAACACGATGCCTCCAGGTTAGTGATCTGGCTAGCGTCAGGGAGCCTGGGCTGCGGTCCCTCCGGGCTAGCACAAAGGCAGATGCTGCTGCTGGACACTCGCAACAGCCCCGCGTGGCCAAGCTGACATCATCTTACAAACACTACTTCCACTCAGAAATAACAGTAACTTAATACAAAAGCATTGTTTTATCACGAGAATATCACTGCAAGTTGCAAAGGAAATGCACCTTTAAGTGAAGCGTTTTAATATTCATCAACCCGAGGAATCTGTGTTAGCAATGGATTAAAAACGTTTTAACCACATCCGAAGGGATCACTGTTGTTCCAGTCTTTGGATTTCTTTGTTGCCCTATCAAGACACTACGCCGACCCGCTGGGCTTGTATCCCTCAATGCCCGAGCCTGGCTCCAGCCGCTTCCTCTCGCTGTCTAAGAAATTATCACAGGAGACTTCATGCAATTAGGCCTCAAAAATGGGGATGTCAGTCCTCCAGGGGAACTAAGCCTGCTTCATGAAAGCTACTTCAGCCTTTGCTTTCGCTGCACAAGGTGTTTTTTACCCTGAGGATTTATATCAAAGCAAGACACTAGTCAAGACACAGCAAGCCACTGTAGTTTTTACCTCTTTGTAGCTCATCAAGGTGAATGTCAGTGGAATAAAAAAAACCTCAGAGGTGACCAGGCACAGAGTTGGCCATCTAAAGTCACACACCTCGTACAAAAAGAAATAAAACCCCCACCCCTATGTTTTTAGTAAAAGCAAACCTGGTCTCTCTCAGCGACACGACTTCATTTGGAAATCGGCAACGGGAGCGTAATGAGCTGCACAAAGCCAGCCATCTCACACCTGGCCTTTTCTCCATGCAGACCAAAACCTCTCTTAAGATCCACAGCCTTTTTACAAACTGGCTGAACACTGCTCAGCCCAGGGATGCAGGACATTTCAGCCACCGTTTGCATTTTCCCCTTAGCTAGCCTAGCAAAGAGGTTTTTTTAAGGTGATGTTTCTCGGGGTAGTTCTAGAGTCTTCTGGGATTCAATATGCGCACTGCAAACTGCTGATCCTGCACACGAGAAATAACAGGGGGGGATGTGTAGGGATAATATTTGTACTGAATGTATGTTTTTCAAGAACGTACTTAAAAACCAGCTGTGTAAGCAAAATGAGTAAAGAAGTATAAGAAGTATCTCTGGTTAAGCCCAGCTCTGCAGCACGTGGGCTGGAGGGCAGCTTGAGAATGAGGTGGATGGTGGACAAAGGAAGTGTAAGGCTCTGGATAGGGCTCTCATTTTTCCTACGCCTTCCATTCTTGAACCTCTCTAATCTGTACAATCTCTCAGCTTGCAGAACAAACACAGGCCGTCTCCAAAATAAAAAGCCTGCAATGATATAACTGCTTTGCAAAAAAAAAAAACAAAACACCTTACTGAACCCAGGCATCTGCGTCTGTTACATTCAACCTACTTGGATATGAACCCTAGCAAGATGTGTTGTCTGAATCAAGATGATGCTTCTGTTTAAGCAGCCACCTCTTACTCAGCCCACAATGAAATGCCAAGACTGACAAGATTAGGGAGAGGAGACACCAGTCCTCACATCACCATGCTCTTTAGCATCTTCCTCTGAAAAACTTAAGGATTATTATTACTTGGGCAAAACATATCTTGCATTATTTGTTCTCATTGTGCAAAGCAGCAACAAATTGAGAGATGGAGTAGAACTGAGGCTTTCTAAAGGAATCAGCCTTGTAAAGCCTTCAAAGATTGCAGCTGACGGGGGGTATGTACCCACTGGATAAATGCAAGCCATTCCTAGGGAGGCACTCTGAGCACAAACAGTTCCATCTAGACAAAGAACTACACGTCTGATGGGCTGGACTCTCACACCATCTATTTCACAGGTAATTAATGCCCATGCTACTGCTGTTCATCTAGAGCATCCATCATTCCTTCAACTACCCTATAGGGTGGTGAGGCACAGGTTGCCCAGGGAAGCTGTGGCTGCCCCATCCCTGGAGGTGTTCAAGGCCAGGTTGGATGGGGCTTGGAGCAACCTGGTCCAGTGGGAGGTGTCCCTGCCCACAGCAGAGGGTCAGAACTGGATGGGCTTTAAGGTCCCATCCAACACAAACCATTCCATGATTCTGTGTTACTTAGGCATCTCAGAAAATGTGGTCTGATCCCTCCTTTTCCCTCCTGGATATGGCATTTACTCTGAACTGAAAACAAAGCAAAGCTCAACAGTTAACTTTTTGAATGACTGCAGGGTTTCTCTGCAGAGGTTTTATCCAAAACATTTCCTAAACATCTTCACTCAGCAAAAGAGGGCTGAGCTTTTGACTTGTGCTTTACATTTTTATTGTGTCTCTGAAATAGAGATACTATTAAAAAAAAAAAAGACAACTTTAATCCTTTTCTTCCCTAACTCTGTGTGCAGGGGAAACCACAGAAATAATTAGAACAAAAATTTACAGATATAAAACATATTTAATTTAATGTAGGGGTAAAGTTCTTCATTGCTGAACAACTGTGTTAACCCTGACATTTCCTTACCGTGGCTGATCCAAAAAAGCATCTGCAAGATTGTCCTTTCATTTTAGCCTGGATCTGAAACACCAGCGATACATAGGACATCAGCCTTTGTAAAATCTCCATCCTTTCTGGCTCTCACCAACAAGCAGAAATCATCAGAAAATAAGAAGGCAAATGAGAAATTGATTCTTGGCTGCACTACAATTAAGTTGTAGCTTTCCCTTAGCTTCCAGAGCTTTATTACCCAGATTTTATTTGATGAAATCAATTACACGGTACACTGGAGAGAAGTTAGTGAGTTGGCTTTGATATTGCTAATGCTCATCACTACAGGGTGGGTTTTGCCTGGCAGAGAATGCAGGAAGAAGGTGTGGTATTACATCTGATTTGTTTAGGCAGGAATGTGCCTCAGGATTCCAGGACAGAGAGGATGGGTGGAGAGAAGCTTCCACAAAGAGAGCAGAGGGCAGAGCTCCTCATGACCCTCACCCATGGCATCTGGGTGCAAATCCGTGCACAGTCGAACAGCAGCAGTGCTCATTTCCTAAGGGATTTTTCCAAAGCCTGCAGTACACAGGAGTTTTTTGACATTTTGAATGCTGGGAGGGGTGGGGAGATGTAGTATCTTCCAGAGCTTTTTGTTGTTTGTTTTTTTTTTTTTCCTTGATAGGTTAAATTTTGGCTGGTTGGGACACAGTTTAGTAGGCACAGTGGTGTCAGACTGATGATCGAACTTGATGATCTTAGAGGTCATTTCCAACCTTAACAATTCTATGAGTATTTGGTTTTATTATTACCAGTTCTAGTTAATAGAATACCGGCACTAGGATACTGCAAAAGGGTATGACAGAGCCAAATCTGCTTGTTGCAGCAGAGAGAAACTGCTTTCCTTTCTTCTCAAAATGGTGCATCACTCTAATCCAGCACCAAATGCTACAAAAGAAAAAAAAAAAAGGACGGACAGATTTTCACAGTTACTATTAACCTATCCTATCTTGAGATCCTTGGGAACTAATCACCTCTGGACAAGAAGCAGAGCCTTAGAGCACTTATTCAACAGAAGACAAATCAAAGGCGAGTCCAAAGGCTTTACCAGATATCAGACGGGGACAATTAGCTGCTAATGATTCTTGCTGCAAGGCGCACAGTCACATCGAGCTGCACACAAAGCTTAGAAACAGTGCTGGTGCCAGAGATAGGTGCCACCTCTCCTTTAAACTTCCTAACGCAGAGACTGCTAATAAAGCGGAGACCAGGGAGAGCAGCACACATACCTCACCCTGCAAGATGCCACATGGTTCTGATCCAGCAAATATACCTGTGAAACAGCTTTCTTGTGCCACTGGTGCTGGGTAATTTGATGGCCACCACGCATAACGTATTGCAGGATAATGCTGTTGGTGACACCGAGTCAATTGCAAAATCTGTAAGAGGGTCCAGGGATCCATCCTCAGCTGACTGGATCCAACACGTGGAAATCCTTTAAAAAGAGAAGAAATTGCTCAAATGTCCTGGTGCAAACCAAGTTTTTGGAGGCTCCTGGCACTGCTTGAGAAAGCAATGCATTTCCAGCAAAAGCAAAAACAAATGAGCAAAGTCAAACCCAAGGATTTGTTTGCTTTAAAGCAAAAAGAACCAACCCCCAGAAGTGAAACCTTATCTTGTGCTTCTAATGGGCTGGACGCCTGTCTTCACCTTGCTCGGAGACTTTCCTTCACCAAGGCTGTCTCTGGACAGTCTTCCTCTGGCCACACAGCAGGCTTTTCACACACCTCCTTGGCACCAGCCTTGAACCCAGCCTAAAAGTCAAACCGATGTTTAGATCCCTTCCTGCAAGATCTGAGCGAAGGCTGCTGAGTTTTACATCTCCAACACAGACACGGAGCCTAAATGTACCGTGAAGAGATCTGGAAACAGAGACACTTAGGGTTTCTATGAATGGACATTTATTTAACCTTAAACTCAACATCGGATTTCTGCCACACCTAAAGTAAACACTATCCATTAATGGAAGAAACATGGAATTTCTTTCACAAAAACAAACACACCAAACATTTAAAGGCTGCAGCCCTTAGCTTTCTGAGCATTGTTTCTAATAAGTTACACATATACACACTTTCAGGCATGGAAATGCACTAGGCTGCAAAAAAAATCACTGTTCCAGAGCTACGTAATTGTTTTCTCCAGCTTCCTAGAAGTGATGCTTAGTTCAGACTTCCCATATTAAGACAGATCAGGAAAGTTCCCATAGCCTGGCACTGCCTGGTCCCTGCACCAAGCAGCCTCACATCTTCCCAGGGTGTATGCAGAGATATGTGTTAGAGGATGAACCAAACAGACCAAGCAGGGCGTGGAGGGCAAGGCTAAGGTGGAGGAAATTTAGAAAAAAAGGAAAAAAAAATCAAAGCATCCTGACTGGGTTCCCAGCCGGTATCAAATACCAGCACTAGCTGGTTGCTAGTGGATATAGTCCATATGAAAAGAGGAGGTCTGGTTTCTGTAATTCACAGCAGGAGTGAATGGGCTAAGCCCCACAAATGAAATGACTGAAGCTGTCTCTGGGGAAGGTATTTGCAAGGCGAGCTGACTCTTCTTTCAACCCATCAGCAAGGGACACCTGCTTATCACCTGCACTTCTGCGCTGGCCAGGGACACCGTGTGACGTCCCACAGTGCCAGAGGCTGGTGCCTAAACACAAGCACTGGGCACCTGCACTTCTCTGACAGCAGAAAGTCAGACAAATCCCAATGGACTTCACCCATCCACAAGTGTTTTAACCTCATTTCACCCACCGCTGCAAATGGATCATCTTTAAAGTCCCTTCAAGCCCAAACCGTTCTATGATTTCCTGTTCCCAGGTTTCCCCACCATGTACACAATAGCATTTCTCAAGCCTCCCATTCTCCACGACCTTTCTGTTGTCCTACTCCCTCAAACTGTACATAGCAATATTACCCGTAAAATACAATCTCAGTCACATCTCCCAGGCCTATCTGCACCATGCAAAAATTCCTCATGCTAACATTAGACATGCTTGACTTAGCAAGGAAATGAAAACAAGCCACAGGAAAGAAGTGAGCTGGGGGAAGAGGTGAAGAAGAAATGCTAAGCCACTATGTCAAGTCACAGCCAGACACATCCCATTAGCTGTGTTTGAGGGTTCCTTGTATTTCATAGGAATGGTTGGACTCGATGATCCGGTGGGTCTCTTCCAACCTGGTGATTCTATGATTCTATGACTCGATGATCCAGTGGGTCTTTTCCAACCTGGTGATTCTATGATTTTATGAACAGCACCTCTGTAGCAAAGGAGGAATCCTGCATGCCCAGCCCTCCAGCACTTCAGGCTTTTCTGCTGGGCACAGATTCCTTTGAAGCATAGGCAGCCAGTGGCTGCACGTCCCTCAGCTCCGTGGCTCCACTGCTTTGCAACAGGAGAACCTGGAAACCACTGAAGGCTCGGTCCTGTAGAATCAGTGCTTTCCATGATGCTTCCCAAAGTTACTATGCAATTCCAGGAAAGAAGTTTGGATAAGAATTAATGACTTTTGTCTAGTACTGAAAAATTGGAAAGTTCTGCTAAATGCCATGAAAATTTGGGGTGGGTGGGGGATGGGACACAACACACAACTGTTTCCAAAACAAGCTTGTTTTCCCCTTCCTATCTCCTACACAAACGCCAGGAAAGATTCCAGCACTGATACAAGCAATTCTCTTACTCACCTCTTAAAAATGGCTGAAAGTGAGAAAATAAGTTCATTTTCTTTTCTCCTAACATCTCCTCAGCCCCCTTTTGTGCTTGAGGATCTCAGAAGAAAGCACAGAGGTGAAGGGAACACAGATAATTCCCTTTCAAGGTTGTGTACATTGAGGCACTGAACAGTTCCTGTGATTTACCCAAGCAGAACCAGAATCTCAACTTATTTGCATGGGAAATACTCCCTCCCAAATTAACCTAACCAGCTGAAAATATGCCTCTGTAGGGGGTAGGGGAGAACTGTCATTTAGTATATGTATATTTATATTTTCAAGCCCAAGGGGGCATAAGACTATTTTCAATACTCATTATGCCCATTTCATTAATGTATTTTTAATACTGTAATGTAGTTATTATTTTTTCATTGTTAATCCTCTTCATAGCCCACCTCCTCCAAGCACCCCTTCAGCAGAACATGAGCCGCAGCAGTGTAAACTACAACCAGAAGAGCTGGGATCCTGAACACACACATTGGGTGGCAACAGCAATTCTGCAGTGGTCCAAAAGGAAGAAAACACCAGTCTTTGCTCTTGGTAGGATAATTAATTGAGAAGCAAGGATGACTTCCTTCCCAGGACAGACTCTTTGCTTCCCGACACAAACTCAAAGGCTCTTACGTTAGTGGACTCTGCGTCAGTGGTTCCTAAGCTCTCTGGATCTCACGACACTGCCATGCCGTAGTCTTCAGCATAATATGAGAAGAAATAAAGTGACCACCTTTAAAAGAGCTCCACAAATTAAGGCCCTGGGAGAAGACACTCAAGAAAAATTAAAGGTCAGTTTTAAATCCACAAATATAATGAATTGCGCAGTTACAGATGAAACTCCCTCCTTAGCAGACTGGACCTTATTCAACCCTGCTACAAACCACCCAACAGATGAACCTGGCCCAGCCACGACTCAGATCTCCAGTCATAATGAAAGCTTGTCCATGGTTTGAACTCAGCAATAATTACCGTTGACAGGGGGAGATAAGATTTGAGTTTCAAAGAACAGAGTTTACTGGCATTTGTGTGCTTTCATGAGGGTTTGATTATTATTGTAATGCAGTTGTTTGTGGTTTAATTTAGTTGGGTTTGGGTTTTTTTTTAATTCCTCCTTAACGGTCACATTGAAAAGATAAAAGTTTATGTGCTCATGGCAGGAGCCAAAGGATGGCTGAAGTCCAACCTACCTCCACCCACCGCACTCATCCAATGTTCGAGAAGGGGGAAATCAGACAAATAGATGCTGTGGATAGTTTAGGACTGACTTGCCCCAGAATTTTTGGAAAAGGGAGAAGAACTCATTAGCCTAAAAGGAAAGTCAAAGGTAGTTCAGAGAGAGTTCTTTCAGGGGCCTAAAATAAGAAGCCAACAAAACTTCATGTGCTTCCCAGCAGGAAGCCTACAGTCATCCATAATACTGCTGGTAGCCCTCCATGCTTGGCAAGGTTCCCACCCAACCATCTGGAGCCCATCCATCGAGGTGCAGCTTTGAGGAAGGATACTGAGTGCCTGGCAAAGGTGTTCAGACAGCAGCTGAAAAGAGGGTTTTGGCTCCCAAGCTTCAGCACATTTTCACTTGACAGCAACTCAGGGTACATCTCTTCTGCAGACTGTACAGCTGCAGATGGCACAGGCAGCCCCAAGCTAACTTTAAGCTAACTAGCAGAGTCACTGCTGACAGCACCAGCGGAGTTCAGCATGTGTGCCAAAAGCCTCTTGAGAGGCTAAGCAAGCAGTTGGGCCATTTGCCCAAGTGGCTGCTGCATTTTTATAGGTACAAAAGCCAGTTAAAGCCAGTTCACCTCGTGTCTCCAGGAACCACAAAGCCACCCCAGCTCCGGCATCACAGAGGAATACCTGCATCACTTCTGTTCTCACCAGCGGACGTTTTGATCTTGCTGATGTCTTCAGCAGAGCTCCATCTGACTGAGGGCCAGGAGTTTGCTCTGCACCTCCGTCTCTCTTTTGAAGGCAGCAGCAATATTCACCCTCCTTGAAGGCTGTTAATGAGAGCATGTTCTCTTGTTAGGTGGAAGTACAGCTCTGAAGCCTCTGCCAGAGCTGTTCCAGACAATGCAGCCACAGGAGGTCTTTAAATAAGAGGAAAGAATCAAAGATAGGGAGTGACCTGGTCAAATCAGCTGGGGAAGAAGATGTAGGGGGGAGGTGGGAGAGAGCAAGCGCACTGGAAGCGTTGCAGTTTTCTTCCCATGTCCCTTGGACGGCAAATAGCAGTGGCATAAGAGTTCACAAGTGCTCTTGGTATTGGCAAAGATCTCACAGAAGGGTTTGCCACCTACACTGCCAGAAAACATGCCATCAGCGTAAGAGAAAAGCAAACTACAGAATAATGGAATGCATTTCTGTGTGGTATTCATCGCCTCTCCTGACACACACACACACTTGTACCCCCACAGCATTTTCTTGTCTGCAATTACAACCCTGGCTTGGCATTCACAAAGCATGTACCAATATCAGCCATTAAGTTAAACATACAGACCTTCCTTCTCTTATCCTAAAGTTAACCTGGAGAGCACCTTGCAGGAGAGGAGGGGAGCAGTGGGGTAAAAATAGGGGAAAAGAAAAGAAAGGGAAATAGGTTTTGCCATGAAGTCACCACTACAGCATGTAACAGCCAACCACTGAAGCATGAAAAGAAGGCCTAGGCTGAGCTGTTCCTCCCCAGCACACACCTACATGTTAAGATGAAGCTGCCACGGTGCTTGGCTGCCATGTCCTCCCTTCCAGCCCACTCCCATATCTCCTCCCCTTGAAAGTCCTCAAAGATACAACTCACCTGCCTTCAAGCAAGGCTCAGTCCTTTTTCACACACAGCTGCTCCTTAAGGCTTTTTCCTGTACTTTTTGCTATTTTATTCTTTGTTAACATCCTATAGGCACACTCTGTCCCCTTCTAAAAGCTCCCACAGTTCTCCAGCCTCCTTCTAGGAGCTACCACATACTCTTTGATGACCACGTTAAGCCAGAACCTAGGAAGCTTTTTTCTGCACGTCTGTACAGAACCCAATACGGTAACATGGCTTTTAAACCCTATTGCTTCCACTGAGACCACTAGCCAAAGACAAAGCAGAGACTTTTCTCTAAATAGAAGTCCTACAAGGATCCACTAACACAATTTAAATCACCTGGCAGAGGAGGCTGGGGGAGGGGGACGAGGAAAGCAAGACCCAGGGATGCACGAGGCAAGCCCTGTTAAAAAGATGTACCTATAGGCAGAACTCTGCCTCCTCCCAGAGCCTGAAATGGTACCAAACCCACAGCTGAATCATGTCTTATTTCAGATTTTCAGCCACTAGATCAAAGTACAAGGACACAGTTATAATCTGCAGTTTGACCTGCCCCAGATTTTTTGAACTACCCTGAAAAGCTACTGCAAGGACTTTAGGAAAAATAACCATCCCTTCCAATAACCCAGGAAAGCCAGGTTTTAATATTGTGTGCATTATGGACAAAACCTGGTTAGAGGGGAGGAAAGTCTTTCTAGTGGTGCAAGACCTTCTAAAAATGGGGAAAAATGGGGCATCACACCTACAGAACAAGACACTAATAAACTGACTACACACAGCTTCAAAGACATAAAGGAAGCATGGGGAGACTTGATTTTTATGAAGAAATTAGTAATGGTTTAGTACAGACCTAAAGAAATAGCTCCTGGGGCCAAACCACCAAACCAGGACTACTTAAATCCACCACAGCTTACGAAACCTTGCAGAGCAGCACTCGGACCTGCTGCTGAGCACAGGATGATCCAGCCTCTGCCACATCCTCCCCTTTACAGCTTTAAAGTGCCATCCAAGCGCAGCTTTTTGCCTGCTGCTCGATGCTTTCAGATCCTTGACCTGGTAACGATATCACATCTGCTAGCTATTATCAGAAGAGGAGAAAGGCTCTCCAATTCCTTGCTTCCCCCCCAATATGCAAGCCAGTGTGAACCCAGCACAGCACAGTGTTGTGTCTGTGAGAGCTGAAAGCTAACAGGTTATAATTCAAACAAATCAGATCTAATCATCCTTATCAGAAGAGTGATAAAATCAGCAAAATTGAGACGCTACGATAACACAAGCTCAGGGTGGGTATTTGGCAATGAACACAGAAAGCAAACACCTTTGAAGAGCTTTTTTTCACCCCAACAGACCTCCCAACCCACAAAGGACATCAGATCACAGTGGGGCATTGATAAAGATTGATGTCTGTGCAGGCTCTTGCAATTATCTGCAGACCTAAAAATGTTATTTCCCAAATTCTGCCGTTAGAAGAGAGGCATGAGACACAGAGGGCTGCGTTCCAGAGTCCACTGTGGCTTCTAAAGTCTGGACAAAGTTGTCACTAAGCCACTAGAGATAGACTAACACCACACTGACCAGACACTTCATAGGTACGATGACATCTAAACAAAACTCTAAGAACAATCTAGGTATTGTGGAGGTGTCTTATTTTCTTCACGTGCAGCTCCCCAGCTCGGATCTGGACACTGGCAGAAGCATACAACTAGAAATGAGGTTTTCAGAGACCAGGACACCACTTTAGAGGACAAAACAGACCTGGATGTTCAGAAAAGCACAGTGGAGCTGTAAGTGTCCATCCTATGTCTGCATGTCTCATAGAATCCTAGAATGGTTTGGGTTGGAAGGATCCTTAAAGATCATCCAGTTCCAACACCCCTGCCATGAGCAATGACACCTCCCACTGGATCAGGTTGCTCAAAGCCCCATCCAACCTGGCCTTGGACACCTCCAGGGATGGGGCAGCCATGACTTCTCTCAACAACCTGGTACAGGGCCTCATCACCCACACAAGAAAACATTTCTTCCTAAAATCTCATCTCAATCTCCCCTCTTTCAGTTTAAAACCATTCCTGCTTGTCTTATCCCTGCAATCCATGATAAAGAGCCCCTCCACAGCTTTTCTGCAGCCCCTTTCAGCGCTGAAAGGCTGCTATGTGGTCTTCCCAGTACCTTCTCTTCTCCAGGGTGAAAAACCTCAACTTTCTCAACCTCTCCTTGTATGGGAGGTGCTTCAGCCCTTGGATCATCTCCATGTCCTCCCTGCGGACTTGCTCCAACAGATCTATGTCATTATTTTAAGGAGTATCCCACACTGGGCTCTCTCTGCCTGGTCAGCAAGCCACCACCAGCCCCTGATCCCAAATCAGCCAGCTCGATGCTGCTGTACCATAATGGGAACGGTCCCTGGCAGGGTTCCTGCCTTGAGCTGTCTGTACTTTCTGAAGCAGGGTGGTGAATAAGTTTTTTCTGGTTAGTTCAGCTCCAGAGGAACCACCTGGAGTCCTTGACCAGCTAAAGGAGAACCTCTGCCCTCGTATGACTCACCTTCCCATTGCAGAAGAGCCTGAGAAGAATTTAGGGGAAGAGCATTTCCCAGGATGAGGAGTACATGAGTACGCAGATGGACAGGGAACTTCCTGACACACACCCGTAACTGTCTGTTAGTCACGACGGCTGCCGAGCCCTGACCTCCCTCCAGCGAGCGTGACGCAAAACAAAGCTCCACTTACCGATTTCAACACTAGCAGTGAATGTCACGCAGCAATGGAAAAATAAGGGTTGGAAAAGACCTAGGAAGGTCACCTAGTCCAGCTCTGTGCCCTGTGGAAGAGTCAGCGCTGTATTATCTGCATCAGACACACATCTAACCTATTCTGAAAGACCTCTGGTGATAAAAGAAACATATTCTAGGCTTTTGCTATTTATATCTTGAATTTGAGTACTACTTGAAGAATGAAGGGCATAGAGGGGAATAGCTACATAATAGCTGAATAGAAATGCTACAGGACTAGGGAGGAATAGATAAAGGTATCTCAACCATACATCAGTGTATAATGTAAGGACGGGACCAGCAGCAACGTAACGAGGGGGTGAGAGCAAAGTGCCCCAGCTGATCCGGACAGGCCAGCTGGCAGGGTTGGAACATCTGGAAGAGCTGGCAGGGACCAACCCTCCCACACTGCAACGTGCAGGTACAGACCTCGGCGCTGCCTGGATCTGCCCTGCCTCCTGCAGAAGCTGGTCTGACAACCTTCTTTGGGATTAAAAAAAACAGATAAGCAAAAAAATAAAGCAGCGTTCTCAGCTGCAGAGGAGAGGGTGTCTCGGCACGATGAGGGTCTGGGTGTATTTACACAAACGCACAGACTGTCGAAAAGCACAGTGGAAACGCTTTGCACAAAATCCCATTAGCAAATAACGGGATTTCTGGGAGCACCATCTGTGCACCACATTGAACACTCACCCCAGAGCACGGAGACTAAAGCACGTTGCATATAGAAACCCACACAAAAGAATATACAATAATACACAAAGGCAGGGAGAGCGCATATAGGATGGGGAAGAAGCCAGAAGAGACGTTTTCCTCCTCAGCCTCACAATACCCAAATCCCATTCCCTCCACAGCCTCCCCACAACAATTCCTGAGGCACCTCACGTCCCTTCTGTGCCTGCTGTGAGGCCTCGTGGTGTTGCCACAGAAGGGGGAAGAAGCTTTGTCTTGAATGAGAATCAGCTGGCAAACCAAAATCATTCAGTACAAGGTGATGCAGAGCTTTAATGTTGGAAATATTTCTTTCCTTCAGGTGTTTTCCAAGAAGGTCTTCCAAATTCCTAAGCCAAGGAGTTACCTTGAAAAGGCTCCATCTCATCTGTGAGTTTCTCTAGCTCCACCTAAGCAGAAAGGTCCCTGGGAAATGTCCTGGAGTAGCAATACTAGGGTAACTCTGGAACAACGCAAGAGAGGATTCAGAATGAGTGGGTTTTGGAAAGGAAAACAAACCCAACTGTACAATCAGCAGCTTGAATGAGCCATCTCCAGTGACTCTCAAGCACCTTTTCTCCTCCATGCTTCCAAATGTCTCCCTTTTTGTCCGCCCTCCCAAGGGCTCTTCACCAGCATCCTCCAAAACAGCTATTACTGCAATTAATTTATTTGCATATCCCCAAAGCCCCATCATTAGTGCAACACAGCCAAGCGTGCAAGTGTTTAATAATATCAATCAACAATTATTCATAACATCCCGCTTCAGCAGACCTAAATATAGAGACAAGCATTCATGTGAAAACAAAAAGGAGAGGGGGAAAAGCTAAACAAAAGAATTAATTTAGAGCAGAATTAGGATCATGAAAACAAGACAGCCAAGAGACAACGTCAGATGTCTCGCTCCCAGCTCATATGCAGCTCTTCTAACCTGCCAGCTCTCAGTTACTCGGCTAGCTGCAACTCAGTAAAGTGATTTTCTCCTTGCAGTAAATAGCCAGCGAGTCGCAGTCAGCATGTACGCAGTGGGGTAGAAGACGCAAGTGGCAAGAGACGACGTTCACAGCCCGCTGGCCCCAGTTCAGAAAAGCACTTCAGCAAAAGCTCAAGAGTCTTCTTTCAGGACAATGCTTAAGCACATGCTGAAATTTAAGTATGTGCTTAAATCCTGCTCCTCCTCAGGCCAGGCACTAATAAAAGGGAAAGGCTACTATCCAGTTTTCCAGGCACTTTCAGCAATCAAGTTGCACTTCTTAGGGACCACATGCTCTTCCCTTACCTCTGGATTTGGAGCCAAAGCCCATTTGCTTAATACGTGATCCCTTCAGGATACCAGTGATCCTTTCACGCGGGGATAGGAGAGCACCTCGCACCAACTCTGGAGCCCAGAGGTACCATCAGCGTGGAAAGAGCATAAAACAACACAGGCCAATGGGAAAACTAGCATCAAAGCTGCTCTTTTTAAACAACCCAAAACTAAACTAGACCTTCACCAGGGCACCCAGGACCCTGCTCATGAGACAGGCGATGCAGTGAGGGAACCACATCTAACTAAGACATAGATCTAAAGAACCTGTGCTCCTGAAATCTGCCACATTTCACACATCTGGAGGGAGACACAACAGTCATGACTCGGCCCTCCCTTCCCTGTGATGCAGTACCCAAAACTGATACATTTGCCATTTCTTGGGGTGCTCTCTCCTTTTGTAATAGGACTTCCTTCCCACTAGTGCAGGAACGAGCTGGTCCACAACCTGTCCACACACTACACTCACCCAGGACCAGGGGATTCTGCTGCTGTGGGAGAGTGAAGATCTGGACAAGGAACTTTGCCACAATGTACCATCCCAGCCACGTGTCAGATTACGTTAACGTAATTAACAGATCCATTAACACGCACGCTGATCAAGTAAAGAGAACAGCAGCTTGCTCTGAAAAGCAAAATTGAGGCATTCAGCTACTCCTCTAGTGTAAACATACAGAGTACAGGGCCACAAAAGGCAGTAAGTTAGTTTGCACCATTGGAGGATCAGGCATGGCCATGGTGATACAAAGCCTTGCTGCAAGTTACAGCTTCTCATGGAGGAGTCCTGCCCTGAGAACACAACTTATTTATCAATTAGGGGTCAATAGGTGCTTCCCACTCTCTTGGATATGGCCAGACAGATGGTGTGGCAGGGATGTCTTCAGCCTTCATCACTGACTACATCCCAAATGTCTGGCAGTGCCCTGGGCTGTGGCTCCAAAGCCATCAGAATCTTCCTTCATCCTCACCGGAGGACGCATCCCAAGGTCCATCAGCACAATCATAGGGCAGCAAATGGTCCAGAAAAACAGAAGGCAGCAGAAAGAAGGATCTGTCAGTCAAGATGAATGTCCTTGCAAGCTTGGGCAAGAAGCAGCTCTGCCCTTGTATCTCACCCTCTGGCAATAAGACAAGCTCTCCAGCATACATTTCCCTCCTCTTTGGCTCCATCGATCCTGCAGCTACCACAGAGCTGTATTCCAACTCTGTAAATCACACCAGCTTAAGAAGGAGGACACCCCACTTCCCAGTTCGGTGCCCAAGGCTCATTCTGAAAGCAACAACCAGCTACCAACTCCAGACTAAACAAAGCTTTTTTCTTTTTTTCCCACTGCTCACAGTCTGAACTCCTTAACTAGAGCCTCATCCAGCATGAAATCTGCTATTCCCATTTCTTGCATTGCCCTCCCTCCATCCATGCTGATGCTGGGGGAGATATTGCACCCTGACAGGAGGAAGGAGTAAAACCCAATGTCTTGTTAGCAGTATTCTTAATAGAAAAAGGAATAAATAACATTTTAAAGCTCCCTTGCTTCTTGTTGGCCTTCTAACTTCCCCCACCGCCTGTAACCACACACAACATGCCAGAAGCTGTGCCCAAGAAATGAACTGCCGGAAGCAGGAGCAGGAAGCAAAGCAAACTACGACTGTAGCAAACCACCTCAAAAAGGCTTCGGTTTTCTCAGAATCTCTTGAAAGGAAACTTGCCACTCACAGATTTTCACCTCTTACCAGTTTTAAAAGAAATACTAGTCTGATTGTCTCCATTTCTGGAAGGCAGAGTCTAAAAGTAAAACAGAAATAGGAAGTATAAATGCTTCCTTAAAACCATATACGGTTTCTTTGTGAAAATACCTCACAGCTTTCACTGCCTCCCAAGAGCAACTGATAGGTTTTAGGGGTAAACTTATACACTAGTACCTACAACGCTGGTTTTGCAGGATAACAGGGAAGGAGAAATCCGGAAGAGATCTATGTGTACAGGGCTGAAGACTTAAAGAGAGGTTTGCCTGGAGGCAAGCATCTCCTAACTGCTCTAATCACCATGAAAGGTCATCAGGAACACCTCCCTGTGCAAGTTAAAAAATTTCATGTAAGCATTTCACGTGGTTAGTGCAGCTTTTGTGAATGCAGCAAAGCTCTGACATTGAGCCATAGGAGACTGTATCAGCAAATAGGCATTTTTCTCAGGAAGCGCATGCAAAAGAGAGCTGAGGACATTAAGCCCTTTCCAGTTCCTTGCTATCTGGCTCTTAAACGTGACCATTAAAAAATAAAAATTGTTCAAACCCACCAAAAAACTAGATAAAAGGGAAAGGCTCCACATGCAAGATTTGTCAATGTCAGAGCCACGTCCTGAAAGGAGTACAGAAGAGTTCAGTCTGCAAATATGATTGGATTTAAGAACCAATTTTTTCCCTGGTGGTGCCTGTTGAGAGGTTACGTATCCCACCTCCAACCCAGGAGAAACCTGTGCCCTCGGTGCTCCAGCAAGGGTGGGCTCATGCCAGCTCTCCTGCCCATGGTGCCTATGGAGTGGCACCCTCCGGCAGCTGGTTAACAACACGCACACTACGAGACGCTTGCTCCTTGGTCCAGGGACAGCGTGTGCTCCTCTCACATGCAGACATTGACGCACGCCAACGTGCTGGTCTGCATATTTTGTGTGTGTGGCTTAATTAAAAGCAGATGCAAAGGGTGGTTTGTATGAATGCTTATCCTTAGGTGCGTCTCTCCCTGAGGCCCTGCTTGTAGGCTGTGGCCAAGGAGTGAAAGGATGAGGAATGATTCCCTCTCCAAGGGCTTATGGGTCTCTCTGCAGCTCCATCCCACATGTGAAGCAGTGTCTTCTCTCCTAAGGCACCCTTAACAGCCCAGGGAATGAAGGAGGACATGTAAGATGCTCAGAGAAAGGAATCCTTCAAATTCTGCCCTCTGTACAACATTTGGGGCTGCCGAGGAGCTGGCCACGTCTGTTGTGGAAGGATGAAGCCATGGCATGTGCAGGTCGGGCCACCTGGTTTAACCTGGTTCAGATAAAATGATTATTTTGGGGCTGGATTTCTTCCTTTACAGTCCCAGAACTCATTTTGAGGGGCAGGGAGGAAGCCTTTGACCCATTAAGTGCCTTTGTAAAGGACTCACTGTTGGCATCTGACTCTCTTGGTAAGACAAATACACAATAATTTAGCCTGGAAGGGACCTTTGGAGGCCATCTGGTCCAATTCTCTGCTTAAAGCAGCAGTAAATAAATCACAGCATGTTTCCTCTGCTCATGCAGCCAAAGGTACAGGTGGGGGATGCATAAGGACCAGGGAAGTACGCAAGGGACCTCAACACATCGAAGATCTCTCCTGCTCTGAACACCATGGAAAACAAGCCTGCTACCTAAGAAGAGGCTACTAAACCAGACGTTGCCCTGACTGACCACCTCAAGTCTCTGACATCTCATTCCAAAGCCTGGTAGGGTTTCCTCTGTCAAAAGAGACTCATCTAAAAAGCAGGTTTTAGCCCCCAGGTCCCAACCAAAGAAACGTTCTGGTGTGTAGAAGGTGCATAACTGATCTGTACCTGCAGAAACACATCTGACTTTTCCCCTCTCTTCCAAGGTATTGGTGGTATTAGCATGCACCTTGTAAGACAGTTATGTCCCAGCAAGCATCTACCTGATTTTATTTACCCTACGAGGCCAGCCTGGGAGGAGCTGTAACTGCAGCCTCAAAGGTGTTACACCACCATACACTAGTGTCAGACAAGAAAATGCTGCAAAATCTCTGTCTAGCTGAGAAAATCCACCTGTTTTATGCTTTGATCTTGATACAGGAAGCGGAAAAGCCCCATGCACCCTTCCTCAAACTCAGGCAGATTGTTTTACTGTGCTTACTCCCAGTTACAGCCCTGCAATAGTTACGAGCTGTTTTCTCCCTGGCATTTTTATTTCATCTCATCATACCAAAAGCAGAGTCAGGCCTGGAAATTAAATTGCAGCCACCGGTTTCATTCATAAATTTGGCTGCATCCTTTGCACAGTGAACTATTGTTGTTATTTCTCACCATTTACTACCTCGAAGCCAGAGAGTATTGTTTTTATTGCTATTGTGAGAACAAGAGCAGGGAAGAAAAATAATCTTGAGCTTCCCTTCCCCTCCCAATAAAATATAATAGGAAAAAAAAACAGAGCGGATGTCAGATTCTCAAAGATTTTTTTATTTTTTTTAGCTATCTACAGGAGCTCAGCTTGGTGATGCAGGTTTTAGAGTCTGAATTTTATCAATGGGCTGTGTTGGGTCTGTTTGAAAGGACAGCAGGTGTTCAAACAATAAACCCAGGCTACCTCTGCATCTGGGCTACAAAAGCCATCACTGTGTTTACAAGAAACAGGATAATCAAGAAAACATCCTGCCACAGGCACCTAAAAAACTGCAGCCCCTTGTTATTCATTTTTCTCTCACACTGCACCGTTTATTTATAGCGTAAGAAGTTGAACCGGGAGGAGGAAAATAATAAAATAAGAAGTTTCACACTCATTTCCATGCAGAAGTGACGCACGTGCAACGTGGAAGGGACTGACAGCCAGACACTTGGCTGGTATTGTTCCTTCAGCTCTAGGTGGGACATCGTTAACCCTTGAGCTCTTGCTGTAACTCATGAATTCACCAGGCATATTTTGTTGGGTTTGCTTTATTCATGCAACTACATCAACTGAACTTAAGTCATTCTGGGACTCTCCAGGTGGAAATTGAGTACCATATACTGAATGCAATGTCCCTGGAGCAATTATGTGCACATAACACAGTGCAATTATGGGAACAGCATGATGGCAATTGCTCATCCATCTTAGCTTTCAGCACTTACAGCTGGATCTTGATGGGCAGCAGAGTAAAAGAGAGGCTCTTCCAGAGCTTAGAGAGGATGCAAAGGGTCTTCGTCCAACAAGCTTTCTGAAAAAAACTATTTCCCTCCATAAACAGCATTGGCTGCCCAGCCTCCAGCGTCAGAATACAAAGTACATAAAGAACTTCTGCAGAACCAAAGGTTGCCACCAAATCACTGTATTGCCACCAAATCACTGTATTGCCACCTTGCAAAATCACTGTATTTTGGGGCTACTTTCTGTTGACATTTTGTTCTACTTCCTTCTTTTCAGCATAAAGCAGGATGCATCCAATTTAGCAAGAGCCTTTTTCTATTTTTAATTGAATTAGTTTTCATTAAAGATGGACCAAAATGAAACCTCTCAGACATTTCTCACCATCCTCAGCAATAATTTGGGAAGCTCCTTTCCGGACTAATGTTTTATGACTCAGGTCATCCCTATGTCCACCAAAATTAAGTATTGTCTCCCTTCCCTGTTTTAATTATTTTGCTTCTGGAAGCCTTCAAAACACACCCTGCAGAGAAATGTAGGGAAAAGAGAGCTGAGCTGCTCAGCTGCTCAACGAGTTTGACTTCCTTGCTTTTGAATTAAATTAAAGAGGATTAACTCAACAGGTGCTTTACTGGAGAGTGGGAGGGAAACCAAAACAAAACACAAGGAAACAACAGCCTACATGCACAAATAACAGATGAACTTCTCTTCTGGGCAACGAACTGCTAAAGCAGATGGCTGACATCCCCTTCTCCATTAGGCCCAAGCCACTCTCAGTTGCTTAGTTTAAAGACATCATAGAGCCTTTAAGGATGGAAAAGACCTCTAAGATCATCCAGTCAACTGTCAGCTTGACACCATGCCTACTAAACCATGTCACAAAGTACAATGTCTACACTTTTTTTAAACACCTCTAGGGAAGCAGACCCCACCACTTCCCCAAGCAGCTTGTTCCAATGCTTCACCACTCTTTCAGGAAAGAAATTTTCTCTAATATCCAATCTAAACCTCCCCTAACACAGCATGAGGACACCAAGTCCTGGAGCTCAAAAGCTTCCCTTCAGTCAAACACTGGCTCTGGAAGAGGATCTGCCTGATCCAGATTTGACTCCTGAAGGGTTGAGCTGTCTCCTCTGCCCCTTACTCAGGGTCTTATCTACCCTGGTCAACCTCAGACGCACCAACTCCCCAGCTGGAAAGCAAAGGAGTTTCCAACAACCTCTCCATCTTATGCATTGAGTAGGATGGCTAAAGCCAAGACTGCCGCCCCATAAATCCATGGTAACACCTCACAGCTATACTTTCTGCCAAGAACAGAAAGACCATCAAACAGCACACAAGAAACCTGACCACGTCAGAGACCAGCATCTTTGTTCCTTTTCTCGCACGGAAAGAAAGTAGCACTTTGCTCTTCTGAGTTCTCACTGACACAGAGCTCCCCAGCAGGCTGGTCCCACCAAACCTACCCGTTCACCGCAGCACAAGACATGGAGTCTCAGGTCAGCTAAAATTCTGCTGAAATGGAAAGGAACAGATAGTGGCTGATATTACGCAGCATTTTCTCCTCCTTGCTTGAAAATGTGAGCATTTTTGAAGTTTTTGGTGATTAATATGCACACATAGCCAGTATTAAGTCAAAGTTTTGGTCACTTTTCCATAAAAATCATAGGAGAAACATACACAACATTTTAAATCACTGTCTGGAGAGCCTGTAAAATGAGTAAATTATATAGGGATCTGTTTATCTTAAAAGAACTAAAATGGGTCTGTCCAGAAGTGCCGTTTCAAACATTATATTGAATAAATCTTCACATTACACAACCAAAAGAAATGCTACTTATTTCCAATATTTGTTTTGCAGGATGATATAGGAGTGACCTTTGCTCTCCTAAGTGACTAAAACTTGACACAATGTTTGCGTTAATTTATTAAAAATTTTCTAGCTGAAGCCAAATGCTCAAGCCAACCAATTTTCTAAAACCTCTGCTAACAAACTATTTGGATAATTGCCAGAATCCCAAGTCCAATCCCTTTTTCTATTTCTTTCTCACCAAAATACCCATCTGGTTCATGTTAATTGTCAATCCATATTGATGGTGAGATTGATGCTGGTAGACAATCTTTAGGAACAGCATCCTAGATAATTAAATAGCAAAATGCCAATGAAGAATTGTCAATACAGAATAAAATTGATGCGCTCCCCGATGCTTCCTAATGATAGAGTGCTGATGCTATTTGAGCCAGCTTCTTTTGAAAGCTTTAATGTTATTGAACAACATCATTTCAGGAGAGACGATTTGGGGTTTTACTTTTTAACAAAGAGAGAACTGGAGTGTGGCATAGCATTTAATATCTGGCTGAGATTTAAAACACACGCTCCTTGTGAAGTATGACATTTTATACCTGAAACCACAGGAACATTTCACACATTTAAGTGATAGAGAGAAAATTGTTCAAATTAGATTTGAACTTTATACCTTCTAATTCTGCTCCAATCCTCCTCCTCCGTCTACCATGCTTGGGCCTGATGAACATGCTGGTGTTATATCAAAGCCTAACTGACCTGAGAGCCGACAAATCCCCTTCACTTAGCCTTGAAGTAAGCAGCAAACCGCCTGTAGATCTGGTAGTTAACATGAACTGGCAAAATATCTCAGCGTCAGATTGGAAGACTAAATGAACTGGTCGGTGCAGCCCAGCTGGCAGAGCCACCCCTCCTGGGTGTCAGCACGATCTGGAAGCCACCACTGAAGCCACAAGGCAGACCAAAGTCCCCAGCTTGTAGCAAAGAGACACCCAGAGCTCCTTTATGCACTTTAATTCAAGTCTAAAGGAAAACCAAACACCCACCTGCAAGGAAGCCCTGAGCAACATCTCCCCAACCTTCCCATCAGAGGTCCTACTTCTCACTTTCCTGGCCTCACAGTTCTGCTGCACAACTCAAATGCAACCAGGTCCTCATCTGGGAGCTATTGCCGTGCTGTCACAACCACTGTTCCTTGCAGGAGAGCTCCTCTGTCAAGCCCTCCAGGATGAGAGTGATAGAGGTGCTCCAGAGTAGTGCTATGGAGCAAGGTGGCTTATAGCATGAGAGTGAAAAACAAAGCAAATTCCACTCTCCTGGCACTTCTTCACAACCCCAGCTTCATCCAGCTCATTAGTAGCATCCAAACAGGCCCCTTGACTAACCCCTCCTGCGAGCAACAGAGGCCTTGCAAAGCACATTACATCCTATATACCAAGGAGGTGCAACAGGTATCTCACGCCTCTCCCCGTGCCCAAACAAACAAGAGGGTCCTTGACTCCCAAGTGGTGGCCCAAAGCCTCAAGCCCATCAGTCCTGCTGATGGAGGAAGCCCTAACCCACAGCTTCTCCCTTTGCATCTCCTTTGGGCCAGCAACATGCAAACAACCCCCACCTTCCATCCTGTGCCTTGAGGGACAATCCAGACCTTTGTAAGAACTTTGAAATATGAGTTGCAAAGGCAGAACGTTTTTCCTGTTATGTTCCTTGCTTTACTTAAGCCCCTACTCAATAAGAGACAGGTGCACTCAGCTCTTTGCCAGGGATCTGCACATAGAGGAACGAGGCCCTCTAGTTTTACATGTTATCTCTTCATACACTCACTAGTCACCTCTTAAGCTCATAATAAGAAACTTTCCTGAAAAACGCTGGCACCTGGTTTCCAAGGAAGCAGAACTTTTAAGCTTGCGTTTGCAAGAGCCTAAGAACTGCAGATGCCAAAAGGAACAGGCTGTATAAAACCCATCACTTATTCTCACTGGATAGATTAAGTAACAGTTTTATTTTTTAAAGCAACGTGATCTGGATGAGGAAGTAGCTATTGATGCTATGCAAAAAAATATATAACGTGGAACAACAGATACAAATCCCTTTAATCTCTGCTGGTACCTGGAGATCTCAGATGATTTGGTGACTGCAGGGATTAGAGGAGATGTGTGATCCTGGCCTGCAGAGGCTGAGATCCTTCACTGTGTTGACTGACTGCCAACAGTCTGCTGGACCTCAGTTGCAGCTGGGACTGTGGTGCTCCAGGGGAAGAGACGAGAAGGGAAAGAAGGGAAAGAAAAGGAGAAGAAAGCTTGAGGTAGGGATGGAGAGTGACTTATGAACCTGAAGTGTTGGTGCAGCCACAGCAGAAAATCCCAGTGCAGTCCTCTGTCTGAACAGCCCAGGCAAACCTGTCTCCTCTCACTCCAAACTACCTGCCAGCTCAAGGATTCAACTGGAAGCCTACAGCAAATCCAAATGCCTCACACTCCCCAGCTTCTCTTTATAAATGTGTATTTTCTTAAGCTAAACCAATTACTTATTCTCCTTTGTACACTACTCCCATTTCAGCTACAAAGCAGGCTCCTTTCCCATGAAGGAAACCATCAACTCTGCTTATTTCATAATTAATTTTACTGCATGACTTTTCCCAGCAATGCGATTCCCTGTTTTGTTTGAAGTTCCCTGCAAACTAATGAAAACAAAAAGCCCCTCAGTTTGTGTACAAGCTCCCTGCGCACATTCACACACATCACTTTTTTGTGGCTTAATTTCCCATTTTTGAAAGGAAGACATTTGCTTTCCTCCAGCTTTTTTTTTTGGTTGGGGGTGGAGGAGGAGTGGAGGGAAGTAAGCAACAAGCATTATTTCATCTTTAATACAGTTTCCAGCACAATAAAGGGCATCCTTTGCACCGTGGGAATAAGGTGCTAATAGAGGGCAATAAATTCAGATTAATAATTAACATCCACATCATGTCAAGCAATCTTTTTGCTCTCAAATGTTTCAGAAAGCTTTCCACTTTTTTCTTTCAAACACATGCAATGGGTTTCACAGCTATTAAGCTCAGAAGCTATTTCTGAGTAATGCGTCACAGAATAAAAGAAGAAGTAATCTATTCTGACTCCAGTTCCTGAATTTACTTATTGAATTGCACACGTTATTCTGTTCCTCATGGAGATTTGGGAATAGTATCTTGAGGTCTATGGGAAAACATATATTGCTTAGGGGTCATGGTCCTTTAAACCACAGACGCTGATGGAGACAGCACTGCTGGGACTCTGCGGGTAATACTCTTGGCTGAAGAAGAATCAATCATGAAAAAAAGTGATGTACAAATAGCTGGATTAATGAAATAAAAATGTGATGTTTCCATCCGGGCTGTGAAATCTTGGTTACAGCACTGAATAAGAAAAAAACTCAATTTACTTACTGCTTTTGAGATTCCTCGCTGACCTCGAGGTGGATGAGAATCAGTCACTGAAAGGAAGCAGAAAAATCTGATGTAAGCCACAACAGCATGAAAAGCCACTTCCAAATTAATGCAGCTAAATAAAGCTGATTTCACACCATTTTCTGACTCCCCTAAAGAAAACAGGTACTCAAGCTCAGTTACTCCTGAAAAATACCCACCCATCCAATACATCAAAAGAAATCACATAGCTCAAAACCAGGATGCTTTCGATGCTTTTTACTATGAGTTTGATCCTACAGGGTTCAGCTTTTTAAGCTTTTCCTCCAAAACCAGGCAGGATAGGAACTTTATTTCAAAAACTTGATAGCCAAGAGTCTCACCTAATTATACAAAAGCTGGGGCTTCAAAGATGGGGGGGGAGGAAAGGCAGAGGAATACAGACACCCAGAGATTTATGGCAAAAAACACGATCACTGACTAAACTCTTACTCTCCCAAATTTTTTCCCTTCTCTGCTCACTCCGCAGAGGAGTGCATTTTTTCCTCCAAAAAATGTGATATCCTGTAATCCTGTCTTGAAAGCTTGGTTTTTTCCTTTTATAAAAAAGGAGCCTCTTTATGTTTTGCAAAGGATGCTTCTCGCTTTGCACACAGGCAATAAATTAAAACAATTATATTTAAAAAGTTTAGTTTCTCTGCCAGCTAGACAGCGTTTACAAGGAGGCAAGACAGCTGTATCGCCCTCGAAGCCAGCCTCCTACCAAAACAGAGCTCAGGAATAACAGCCGTAGTTTTACAGGCTGAACCAGAATGTGCTCCTGGTTCCCCCAGTGCTGATTCTTTTTTAAATTTAAAAGAAGGGAATAAAAGGGGGGGAGCAAATAAAAGGAGGACATTTTCGAGTGATGCAGCGCCAACAAAAGGTGGGATGCAGGGACATGGCGCTTCCCAGCTGTCCTTGATGTACACAGATGTGCTCTCTTTGGGGATGCAACTGATGGAGGGAATAAGCACAGGCAGGTTTCCAGCTGCTCTAAGAGGGGAAAAAAATAACAACCAATAATAACCTGGTTTTTAGGTAGTGAAAGAATGGAAAGTGGCTAGAAATGTGCCTCAATAGGTACTCAGGGGAAAGGGAAAAGGAAAGAGAGGGGAGGGGGAGGAAAATGCAAATGTTATTAGGGCAACATCCTAGGTGAATAAATACAGAAAGAAAAAGAAAAAAAACAGATGGAAAAGAGAAAAAAAAGGGAAAGAGAAAAAAAAGGAAAGAGAAAAAAAGGAAAAGAGAAAAAAGGAAAAGAGAAAAAAAGGAAAAGAGAAAAAAAGGAAAAGAGAAAAAAGGAAAAGAGAAAAAAGGAAAAGAGAAAAAAGGGATAAAGGGAAATAAAAAGGGGGAGAGATAAGGAAAACAAAAGGGGGAGAAAGGAAAACAAAGGGGGAACAAAAAAACAGAAGAGGGGAGGGAAGGGGAAGAGAAGAAGGGGAAGAGAAGAAGGGGAAGAGAAGAAGGGGAAGAGAAGAAGGGGAAGAGAAGAAGGGGAAGAGAAGAAGGGGAAGAGAAGAAGGGGAAGAGAAGAAGGGGAAGAGAAGAAGGGGAAGAGAAGAAGGGGAAGAGAAGAAGGGGAAGAGAAGAAGGGGAAGAGAAGAAGGGGAAGAGAAGAAGGGGAAGAGAAGAAGGGGAAGAGAAGAAGGGGAAGAGAAGAAGGGGAAGAGAAGAAGGGGAAGAGAAGAAGGGGAAGAGAAGAAGGGGAAGAGAAGAAGGGGAAGAGAAGAAGGGGAAGAGAAGAAGGGGAAGAGAAGAAGGGGAAGAGAAGAAGGGGAAGAGAAGAAGGGGAAGAGAAGAAGGGGAAGAGAAGAAGGGGAAGAGAGGAGAAAACAGAAGGGGGAGAAAGAGGAGGAAAGGTGAAGGAAGAAAAGAAGGGGGAAGGGGAGAAAAAAGAAGGGGGCAGAAGGAGAGGGAAGGAAGGGAGGAAGGAGGAGAACAGAAGGAGGGATTGGGGAAAAATAAGGGGGGAGGAAGAAGGGGGAAGATGGGGAGAAGGGGAGTAAAGGGGAAAAGAAAGAAGGAGAGAAAAGGGGGAAAGAAAGAAGGGGAGAAAAGGGGAAGCAGAAGGAAAGAAGAAGGGAGAGGAGGAAGAAAAAAGGAGGGAGAGGAAGATGTTTTTAAAAGGGGGGAGTTAAAAAAATGAAGAGGAGGAGACAGAAGGAAGAACAGAGCATTAGAAGCAGGTCGGCGAGGCCCGCGCCGCCCCGCCCCGTTGCCGCGGTGACACGGGCCCCGAACGGAGCGGCCGGCGCGGAGCGGGGCCCGAGAGGCGGAGAGGAGGCCGTGCTGCCCCCCAGCATGTCCCAGGCGTGAGTAACGGGGGAAAGGGGGCACGGCAGGCGCCCCCGGGCACGGGGGCATCCAGTCCGACCATCCCCAGCGGCCGCTAAGCCGCGTCCCCGAGCGCCTCGTCTGCCCGGCCCTTAAACACCTCCGGGATGGGGACCAACCCCCTCCCTGGGCAGCCTCTGCCAGTGCCCAAGGACCCTTTCTGTGAAAAATTTTTTCCTGATGTCCAGCCTGAACCTCCCCTGGCGGAGCTTGAGGCCATTCCCTCTTGTCCTGTCCCCTGTCACTTGGGAGAAGAGCCCAGCTCCCTCCTCTCCACAACCTCCTTTCAGGGAGTTAGAGAGAGCAATGAGGTCTCCCCTCAGCCTCCTCTTCTCCAGGATAAACACCCCCAGCTCTCTCAGCCACTGCTCATAAGACTTGTTCTCCAGGCCCCTCACCAGGTTTGTTGCTCTTCTCTGGATTCGCTCCAGAGCAGTCACAGAATCACTAAATTGGAAAAGACTCACAGGATCATCGAGTCCAACCGTTCCCATCAAACACTAAACCATGTCCCTCAACACCTCATCCACTCGTCCTTTAAACCCCTCCAGGGAAGGTGAATCAACCCCCTCCCTGGGCAGCCTCTGCCAGTGCCCAGTGACCCCTTCCGTGAAAAATTTTTTCCTGACGTCCAGCCTGAACCCCCCTGGCAGAGCTTGAGGCCATTCCCTCTTGTCCTGTCCCCTGTCACTTGAGATACGTGGCCAGCACTCTCCTCTCTACAACCTCCTTTCAGGTAGCTGTAGAGAGCAGTGAGGTCTCCCCTCAGCCTCCTCTTCTCCAGGCTAAACAATCCCAGTTCCCTCAGCTACTCCTCATAAGACTTGTTCTCCAGCCCCTTTACCCCTCTCATCAGGGTCCATCCCAACATCCCTGTTATTCCTGCTCCGACACCCAGCTTTTCTCTGCTGGCAACAAGTGCTTGTTCAGCTCGTGCAGCCCCAAATCTGCATGGGGTAGTTATTTCTGTAATGAACTCATGCTTTCAGCGCAAGGCAAAGCTGTAAAAGTCGATTTGCAATAACCAGACACTGTCAATGGCATCGGATCAAAGCGCCTGCGAGGAGCCGTCCCCGTGTCTCCAGAAACATTGCCGAGACACCAAGCTCCTGCGTTAAGAAAGCATCGTTATTGAATCATAGATTATCCTGAGTTGAAAGGAACCCGAGAGGACCATTGAGTCCAACTCCTGTCCCTGCACAGGACAGCCTCAACATTCATGCTGTGGGGCTGAGGGTGTTAGCCAAATGCTTCTTGAATAGTCAGTCTTGGCGCCGTGACTGCTTCCCTGGGAGTTATTCCAGTGCTCTACCACCCTCTGGATGAAGAACCTTTCCCTGATATCCAACCTCACCCTCTCCTGGCACATTTTCCTGGCATTCCCTCGGGTTTGCCCTAGCCTGTCCCTCCAGCCACCTACCTCAATGCCACTGCTTTTCCTTTTCCTTGCTGCTTAGCTCAGGAGAGAAGGGTGAGCTGAGAGGAATAAAGAAAACCGCCATGAAAGGCACAGCAGAGGCTGTCTGGGGCCTCAGTCCGAGGACACAGGCACAGCACAGCTTCCAGCAGTCATACCTTTAGGAAAGGCTTGGCTAGGTCCTGGGCTATTCTGGTGCAGGGCTTTGCTTATGACACCTCGCATAATGCCTCGGATGGGATACAGACTCACATGGGACTCTGTTGAGGGAAGTTCACAAAATAAGGGATATTTGTCTAAACTGCATTGTTTTAAAGAAAAAAAAAACCACCACCAAAACAAAACCAAACCCACAAAAGTAGCATTTGTCCTCTTCCCGAGAGAGTTATCCCAGAATCTGTCATTCCTGTTAAGTGTCTGAATCACTGCTGCCCCAATTTGAGCTCAAATTAACACAAAAGGAATCAAGTTGAGTGTAGCTGGAAGATACTTGTGCTTTAACTGTTTTGACTTAACTCAGTTTAATTTCAGTAGAAACAGGGCTCTTCAGCATTTCGTATAGCATTGTCAGCATCAAATCTATATAAACGTAATACCACATGATAAAAATATACATGTCTCTGTTTGGAAAGGAGGTAGCGGAGTTGTTAAGGACCCCAGTTTGACATCAGTGCTACTTGGCTCACTTGACTATAATTGCAGCATGGTATTTATAGCTAGGCTAATCCAGTCCTTCTTAAACACAATTCTGAGTACACACCAGTTCATCAACAATAATATATGTTTCTTTTAAAACCCAAGAAAAGAAAGTGAATCAAAAATGCTCCCAAACAATCAGAAGAATAATAAGAACTAAACTCTTACCTGAATATACATGGCCTTAAAGGTTTAATTCCATGATTTTTGAATGCTGGGGGCTAACAGTGCTGCAAATTCATGGAAATTCTATCTTAAACTTTACTATTCACTGCTTTGTGTGTTCCTTCCCAGCAATCAATGAGTTGCGATCAATGCCAGTAGTAATGAAATAGGAACACGCTTTCCATTTGTCTTGGGCTATCTTGTTTTGCTAGTTACAGCTGAGCTGGTTCTCAAGTAAGTTACTGGTGCTACTATTACGTGATTGTACGTAGTGAGATTATCCTCGCTGCACACTGTAAATCATCCTAAAATAAAAGTATTTTATAAGCCATTTGAAAAAAATTGCCTTTTAACAGACTGCCTTACTTGAGGGCAGTGAAGCAAAGAGGTAATAATGCATGGGGTTAATGAAAAGGAACTTTGAGCATGATTATTTTTAGGGGACACTACCTTCTTTAGCTGGGAATGGGGCTGGCTGCCCATCTCACCATCTCATGTGAAGAGGGATTCCATCCTACAAAGAAGTAGGCATATTAGTAATCACAGCTGAGCCTCTAACACTGATTTTTTCAGTACTGTATAGCCACATCCTGTGTCCTGTATAGAAATGCTGCACAGCACATCACTTTTTTTTTTTTTTTGAGTTGGAGGTAGGCAGCTGCTTTTTAGACATCTGGAAGAACAGCTGCAGCGCTCAGAGGGAGAATCAGTGTGCATCTCATGCAGCCGCTTGGACGTGCTGGCTGTACTAAGTGGGCACGCAGGGCAGTTGTCTTACAGGCAACCCAAGTTGGAGCAAACTGGCAACTTTTGCAGTACAGAGTCACGCTGCACACTGTTGATGTGGCTAGGAGTTCAGTACTTCCAGGTGTGTTCACCATCCTCAGGGTCCTGCAGTTTAAAAACAGAGATACGGGCTAAAGCATGTCATTCCGCTGCTTTAGTGAGCTTTGTGTTGGTACAGAGACACTCAGCTGTATTCTCTTAGCATCAGTAAGCACCAGGAGCCAGAAAACCAGAAGTCGACACATCCAGACGTAAATGATATTTCCAAAGGACAGTAGAACTCTCACGAGACAGGGTGCCCACTGCATTTGCTGCAGGGTTGATTAAGAAGTGCTGGACGTGTCACACTTCCTAAAGTACTCAAACCCGAGCATTTGCATACAGATGTACATTTTGTTCCAGGCACTGAACAGGAGATTTACATAGATGTTTTTGAATTTGTGTTTTCCTGCTGCATTTCCTCCTCTTTTATGAATTTGTTTATCATTTACGTGACCCATAGGATCTTGAAGCAGTGATTTCTTAACTTGCTCTAACAGTCCTAAACTAGGCACATTCAAAGCTGATTCTTGGCACTGCTGCCATTCATACCAGGTTTTTAATCAGCTACAAGACGTTTGCCATTGCCACCAAGGAGCTTTAAACAATCAAAAAGCTGTAAAATTTAATCTCATGTCACAAATAGAACTTAGTCGGTGGTTAAATATTAATCTGAGATGAGATCTTTAGGATCGCCCCTTCTGCTTCCAACAGAAACAACCAAAGGAGAGCTGTGTATTTTATATTACATCCCCAAGCTCAAAGAGAATTAAGTTTGCAAAACCAAAGAAAACATCAGTGCAACTTGCAATCCTCTCTTCCACTTTACGTGGCTGCATTACGATGCTGTTTCTTCTGTTATGATCACATCCTATTTTCTTCCCATGGGGTCCCAGCCCCATTCAGCCATTGGACTGTTGTTGAATATTTCTTTTTATCCCCTCATTCAGTGTGTGGCCCCAGGCCATATTCTTCAAATTCCATCCAAATGCCACAATTATTAGTTTCCTCCTGGGCATTCCTAGCATGTTCTCTCTCATACATCTCCCAGGCATTCACTGATCCATTTTTGCCCCCCTTTCCACCTCCGTGAGCACTAGCATGTCGTCCTCCTCACGTTAAAGCAAGAAAACAGAGACAGAACTCAAAGGATCACAACTAAAACTGAAATTCGCAACTCCCTTCTCTGTCTCCCTTCCTCTGTAATGAGCAGGTAGGGAAAGATTTTGTGCATTACTCGTACATTGTCTCCTTTGGGAAAAAGCGTTGTTAGTGGAAATATCCCAGCAGCACTTGTGCTAGAAAACAGAGAAAGGAGGAGGCTCGGCTTTCAAGAAACTTGAGTAAGACCATGTTACCTTTGAGCTTAAAGCCTCCTGATTCCAGTAGAGGCAAAGCAGCACCCAGTCACAGCATTTGCCCTTAAACATGCAGGTGGACAGGCAATTGTCCTTTCCTTTTCTTAGGAAGAAAAAATAAAAATAAAATTACATGCAGAGGATAGTTAATTCTGAAATAAACTTCATTACCACACCCAGTAAAGTGTGGTATAGAGAAACACTGCTTGGAGCCTGAATAGGTACAGCCTTCTCAGCTCTGGGCTGTTTCTGGCTGCTCGTCTCTCAGTCAAGAGCTCACTACAGCATCTGCAGCAGCAGAGAGACACAGGAAGAGGAAATAAGTAACCAAAGCTCTCCTTCCCCAGCCTTTTATGCTTCCCTGGCCAGGAGGAATACTGCTTGCGAAGGAGCAGAGGCTGCTGTCCTCCTTCTTGCCTCAAAGCAAAGAGCAGCCTCCAGCCTGACCGACAGAAGGATGGCCCTTGGAACATGCTACTGCAAAGTTTAGCCTAGAATAATGCATTAATCGCTTTGTGATGCTCTCCTGTAAGAAAAGAGCTATTTTTCCCATCATCCTTACCAGTTTGACTGGAGCAAGTGCTCAAGACCTGCTGAGGTGTGGGGCTGTTGCCACTGCTGCTGAAAGAAGCAGGCTTCCTTGCCTTCCCTGCAGTTTCTCTTTACATTTATGCCACGAAAATCCTTTATCCCCTATTCACTTTCTGTCATAGTACCAACGACTGCAGCTGGGGATGACAGAAGCACAGAGCTGTTCCTGTTAATGCCATCAGGCTGCCTGTCACAACCAAAGCCCGTTAAAAGTTTATCTTTTATTTCCCCCAAACACTTCAATCCGTAAAACACCATGGCCAGAGCAAACGTGCTTAAGGGAAGTCATCTGGCAATGTTAGATCCACCACCAGCTAAGACTTCTGACATAATCGTAAGGCTAATCTTATTTCAGGAGGAAGACAGGCTGGACCCTAAGGCTCAGCACCACGAGTCTGCCCTGCTCCAGACTGCAGATTAAAGGCTTTTAAAACAGGAGTTGATTCAGACAACCTTTTGGTCAATTTGGCTGTGTCATTAGGCTATGCTGATCTCTGTTTCTTTCTGCACCTCTCCACCCTCAAAAACATTTTGCCTGTAGGAAGACAAAAGACAGAGCTCCTCATATAGTATAATTCAGTCCAGCAATCCCCAAGCAATACCTAAGCAGCTTCTAACTCTGAGCAGGTAACTCTGTTCAAGTCTGGTGATTTTTAGAAAAAGAGAAGGAAAAAAGAAAAGCAGCATCATTTGTGCAAGCCCCTTTTCCTCTCAGGGCCTCACTTTCCCCTCCCAACCTTTGTCTCTTGTTTCTTTATTTTACAGAGGCTGCAGGGCAGGGTTTCCCTCCCCTGTGTTTGCGCAGGGCTCAGCACAATGCCTGACCTGTCAAGCCCCAAGTAGCTAGAGGACACCCTGAGGACCGGCCCCAGCACACACTTCCTTGTCCCTAGACCCTTGTCTCGGTCACCTCTTGTCTGCTCCGTGACTGTTGGCTTGGTCTGCAGGGTGGTGAATATGTGTTGGGCTCCTTGTGCCTGAACAGCCCTGCTCTCACAAGCCCAGCTGGTTCTTTCTCCATCCCTGGTAGGCAGCACACACACACAGTTTAGCACTCGTTTAATCAAACAGGAGTTTCCGTATTAGGGACAAGTCAGAGGCAAATGTTTTCCTTTACATCTCTTTCCATGTGCCCATCCATCAGAACCACCGGCTGGCCCCATGCAGAGCTACACACTGCATTTACATGGCTGGCGCGTGAAGATGCAAGATATATCTGTCCTCAGAGGATGGACAGCCCACAAAAAAACAGGCAAAGCAGTCTAAGGCTTAGCCCATATACATAACCCAGAAAACACCAGGCAAAGCCTAAGGCTCAGCCCGTATATTGTCTCTAGATACAAACCCAGAGACAGACACAGCCTGGAGTGCAAACTGTGCCGCATCCTGGAATAACAGAAAGAGCGTTCCCTTTGGCAGCCAAGTAAAGACACCGCAAAAAGAAAAATCACACACACAAAGGTAACCCCACTGATGCCAGATGGCTCAAGAGTCTGAGGGACAGTTTGCATGCTCAACACAAATCCTTCCAAAAAGAGCATGCTCAGGTCTCAAAACCAGTTGAACACAAGTAAGCAGGCTAACCTCAGCTGTACTCAAAACCAACACCTTTTTCTAAGTGTAGGAAGAGATGAGTCAAGCATCAGTACAGAGTTAGAGGGCTCTGGAATACTGAAATGAGTTGATGCGTAATTTAACAGGATTTTAAACATCTCTTCCTAACATGAGTAGAAAAACATTTTTAAGTTTTACACTAAGCAGAACTGAGTTTATTTTGGGCAACAGAAGTGGGGTTCAAACTGCAAGTCATGCCACGCACAAGTCTTTTTAAGCCCTGGCTTTAGACTCTGTTTCTACTTTTTGGGAGTGAAGAGAAGGGACATGGCTTAGGAGGAACGCCTCGACCTTGCCTCCAAGCTGTAAGCTGCCAGAAAGCTCTCTGGGGGCTCTGGAGTTATGTCGCTTTATGTTTTTCCCTCATCCCATTACAGCGTTGCTTATTTTCCCCATAACACTCCTATTTTGTAGTTGCTATGACAATATGCAGCATTCCTTACACTGCGGTAAACACGCAGAGATCTAGAGATAGACTTTCTTTTCTAGGATTTAATAACCTTATGCCTTGAATATAGGAAAAGGATGCTGAATCCTGCTGGTCTCTCGCACTGCTGTGTTAGTTAGATGCTCTAATCCATCCCTGATACAGAATCATTGTGGATGAAGTGCTTAGGGATATGCTTTAGTAGTGGAGGGGTACAGTAGGACTTGATGATCTTAAAGATCTTTTCCAGCCTAGGGATTCTATAATCATCCTCAGGCACAAAGGCAGCTCACAGCCTACCTATTGCAGAATGGAAACATGCCTGCAAGTTGAACCAGTTAGACTGAATAAAAACCTAGTGCATTCAAGACTGTGCGGTTCTCCCCCTTAAGTGCATGGAAGCAATTTTGAGGGAGTTTACCACTTGATGCTAAAGGAGACTGAGCAAATAGGGAAAAATTCAAATAGGGACTTAGGAGTCACATGCTTCCTGATTAACAGTCAAAGAGAGTCAGTCCTGTCCTTCATTTCAATGCATAACCGTGAAGACATGCATTGCTCCTTCTGACTACTTTGAACACATTTCTCTCCAGAGCCTAAAGGCTTCTCAGGATTATAGCAGCTCTGCCAAGGCCCCCAGAAAGGGCTCCAAACACCAAGCACATCTGATCCTTCAAACAAGTCCAGAAGGGCCCCAACTTGGACCTGAGTAAAACCAGAATTAATTATTTTAATCCTGCTTTGGGAAAGGGGAAACAAATGGCTGTGTGTGTATTCTCCAGAGTTTAATCAGGGTGAACTAAAGGGACATTCAAATCGCATTTCCGCTGGCACTGTCCAGTTATTGAGTATCTGCTGTTCACCATCGTGTACCTAACACACTGAAGCACTAAGGCCAGGTCCCCCAGCTGAAAATATAGCAGTTCCACATCAGTCCTCTCTTTCGGGACTTTATTTTCCTGCCTTTTGCCTTGATTCGCACAGAATATCACTGCAACCCTACCACCGTACCCATAGTCTTAACATCTGATCCAGAGCAACGTACTCGCAATCATCTTAAATGCTTATCTGGTAAACTAATGCTTCATAGAAGAATTTTGTTCCATCTGTATTGCCTTGCGTTAACGTACTCCGAAGGGCAAGAGCACTCTGTCTCCATCCCCCGCCTCCGTCTAAAAGTCATCCAAAATATAAAAAGAAACTGGATATTAGCTGGCTCAGCAGGAGGAACCACTTGACATTCCTCAGTCAGAGGAGGCAAGAAGAGAGATTATTGCAAATTGGAGTGGACAACCGTGGAGTCAGTTCCCATTGCAGAACAGTCTGTTGTCTCTGTGCAATAACCTGCATTCAAAACACTCTCGCCTGAGGACACCCACTGTTCATAAACCCATGGTGTGGCCATGGGGACAACCTACAGGGCCAGGCTTCCTCCAAGATTTATAACCTCCCCACTATCAAACGGCCTGTGAGCAGGCACAGCTAAGGAAGTACAACACCGGGTTGTTTCCTTCTTGGCTGGAAAATCCCGTGAACCTCACACTAGTATATGTTCTTCCGTGTCCTGACTTCAGAGGAAGTGTACAAATCTCCCATTGATCTACCGGTAGAGCTGTTAGGTCAAAGCTAATGCTGATCTTGTTTGTGCTGATCCTCTCCACTCTGCTGGTTTTATTTTGGTTATCTCCTCCACCTGGGTTAATTGCTGCAATTGAGTGCAAGGGGTAGTGCAATGGGATGTAAATGAAAGAGGAGAAAAAGGAAGGGGAAAGACCTGGGTGGGCTGCAGAGGCATTAGGAAAAGCCAGACCAGCTGCATCCTGCAGAAACATAGGTCAGCTGGAAAGTAGACTATGCACTTTGAAAAGTTAATGGTGCAAATTCAGTAGGAGGGTTCAGGTTGTTGGCGGTTTTGCTGACTGCTGCAGGGAGTCCCAGCAGCATCCTGGACATGCAACACACACCCCACGCTCAGGGGACTTGTGAGCTGGAGTTTGTCCTGTTCACCCCACTGGTCCCTCATGCAGCACGAGCCTCAGGTCTTTCTGTACTCTGAGACTGGGAAGAATAAGATCAGCTGACAGAGCTCTAGCTTGGACCTTTGTTACCAAGCATGAACAATGTTAATGGCTGCCCCAGCATTCTCATCAGGATTAATACACAAGCACTTGCTCAGTGCTGCTCAGAAAGCTCATCTCACAGTTTCATGGCCTTTACTGTCTTCACCCCTCTTTGTGAGACTCTAGAAGAACAAGCAATAGCAAAGCTAAGCACGTGCATTGCACCATTGAGTCCAATGGTCTCTGTTTCCAGGTCTGAGAAACAAGAGTCACCTTTCCTTATTACCTCAACCCACAGTTTTCTCCTCCTCCTGCAAACCTGACAATGTGAATCCAGAAACTGGTTTTTTTTCCCAGCTTAAATGAGTCTCAGTGCTCTGCTGGTAGAGACGTGTTGTTGAAGACCTAAGGTTTTTTGACACCTGTCACTACCTAGAGAGACTCCACCTGGCAAAGGAAAATTGCAAAATAGAACAAAACCTAAAAAGGTCTTTCACTACCACAGGTGTTCACACCTTTTAGTGTCAAACCTGCTGTTTGAGCCCCTCTCTGAGTTAAAGCCTCGTTGCCCAGAGTTCATTTCTTTCTCCTTTAGGATGATTTCCCATACAATTCTTCACTGATCTGCTTTTACCACAAAACGCCACTGACAGCCCATCCATGCTCACAGCAGAGCTCCACCTATTCCTACCAAAACCATCAAATAAACGGCATTATCAGTTCTGGAAATGAAGCAGAACTTAGGTGGCATCCTCCATGTCACATAGTCCTCTAAGCCCCTGGACCAGATGTTTAGCAATCACTTGGAGTGCAACAGTTGCTACCGTACAAATAATTTAAATTACTTTCCTCACTTCACGTTTGAAATAAAACCTACAGCTACACTCTTAACATTAGCACCTTTACCTTACGGCCCTTATCCTACATGTAACTCCAAGAGACCACTTCTGAACAGCAGAAAACCAGCACATGCTTCAGAAACATCAATTGGTCCACATCCCAAACATGCAGAGACCTAAACCAGACCTTCCATATCATAAGGGCTTTGGGGGAAGACACCATTACTATTAAACGATCTTCTCATTTAGCACGATTGAATGAAACTCGTGGCGCTGTTTGGGAGTTGTAGCTTCAAGCATTATGCTTGAAGCATATTAAGGATGAAGTGGAAAGTTTAATAAAGCAGCATTTTAAGATTCCTATTTTTAAAACAATCAAGAAGAGAAACTTTTGCTAATAGTTTTTAAAATACAAAAGTTAAAACCTTTTGTATATATAATGGCGTGGATTTTCAGGCTTGCTCTTTTGAGAAATCCACACACATAGAACCCTGGCATCACTGTATGCAAACTCTTGCTTTCATGTCAGGTTAACACTGTCTCCTCTTTTCACTTAGCACCTACAATAGGATGTGGAGAGATGCCCAGAAAGACCTTGACATCCTGCTCCAGAGAGAAAAAAATGAGTTCTTGCAGCCAGAGAAGGATCGTGTGGAAGTATTCGATATGCTAGCCACTTCCTACATCAAATACCTGCAAATCTTGCGAAATTTGGAGGAAGCCCACTACCAACTTGTTAACCAGCAGAAACAGGCACTGATTCGGCAAGTGCTAGATGGTGTAATTGGCCGGATCCTGGAGATCAAGAGAGAGATGGTGAATCTGGAGCACTCAGAGTTTCATTACTTTATCGATCTCCTGATATATCTAGAGCTTCTCCCGGTAGGTCTGCTTGCACTTCCTATGAACAAATTCATAGGAACTTCACCTACCCTGTACTTTAAGGACAGTCACATTTACTTGCAGCCTGTGAAGCTCCACAAAGTGATGCAGTTTCCTGCACATTCACTAGGGCACAGAGCAATCAGTAATTATATCATTTTAATTAAATATGAGAATATATTTGATCTATGATGAGCATTATATATTGGACCAAGATTTTAAATCCTGATCTGCTTGATCATCATTTGGATTTGGGTTGGAAAGCACCTTAAAGCCCATCCTGTTCCAACGCCCCCCCGTTCAAAGCCTCATCCGACCCGGCCTTGAACACCTCCCGGGACGGGGCAGCCACCACTTCTCTGGGCAACCTGTGCCAGCACTTCACCACCCTCACAAGAAAACGCTTCTACCTAATGTCTAATCTAAATCTTCCCTCATTCAACTGCAAAACCATTACCCCTCATCCTACCCCTGCACTCTCTGACCCAAACTACACTCCTTTATCAATATGTCGCATTTAGAAGGTTTAAAAGGCGGGTGGAAGAGGTGCTTGGGGACATGATTTAATAGTAGACAAGTACGGTTGGAGTTGATGATCTCAAAGGCCTTTCCCAACCTAATGATTCTATGATTTCCACTTCTCCAGAGCAGCACACACTCTGTGGATCTTTCGCATGCACGTGTGCTAATACGAAGTCATATTAACTTAGGGAGCTTCACCATTAATGACAGCAGCTTGACCCTGTCTGATCTTAGTGTAGGATTAGATAAGATAGGCAACAGATAACCATGGTACAGACCACTACGGTCTGCCCTTTACATCACTGAGAATCAGCTCAGCCTTGGACCTCTCCCAGAGATTACAGGGAATGCTACAAGTTCCATAGTCCGGTCTATGAGTTCTACCAAAATGAGAAATCTGAGACAAGTCTCCCTGTATAGGAGGCAGGAGCTGGGACCATATTCAACATCCAGGGCTCAGGACCGCCTAATATAAAAGAAGCGCCCTGAACCAGACGGAAACGACAATTACTCGAAGTCTTGAAGCTCTGTTTTAAAAGCAGGATGAAAAATCAGCTGTAAAAGGCAGTTACTTCTCTCGCAGACAGCCCCACCTATTGTCAAATCCAGGTACCGCTGCTCATAGCTTAAAAGTTGGAGCTTCAGTTACTGTTGTTTCCAGGATCCTAGTTATAACGCGAGATAAATTACTTATTATCATTATAGCATTAATTTGAGATTTTCAGACGTGTTTCTCCTTGCAATTATATCTGAATTTCACTCTGCAAATTTTGCACAGTAATTACCAACAATCGAAATCAGTTCTTTACCTTCTGTGTTAATCCCAGCAGAGAACTATGAGAAAACAATATCAGAGGGCATAAACACATCTCCGGGGAAACTGAACCTTCAAGTTATATTTTGAAGTCATTAAGCACTACTGTTTTCATGATTCATCAGTAAATCCACCTGCAGCAAAAAAGTAAAAGTTGGCAAGTCTGAAAAGTCGTGCTTGACACTTATGAAAAAAAAGCATAAATTCAAATACCTTAATTTTAAGAAGGCATCACTTACCTGCCTACTACAAAGAAAAACAGAATGAGCACCCTGACAGGATTTCAGGCTTTATAAAATATTATTTTCCATAGTGGATGGGAATGCAGATTCATGTTGCTTGAAAAAAATATAAATGCACATTCTTAGTTTCAAAACAAAATTACTAGCCAGTACTTGACAAAGAACTGCTGTTTCTTAAAGAGCGTGCCCACAAAGGAGATCTCTAGTACTTACTTTCACTGTGTTACCGTGAGCTAAAATACAGCATGAGTGTAGGCAGAGGATCATAGAATCATAAGGTTGGAAAAGACCTAAGAGATCACCAGCTCCAACCGTACCTGCCCGCTACTAAATCACGTCCCCAAGTACCTCATCTACCTGACTTTTAAACGCCTGCAGGGATGGTGGCTCAACCACGTCCCTGGGCAGATATGAAAGTGTCTCATGTTATTTTTTGTCTTTATTTCTTATGCTGTGATACTGTGTACTTTTTACTATGCCATTATAAAGTAGTTGCCGTAAGTAAGGCTAAGCTTCATCCCTCTTTAGGTCTGTGCCTCATGTTTTTGCACAGTTGCCTTCCAACGCTCACTTGCTCTTTTTCCTGGGGTAATTGTAAAGGTATTTGAATACACAAATCTCATGCAGAGTCTGGAGTGGCTAAAAAGCTGCAAATCTGACTTGAGGCTAAACATCACAAGCCCAGGCTTTCAGTGCTGGGCTCCAAAAAGGGACTATGAAGAGAAACAGGCTCCCTGCACCCACCCCTTCCAGCCTCAGTATTATGTTTTTGATCTCATCTTTAGAGTCAGTAAAAGTCACCATTGAGAATCGCTCGTAATTAAAGCCCAGGTTAGATATCAGAGATATTTATTGCCCCTACGCTGACTGACACACTGCTACTTGAGAGCATAAAAGCCCTTGCATCCTATTTGTCTGGACAAACCACTCGTTTTCTCATACCTAAATACAGTCAGATTTGTAATCCACCCCGAAGCAATTTGCACTCAATGTGTAACATATAATCATTTCCATGAACAGTCAAGGGTGTTGGAAGGTGCACACAGGGGGCTTAAAACAAACATTTAGAAACTTTAGCGGGTCAGACCTCCACACTGATAAAAATCAACAGGGATAAACACAGTCCTGCTTGGAAGCTTTCTTATGCTGCCATAATAGGGATGTCCTGCTCCACACTGTGCGCAAATGAGGGAATGGGTCATGAAGTCTTTAAGTTGAGAGTTCACAGCGGCTGTTTTCATTTGCTACAGCCTTCCTCACAAATTCTTGCTTTAGAATTTGGAAGGCCTTCGAGCTTGGGAACAGCATATTTACCATGTGCCTATATCAAAGCAGGAGCAGTGCTTGTTCTTTACAGGCAGAGCTTTTCTCCTCTGCATCTCTCCCCACCAAAGCTGTCACTAAAGCTGCAAAGGATCAAGTGTAAGGTCTCCCTGAGCGAGTCAAGGCCCACCAGTTTCCACAGCAGGCAGAACAGGGAGCATCGAGAGTACAGCATCCAGTCTTGTACCTATCTTAGGCACCCTGGGCAAAAGGACCAAGTGTCCACATATACTTGGGGACAAATTATTGTATAACTTGACTGTGCAGCTCCTAAGGAGTAACACAATAGGGTAACTATCCTGCTTGCCTCCCCCATCCTTCCCCATGAATCTGTTGCCTGAGAAAGTATTTGGGATGTTCCTGAAAGAGCATATAGGAAACACGGCACCAGTATGAACCAGATCTATGGAGACACGTACCCTGGTACACACACGCCCCAAAGAAATAGACTTACCAGTGAATATTCTTAAAGACTCATCTCCAGTCCTCAATACGATGCAAAGAACGGGTTATGCCATTCCACATACACAATCTTTCGTGTTGATTAAAAAAATAAGTGGGATGACAACCAGAGGTACTCACTTCAGTAGAAATCACGTTTAAATTTCCAACAACCCTGCCAAATATTTTAACAGTTTGATAATATAATTGAGCCCTTATAGAAAGAAAGATTTCTGTGCTGCTGCGGTTCAGAAACTGGGTTGATTTATTTGTTTTTGTTAAATTAGGCCTTAAGCAATTGCAAAGTAACTGCTCAGCAGCTGTTACAGAGGTCAAATTCCCCAATAGTGCAAAATATTCAACAATCTCAGTCCTGTTTAATTGCTTCACAAAGGTGTTAAATTAATAAGTAATGTGATTTTAATGCAGTTCTAAAAGCATTTCATGGTTATTCCTTCCTCTAGCAAGACTTAGAAATACCTATCCCAAGGTATTTCATTAAAGAAAATCTGGAAACCCTGCAGCAGAGGGAGAAAATGCTTGATGAGATTTTGCTTAATACTGGATTGCAAACACAGGTAAGTGCACCACGTGCCTACATAACTATGTTTTTTTACTTTATAGCCAGATGTCTCTGAACATACAAGCACTGAAGTGAAAAGTATTTTTATAGTTATTAAGAAGAAAAGGTTTGTTTACAGATAAGTCATAAATAGAAAGTAACATTCAATTTTCCTGCATAACAATATCCAGTCACATCTTGAGTCTGGTTAAGACTGAAATGAATCAACAAGCGTAGTAGGTGCTTTATTTGCCCAGCCAATTCTCATCACGTAATCAGTCCTACTGATATCAAGTTGGGCTTAAATTTTACTGAATCAAGACTTCTGACCGGAATGGGCAAAACTCAGAGTTCGGGTCAGCGCAAGCGTTAGCACATTCAGTTGTTTATAACCTCTGAACAATGACCACAGTCTCCTCTGTACAACTATAGAGCTGCAGCTGCTAGGAGGGGTAGGAAATTGAGTTTTGGCAGAACACAAGTCATTACAGAGCAGTACATGAGCATTCCAGTGATGACTGTTCTGGATTCGATATACTTTTTGACCTTTCCCAAATGGTGCGTTGCCTACAAGCAGTCAGTGCTAAGCTCCTGAAATAAACAACTATGCCTACATGTCTGGATGACTTGAAACCTCTTAGTCAAACTGCTGCACTGCACCAAGCGGTAACTGCGCTGTTGGGGGAAGTCTGCATCTTGATCCCAGGAAAGCAACAGAGAGAAGGTTCCCAGGGAAAGAAACAGCACCGGTCAGGCAGGGGCAGTCTGCGGAGGCAAAGAACAGGCTCTCTGCTAGATTACTTTAATGGGCAGCTGCAGTCCTCTTAGCCTCCACAGTAAATCTCTGGGTAAATTCTCTGCTTTTTCTAGTGGTCTGGTGTTATCTGTGAAGATGCTCTGTTTCAGCACGTTACATCTGGAAGCCTTTTTGTTTCCCACAGTTTTGCTGTCACCTCTTCTCAGCACGGCAGATGAGACTGTCCGGTGTGCAGCCTCACCTGGGAGCACCAGGCTCTCGCACTTTGGACACTGGCAGCGTCCAAGTTTCCCTTACCAAGGCACCACAAGAGAAGCACAAGGTTTAAATAAACATGAATTAAATAATCTCACACAGTATGAATTCAGTCGCCTGTGCTGCACTTCAAGTTCATCACTACTGGGATTGCTAGAGGGGTGTCAGTGCTTCTGCATGCATTGTATCAAGCCACATACAGTGAGGAAATCCCAGCTGCTGTGTACCAGATCGCTGTATTCGTCAGTGTCCATGACAGTGCTCTCTAACATAAATCAAAAACAGTGGCGTTCATCAGGAGTCTGCTGTGCAGATCGTTTGTCCTTCTGTGTAATTCTGTTAGAGAAAGCCCTGCTGAAAGCATGGTAGTATAGTGAGCTCCACACAATATATATATAAGCATCAAATGTGAACTGTCTCCAATAGGGGGATTAACATCAAGAAAGGACCATAATTCATCTTTTCCATGGGGAGCATGAGGGGTTAGCAAGAGTTCTCAAGAGCAAGAAGTCCCTCTCTCCAGCTGCACTGTTCTGATATGTTTTTTCCCAAGCCTCTTTGACTTGGGCCAGTCTGACCAGGACTGGGCTGACTCGTAACAGCTTGTCCTTCCATTCAGCAAGAGAGCTGGGATCCCAGCAGCACATCCAGAAACTCTTCCCTTCAGAAAAGTAAAAGGAAGACATTCCATAGCCTAGGAACAAAGCCCTGTGGTCCTCTACGTCTTTTTTTCTCAAATGGATGAATTTCCACAGGATACATGAGCCATATAAAGCCATCTTGCTTCCCGCTGCAGCATCAGAATTTTCTTGTCACACATCAACACATCAGGCTTACTTTCTCCTAAAGATCCTCAGAAAAACATACCTCTCAAAATCTCAAATTTCCAAGATATTGCAAGATAGCACTGAGACGGGAGTCTCTGCTCTTTGTGACAAGATATTTTGTCCCCCAGTTTCCACACCAAGTTCATTGGTGGTTCTGTTTGCCAACTATGGTAGGCAGTTAACAAAACACATAACTAATATTTTGCTTATTTTGCTCTGTCTGTTGCAGACACCTGTCAGAGCCATGACTGTTGAAGAAGCTGTTAAAGCAATCCAGATTGCAGAACGGGCTCGGCAAGGCCGCTGTCGAATGGCTTACATGAGAAAAATTTACCTTAAAATGGAGAGACGACTGGCTAAGCGTCAGGGCCAGATGGGTCCAAACCCAAATGATGCTGCCGTTTCCATTCAAAAGGTGAGATCTCCGATTTAACAACATTTATGGCAGAACCAATCCCAATGTTTTGTTTAGAAGAACAGCACTAGACAAACAACTTGTAGGATGGGAAGTGTTCTGAAATGATAGATTTCAGGGTATCTAGCAAGGTGAAATACATCATTTCAACCACTTTACAAAATGAGACAGGCCCCTAGATGGGAGATCAATTGAAACAGTCCTGTGCTGGCAATATAGGATGACTTTATAACCTATGTGTTGTTTTTCCGTTCTGATTTTTATGACCTCATTTGCTCTTTCTGGCATCCCCTTGGAATCCAGTGCATTTCAGGGAATTCATGCCTTCTCCTGTGATCTCCAGGGAAAGAGTTCATTTCACATCTTGAAAAAGAATGAGAAAGGGAGATCACTGCTAAATCCCATGAGCAGTCCTTAAATGTGAATAATTCAGACAGTTCATCCTGGTGAGAACAAGAGCTCCATCCAAACACTTTTTGAAACCCTGATGTCACGGTGTTTAGGAGCTAGAGATACAAGTCTGAGGGAATAATAAACCTCAGAATTTCGGGGTTTTTTTTTAAAAAAAAAAGAAATGTAACAGGTAGCAACCTGTTAAAGAGTAATAGGTTCAATTGTATATTGTGCCTTTCCTTCCTCTATTTGTTTTTTCCTGTGTCTGCCTCAGAAAAGGAAGCTGTAGCAAGGCCAATTTATCTCATTAGAGTTTTGTTTACAATTCAGGCTTGGCGTGGATATAGCCAGCGTAAGAAAACGCAGAAAATGAGAGAAGAGGAAATGATATTTCTGGGGATGGTAAGTAGTGCTTCTTAGAGAATATAAAACACTATAGTCTGTCTGTTCTTTGGACTATTGTAATTTAGCAGAAAATGAAAAAATATTTAGATTTTAGATTTAAGATTTTTTAATCTTAATTTCTAAGATTATTCCTCTTTTAAAAGGAATTTCTAAGTTATACAGAACTAAACTGAAATGATAGATGGTAGAGAAGTAGTGCAATTTGTCTTACACTGCATGCTTTTGTGCTAATATATACATACCCCAATGTGTATGGCAGATACAGAAACAGGCAATGCAGTCTTCATCCCAGGTTGTAGCGAATTTGACCCAGGCATGACAGAGCAAGGAGATTTTCTTAATCAATTTTTAATTCCTAATTCCAAGGCATTTGAGCTGCCTTATTCCTGAAGTAGAACTAAAGCCACAAAGTCATCTTGTCCCATCCCTCTGCAAGCCAGTTAATGCATTATGTCAAGAGTAGGGGAAAAGCATGATAAAACTGCCATATTAATACATCATTGTTTCCATAAGTTCATATAGAATCATAGAATCACCAGGTTGGAAGAGACCCACCAGATCGAGTCCAACCATTCCTATCAAACACTAACCCATGCCCCTTAGCACCTCGTCCACCGATGCCTTAAACACCTCCAGGGAAGGTGACTCAACCACCTCCCTGGGCAGCCTGTGCCAGTGCCCAATGACCCTTTCCGTGAAAAATTTTTTCCTAATGTCCAGCCTAAATGTCCCCTGGTGGAGCTTGAGGCCATTCCCACTCATCCTGTCCCCTGTCCCTTGGGAGAAGAGGCCAGCTCCCTCCTCTCCACAACCTCTTTTCAGGCAGTTGTAGAGAGCAATGAGGTCTCCCCTCAGCCTCCTCTTCTCCAGGCTAAACACCCCCAGCTCTCTCAGCCGCTCCTCATAAGGCCTGTTCTCCAGCCCCCTCACCAGCTTCGTTGCTCTTCTCTGGACTCACTCCAGAGCCTCAACATCCTTCTTGTGGTGAGGGGCCCAGAACTGAACACAGTACACAGTATATAGAAACAGGGAAAATATTCCCCACATCATACTGCAAAAGCAGAGGGAGATGAACTGCTGTCCGTGATCAGTTAGATTGGGTGGTATGATGGAAAAAAGTGACAGCACCTCTTCCTCCCACAATCAGAGAAGGTACATCTCTTTCTCAACACCTTCCTTCCTAGAAAGCACCCAAGAAGCAGCCTCACAGCTCTCCAACTCCGGGTAGCCCAGCCCTTGCACCACGTGCTACTACAGCTGTTTCACAGCACCACGTTACGGAAGCAGTCATCACTTCTCTGCGTTTGGTAGGTTCTACAGTCCTTAACGTGCTTTCTGCTTACCAATGATTTGGATGATTTTCTTGCCCAGCAGTAGAGTTGTCCTTAACTACGTTATAGGATTATGAAAACTAAATATACCTATAGCATGCCTCTGACAAACGCACATCAGTTAAGAATGACCTTAGTATGTTATCTTTAAGAAGTAGCATGTGCATTTGTCTAAGTTTGCCATGTTAAACACAGATAACACCTTAAGAATTATTGCCTTTAGCATCTGCTGGTCAGTAAGTGTGGCCAGCATAGCTAACCAGAGCTTCGGGTACCAATTGTGCCCAAAGTACTGCAGGCCTGTAATGGCAAATATTTAGGATGTACTGGAAAAGAAATAGGCATTGCACCTTTTGCAAAACAAGGAATCATTTCCTATCAAGTCCCGTGACAGTTTCTGTCGAGTCTTAAAACTTAGGAAGGAAACCTAAGTCTAATATCAGTTGTTGGAGGGTTCACAGCCAAGCGCTCTTTTCACAGTGGCCAATGATAGGAGTAGCTGATAACTAGCATATAAATAGCCCTATTATGAGGAAGAAATCTATATGATCATAGGGCTGAAGGGAATTAAAACCAAACACATAGTGTATTCATTCCCCAGCTTCCATTTAGGAGCAAGAGTTGATGTTTGCAACTGTGCACTCAGACTCGTTGATCTTTATCAAGTATATCATAAAAGGATGTAGGGAAAAAATTGATACCTCTGAATAAAAAAGAAAACCCAACAACTGTTCATATTTCTAGTGGGTTTTTATCCCCCTTTGTGCTTCCCTTTTAACTTTTCAGGCCACATTCCCTTGCATGGTCTCCAAAGGAAGTGAGCGGCAAGCAGGCATTGGTTCACACTGATAGATAGGCAGCGAGCTCCAAAGGTCAGGTCCCTTTGATGTACGATCACATCAGCCCTCTAAAAAATGACCACAGATCTTCATGTGTAAATATGTTGAATTTGCTTTTCTAATGCAGTACGACTTAGATAAATTAGAAGACCTAGCCATCCATTACTCCAAGTGCATCCCAAAGGAGACTTGGCTTTTACTGCAATAAATATAATTTCTCTTATAATTACAGCTGTTTTAAAAATGTCTATGTTATTTTCATCTAAAGACTGCTTTACAAAAAGAATTCATCCATTTGAAACTCTGAATAATGATTTTTTTAAAAAATTTCGTTCTGTTGGCCTAAAAAAATGTGGAAATATGTGCAAAGACTAGGAATTGTCCAGTCTTTTACTTATATCAGTATTATTTTCTTTACTGTCTACTTACTTAAGACAAATTTATGTATCTTTTCTGGAATTTGATTGTTTCACCTTGTGCTTGATGACAGAGTAGAAACTGTGAGTTCCAGAGATTTTTCTTGGCTCAAAAGTAAAGCCTCGTTATTATTATTATTTATTAAAGCTTAATTGGAGAAACAGCATGACTCCCTCAGCCCATGTTTTTCTAAATCTCTGATAAATCACCATCTACCATACCAGCTTAATTTGTAAAAAGAAGCAAGCCTTGCTAAGAGCACATATATCTTGATAACTGTATCCTGACCTATTTCCTCATCTTCGTCACGTTGCAGCCACAATGCTGTTTTCTACCAGCTCTAGCACGACCACTGTAACCAAAATTCCAGGCGTAAGTCTCTGTTTAAGCCACATCAACCACGCTAACATCGCAAGAAAACACACTAGATTGTCTTAAAAATATGCACGTGCTGTCCAAAGAAAGCTATATTTCCTTGCTGTATTTTACCTTTACATCGCAATTATAATGTACCATTTTTCTCAGTTTTTAAATGTGTGTGTCCTTCCACTTGTCCATTTCTGGCACTTAGAAGTTGCCTGGTATTAAGCACCTCATTAGAGGTTGCTTTGATCCTTTCTATTTGCTGCAGCGCCAGTGAGCTATCACCCAGTATAACTGAATGCACAAACTGGTCTTTGGCAACTGCTTAGTATCCAGGTGATGCAAAGCAGCCTAAGGGGAGGAGTAGCCTCAGGACAAGGAATACAAAAAGACAAGATGAAGTCCACCACAGTTTAGAGGCTCAACTTACTGTTCTGTCTTTGAGGCTGGAGTACTCCAAAGGCTGGACATCCCCCTTACTCATTTTCTTCATTTAACAAGCAGAGGCGATTAACCCCGTTGGAACCAAGTGCTCTACAGGCTTAAATAATTTCTAGGAGTGAGCCCTGCATGCTTTGGACATGCATACACGTAAACACCTTCTTGTCTCGCAGGTACACCCACTGATTTAGTTACACAGGTCTCACATTGCTCTGCATCATGACTCCAACCCTTATCAAAGTTAGTGACACAACGCATGCTGATTTATGATTTTCTCACATGGTATTTCCACCATTCTTCTTTCTCCTATATCCTTTTCACATGAAAGGATCTACGTGTTCTTAAATACTAACACTGTTCTCCCCTCCTTACCTCTTTTCAACATACCCTAATTTAGGCATGTTGTCTTGGATAATGCATTTATTTATATCTGAGAAAACAGTCTGCCAAACATTCCTGGTTCTTTGAATTCCTGATAAATATAATTCATTTCATCTAGTCAGAAAAAATTAGCATTTCCCAGAATAGCCTCCTGTGTAAACACTGTACTATGACTAAATAAATATTACGTGGGATTTAACAAACTGCTAACTACGTAAGTAAGTGAAATTTAAAATCTTTCTTCAGCTCTTGAAAGTGGGCAGTGCCAATAGTGGTACACACCAGACCTGGTCTTATCAAGCATAAGATTAAAATTACTTTTGTTTTACTTGCAGCCTTGATGATGTTCAGATGTCAGCACAAAGTCACATGTTATTTCACCAGGCGTACATATACATCTAAACAGTGATAACTAATCTGTCCTGTTTTCAAGAGAAATTTTAAACCTGCTTATTTTTGAAATAGGAAGACGCTGGGAAGCAAGAAGCCCACTAAATAATTTGGTTTTCATTGGCGGGAGTCACACTAACAATGAAGTCACTGCCTTCCAGAGTCCAAAACATACTTGCCATTTTTAGTAGAAGTTTGACAGCGTGCCCAGGTGTAGTATCGGAAATAAACAGAACCAAACTTATATAAACTTATATGGTCATGAATGTAACCATTTTCTCCACTTTAAATTTTCTTTCATCCTACTGAAGTGTTACGTGTCAATGTTTTTTTATTTATATAAAATACATAAATCTATAAAAAGGCCATTTCCAATGTTTTTCTAACAAGGCCTTGTACTACAAATGCTTTGTTTGAATGCATATGACAGTTAATTTAATTGGCAAAACCATTGAAGTGTATCATATAGTAGGGAAGCTTTAATGGATGTAATATATTTTGCTTAGTTGCTCCTTTTTTTGTGCCTAATTTAGGAATTCAGCCGTATAATTGATGTGGCTCTCACCATTTGTGTACCACAGAACCTATTTGAGTACAGTCTTCATAAAACAAGAGACATCCTTAAAATGCATCCTTCCTGCAGCCAGACAAAATACATTGAGGAAATGAGAAGGCAAGAACATAACTAACTCAAATATTGAACTTTAAAAGAGAGTTTGGATCGCTAGTTTAAAATGTAGTAGAAAAACAGCCACGAGTGAAGAACAGGAGCTCAGTTGTTTCAGTGGTGCATTCCTTCAGTCTTCTAGCAAGGAGTTACTTGTCTGTGTAGCCCAAGTGTGAAAAAAAAAATAATCGCACTTTCACTATTACTGAAAATAAATGATCATTAAAAATCCTTACTTTAAAAAAATAGTAACTTTTTTAGGAAATTCAGTTTCAAGACCAGATTGGATGAGGCTTTGAACAACCTGACCTAGGCGAAACCCATCCTTGCCCATGGCAGGGGGGTTGGAACTGGATGATCCTCAAGGTCCTTTCCAACCCAAACCATTCTATGAAATAAAGTCCTCCAGAGAAGCAAATTATTCTAATGAAAAAGCGCAGTCTACAGCAAAATGCTACACAACTACTATAGCTGTCAAAAGATTATGGTTACGAACAATACTATCTATAGCAGAACATTTACTGAAGTCATCCCATAAAACCAGTCTGTGTTTCAGCTGTGCTGCTTCAGGTTTGAGAGAAGAAGCTGTCCTAAATTAAGTACCAAGTAATAAAAACTGCAGTAAATCTACCTCTCAGGCATAATAGGAATGTTAGCCTTAAAACGTGAAGTGAAATGTATTTATTTCATTGAACTGAAGACTATCTTTCCTCATAAGTGTAGTCGTAATGGAACAATTGAAGAGCAGTTAGTTCCACAGCGTGGAGCCTCCTATACGTAGAGCCGTAGCCTTAAGCGCGTTCAGCCAGCCTACACACCTCTAAGTGGTTTGTAATGAACAATCAAGCAGTCCGTGTTGGAAGGAGCTGTTGAGCTGACTAAGCAGAATGGCAGGCTTTTCAAGCTAGGGAAGAACGACCTGAGCATTTCAGTTCCAAAGTCAAAAAGGGGAAGCTTTTAGTGACTTTCAGCGCTTTGGCTTACCTGAGAGGTGTCAGGAACTTCTTTCCTTCTGCTGCTGCATCTACCACTTCCATAACACCTAAATTCTCTTTGGGAAGGATAGAGGAAGGAGTAAAGAACAGAAATATCCAGCAGCGCTCTCTCATCAGCGTACTTGTGACTGATGAGTTGGAATAAAATTCTTTTGTAGACAAATGTCCATTTTGCCTTATTAATTTAAACAAGGATTTTAAAGACAAAGCCCATCAAACATTAGATAAGCATTTTAAGTTAATGGACCATGTAGTCCTATTTTCCCACAAACTCGGGAATCTTCATATTATGTCCTATTTTTACAGCAACATCTATTATTAATATGTATACTTTTGCTGACAGAGGACCACACTAAAAATGTGAGTTTCGTTATCCAGTTCTGGGTCATTAACTGTGAAAAGCTTGTAAATATAATGGTTTATTCACATGGGAAGCCTTCATTAAGATGCATTATTCTACAACTGATGTGGCAGCACTGCATTATCAAGTTCACTGTCTCCATCTAATATTTGTAATTTGTTTCTAAATGAGTTGCTGTTTGTAGAGCAAGTTAACAAATTTGAATTTCACATGGCCGAAGAAATTTCTTAAGGATGGGAAAATGTTTCTTCCCCCAAGGAAAAGCTATTTATTAACGTCTTACTGTAGAATGCCTCCCCTCGATTCAGAAGCAGAAACACTAGAGGTGCTGAGAGAAGAGATGTTAGAAATAAATTCGCTTTTGTCCTAACATGCCCATTAAGTATAGAGGACTATAAAAGCAGAACTCATATTGTCTCAGTACAACTAGAGCTCCAGAACAAGCACGTGGGCACATAGAAAGTTGACCCACAGTACTCTGCAAGGCACAGGTCAGAGACGGGGCAGCAGGGCAGCATTCCTGTGGGAGCTGTTTGAAATCATCCTCTCATGCTGATTGACCGTGTTGGCACCCTTTCTGCCATTTCAGCACCTATTTTCTCTTGCATCCTCAGACAGCCAAAGCTTGTTCAGGCATACTTTCTTCCGAAGTCTGCTCCTTGATAAGAGAGCAAGCACTCCACCAGGGCAGTTTTAAATGTTCCATCTCAATTTGAAGACCCAAGATGACTACTTCGCTCAATTTTTACCTAGCTAGGCTTACCAGTTTCTACGGATGCTCTACCAACCAATTCATTTTCTTGATCATTTGCCCCCTTAAGAACACTGAGATCAGTTCTTCAAGGCCAGGAAAGCAGTTTTTAAGATGGTCTGTCTTACTTGGTTGTCCACACACACAAGGTCTTTTAATTACTTCCTCATCCTTGCTTCCCACAAGTCCAATTCATTTTTTAGTGATATAACTGCATTGATTTCACAGTACCAGAATGGAAAGTCAGGCCAGTTGTACATTCATCTGCAGTGTTTTACTTAAATAACTGTGGCACAATTTCCTCAGTGCTTGCCTTCTGCTCCTCTCTCAGAACAGAAGCCAGTCTTCAGTTCCTGACATGTGTCGGGCTCCTGGTCTTCACTCATAAAGAGGGCACATTGCGTATGTTCCACATTAGACAGCCACGAATCCTTTAAGACTCATTTATCACAGCCAGTGAGCTCTGCTCTTTCGTTTCATGCTCTGCCTCACCCATCTGAGCTGGAATACGTTATTGCCAAAGCTTTGCACTATAGGAGAAACCCCTGGTTTGTCGATTGTCTGTCCACTGCTAGGTCAGCTTCAAAGGATGTTATTTGTTATTAACGTATATCCCTGCTACTCATCACAACAGCTTGCCTGGCAGTGCTGACTCCCACTCAGATCAAGTGTCTTTTCATACCTGCCATGTCATCCTATCTCGTTGGCTCCTCTCCAACACCTACCCACCTCCCCAGTTTATCTGGCTGTCTAGGTCTGAGCCAGCTTCGCTTTCCCAGTGATGGAAGCAATCAAGCCACAGCACATTTTGCATCAGCAACGTCCATTTCCTCCATGTAAATAAACCCTTTTCCACGTACCTTAATTTTGAAGAGACAGTTGAATGAACAGCTTTCCCTTTTTCTCATTCCTTTCTTCACCTGGGCTGTCGAAGGTGGGTAGCAGGACTCTCTCTGGGAGAAGCAGTTCCTGTTCCTTTTACTTTCTTGTAGTAAAAGTATTTGGAAAAGAAAATGAAAAAAATACGAAGGACAAATACAACAGAACTTCTATTCGTGAGCTGTTTTACAAAGTTACGTCTGTACTTCAGCCTTAGGGCTTTTTGTGCAGCTCATAAACTAGTGTCAGCAGATATATTGATAACTGTATGGTGCTCTGACAGGTAGCTGTGCAAACATTTACTCGGGGTTTGGCTGGGTTTTGTAGACTAGAGCATATTCCATAGCCCTGTTGCTATCAGCCTCTGAGCCAGCCGGTTTAGAGCTACCTGGCCTACGTCCACTCCAGCTTCATGACTCTAGACTCAAGTGTAGATGTGGTCTGTAGCAATTCACTGAGAGATAATAATCTCCTACTTCTGGTCTTGCTCAAGTGGGCACATTCTTCCCAGTTTAAACTGTTCTTACATCATCTGGTGAAAGATACGCTGATAGTAAATTCACAGTTACGTGTAGCTGGTCAAACGCTCCCTCAAGACTCAGTCGAGAGTGGTTCAGAGGAGGAACTGAACACAGGACAGGTTTAGAAATGGCAAAGAGAAGCTCTGTCTCCGCTGCTGGATGGGCCACCCAGCTCTCCACGTGGTCCTTGTCCCATGCTCGCCCTCAGCTGCCTTCTTGCCTCACTGCTTTACCTCATTACACTGGGAAACAATTAACCTGAGGTGGGAGGGAGGGAAAAGATTAAAGGGTTTATTTTCCACTTCTTAAGAACTAGTTTCACTGTAGCGTGTTGAATGCCGGAGCCTGTGCAGGAGGAAAGAGGGACCACACAACCAGCAGATAAGGTGGAGGGGGAACTGCCTCTTCCCAGCACCAATGAACAATTCACCTGGTGAACCCTCTCACATCATTTCACCTGTCCTCTAAAGGAACTTGTCTTTCTGCATTGGTTGCAGACCAGCCTCACTAAAGCTGGAGATATCGCTGTGCCCCTCAGAGTTGCCTGTGCTTGAATATGGATTCTGTCACTTCCCAAAGGAGACAGGATGGGAGGCCTTCTGCCCTCCCAGCAAGGCATAATCAGCATTCACAACTGCTTTTGCTCAAGGAAGTACTGTTTCAGTCCCTTGCTTCTGCTCCCAAATTGCTTTCCATTATCCCTTTTCTTCTCACAGATCTTCAGCAGGAAACACGGGGAAACATTTCTAAATGAAACAGCCCCTCCCTAGCTTCCCCTGGTGAGCATCTAGTGAAGAATTTGAGCAGATTGTCCTCTGTGCATGATGCAGTGTGCATGCCAAGTGTGCTACAGCAGTATACAAAGACGTGGAAGAGTCACATCGACACTCACTGGCTCATCCCTTTGGTAGGACCCCCTCCTACCAGTACCTCTGGGCAGTACCTCTGGTGTGAACTTCTCAGAGAAGCCATTCTTTGAGCAATGAAGCAAAAGTTGAGTGGGAAACTGCCTCAGGGAAGTGGATCTTGTTTCTAGATCTCAATCTGAGAAGCAAGCCTCGTGGGTCCTCCTCTGGTTTCCAAATGAGCTCTGAGAAAGCAGCACCACACCTGGCTGTTCTGAGGTTCATTTAACACGAGTAAGGCGTACTAATATGGTGATACTAAGATACTGGTGAAATCCAAAGAAATAGTGTTAAGATTAGCCGTGCCATACTTTAGCAGATGCTAGTGAAGATTTTAAGCACTTGATTTCCACGGAAACGGACCATAGAGTGGTTTGAGTTGTAAGAGACCTTAAAGATCATCCAGCTCCAACTCCCTGCCACGGTGAAGGTAGCATCTTGGGGTTGAAGGGAATGTTTAGGATTATATATTCAGGAAGAGAGCATGGGCAGCCACCTTTCAAAAGCACGCTGCTGCTCTTGTTTCCTCCTGAATAATTTCTCACTGGTGGCCTTGACCAATTCCTTTTGCATAGTGCGAGTCACACACCACAGATGCAGGGAAGGCAGTAAATTGGTTTCCTGAACGGGGCCTCTGTGCTTACTTTGGACAGGGTGCAATCCCTGCTGCGTACTTTCTGAAACCAAATTTGCTTGGCACTTATTAGTGATTTTTGGAACCTGGTTGAAGCATAGAAAAACACCAAATAACAGATCTAAAATGTACGTTAGCCAAACTTTTGATAGAAGGATTTTTGTCTTTGTGGGAGACCTCTGGAGTTAGAATTTGGAGCACAGTAGAAAATGCATTACCAGCACAAGAAGAATATTGCTCAATTAGTCTGACATGTGCTGATTTAAGAACAATTTCTCTACATTCTGAAGATGGAAGGCCAGAACAGAGCAGTACAGGTTTTTCTCACGCAAGCCAATAGTCCTGGGCTTTTGTTCACATATGCTGCCACCTATATGCCAGACAGTCACCAACCTTAAAGAGTAAACTTCACCGTATTGCAAAAACAGATTATGTTTTCTCCTCTTTTCCATTCTTAAATCTGACATACACCATCAGACAATACGATTACTGCTTCCCAAGTATGTATACACTGTTCTAGAATTACAAAAAAAACCCTAAAGTTAATTTAAAAGTTATTTTTTAAAATACTCTTCTCTACACTCACAAGGTAGTAATAGGTCATAAAACACTGGAAACATCTTAAGTTTATCAGCCATTGCAAATCAAAAAATGCTAAGTTTCAGACCACCCACACAGATGGTATTTTTCATGCTTCTGTATTTGCATACCAGAAAGGCTTTCATTTTTCTCTCTCAAAGCACACATGTAAAATCAATCACAGAGCAAAAATTACTGTAAGACTTTAAACTGACTAAGAAGTCCTTCTGGCCAAGGTTATCAAATCCTGGGAAACTTGGGGAGCTACAATTTTTATTACAGCATTTGGGGGGGATTGTTTATTCTTTTGTTGTTGTTGTGCCTCAAGGGAAGTGGATTTCCTAAAGGAACATGACCAGCTGCGACAAAATACCAGGAAGCCTCTGACCAAGCCGTGCATATAAAAATTAAAGTGAATAAATTAAAAACAATACTGGCTAATTAAAAAGTACCAATGGGAAGTCCAAACATTTGAAAATTCAATTAAAAAATCTCTGGCACCCTTCTGACATGCATAAAGGTGGCGTTTGCAGAACAGCAGCTTTCTCACCTGTCTCATTGAGATCCCAGGATCCCACGCTGGAAGGGTTGTTTTTGTACATTGCAATGTTGTTAATTAATGCTGAAACACCAACAATAGTCCATTGTGTGCATCCAGGCACTTTTTTTATGAGCACAAGGTTTTTTCCTGGCTTCCTGCAAATTAAGACTTAAACTCGGATTCACCATCAATCTGGCATTCTAGTTTATATTAAGTTACTTTGAATTCATACCTTTTTGTTTTCTCCTCTTGTCATTTCCAGAGCTCACCTTCTCACTTACCAGCAAAGAGTATTTCACAGATGTATATTAAGGAAACAGATGCCCTGCAAAAAAAGGTCCGGGAGATACGTGAGGAGGTATTCAACAAAGACAAGCTGAGAGAAACAGAAGGGATCTACATCAAGGAAACTCTCCAGCATCAGATCAGCCAATGGCTCATCGAGTGCCGGTGAGCAGAGATAAACACTTGCCCCTCAATAAGCCCTTTTGCCCCTAGAAGCCTCATTTCTCAGTTCCCAAAAACTGCAAAATCCATCTTACAGTCATGATCCCAGTTCCAGCAGCAGAACTAGTCCTGCACCATTAGCAGAGCTAAGCTCCTGAACAGCAGGACTCCTCACTGGGGAAACCAAAATAGCGCCTCACTCCTTGCACAGTCTAGCAGGGATCAGGGGGGCACCTTGAAAGACTGGCTGCAGAATCAGGTCCACAGACATTGAAGCGGGGACACGTTCAGATTGCAGGTTAACCTGGGCTCCAGGTCAGTAATTATATGAAGCATACTTAAAGTGTAGGAGTACTGACTCGTTTTCCTGTCTGAATACATAAGGTTTAAGAGAGAGAACGCAGTCTTCCTTGAGACACAAGTATAATTATTTGCTATAGCAAATCATATCACGTCACTGGTACTGCAAGCCCGGTGCCTGCTGCTGGCATTAACCAGCAGTCGGTATGAATCTGAAATACTTTCATACTTGAGGACTGACCTTCAAGACACTCCTCCAAATGTAACTTCACTTAAGTAGTGCTGCTGATCTCAGTGAAACTTCACGTCTCAGTAGAGTTAAGCACATACTTACACATTTTTAATCTGTGTGCTGACACCTATAGTTCTCTCAGGAAGTTTACTTTCAGGCGAGGAAGTTTTCAGCTTAGCATTTTTAATGCAGCAATTCTATAAAGCCTATTACCAAAGAATATAAGCTGCTTTTACGATATAGGTAATTTTTCCAGGATTTACCCTATCCAGTAAGTACAAGTAAACTGGGAAGCAGCGCTCCAAAGTTTCAGGATTTAGCAGCAAGGTTTCAGCTGCTCTGCATAAACACTTCCAGTGTGTTTGCTGTTTGCGTCTTGAGCTGCTTGGTGATGTTACAGGGCTCATATTTGTCTTGTGGACTCGTGTCATGTCCATTAATCATTCAGCATTTTTCCAGGGTACCGGACCTGCCTTCAGCATGCAATTTCTAGTTGCAAACACAAATACATTCTGATGAAATCCTGCTCTATTTCTTCCTTGACCGCTTTAATGAGGTTTTGGTGGCTATAGGGCAGAGTAGTGTTTGTCAAAAAAAAAGCAAACAAAAATAACACTCTTACAGGTCTGCTACAATACATTTCTCTCTTGTGCTTTTGCCTCTAGTAGACGCTCAAGAAAGTGGTATATTTTTACCTTATCTACCACTCCTTTAGAGAGAACTGATGGTTTCTCAAACCTCAGTTATTACAAAGCACTTCCCTGTTCCCTAAATCAACCCTGTTCCTAAGGCCAGGTCTGTACACTTCTTGAGCTGCCATTTCCTGCCGCTCCCCACAACTCCCAGCATGTTCTAAGGCACAGCAAGATCCTATTTCCTTTGCTTCATATTACTCATCTAATAGTAATTCTCTAACATAGGTCAATCGTGTCCAATTAACTTGACTCTAGAGCTTGAGGAGAACTAACTGAAATACCATGTGAACCAACGACAATGTTTCTATAGGAGATTAGCAGAGAACAGCCAATCTCCCAGAGAATAAGGCTGAGCCATAAACCTCTTTAAAAGACAGTTATGAGACATTATTAAAAGTTAAAGCCATTCCGTGGAGACACTTAACAGCACAGAAAACCAAGAGCCTAACCAATCCAAAGGATCATTTGGAGGGAGTCAAAGTCATCATTCGATCAAGGGAGGTGGAGAGGAATGGCTGAAAGAACAGTTCATAAAAACCTTTGCTACCTAATGTATAAGCGACCTCAATCTCACATATCTATAAAGTACCCTGAAGATGTAAGGTGAAGTGTAAATGCTGAGCTTTCTTATTCAGGAGCCCTTACAAGTGAAATGGGATCTCAATGCTGCATTTATATTCCAGTTGTGCCCAGGGGCCCAACTTCAGTTGAAACTTCAAGGCTGTAGGCAGACACGGTTAGTGTCCCAGCATACAAGTATGTGATTAAACAAGTTATAAGGAGTTCTCAGCTAACCTTTAAGTTACCTGGTCTGTCTGGCCAGGTTCAGTAGTCTTGAATCACATCTGAACTTCAAAATTAACAAAGATTGAAACAGATGTTTGAATATAAGCACCCCGTTAACTGATGTTGTACAGCTACATGGATATGCTTTTCCCAAGCAAATGATTATGGAATTATTAGTCCCATCTCAGTCCCAAGGGGACTAAGATAAAACCACACACATAGTTAATCAATAACACTGCTGCTTTTGGTTGGGTTTGTTGCTCGGCTGCTGACGAGAGACTAAGAAAACAGCCCCGCTCCAACTGTAGCATAATCACAGCGAGCTGCTGCTTAACCGCCCATCTGAAACATTCTGATATTAAAATAATTAACCAAAAAGTGTTTTTAAGCCAATTCAGACCATTTAGGTAGAGCAGAGTTGAAATGCTGCGTGTGCAGTTACGTGGTGTGCCCGAGCGTGAGACAGCTCACGCTGAGGGGCAGTGACAGGCTTGGTGCAGACAGAATGTTGTGTCTGATCATACTCCCTCCCCTTACTCTCTTCTTCCAAATTAACTGCCCAGCACCGCTTCTAAACATCAGTAAGGCACATTTCAGCTAAGAGGGCTACAAAGATGATCAGAGGGCTGGAGCACCTCCCAGACAAAGACAGGCTGAGAGTTAAGATTGTTCAGCCTGGATAAGAGAAGGCTCTGAGGAGACCTTATAGCAACCTTCCAGTACGTGAAGGGGCCACAAGGAAGCTGGGGAGGGACTGTTTTACAAAGGCTTGTAGTGATAGGGCTAGGGGCAATGACTGTAAACTGGAGAGGAGCAGATTTAGACTAACAGAAGGAGAAATTTCTTCACAGTGAGGGCGGGGAGGTCCTGGCCCAGGCTGCCCAGAGAAGCTGTGGCTGCCCCATCCCTGGAGGTGTTCAAGGCCAGGTTGGATGGGCCTTTGAGCAACCTGATCTAGTGGGAGGTGTCCCTGCCTATCATAAGAGGGCTGGAAATAGATGATCTTTAAGGTCCCTTCCAACCCAAAGCATTCTATGATTCTGTGATTTCATTGGTAAAATCTACTCCGGTAGTTTAGCAAAGCCATAGATAAAATCCTAACCCCAGTGAAGCTGGTGGGAGAGCTGCTATGAGCTTCAGCAAAGACTAGACATCACCCAGTATTTTAGCTTATTTGATTTTGGCTACGGGCTAGACAACACCCGATACTTCAGTTGATTTGAATCTGGCTAAACTATGCAGTGATTTAGAGAACTGAGGGGTCAGTGAGCTGCCTTCCATCTGAGTCTTCACAGGGGGGGTCTCCCTTTAAGTGACCAAAATAATTTTCCCTGAAGACATATTCACTTACATCCAAAACAGGTTAAAAAAAGAAATGAAAATCAGCAAATTTCTACAGATGGGGAGCATGTGTGTCACACAGAGCCAAGGTTTCCATGTGGTGCATGCCAGAGACACTGCAGACCAAGCAGGAGTTGTGTCCTGCTTCTTCCCAGCCTGTTGAACTGCAACCATATCTGAAGTGTCAAGGTTTGCATTAATTATTACCTGCCGGGATATACTTTGACTCTCCACTAAGCCAGTCTACCAGATCAACGGCTAAATGTAGCTTATAAATTATTCTTTAACTATGCTTTTTGACAGAGTTTACCATTTTCCATAGTCTATTAAATAAACAGATAGCTAAAGGGGAACAAAGATTCTTTTGAATAAATTTTCTCTATACACTAAAAAAAATAAACCCAAACTTCCATATTTTATCCTTCAATTGGAAAAGGATGTGCTGGGAAATACAATTAGCAGGTTATTGTCTTTCAGCACAGCTGCTATTAGATTACAAAAGCAACGAGCACATATTGAATTTCTCCACTTGTAAGAACTGCTGTAAATATTGACCACTTTCTTTGCACAAGGGAACAGGCGCAACTTCAGTCATTTCAAAACCCAAGATAGCTTCTTGTGAAGGTAGGTTCTAAAAATGCTAAGTAAAGCAAAACCCAAAGGAACAGATTAAACAAAAACATTCCAGTTGCTTACAGCAATCCCACTACAGAGAAGACAAAATATTTTTGCTATAACACTGCATTTCACAGCCTTACCATCCATCACTCTGTTTATATGTATTGGCTTCCATGGAGCTGTACTTACTCAGCCTGCAAATAATTCACATACAGCTTTCTAGATTTCTGTTTGGCTGTATCCCTACACACCATAGAAGAGGGCCATGAAGATGATCAGAGGGGCTGGAGCTCTTCCCGTATGAGGGCAGGCTGAGGAAGTTTGGGTTGTTCAGCCTGGAGAAGAGAAGGCTCCAGGGAGACTTCAGGGCAGCTTCCAGTACTGAAAGGGGCCCCAGGAAAGCTGGGGAGGGGCTCTTGATCAGTTAATACAGGGCTAGGGTGAGGGGGAAAGGTTTTTCAGCTGAAAGAGGGGAGAACGAAATAGATCTTAGGAAAAAATGTTTTCTCTGAGGGTGGGGAGGCACTGGGTTACCCATAGCAGTGGTGGCTGCTCCATCCCTGGAAGCGTTCAAGGCCAGGTTGGATGGGGCTTGGAGCAAACTGATCCAGTGGGAGGTGTCGCTGCCCATGGCAGAGAGGTTGGGACTGGATGGGCTTTAAAGTCCCTTCCAACCCAAACCATTCAATCATTCTATGAATAGAATTTTATTTTCTTAATGCCTTTCTACAAAAGCATCAGGCAGTACACCCACAGGCCTCTCTTTTTGCAGGGTACCAATATGACTCATAAAGCAGGAGTATAAATGTTCCAAAATTAACAGTTGCCATGATTGCATACATCCCAGTCTGAATTTTACTTACTTGACTCCCACAGATTCCATCCATTACATTAATAACAGTTTCACATTAAGATATAGCAATTACATAGCCGAGGTTGTAGTTTCAATTTCTTGTGCTATTCCAGAAATGTTTTTCTCTAATTTCACAGTTAGGGTTTTGCATTGCACATGAAAAAAACATCATCATCTCTACTCTTTACCTGCTGTATATACCAACAGTTCTCAGATGATCAATCTTCCTCGGAGTCATCCCTAAAATAAATAAAAAAAGCAGTAGAGAGAAGAGGGAAGAAGGATCCTCTTATTATATTGAAAAATATAGTGGTATCTTTGTCTAAGAGTCGTCTTCTCTGACAGAAATCAATACAAAGGATGAGAAATCAAGATGAGGTTTTTATTACCAGAGATCGCCTCAAGAATCACAGGGGAGAGCCTCACATACAGGCTTTGCTGTAATGTGTCTCATGCCCTCTAGCTGTAACAAATTACGCTGTGAATTTCTTGGAGGATTTATACGCCGCTGCTCAGTGCTCCGGGGAGCATTTCATCAGCGGCATTGCTGACCTAATAATAGGGGATCTAAGTAATAGCAACTTTTATGTATGTTATGTGTTATTCCCACAGATTTGGGGATTGGTTTTCTAGAGGAAGGAGGAGGCAAGGGGTAAATGTGCTTTCATAATAGGTTTACACTTTACTGATTAACTTCGAATGATCTTCTTGCTCTGCCTGCTGACTTGAGTACTGTCAGAAAAAGAATTGGCCAAGCTTCATGGTGAGTGAATGAGACCTCTTCTGAAACAAGGGGTTCCTGTGCTTTATTTATTCATTTGGAACATTCCTGACAGCCAGCCCAGGCTTTGATGCAGGGGAAAGGAGAAAGAAATAGGAAGCAATTCTGTGATATTTCCCTTTTTCACAAGGCTGTTTTGTTGAGTTGAGTTGACTGCCAACACGCCTGTTCACAAGGCTCCCTAGGTAGCAGGGGGTAGGGAAGGCAGAGGCAGGAGGAAGATGAATAGAGAGAGAGGTTTTGCACTGAGACTCCACATAGTAGGGAAAGTATTCATTTGTATCAGGCACTGCCCGTATCACATTTCACACTCTGTTCACACTGGTTTTTTGTGATGTTAAAATTAACACGTCTGAAAAGCTGCCAGGCAGTCCATCACAAACAGAAGTCTTGCCAAGAGGACAGAGACAGATGAGACCTCAGCAGTACCAAGCAGTGGAACATCCTCCCTGTGCCACCTCACCTCTGCTTTGGGGGAATTGTTGCTCCAAGCCCATCCAGACCCGTTGTTGCTTTTCAATCCTGTCTGGTTTGTCGTACATGCCCTCACAGCCTGCCAGAAGTGCTTTCCAAAGCAACCAGGGAGCATAGATTAGGGTCTCTACACAGTATGGCAACAGTTCTTAATTACCAGATCTAGTGCAACAAGCCTCCATGGCAGACAGTTCTCCTTATGAGCAAGCTCCAGTCTGGAAATCCTCAGATCACAACCAGAGACACCACCAGCTCTTTAATCACGGTCCTCTTTTCATACAATGCCCCATTATGCTGAAAAATGCATTCCCTTCTTCTCTGACACCCTTAAAAAGGCATTTCTCTTGTAGGAACCACCCCAGCAAGGGCATTTCTCCTTTAGGAACCTACCAAGAACCACCTCTCTTGTGCCTAGTACTTCATATTCAGAACAGACAGGAGTTAGTGCCCACACAAGCCATTTATTGATGGGCAATGAACCACTCTTTCACCTAATCTATATTGCCATTACTTTTTTCCCCCTGTCGTTATTAAACGATCATCACACACTCACAAGCCACCTATATGCAACATTCCACTCTGGAGCAAAAATTAGCAGCCAGAAGAAGCTGTGAGCTCTGTGTAAAAATCAGGATATTCTGCAAATGGGGGTAAAGAAGTGGATGCCTACTAGTTCCATAAGGATGAGCTGAACTTAATTAAGAAGAGGTCTATATCCGCACCAGAGGTTTCTCCTGTCCTTAACTGTTAACTGGAATTGAACGTAACTTCTCCTACGCCTCTTGTACTCTGTACACCAGGAGCCTACACAAGCCAAGTTCTCTAGGAAATAGCACAAAAAGGGTAGAAGCTCCTTCTGAATCACTCTGCAGTCAGAGTTGGGCATCTTCTCCAAGTCCTCTTGTTTTCCTCAGGAGAGTGAAGTGAACTTCTAAATCACGGAAATGAAGCTCTGAAAGAGGGTGGAGTGGGCTTGAGTGTCCTCCTCTGCCCAAATACTTTGTTTTCCTGTGAAACTACAGAAAGGTTAGCAGAGGAGATGTCTGCTTTCTCCATAAATAGCGTCACCTCTGTTTTCTGACAGGTCTAACAGCTTCAGATTTTGCAAGGTAACCTCCATATGAGAAGTTAGTGGTGGTACAAAGTGCTCTCCAAACACCTTTCTCTCATGCCAAAAGGCCATTCTACAGGAACAGCTTAAATTGAACATCAGTCTTCCTGAACAGGGCTCAGCCCGCTCAGAGATGTTTGACTGTACCTTGTGTAGACAGTCAAAGCCAGCTTCAGAAACCAACAGGAACACCACAACCGTGATGCCACAGAGCTCTGGCAGCAAAACCTGCATAAATATTCTGGCAGCTAGACCATGCTGAGCTCCTCCCTGCGAGCAGCTGTGCTGCTGAGTCTGAGCCGGTTAGTTTAAAGTACATCTGTGGGAACTAAAATCCTGCCTTTAGGCTCCCGGGTGAGACAACCTCTAAGACTGATTAATGAACATAATTAGGAGCTGTAAACATTAATGGATAATGTTCAAGTCTTTCCTAACACATTCTCAAAGCTTCCACTGAGTAGTTATCCATTGACTAATTTTGGCAGACATCTTTAGTGCTGGAGGGAGTAAGGGAATGGAATGCAAATGCATCACTGACTTACCAGAGGAATACCAGAGCAAACAGCCCACCAGGTTGCTTTGAACAGAGGGAAAATACATTATCATAAACGAGAAGATTGTTTGTGTATAGCAGGGAGGAGCAGAGCCCACAGTTCTGCAACCTGTTTTCTCATTGATTGAGACTGTCTAGCTTCAGCAGCCATCTAAAAAAGCAAAACCTTCAATCCTTCTTCCTTCCTTATGGAAACACCACATTGTCATCTTAAAAAGTGTGAACCCCTCTAATTCCAAAGGGGGGACAACTGTTATTAAGTCCATCTGTAGTTAATCTGCTTTATTGGGTCTCCATGGATTTACAGGAGGCAGGGGACACCTCTGGAAGCTTCTGTGCAGTGGTGGAAGTTGCTAAAAATTTACGAGTGTGCTGACATTAATGGAGGCGGCTTTGTGGCTTTTGCGGGGATCAGCCGGAAGCCCCTGCATTCATATATTTCTTGTACTTGGTGAAATGCAGATAAATCTTGGTGGTGGCTATCCAAAAGAGTACAGCCAGTTGAACCCTGGTGTCACACCTCCAGAGAGGCATTGATAACATCACTACTTCTGCTTTCTAAGTCACTGCAAACCCTGAAATATGTTGCCTTTCCAGTTTTGTATGGTGCCTTAAATTTACACTTCAATTTGATTGGTGCCTCAATACAGTGATTAAAACCAAATGCAAAGGACTGCTACTGATCCTTGATCTTGCTCATTCAACTATCAAGTGTGAAATAATTAAGGAACAAAATGAAGATTCTTAAACTATCACAGGTGCAAATCAAGCTTCCCAATCTATTCTCAACATAACAAGACAACTTTTTGAGCCATGATTTATGGTTTAGAGTAGTGGACAGGTATGGTTGGACTCTATCTTAAGGACTATCTCAAAAGATCTTTTCCAACCAAACGATTCTAAGATTGCAGCACCAAGTGCACCAACACTGCACATAAGCGCATCTTCGCCAGTCTTCCAAACACTACTATTCCCTTCTGGATAGGCATTCAGATACCTTAAATCACAAAGTCATTAGTGATCTTCCCTGAATGATCTCTCCTTTCCCTGACAGTTTGCTTACTGATGACATTACTGAAAAGAGGGTCAGGTCCCGGTATTATTAAATGGAACTAAATCTTTGTTCTAAGCAAACTCCCACCAACTTCCAGGAAGATTCATTGATTCAGACACTGTTGTTTCAGAACAAGTTTATGAATATCAGGACTTTTACAAGGGTGTCAGACAGGCAGAAGCACATACTCTTGCTCACCAAGGAAGCGCAAGGTCAGGGAAAAACTATTCCAGTGCTGCAGCACTTTGGGCTTTTCTGCTGAAAAGCTCAATTGTAGGGTTTTTGCCCATCATGGGACTTCTCCTCAGCATCTTATAGGAAGGCACAGAACTTCAAGCATCTACAAGCACATATTCATCCCTTTATCAGGTATGATTTGCATCGCACACCCCTTGCCATGCTTGCATATAAATTACGCATTAGTCACATTAAAAGCTCATTCAGATGTGAATAGTCATACTTAGCAAGGCCATAATGAGCATGGTTTTTCAGAGCAGCCTCTCCTCTTCCACTTTTCTCCTCAACTTGCTTGCTTCTAAATTGCTTTGCGCAGAAAGACTTGACCTTTTTCCCACTCCATTCCCATCCCAGTTTCTGTCTCTGCAGTTTAACTGTAAAGCTCCAAACACTCCGGTGACTGTAGATAAAAAGCAGAGGTGTCCATAGCCTACTGGCTCAGCCCATGGGCGTAGGATTTTTGCAGGGACAAAGACATTTCTGTTCCAAAGGGTAAGACAAAACTCTTTATACTACGTCTTGGAAGAAAAAGGAGAGATCCAATTAGAGATTACCATTTACATAGCATAAAAAAAAAAATACGTGTTTAACTAGTCTCCTCCTCAGAAAAACCTGAAGCATTTGAGACAGTATCTTCAGACCTAAGTATTGTAAATTGAATGCTCAACATCTATACTTTCAGTCTAAATGGTTAATAGCTTGACAAATCTGTGATCAGCTGAGAAAGGGCTTTGTAATGGATAGTGTCAGGCAGCAGCACTGGGGAAGTGCTAAAACCAGAAGTGGAAAATTAGTACAGCTGTTCTGGCACTGTCAGTCCCTGGCCAGTGCACTGCAGAGTTCGCAGCTGTTCATGCAAGACAAGAACCAAGATAAGGTTAATCAGCAGAGGTTACAATTGCAAGAGGGACGAGGGCAGTCAGATACTTGAGCACATACGAAAGCACCATCCCCCATGAAGCCATAGAACACTGACTGATGAGAGAAAATGGGTCTTGCACTGCCTTCTCTGCCAGTGCTGCCAATGACTGGGCTTTCTGAGCCTCATCTTCCCTACATAACTTCTCCAGATATTTTATAGGGACCCATAGCCTCCCCATTACAGGTCCAAAACCACATAGAGGACCAAAACCACTGTCTAAGTACAAGGACAAGTTGTTCTGTCCTATCCTATGGTAACAACTCTCCTAGGAGGAAAGGCTAAGAGAATTGAGGTTGTTCAACCTGGAGAAGAGAAGGCTCCAGGGTGACCTTAAAGCAGCTCCCAGTACTTTAAGGGGGCCTGTAAACTGGGAACAAACTTTTTAGCAGGACCTGTTGCAACAGGACAAGGGGCAATGATTTTGAACTAAAAGAGGGGGAGATTTAGACACGATATAACAGAAGAAACTTTTTACACCAAGGGTGGTGAAGCACTGGCCCAGGTTGCCCAGCAAGGTGGTAGAAGCCCCATAGAAACACTCAAGGCCAGGTTGGGTGGTGTTCTGAGTAACCTACTCTGGTTGAAGATGTTCCTGGTTACTGCAGGGGAGTTGGACTGGATGGGTATTAAGGGTCCCTTCCAACCCAAAGCACTCGGATTCTACCCTGCTGGTCACTTCTAGCCCTGTTCTTACAGACACGGCACCCCTCCTGAGCACTACTCTGTAGGATGAATTCCTGCCTTCGTTTGCTTCCTGCTCTTTGATTTGTAGCACTACAGAAGTAGCGCAGACCGCTACAACAAATTTAGGTTACATTCCCATTTCTTCCTTCTTCAAATGGCTTAAATGATCCACAGATACCCACAGACCATTGACCTTGAGTCTAAGTCTCCCGCTTAGTATTAAAGCTCCTAAAAATATTCACTCCTTTATATGTCCAGAAGTCTGGAATCAGCTAAATTAAATAGCATTACTCCGAGTTGGTCCCACTTGCAAACAAGAAATAAATCTTATAAGTAGTTATTTTCCTAAAGTACTCATAACCATCTATAGTAATACTTCAGAATTAAAAGTCTGAAAATACTAAGTGTTACCAACATAATACAACAAGCCCCCCCACTGCTATTCTCAAGGACACTTCCCAAATATTACATTTATTTGTTGTCATAGATACTCACACAGACACAAACATAAGTTGCATTCAGGGACTCGCAACTTGCCAGCAGCCTATTAGAATACAGTGCTACAAGTTTTAAAGACTGGATTGGGCTTTTTCTGGAAATGCTGCAGTGGTGTGCCCTGTTCAAGGGATATGTTAGGCTGCAGTTCTTTATTCCTTTCTCAAGCAGAGTCCTAAAGCAGCAGATGGGATTGCTGAAAGAAGAAACAGACAAATGGAGTGTTTAAGACTGATAACTGGGGCCTGACTTTCACCTTCGAGCTGGTTTCTGTTCCTGTAATCCAGCTAGATACCTGCTATGCAGAAGGCCAGCTCTACCATCTCATTTATTCTTGGTTTGACCAGCATAGCAGTCTTAAGCGATGAGAACGGAAGAAGGGAATGAATCCCAAGGGAAAGAGGAAGAGACCCAGCCAGCTACTTTTTCACTCCACTGCGATAAAGGTATCTTCTCCAGCCAGTTAATACAGAGCAGGTGGAAGAACCAATTTTCCCACTTGCCTATTTCCAACAAGCAAAGCAAATGAAGATCTACTGGGATATAGAAACAAGAAACAGGCAGAGGAAAAAAAAAAAGAATCAGGAGTCCCACTGTTGCCTGGTAGGCAGACAGAGAGGCACTGAAGAACCAGTGGCTGGCAGAGGAGAGGTGTTTGAGGGATATTCTGGGAAGAGAAAGACTAAGGAAAAGCTTAGAAATAAGAATAAAAATGAACACAAAGCACAGAGCACTGGCTCCCAAGTGACCGCTCTTGCTCCACAAAACAGCTTCTTTGGAGAAGCAAGCAGAAGAGGTAAAGACATTTTCAGCCTTGGTACTGTAGAACGCAAAGAAGAAAGGAAGCAAGTGGGGGGAAAAAATGAAACATGGCATGGACTGACACAAGCAGAGCAAAGGGTTAGCAGAAACAGTCACGAGGAGCTGGAGAGGCAGAATCAGAAGAGGAGGGATGAGAGAGGCATATAGTAATAAGAAAACCCCTATAAAGTACCAGTTTGAAAAACAGGGGCAGTTAGAACCAAATCTTAACTGTCTAAGGCCAAGGCAAAAGAGCAGACCCCAAATGTGTATGCCAACAAGCAAGTTCAGGTGGGTTTATAAAAGAGATTTGATTGTCAGGAAGTCAGATCTGACTATAGAGAGGATTGAAGGCATGCAAGTCATGGCCGGGAATGTGGCTGTGAATGACAGCCTGTTATTCTTTCTCACAAAAGAAATATATTTAGTACTGAAATACAGTCATCTCACTGTTTTCACTGGCAGTGGGTTTTTCAGAGTTTACATGCTGAGGACCATAGCAGCAGAGTGACTGATAGAATAGAAGGCTGATTCAGGGCATTCCAGCTTCACTGTGCCAAGATATTTATTCATCAAACCATTGACGAGTTACTTAAGTGCCGAATTTCAAGTGAATTCTGCACCCAGGAGACTTGCATCTTCTAGCATAGAAAAATCCAGGCTTACACTGAATATCATTGTAATATCTACCACACCACTGAGAGAGCTTCCCTTCCAGTCTCATTGCTCCTCACTCTCCCCCATCTGTACCTTAAGCAAAACAGCTCATCTCTCCTTGAGTCAAATGCCAAACACGCAACTCGTTTCAAACTCAGCTGCCATAAGGAGTCACTGAGGCTGAGCACACAACATCAGTGCAAATAGGTTCTTAGAATGAGCTCACGACTTTCAAGTTGGGGCATATTAAACTTGGGGCAGTTAAATTTCCAGTAGTGCTAAGCAGGTGGGCAGTTGAGGGAGGAGAAGGGCACAAGCAGAAGCAACTTCTCCCATCAGCCTCCAAATCCCTACAGGGGCCTGGGGCTGGTACATGCTCCAGTTGATAGCCAGGCACTGACTGCAAGCCCAGGCTTGACAAGCACATCAAGGGCACACAAAGCAAGGCATCTTTTTTTCCTTTGAGCTGAATATTTCCCTTGAGAGCACCAGACTACCCCCTTTGTAGGTGGGCCGTGTGCTGCGCAGTTTGGTAAACATCAAGGTAAACTCTTCCTGATGCAAAGTTAGCATTGAAGTTGGTCCATCCCTATGCTATATTTGGACTGAATCTTGGCTCCACGCTGAAAAGATTTGAAGATAGTATTTCTGTGGGCAGAACAAGAACTTGTCTGAAACCTGAGTCTCTTCCATCCCTTGCAGAGTCAATATGTTTCAGTTTTACTGTGAATTTCAGTGTGGGGGAGATTAGTCAGACTCCGTCAAGCAGGTTGGTTTTATTAAACAGGTCAGAGTCCAGGGCTTTTAAGTCATGCTGCATTTCAGCCCTCTGCAGATATAACAGAAAACCTAATTATTTGTTGTAATTTACCTTAAACACACCCAGCTATTAGTGGCACAAACTAGCTATATTTTTTTTTCCTGCTGTATTAGGCATCCTTAAGAGTTATGCAAGAGCAATATGGAGAGTTACTATTCTAGGCTGAATAAGAGACATTTAACAGCAATATATAGGATTTTACTAGTTCTCCTCACGCTCTAGTTGCACAAAATCACTATATCAACACAGTACCATTCAGTAAGATACCATTCCAAACACAATATCATTTGACTTGGGCAAAGAGCGTAAAACTGTGAATAAGCTGGTTCAGTATTTACTGAGATACATATGTAATGCTAAGAAATTGCATCACTCAACTAAAATCTTTTCAAACAATGCCATCTCTCCTCTTAGAGCATCTTACTGACCCAGTAATCCTTTTGTGGCTTGGAAAGGAAGTTTCATCTCATTCTGTACTCCTTTGCACAGAAAACTGGCTCTTTCCTGCAGATTTTCCTGGAGACAGTCTAATCCAGCAACCAGTTTTGAAGATACTGGTTTAAAGCATGGTTATAAGTTAAATGCTGCAGTATGTGTAGCTGCAGGAGTCCTCAAAGTATTCCAAGTCAAAACACAACTGCTCCAAGGAAGTAAATTCCAGAGCCGGAGCTCTGCCATCTTTCATATTGCATACATGTGCTTCCCATCATTGGCTCAGCTCTCATAGCTGCTACAGAGGGGGTAACATTATGCCCAAAATATCATTTCACCTTCATCCTCTTCTGGGAAATTACATATAACGCATAGGTTTATTCTGCTTGTATTGGGAGGTTTGCAATTGCAGGAGGTCTGGGAACTAGTGAGAGTGAAGGTGGGAGCAGACAATTACAGCCTCTCCCATGTATGGGCCTGTATTTCATTCCTGTCCAAGCTTAATCTTTACATTCTTTGCCTGGGGGAGTTCTGCTATCCTATAATAAGGCCATTCCAGATCCTCTATGCAGGTCTGGGAAGCAACGCATTTAGGTCTCCAGTACCGTAAAAAGCACAAAAGAGTCCTAAGATATAGCAAGTGAGTAAACTTTACCCTTCCTCTCTCAGCTTTCCAATTGTACTTCCCACACCACCTTACCTGTTCCACCCCTTCAGTAGAAGGAAATTACTGGTGTTTGGGCACTTTGCTTCAGCCAAGAGTGGGCTGCAGGTCGCAATTCCCAGAGAACATGCCCATGCCTCTCCCTAGGTCTCCAGCCATAAGTCCACATCTTCTGCCAGCAACTCCCTGCAGCACCAGTCCCACCTACCAAAGAGATGCTCAAACAAACCCACGTTATTAAGCCATCATATAAAGAAACAATAATTAAAAAAATTCTATTGTATGCTTATAATTGACGAAGTTTGAGAGCGTCCCAGTGAGTAGCATGTGGGGAAAAATTCAGTTGTTTAGAGAGGCAATGCCAAAGGTCTTCAAAAGGCATTTGATTCCTGATCAATCTCTAAGATCACTCACGTTTTCAGCAAATTCAAGGAGACTATAGAATATACACCAAACACGCAAATAGATACAAAAACACAGCACTCCAATTTTTTTTTCTTCACAAAACTTGGCATCTAAAGGCATTACAGTGTGTTTCTGCGACTGTACACACGACTGGGTTTTTAAATTAACACTGTGGATAAATGGATGCTCTTAGTATCAGCCCGAGACTGGCTCTAATTGAGCTCACCTGGACTGTTTCTCCTTGTCTTTTCTTACACTTTTTTAAAAAGCCAAAGCAGAGATTCTGTATTACATTGCTTGCTACTGAGCTATTCTGTTACTAGCATTATCCAGGTGCCTGTAAACATCTCTATATAAGCATTCTCTGCACTGCCTTCAATCTGAGTTTCAGTTTCTTTCCTGGCTTTACACATTGTGTACATCTGCTTATGATTTATTCAAAGAAGGCTGCACAAGCCACTCAGGATGAACATTGAAAAATCAAGCACTGTGACTGCTTTCACGTGCATGAAATTGCCTCAGATTTATTGTTAAATAGTTCATTTAAACACTCAGGTGAGCCACAGAGAACTGAGTCTCTTGAAGAGGACAACAACATTAGCAACAGTGGAATAAACAACAGCATATTGGGTTGCCTTCTTTAAAATTTAGGAACATCCTCTGTGCTGTTTTCAGCTGCCAACCCCACTGCCACAGACAGGGACACCTCCCACTGGATTAGGTTGCTCCAAGCCCCATCCAACCTGACCTTGAACACCTCCAGGGACAGGGCAGCCACACCACTGCTCTGGACAGCCTCACTACCCTCACAGGAAAACATTTCTTCTTAAATCTCATCTCTGTCTCCCCTCTTTCAGCTGAAAACCATTCCCCCTCATCCTATCCCTGCACTCCATGATCAAGGGCCCCTCCCCACTTTCTCTGGAGCCCCTTTCAGCACTGGAAGCTGCTGTAAGGTCTCTCCAGAGCCTTCTCTTTTGCAGACTGAGCATCCCAACTCTCTCAGCCTGTCCTCATATTGGAGGTGCTCCAGCCCTCAGATCATCTTCGTGGCTTCCTCTGGACTCACTCTAACAGTTCCATATCCTTCCTGCGCCGAGGACTCTAGAACTGAACACAGGACCTCCAAGTGAGATCTCATCAGACCAGAGGAGAGGGGCAGAATCCCCTCCCTCACCCTCCTGGCCACAATTCTGAAGAAGCCCAGGATACGATTGGCTTTCTGGGCTGTAAGCACACATTGCTGGCTCACGTTGAGCTTCTCATCCACCAGCAGCCCTAAGTCCTTCTCCTCTGAGCGGCTTTTAATTCCCTGCACAAGTTTTTCTGCTGCCTCAGAAGTGCTTTTCAAGGAGGTGCAGTCTTAGCTACAAGCAGAGCCATTAGCACAGCACTAGTGCATGGGTCTTAAGTGAAGTAGCAAGCCAGCCTTCCAAGCAGTAATGTGATGCCTGACGGATGCTGATTACACATTGTCCTTTACAAACGCTTAAAGTCAAATTACAGGCAGGCAGCAGGTCAGCAGCACAGTCATCCATGAACAGGACAGCCATGATAGAGTGGTTGGAGAAGACAGCATGCACATACAGATCATCTTAATCCAAGGAGGCAGAAAATGAGGCAAATTGAAGTTATGCCAGACTGGACTGTATTTTCTGCATTGACACCACAGATAAAGCAGACAGATTACGCTACACAAATTCATGTGATGCCACCTTCGCTAGCACCCCAGAGTCACCCATCTCCTTCACACCTAAGTGATGCAAGCAAGTACAAACCAGATAAAACTTACACATCATTTTATCAGGTAGGCTGGGTTGTTTTAATCACTGACACAAGGTTACGTATTACTCTTGTGTGCCATGCTGGTTTTATTCCACTATTTAAATTAGGGTCAATCAAAGCACAAAGCTTCTCTGTTCTTTTTCAAGTTCTTGGTCCTCAATTTTCTGGACAGATATAAAGGGTGCATATGCTGCATAGCACGTGCAGGGAGTTTGACACGCTCTGAGCACGCTGAATTTATTATGCATGCACGCAACTATGCATGCGACATATAAGCAATAGGTTCTGGGAGAGCAAAGTCATTTCAGAGAGTTTTTAATCAGCTAATACCCTTAAAATGCTTCAAGTACCTTTCGCAGTCAGGTGGTGGCAGAAGAAATACAGCATATGCAAAACCATTTCAGAACAAGGAAGAGGGCAAAGTCCTGAGAGAACTGACAGAGCTTGGGTGGTGGGTGACCTGCCCAGGGCACCATTTTTCAACCCTCCCCATGGCATTATCTTCAGGTTAGTGATGGGCCATGGCGAAACAATTTAAAGCAGCCATGCCCAGTTTATAGCCTGCTTTCCCTTCCACAGAGATGCGTCTCGCTCCACTAACACCTTGCCTACTAAAAAGCAAAAGTGACTGCTCGAGTTCCTCATAAACAAATCCAGTAAGACAGAATGCTCTCTATCCTCCATTTCACTCCAAATCCCAAAGAAACTTGTGGTGTTGGAGGGCAAGTTATTTCTTTTGGCTGGCCTTGCTACAAAAATCACGTGCTTGATTTTCCTCTTTACAGAATTCATATTGTGTTAATAAAGTACTGTTGATTCCCTCTGGCTGACTCTGCAGGAAAGCTGTTCTCACAAAGCTTCTAGTCTGAGTTAAAGTAATCTTGCTTAAAACCAGTCATAATTGTTTCAGTCTCCTAAGTTCAATACTAAGCACAGAAAATATTGCCAATTTGAGTCAGGGTTCGGCATTCTATGAAGGCAGGATAAGCTGACCAAAGGTAAGGAATTCAGTAAATGCAAAGGGAATTTGACCTGGCGTTTCTCTGAGCCAGCTTCTGTATTGTTGACCTCACTCTAAAGAGGATGGAAAGAGAAGAAAAATAACAAATGAGAGTTTAACCAGAGTTACACGCTCCAGAATACTCATTACTCCATCAGCCAGGTTCCTCCCCAGACGTGGTGCTGGGCCCTGAAGGGAGTTCTTCCTCCGCAGGAAGGATTGCTCAACCCTCTCCTCAACACCAGGTTGACAGGATCGCTTACATTGAAAGGCTGCAGACAGTCAACAGGAAGCTGACACTGGAAATAAGCCTAGGGACAGTCTGACTGCAAGAAGAGGGAGCAGCCCTTCAGCCTTTCGAGGCAGGAAAATAGCCTATGTCATGGGTCTAGTAAACAAGGGGTGATGAACAAGTCTAAGAGAGAAGGACAAGCACTAAAATAAGCGTAAACCTAGGAAACAAAACCCCGAGCACAATGTTGGATGCCAGAATCTGTTCTGTAGCTTTCAGAGAAGAAAAAAGGCAGGATTTTACCCCAACACAAATATGTACAGTCATTTTGATGAATTCCTCACTAACCAGGCAGTTCCTAATAGACCTGACAAGGCAGACAGCAGAAATACCACAGTGTAGATGGTGTTGTGTGACACTATGCCCTGCTGAGAAGATATTCCCTCCAAGGGTAGGGGCGGGATGGGATGGGACAGGACAGAACATCCAGATGTCCTCAGGTCCCACCAGGAGATGCTTCCATTCTTACTGCAGAGTGCTTCACACCAGACTTACCAGCAGCTTTGTGTTGCAGGAGTCAGGCCAGAAAAACCTAAATAACCTTAGAGGAATCTGCTTTCCAGTCCCTTTAATCTTATTTCCATGCTGTGGTGGGTAAATTTAATACTTGTTTCTCTAGGTTTATAAAAGCTTTCTGTACACGGTTAGATGTTATTAACTCTTGCAAGAGTTCAGTTACTTACGTCAGGATATGGCTTCTCTCAGTCCTAAATTAATTCAGATTTGAGCTCTTTTGCAGTCCTTTCTTAGGGGTAGAGAGGGACAGGCAAAATTAGCATTACCAGAACATTTTGTGAGCTTTGATATTGCCAAATTTTTATTCTTATTATTCCTCTTTATTTTTTTTTAATTTAGGCTATTATTGCATCTGTAAAATAAACCTTTTTGCTTCTCCTTGGCATTATTCATGACCAGATTGCCTTTTATTTCCAGTCAAAAATTAACTATAATTTGTAGTGCTGCCTTCCCTTGTCTGACCCATTTTAAGGAGAAAGTTACACCAATTCAACCAGGAATAATTTTAGTCAGAATTCTGAAGTAAACAGTAGGAAAATAAAAATATTATCCCCCTGTAGTTTACAGCAGGAGGCAGGAAAAGCAGGAGTGCTGGCAGAGAAGCTCAACCCACGTCTGTCTGAAGGAGAACAGAGATTCCTTTTTCCAGTATACTAATTACCTATTGCTATCCTTAAAAGGCCAAGAGGGTCCTTGAAAAGGTAAAATAGCTTTATGACAAAGCAGAACAGAACATTTCACTGTAAGAACTCAAGAAGCTTAAGAACAACGGTACTAGGTCAGCCAAAGGTCTACCTTTTCTGGCCAATACCACCACACACAATAAAACTATTGGAGAGAATTACCACATTCCACGTTTAGGTCTGTCCCCTCCAACAACTGTTCCCAAATATTACTTGGCTTTGAAGCCCGCTTCGACCATTTCAGATCTAAGGCAGGAATTAGGTACCCAAAAGACCATCTATTGTTTCTAATTATGATAGTTATGATAATAAAGAATATCACCTTTTGCCACAAACCTTTCACACTCATGCCCTCGTGGGAATGTTTCTTCTTGCACATTGTTGGCATCACTACACTTGATCTTAAAGTTTTAAAGCTCAATATTTATCCAGAACAATAAAGTTCCCAATCCTCCAAATGCTTCTCACTGCAAGTTACTCCACTAAATTATTTCCATGCATAATAAACATGTATATAAGAAAATACTCAGAGGATCAGGACCTTAGATAAAACAGAAGTTGTAATATGTCTGTGTCCAAACCCATTAGGGATGACAAGAAGCCGACAGAAATCAATCTTGCTTTGTAAGTAATTGTATAGGTTATTTTTTCTGGAAGCGATTCTCAAAGAGCTAACACACTCACACGAAAGGAAAGAAAATGCCTCAGCAAAACCACCTAAAATAAACCAACGCTGCCATTTAAGTAGTTTGAGAGTACCCGTATCAGGTGGGATTACAGAAACAGGCAAGGACTACAAAACAACAAGTGTTTTATTTCTTTAAAGAGTTTTCCTCGCCCTTTGGTTTTGTTCCTTTTCTGCACAGAACACTCTGCTGTCCCTCCTCCTAGAGCGTACAGCCATCATTCATGCCTTTTCTTCTGCACACAGCCCCTATCCTTTCTTACCCTGAAAAGAGTTAAACTCTCCTTTTCCTCCAAAGAACTATTTTTTATTTTCCTGACAAGGCCTTTTATGCAATTAGCCAGCAAAGCCATAGCCAAAAAGAAAGAATAACACACGTAAAGTCATGCCAGAGAACAGAGTAGGTAGTAACTTGTTGAGTCTATTACCAGACAAAATGTTTAAATCAGTGGTGTGTTCTCATAAATCAACAGCCATATTTAGCCTTAACTATAACCATCCCTGAGCAATGTGGAATAGAGAGGAAATACGTAAAAAAAAAAAAAAAAAGGTGATGCTCCTAAAATGAGAAGGGGAAAAAGCAGCAGATGAGACAAATGCAGGGCAGGGTCACCTCCCAGATATGGAATTTATTTTATAGGTTAGAACTGAGGTGCTGCAACATCGAGGGCTGAGCAGAGACTGCCCATCATGCCAACTTGTACCATGCCAGGAGGCAATTTGGAGATGTTAAAGAATCATTTGAACCTAGTTAAAACCTGGACATTTATATACGTTGTGTGCTAAAACAAAAATTGAGCCCAGAAGAGCCAGAGCTCTATGCTACACAATTGGAGACTATAGGGTTTGCATTGCAGACCATAAAAAAGTCATTCTTTTTTGATTAAAATTGATGGATCTAAGTTATTATAAGATGAATATGTTTGGAAAGGGGGAGAACAGTAACAACGAACCACTCAACAGAAAGTAACTCAAGAAACAAGGCAAGAATTTTATCAGATCCTTTTCTTACTTTGCTGGGACTGGAAGATTGTCTCTTTTTACTTCTCCACCTTTGTCCATCCTCTCACCTCTTCCAGCTGAGCTGATTTGATTCAGACTTAGGGCCCCCATTCATTCCAGTTAGATGGCTTTTCTGTAAAGCTGATTGCCAAACCCGTGCTATGCTCCCTCTGACAGGATTTCACTGCTTTCCAGAAAAGTAATGGATTTCTCTCATACCACAGTTTCTAAAGGTCCCTTCTTCAGCAACATCCTCTGCAGCACAGAAACCTTTAGTAGCTCTGTTAGAGCTGTGGCTGTGACCCAAAGATATTTCTCCTTCTGCAGACTTGGTTTGGCACTCAGTTTGTTTTGCAGCAGTGCAAACAAGGCTCCCAAACACAGCGTTCTGTTCAGTGACCTGCAGATACACAACAGGGAGCAGGTCACCCCCGAGAACCATCCTCAACTACTCATCTGCAGGCTGGGAAGCAGCAGGCTTTGAGGTCCTCAGGCTTCTCTAAGGCACTGCTGAAGTATCTCACAAGGTGGAGGTTTCTTCCTAGCCCTACCCTTCAATCTCACCCCATTTGATTTCTGTGCAGCCACTGAGTCCAGTCCTACCAAGCAGCCACAATTTGTACAAGGTTCATTTGTTCATTTAAGCAAACAGTTTTACTAGAACTGCATCCATGTGAAATTTGGTTATTACTATAGGATTTGCTTCTGCTCTTGCTTGCAGTCCTTAACACACTGTCAACGCTCCCGCTGAAGAAATCATGTTTGGAATTAAGAGTTGCTTCTTCCAGATCTGGCATTTGCATGTTTTTATGAGGTGCTGGAAAAGCACAATCGGATAACTTTTCTCCTACAAATGTTGAAACAATAATAAGTAACAGACTTATTGAGTACTGATTTGCCTAAAAGACAGGTGTTTCTGACACATACCACATCTCTCAAATACATTACACGCTCCAATACTCTTCTTATGAAGGGCTTAAGATTAATACCGTCTCCTCACCCCATCAATGAGCAACAAGACTTTTCCGACCACCAGCTTAATTTTTGCATAGTGCTTACCTTCCAACAGTGTGCAGAGAAAGCACCAGGTGTGTGAACTTGGTGGGTAGTCTGTCAGCTAAATAGTGACTGATGTGCAAAGAAAGCACTATGAATATTGAAACCAAATACTTGGCAGATAAGAGGAAATGCAGACCAAGTACTTGTCTTTTTCTTTGCTCAACCAGGAGAGCAATCAAACAAACACCAGTCTGAAATTCACACTCTGGGATCTCTAATGGGCTAAAACCTTACATTGACTGTAGCTACAACTCAGCTGCTGGAGTCCATGAACAATGCAGGCGCAGGTATAACTCTCTTCTACTCTAACATTCAATTTTCAGCCTAGTTGCTGAGTACAGGAACCTCTGCAGCTCCACTTTCTGCAAGTGGAACCAAGAAGGATTTCCACCATAAAGCTCTCCTTTAAACTTCTAGCAAAACAAAACCAGGGACGAGCTTGGATCAAGTTTTTACATCACCTGGATTAATTCTCTTTTGGTATCATTGCCTTAGAACTGACCCTAATCATGAATACTTCATTGTTTCCAGGAAGTTTCAAAAGGGGAGGGTGGTTTAAAATTATTTCAACAATTGTTCTTGTAAATCAAGATCAAAATCATTCTATCTGTTTGCAAGAATCTCCTAATTCAAGAGCTGTTCACTGTTCCAAGTGGGTCATGCCTGGCAGGACCCTCGAGTCGTAAATCACATGCAGCATACCAGATCGAATAAAGATACAGAAATATCCTTGGCTGTTCCATTGAGTGCATCGTGGCTGCTCATTTCATTCTGTTGTTTTGTCATTATCAGCAACTGTAAAACAAGCTTAAAATAGTTCAGGTCCAATTGAATCCAAAGTGGTGTCTTATGCAAGTGCACCAGACAACCCATTGTGATAATTCCAAGTAGAATGCTGCCAAAAAATGTGAATAGAGAATGAAAATTGAGATTCATTACATTTAAAATGGACTTTTGACCAGAAAGATCAATGAATGCAATTCTCTGTGCAGATTTACAGGCCAACTGAAGCCTTGGTTTAACCTCTGAACTCAGAAGGCTTCGTAAAGAGAGGAATTTTTCTAAAAGGGTCATGCATGCATAAGTTTTCCAAGATTACAAGACTGAAGCCGCAGTCATTCAGACCTAGAAATAAAAGAGGAAAACCCACAAGAGGTCAGATAGGGTAATAAGAATGATGAATACAGTTCCCTGACCATTAGACAGCGATTGATAGGCTGAGCATCGGTACGCAGGAAAAGATGAACTCCAGAAAGAAAAAAACAGATGTCCCTAAAGAATGAGCCCAGCTGAAACATGTGGTAGCTGTCTGCTCTCAGGTCACTGATGACCATGGGAACTTACATTCTGCATTGCCCTCAACCAAAAGACCCTGTCCTTGGGCAGTTGACTCACCAGTAAATGGCTGACACTTTTCTTCCACTTGTGTGGAAAGATGGGTGTTGCCTTCTCTCTACATCAAGTTATTTTTCAATATAAGCGCTTGCTGTAGCTGCTAAAAAAAAAAAAAAAAAGAGATGAGATGAGCCACATCATCGCAAACAGCTGCACCAGTTGTGAGCAGAAGAATCACACAAGATACAAATTACAAAGAAACTGGAACTCACTTCTAAATTTCAAAATTTGATAGAGTTCCTACAACACTCATATATACACTCATCATATGCATCCAGAGGTTAAATATTTCCATCTTCAAGAGCTGTAAGTGATTTAAAAGTGAAAACATAATACGAATACCAAATGTAACACTAATAGATACTGAAAGCTGGCACTGATAACATGTTCAGTGGGCGGTGGACTCCAAACTGATTCTTCACCCGCAGCGTATATTGCCTTTTCTCCCTCCCAGCTGGCATTTGTAAAGCAGCAACAGCGTTAATATCAGGTTTTGAGAAATCTGTTGCTCTGAGCCAGACTTATAGCAATATTTAAAACAAGACTGCATTTAACATAAAATTGAGCTATTTTCTTGGTGTTTGTAAAAAATGAAACACCATCTAACATTAGATAAACTCAATTAGCCAGGGGTTTGAAGCCAAAAATCCCATTCTTCATAGAATCTTTTAATAAATGCACCAGCAACGACAATCCTTTGTTCGCACAAACTGGTTTCTGGGAATGCAGTGACCAAACTTGTGCATCTGTTTGCATACAGAACTAGGAATTGTTGAACCTGCAAGTCAGAGCTTACAATCACAGACAAATGGCTGTTTATTCTTTCGTAATTTGTATTACACTAATACTAGCTAGAGATGCAACCCATACACATGGTACTATAAAAACATAACAGACACTCTGCTTCTAGGATCTCAGTTTAAAATTGAGTCTTCTAGTCTACTGTTAAGACACAAAGTCCCTTAAGGTACCAGTTGTTTTAAAAAATTAAAGCATTTTTTATGAATCACATTGACCTTTCTGAGCTATTTTCTTCTCAGGGGAAATTTCATTTCATTTAGAGGAAACATTACCATTCTATCTGAAAGTAGCACAAAGATTTTTTTTTCTGAAGTGTCAGAATTTTCTTTGGAACAGAAAATTTTTCCATTATTACTGAACAAACAGAAAATCTTACTGACGTAATCCAAAAAGCTACAAAAGAGAAAGAAGCTAGATCATCTTATCAATATAAATGACCTTTGGACTGCAGTTATTATTTCTATCTTTTTAATCTCTTTCCAAAAGGTCTGGAAGTACCTTATGTCATTTGAGCTATCCATGAAGCCTTACCACAAAGTCACTTATGACCCCCTCACCACCTAATTGTGCAAGTGCCTTGGAAAGGGCAAGGTTCAAAGCCAGGTTGAATGAGGCTTTGAGCAAAATGACCCAACGGGAGATGTCCCTGTCCAGAGCAGGGGGTCAGAACTGGCTGATCTTTGAGGTCCCTTCCAACCCAAACCATTCTATGAAATTTGAGGGTGGAGATCCTCAAACAGAAATACAACATAGAATTTGTAGATCAAAACCTGACTTAAATAAAATCAATATTTTTTTTTTTTACAAGCTAGATGTTGAAAGCAGAGAGCAGAGCTATAAATGTAGCCACTTTAAGTCTCTTAGCTATGAAGTCTTAGGCAGTCCTAAAAAAATCCCTAAGAGCTTTCAGAGTTTGATGTGCCGTGGGAGAAGAGACATGGATTGGTAACTGGTTTTAGTGATTCTAGTGGACAAAAAGCCACTGTTCTAACAGGCAATCCAGATCTCTGTTTTGGAATAGGAGGTGAGGGGGGGGACAGGATGAGAGGGAATGGGCTCAAGCTCCGCCGGGGAGGTTTAGGCTGGACATTAGGAAAAAACTTTTCACAGAAAGGGTCATTGGGCACTGGCAGAGGCTGCCCAGGGAGGGGGTTGAGTCACCTTCCCTGGAGGTGTTTGAGGCACGGGTGGACGAGGTGCTGAGGGACATGGTTTAGTGTTTGATAGGAATGGTTGGACTTGATGATCCAGTGGGTCTCTTCCAACCTGGTTATTCTATGATTCTATGCTTCCCCACCATCTAACATCTTGGTCAAGCAGATGAAAAGCAATTGATTTTAATTCCTTTTCCATTTCTGTTTCTCACACAGGCATCTCACAGGCAGGTTTCCTGACTATCCTACCAAAAAGAAAGGAGGTTCAATAGCTCTTCTTTCTGAGAAAACTCCAGAGCAGGTACTGTCGCTCCTCTCGTGAAAGATGTTAATGGAATTGGGGATGGAAACTCCACTAAACATGTCTCTCTACGTAGCAATTTTTCATAGCAATGGCCTCGTACACCAGGAGCCTTGTAGTTAAAAAGCTTTTTGCTGCAAGCACAAGGATTGTTTTCTCTCAAAACTGGTTCCCTTTCAGGCTGTGCAGCCATTTAGTCCTGGGAGAAGGTGCTCAAGCATAAGAGTTAGACTGACAAACATCTGAGGTAGCTGAGAGGGAAGGGCAAGTTCCAAAATCCATGTGTTTGCTGCTACCTGCTAACAGAAACATGCATTAAACAGCTTTGGCTTAAAATAGGCATCTAAAGCTACCCTAGAGGCTGAAATAGGTTCCAGTATCAACACAGTCTAGCAATAACTAGGTTAGTTTAAGCAGAGAAGAGTTTCTTATACAGGGAGGTCTAAACCTTGATTTACTGCCAAGGATCCCTTCAGTGAGCTTGAACAACGGGCATGTTCAAGCAAAGGAAGTATCTTAGTCTATCATATGTATCTTTGTAACGAATGCAGCTTTTCCTGGTAAAGAAACCTCTCCTGGCTTCTCTAGCTAAGAGAAGTGGCTGATAATCTCTTCCTCCGATCATCCAAGTGTCACGCAGAGAAAGTGATTAAGACCAGCTGAGACAGTGGTCAGCACTTGAAGCTGTTTCCACCCACCACAATGACCTTAGCAGGATGATGAGCCTGTTGAGGGAAATTATAAACAGGAAGCCCTGCACACAGAAGCAGGATTTGGCCCCTCAGTGAACCAGGCGTGTTCTTGGGGGCTAGGAAAACTAAATGGTCAAAAAATTTGACCCGGTCCTTAAAATAAACTTCCTTTGTTGAGGCAGACTGTTGTATTCAGTAGTTGCAACCGATGGTCTAATGCAGGTAAGGTAAAACAATATTTTGAATTTGGGCTTTCCTGGAATCATAGGGAAAAGCCTGGGGTATAATAGCAGTCTTCAGTGCGGTTTGAGGGGATGTAAATACAGACTAGCTCAGCATTAAGAGCAGTACTCTGACCATTAGTTTCTTTGCTTGCAAAAATATGCAAAGAAACCCCTACAAACAGCTCTCCATGCCTTGCTGAAACAGAGCTCAGAGCATGCTCCTGGTTTTAACCCAATCCAGAATACACCAAGGTCAACCCCCAGCCTTTGTTTAAGCCACTCTGCTGTTCAGTCCTAGAGTAAAAGAGGCCCAGTTAGGTTTTTAGCTTCTAAAGTAGAAACATGCTGAATCAAGAAGGTTTTTTTGCTTGCTCCAAGAAGCAGGAGACTCACCCAGTGAACACGGCTTATTGCTGGAGAAGGCTTCGGGGGACTTCAGGCTCATTAGATCTGCCGCCAACAAGGATAAACACGACATCACAAGAAATTATACTGAGTGAGACTGAATATAGTAATAGATTCTGGTGAAATAATTTTCTTCCTGTCCTACTCCCAGCTTTGAATTCCCTCCTTCAGCTATTTTGCTGTCTTTCCTGGGTGTCTGCTTTCTCCTTGCACAAAAAAATTAAGGAAACCAAAGTCTAGAGAGATTATGTTACTACCTCATTTTCCTTACACAAAAGGAAAACACTCTGAAGAAAAAAAATAACCCACAACTTTTTCCAACAAATTTTCACTAGCAATTATCTGCTTTTCAGAGATTTTTCAGGCCCATTTTTTCCTCTCATTTTAGTGAGCACAACCAGGAGCAGGACACATTTCACATAACCCTAGCAGATCTTCAGGATGCAGTTGGCAAAAGGAAGTTCAGTACTTTCTTAATTGTACCTGAATGTCAGACAAGTAAAATATTTTTTGTTCATCTGAGTCAGCCTGAATATTAAAAATCCCTAAGGCAAGTGGTTTTGTTCCACACTGGTCTACTGGGCAACATCATAAATGAAATCCTGGCCCCAAAGAAGTTAATGGGTGTTTTGTCCTTGATATCAGGGTAGATGAGATTTCACCTCTTGTATATATTACCTTCTGCGAATGGGTTGGTTACTCCCAAGTTAAACTCCATGAAAAATCAAGACCAAACTGTATTTAAAAAGTGAGCATTTTATAAGACTTAGGTAAAGACACTTTGGGGAAAATAAAATACAAATTAATCACTTCACGATCCATTGCTGCATTATTATACATTCTATATTTCTTTCTCCTTTGACAACTCTGACCTTACTTGACTTTGTAACGTAGCTGGCCTTCTGCACAAACTGCTCTAATGACTTTTTACAAATACCTTTCTAAAAGTTATGCCAAAGAGATCCCAAAGCACGCTGCAAGGGACGTAGAAGTGATTCAACTTGGGAGTCTGTTGTCTGGCGCACTACTCAGATACGAGAACGACATCCCTCTGCATCCCAAACAGTTCTGTTTTCTAGGAGAAACATTTTGTCTTAGATTTCATAATAACTTCTTCTGATTTAATACTCAAAGAGAGCACATTTTCCTTCAGGAACACTAAGCTATGTGCGTGCAAAGTGTTTCACTTCAAAATCGATTCAGAGCCAGAAATACAAGGCTCTGAGGCTCTTTCACCCACGACAGCTGCAAATCCAGATCCAGAATTCCCAAACTCAACTCTATCCCTGCATTTCATTTATGCCCACAACACTAAGATGACAAGAAGTTCAAGTTACATCCTCTTTCAAGGGATGAGGAGAAGACTTATTCTTGAGGAAGAACATTTACCTCGAGCATCAGCTTGCTTGAGCCAACATAAAGCTTTCTACAGCCAAGGAACATAGCACACAAGCAAGTCCTACTGGCAACAACTGGTGTTTTCAGAGACCTGGCTCATAAAGCAACGTCAAGCATTTCTTTTCACAGGCTGCATCTCGTTTTAGTGCCCCTCTCTTCCCCAAAAAAAGGGGATTTACACTGCAAAAGTCTGGAAATGCACTTAAACTGGTCTATGACTAGAAAAATCAATTTGTCTTCGTGGGCTATCACATTAGTGAAAACCATCTTTTCAGCCTCGGAAAAAACCATTACTGGACAGAAGTCATCACTAGCATGACAGACATGATCTTACAGCAAGACTAGGAAAAAAAAAAAAAAAAAAGAGGAGACTAAAATTCATCTGTTCTTACTGATAGTACATTCTCTTCCCCAATATTAAGAGATTTTAAAGTGCTTTCAGTATGATTTCAAAAAGAGGCAACCTAGGAAAGGGCAATCTAACATAATTTAGGAAGACATCTGCTTTTATTTCCACTATAAAGTTTTCTTCAGGGAAAAAAGCTGTATTATAATGTGGGTGAATTGCTTAGTATCTCTAACTAACCTTTGCTTGCCCTTCCCTTTCCTCTTCTTTTGTTAGATTCTTCAGGCATCTTCTTGTAGCCAGAGGGAAAATTGTTCTGTACTGAAGAACACAAACCAGTCAAGGTTAGATAAGCAGCCAGCTTCACCCCAGCTCCCAATCCTCTGCAATTATGGAGCTGCTTAAAGCAGAGGTGAAAGCAAAGCTGGGGAAGCTACGCCAAAAGAATATACAGGAGAAGGTGTATCTGACACAGAAAAAGATAAATTATATTTACCCAGTTTTTCTCTTTTAGGAAGCAGAAAGCCACTTCAGAAGAGTCAGGCTCCACAGGCTGACAGCATTGCCAGCTGCTTTGGAGCATTTCATCGAAACTGTTTAGCATCTCAGACTAGTTATGTTGAGAAGGCACCCAGGAGAGAGGCTGTACAGATGTTGTTTGGATGCAGGCAACCTCTGCCCACAGTCACTGAGCATGTTTTCCAGATGTGGCTTCTCGCGTTACTGCACGTTTCACTCAGTGCTAACTGCAAGCACCATTTTTCTGTTCCCTACATAAGCAATTAGTTGAAGACTCAGTGCCCTGGGTTATCTTGCAGTTATGGAAAGAGTAAATACAAGCTTTTTTCTTGACAACTTACAAAACAGATGAAGGCAAGGCAGAGGGATAAGGACAGTTCAACAGCTCGGTCCCGTTAGAGCAGGTTCATGAGAAGAGAAACTCCTTTCAGTATTATTCATCTGTATGAAAACATGAAAACAAACAGTTTCAGAGTCTGGATACACTTCAAATATCAGCAGTAGAACCCAAACTCTGCTTAAAATTTAAGCCTTTTGTCAATCACATGTGTGCTTACAGGTATCCTGCTGGATAAACCCACCTCTGAGATGCTGGAGAGCGTTATCCTTTGGTAGGCAGTCAAAGCAGAGGGTGGAGGTGACGAGGTTGGATTCCTGGCAGAGCACTAGCCCTACAGTGAAGGATACCTTTCGAGCAGCTCTGTTGGTTTTGGATACAACAAGCCTGCTGGGACACTAAAAACCTATTTTGAACTCTACTCAATCTGTTAATCTATCCCAGGGAATGAAATGCTTCACTGCTTATCACCGCAAGATATGACTGAATGGCACTTGGGGTTTAAATTACCATATTTAATTAAATGTAAGACACTGAAATGCTTGGGGAAATCTATTAATGAAATTTCACTGGCTGCAAAGGGTAGCCCTTGCTGGCATTCTACTTCCACTGTCCAATCTTCAGTGCATTAAAAGGCATTTGTTAGAAAACAAATATTTTCACTATTACAGGAGACACATCTTACAATTGAAAATACTTTAATTTTTACTCTTTCACAGTACTGCCAATATTAATGACCCATTAATAAACTTCAGTGGCCACAGATTTTCTGGTTTAGACACATCAATAACTGATCTTGCAAAAGAACACAATAAAAGGTGCCTGGCAGCAAGAGAACAGTAGAAGCAGCAAATTTCACCCTCTGCATTTTTTAGATAATAAAATAGAAATGGCCAGAAACTAAAATTATGGAAAATTATGTAGCTGTACATAGTTATCAGCTGCTACTGGCTTGCAGGGATGAAGATGCCAGGCGATCCATGTGTAGCTGTCAGAGCTTGTCACAATATCTCTATCCAATCTCTCTCCCCCACTAGGAAAATTTCACTCTTTAGTCGCATATTGAAATTAGACATACCTCAGGGCAATCGTTCAAAAATCCATCTCTAAAATCAATCTGCCTTAGGAACACCAGGGCAAATTCAAAATCTGAGTCCAAGTCCAGAGGGAACTTTAAGCTGTGTGTCATTAGGATATTGTGCTTCTGGTTGGTTTCAGGAATTGGTCTTGCTCTATAAAATGGGTCGGGGCAATCAGGGGTTTCAATACAGGATGGCCGGCTGATGTGACTGAGAGCAGCCCTGCAGAGAAGGACTTGGGGCTGCTGATTGATGAGAAGCTCGACATGAGCCAGCAACATGCATTTACAGCCCAGAGGGCCAACCGTATTCTGGGCTGCATCAAATGAAGTGTGGCCAGCAGGTCAAGGGAGGTGATTCTGCCCCTCTATTCCTTTCTTGTGAGACCTCATCTGGAGTTGTGTGTCCAGTTCTGGAATCTTCATCATAAGAAGGATTTGGAGCTGTTGGAGCAGGTCCAGAGGAGGCTACAAAGATGATCAGAGGGCTGGAGCACCTCCCAGAGAAAGACAGGGGCTGAGAGTTGAGATTGTTCAGCCTGGATAAGAGAAGGCTCTGAGGAGACCTTATAGCGACTTTCCAGTACCTGAAGGGGCTATGAGAAAACTGGGGACGGACTGTTCAAAAGGCTTGTAGTGATAGGATGAGGGGCAACGGCTGTAAACTGGAGAGGGGCAGATTTAGACTAGACATAAGGAGGAATTTCTGCACTATGAAAGTGATGAGGCCCCGGCACAGGTTGCCCAAAGAAGTCACGGCTGCCCCATCCCTGGAGCTGTTCAGGGTCAGGTCAGATGGGACCTTGGGCAGCATGATCTAGTGGGAGGTGTCTCTTCTCATTGCAGGGGAGTTGGAACTAGATGATATTTCGGGTCCTTTCCAACCCACGCTATTCTATGATTCTATAAAAGCCCAGGAATTTTAAGACAAAAATCACCTTTTTCAATAATACATTGGGATAGTCAGAACCTATGTTAAAGTTTGCAAGTGGGAATGCCCTCAGCATAAATTAAAAGGACTTCTAAGTAACTAGCAGCCACTGTAGAGTGCAAAGAGTGCTACCAAGCAATGCATTGGTTATCTTGTTTCCCCAATATTGGCAAGATGAAAGTGAAGGAGGAAAAATCCACACTGGTTTGTAACTCCTGCAAACACATCTAACACCTCACACATGAAAATGTTTGACCAGCTTTTTATGCTTTTGTTTTTCTCTTTCAGATTGCTGCAGAACTGGAGGAGAAAAAAAAGATGGAATTGCAGGAAAAAGCCAAAAAGGGGGAAAAGGGAAAAGAAGCAGAGAAGGAGAAAATGAAAGGAAAAAAGCCAGAGAAAAAAGTGAAAAAAGTAAGACTTACAGGAGTAAAAAAAAAAACAGAGCTAAAGTCCAACCTGTTCAGCCATGTGTTCACAAAGGGTATTAGCTTAACTTACACTGGTCACCAGGGCTTCAGAAGACACAGGATCCAGCCAAGACTGGTCCCTTCTCAGTCTCAGTTCTGGGGAACTGAAGTTTACCTCTTGTATTTTAGGAGTGACCATTCGCACAGCCATGACTCAGCTCTGAAGGAAGAGCCAATGTAGATGCAGAGTGCCAGGGATACAGACTAAGGAAAAATTGCACTTTAGGGCTTTGACATTTCTACTAAGACAGCATGGATGCACTTAGCAAAACACCGTTGCTTTTTTTGTGCAGATAAGAAAAAGGCATCCAGCAATCTAGCCAAGCGTTTCCACTTTTAGTGCTGGGTACTGCCACCCCTTCACACAAGAACTAGGGAACAAGAACCTTAGTCCTAGCCAGATACCTGCATCAGAGCTTCTGTAACATTTCAAAGTGATTTATAGGTACCGGTCCAAATAGGCCAGTTGCATTTCTTGTACTGCAAGCTGGTATTTTGTAAGCCTGTAAATAAGAGTCATATATTTTCTGTTCACATTCTTAGGGCATGAACTCTTTTCTTTGCTTCAAATCACAGGGGACACCACTTAATGTGATAAACTCCCTAAAATCTTTAATACATTAAGATGTGGTTTCACAAGGTGTGCTCCCCAGTTATTTTAGGAGCAAGTTCACCAAGAAAAACACCTGTGAAATAGAGAAAAGGGCATCTTCAAAAGCAAGCTATACAACAAAAATTGTAGGCTTCTGCTGAAGCAGCAACTTTTCTTTCTCACTTAACTTCATAGTATAAACAAAGTTGAAACAATATTTTTTTTTTAATAAGGCTCATTAATCTCTCACCAAGTATGTGGAGGAGAAGGGTGAGTTTTCTGGGGCAAAGCTTACTCCTTACTGCAAGCTTTACGCAAATTAATTTTAAGTTCTAACCCTAGCACAACCACACAACAAAAAAAGATGCTTTTCTTGGACAACATCCATTAATTTGGCCAAAGCTCTTAGAAGAGCTAGACAGGAACCTAAACTATGTGAACTTGGGAGGCATCAGGGTATGTAGGTGGGATGTAGGTGCCTAAGTGTTGATGCTTAACTTAGTGTTTTCAATGAGCAGAGATACTATTTAGGTGATAGAAAAAGTTTGGCAGGTTAGGGATGGGTTTTTCCCCTCTTTGGAAATGAGGATGCACAGTAGGCTGAAGGAACAGCGTTCATAAATCCGATTCCAAGTTCTTTCAGCCTGATCTTACATTGCCAGCTAGAAAGGCTGCTCCTGTGCAAATGGGACATTTTTTCAGTTCTGGTCACACTTGTCAAGGAGGTGTTTGCTGTCAAGGTGACACTATCACAGTGGGCACTCACAGCATCACTGAAGGTGTAACACCCAAATTAGTTGAAGTTGTGATTAGTGGTACCACCTTACTGCATTTTAGCATCAGAGCAGAGCTGCCCTGGGACAGCAACAGAGGAGAGAGTGTAATGCCTGCAGATCTAAGCCAAATAATATTGATACAGAGTTTTTTGTTGTCCTTAAGACTTCTGGTGACTTGTACTAGCGCTGAGTTCAGCTCTGTGGGACCACTTCATGGTGTAACCCCTTAAATCAGCACACACGCTGCGTAATACTATGGGAAAGATCAGATAAAAGTACACTTACAAAGGCAATAACTTCGAAAAGCTTTTGAAATTAGAGACTTTAAAGACTGTTTTCACAGTTTCAGAACCCTGTAGCATCTCAGCCAAAGTAGCTCCTTTGGGGAGCATTCACAAGGGTTTCTTCCAATGGCTTCGCCCTTATCCTCACTCCTTCCCAGCTCAACTGCCCCAGAACAAAGCCTTGTGATGCCTCTGGTCTCACAGACAATGGAAAATGCTGTTCCAGAGACTTCAGTCTTAGTCAAAGTGAGACGTTCATGTTCAGGCATGCTGAAAAGGCCCAACCCAACCCTCTGAAACTGGATAGCGACTCACTCATCTACTCAAAAACCTGACTTTCACAAGACAAGTTTGATTCCTTGTTGATTTTGCACATTTCAATAGATAAGACAACAATACCAAAAATTAACCTCACTTCTTCCAGCCTCTGCGAGGTTGTTCTGAAGTGGGGTGAAATACAAAATACAAAGCTCTGTGGTTTTATAGCTTGATGTCGTTCTCATCGCTTCAGCCATCACAAGTCCTGTCAAGTAAAATTCTGAGCCATTATGTCAGGTTCTTTATGGTTCATTGAGAAAGAACAAAGGGAACATTCTCTCTGAGGTTATAATGCTGACAGAGTGGAAAAAAAATACTATCTAAGACCAGCTGAGAAGTATTTGGAAGTTCCAACAGCAGGACTCTTATTAAAATAAGTATAGGCTATAAGTCATAGCAATGCTAGCAGGAAAAAAGCTCTGCTCCTAACTTGAGTTCTTAAAGAAAACAAGAGTTTGATCCCAGAAGGAAATTTAAATATTTCTAAAAAGCCTGATAGCCATCTTGAAAAATGCATATTTGATATCAAAGTTATTTCATTTTCTTTTCTCTGTATGGTGCTGATTTGATTTCCCATTAGACACCTAAGAAAAAAAAAATCCAAATTTAGCACCATATGATCCCTCTTCTCAATACAGAGCACACTTTAACCTAGTCTGGACTACAACCTGTCCATCTCACCCAACACAAGCAAGGTCACGCATCCCTAAATTTCATCCAGTGTTTAACGTTCAGAAACATTTTGCCGTTTAGTGAAACCCATTAGCAAATTCTCCATAGCAAAAAGGCATGATGGAATCAATTCAAAGTATCCCCTGCTGTAGAATTAAAATCACCTAAGCTTTGGAAAGCTTCAGTAGGACATTCAGACTTATTTCCATATCTCTGCTTCGATTGAAACATATATTGCTGGTTTGAGGTGCTTTTGCATACTTAGTGCAGAACAAGCATGGAATCAATCAAATGAACACAGAAAAATACACCAACTGAGTTCAAAGGCAAGAAGTTCTTTATGTGACATTGACTCTCAGGCTGTTAGAGGCAAAAGGGAACACAACAGCATTCTGCAACTGCCCCTCAGATATGCGGACAGTTTGATTAAAATCAATGCAACTAACAACAGTATTATTTACATCAGCATATAAAGTCATTGAAGCTAGTAATTAAAGTGATTTATTGGCTTATTTGTAACGATAAAAGAAACATTAATGTGTCCTATGCTATTAAAAGGGTAAAAAATTAAGAACCCATCTTCAGGCTATTCAGGGTAGGGTGGGGTTTTTTGCCTTTTTTTTTAAAATAGTTAGCAGTTATCAGTATTTCTTCTTAGAACGTCATAGGAGAATGTTAAAAGCAACGTATTCTACCCACTGCAAAAGATCCAAGGACGAGTCTCAAGACACTACACCCTGCAAAAATTGAGAATACATCAGAGTAACTGGGAAGTTGAGCTCTGGGTATCAAATCCTTAAATACGTAGTTATGCTTTACCAGAACAGTTCTTGATAGTGAAGAAACTCCTCCAGAATCTTTCAAATACATCTACAGAGCACAGGGTAAAAAAAGCGCTAAGCGTAATTAGGTTTCGCATGTCCTTCTGGGCCCAAACTTTAATTACTGTAATAACACTAAATAAAACCAGATACTCAATAATTCTCATGACCTGGCCAGAACTGTATCTACTGATAGAAGGTATGCAGTGACACCTAATTACAGAGGCATATTTAGGGAGGGTTGGTTCATTCCAATTTATTCCAGGAGCTGCATGCTATACCTTAGCAATAAAACCAGCGGTTCTCAGACTCCACATTGGTTAGCAAAGCCCGATACAACTTGTATGCTCTCACATAAATCCACACTCGCCTCCTCCCCACATGATGATCTAATTTCCCACAAGTAACTATTACCTTCTAACAATCTGCAGACTTATGACTGATACAACACGAAGAAACTTCCATCATTTTCTGACAAGTTTTTCCAGCAGAAATACTGGTTCAATGAAATAAAACACTTTCAGGAACACATCACTGTCATTTACTTCAGAGAACTCAATGTCAAAACGTTTTGATAAAGTCAAAACAAAATATTTTATTTAGCAAGATACATCACAATCACTTTTTTTCTTTCTGATTACAGACTAAAATGGGTTTCAATTTCTTGGAATTACCCACAAGCTGGGAATTCCTTTTGGGGACAGGGGAGCAACTATAGAATAAGAGTAACTGAAAAAAAAGCAAGGTAATTTTGTGTACATGTTGCAAGTCTGCTGCCTATATTACACATTGAAATAAGCCTAAGTTTTTGATTCTTGTAGGTTCAGTAGTTCAAGTGATAAACCAACACCCCCCCTCTTCTCTTCAGTCAAGAGAGAAAGTCTTCACACGCCCTGCCAGGAAAATTTTACCCAATGAAACAACACTGTCTTACTCTTCAAATTAAAACCAATCTTTAAAAATCCAATGAAAGTTATGGCACTTGCAAAGTTTCTACCTATTAACACAGCAATTTTTCTTTCCACACCACCCCCCGCAATCTAGGAAGAAGAGGAAGGCTGGAAAATGGCTCCCAGTAATTTCCTTTCAATACTGGAGGAAGAAATCAGACAATACAAAGGTCAGTAGAAAAAGATAACTATTACAGGTAGAATGTTCTTCTAATTCAGTTTAATCTGAAAGTCATTTCTGTAAGGTCAAGCTGGACAGCTGCCCAGACTATGGAACATAATAGAAATGAGGATATCAGGTAAGAGGCTGTTTAGGAAGGGAGTCTCTTGGTACCAGTCAAGTCTTACAAGTCTCTCAAAATGATTGAGCTAATCATTCAGGAAGGTACTTTTATGTATAAATGAAAGTGGCTGTACTAAAACCAAAGTGCTTTGATCATCATGCAGGGGCTTGCTTGGATTTTGAGGGCAACACAAGTGACATCTGAATAGCAGATCATTCAAAATCGCCACACTGTAAATCGGCATGAACGTGTTCATGTTCCTGTAACTCTTTATCCTGTCTTGCTCTCATTCATGGAAAATTACATGGATACATTTGCCTACACAGTCTACAGCTAAAGAAATTATTTTTGTTATACATTTTAGTTGGAGAATCATCTTTTCAGGCAAATGCTGCTGGACAATCAATATGCTTGCTTCGAAGTACGTGCAACTCAAAGGGATGGCTAGGAGACTGGCTGTTTTTCCACTTTGAGAAAGCATCCAAAAGTATGATTTTTCAAATTTAAAAGATTAATTTCACACTAAAGGACATCTTGCTCTTTTGCATCTCTCTTCTGCCCTCTCCTCTACGCTCGATGCCTTTGCCCATCTCCTAACCACTTGTCTGCAACGTGCTCCATAGATACACAAGCGAGTTTGCTGGAAGCGAGCATGGAAGTCATGCACTTGTCTGAAATGGAAAGGAGCATCTGTCCCATGAACTCTAAGAGAACAGCACAAAGAGACTCCAAAGGCCAGGCAAGCCAGACTGAACTCCTTTGTTGTACAGTGGGCCTGATCAAAGCTTTAGGATTTATTTTTGCTACATTTCATGCCGTTTCTAGTATCAACTATTAAATAGATCTTTCCCACTCCGCAGAGTTAGTGGCTTGCTAAGATTCCTCATATAAAAAGTCTCCATTATTCTCTCCTGCTGACAAATTACTGGCATCGAGTTTGCTGCTTGACTCGGTGCAGCTGGAGAGAAAGAAGCATACAACTTACTAAACATACATCAGTACTGTTTTGCTGGACTTCTGACCTGTAACAATTAGGATCTTCTTACACTTTATAAATCATAAAGCAGTTTTATGGCTAAATAGGAGTTGTCACAGGTTCTGCTCTTGGATGCTACATCAGAACCCCGTTTAAGTCAGCAGGAGTTTTAGATAAGGACCAACTTCACCTAATACTTCTTTCCCTAACTGGCCGAGAGCATTGCTTGTTCTTTTCTGTGCACTCAGGACGAAGCGGCACCTCACAACTCAAAAAGAGCAGTTTCAAGAGCAGTGTTCCCATCTGCAAATCCCAAGAACAATGAAGGAGGAACACAGATGTCCTTCCTGTTGCAAAGTAGCATAAAGAGGACAGGAGGGGGTTGCCATCTAACAGGCTTTGGCATGAGGCTGAACTGCAAATTCACAAACTCATGTTTGTGCAGATAACTCTGCTCCAGGTCATAGGAAAAATGTTTGGCTGTAACCTCAGCACAGGTTCTTTAATAGTGCTACCTAACAGGGCAGCAGATACAAGTATTAGGAATAAAATCACCGCAGAGGTCAACAGGTTGCTTTAATAGTAATAGACACTCCCAAATTTCACAGTTATTTCAAGTAATAACAAGTCATGGGATTTATGTGAAGATGGAGGATGCCTGTCACCTAAATTTTATCTGAATGCCATTACTGCCATTCCTAACAAGATATTTGCTTTGAGCTCTGCCAAATACATAACTTTTGGGGGTTAATTATGTTAAACTTCTACACGAAGGTGAGAGCTGACCTGGGGTGGGGGGGGTGTCGTGTTCCTGTATCTCAACTGTGGAGTCAGTGTTCCTATTCAGACCCCTGAATTGGATGCCTAAAGCCAGTCTTTGCAATTACCTCTGTTACCATTACATACTGGCAGCACTTGCAGGTGCACTGCAATCATGTGCTCGGTGTTCAAGTAGGTCAGGAACACGCAAGCAGCCTTTTGTGGTAGATAAAGACTCCAGGCTGGCATTCAAAGTTAAACACCAACGCTCACCTCCAGCCCATCCTGCCAGAGCTGATAGCTACTCCCACGTCCCTAAAAGCATATAAGAAGGAACAGTTTTCTGCACAGAGCACAACCAGAAAGCCTCAGAGTGGAAAGAGCTCTCTTGCAAGCTTCAAAGAGTAGCTGCAGTTCTGTCTTATGCACAGTAAGTGGCCATAGCTCTTCAGTTAAACTTCAGGTGGATTTTTTTTTTTTTCCTCTCCTGGAGAGCCAAGTCTACTCAACACCATATTTATTTTTGGTAAACAGCTGGTAATTCCTCCAAGCAGCACTATCCCCTGCCTCGTTCACAAGCACTCAGTAGTTTTTATCGCAGGACACCCTTTATCACTCTACTACCTGGTGGATGTTCAGAATAATTTCCTTTTAAGCTGGCTGTGGATAAGGTTCTTTTTTTCAAGGCCTCCAGAATCAAATCTAGAACTTCTGACCAGAACACTGTGAACAGTTTCTTGTATTTTTAATTTTAGCTTGCTTTCATATCAGTAGGAGAACCATTTAGAAAAAAAAAAAAGGTTTGAGTTTGGTCTGTCTGCACTAGGAATTTTTTTCTATTCTTATGTAGAAATCACTCTGTTACTCTCACAGTTTGCAGAGAAATTCAAATTTATTGGTGCATAAATCTTGAAAACATCATTGAAGTAAAGGAGCTTGATTAAGAAAGGTTTATACCAGATGCCTACAATGGAATCATTTAAAGACATTTATGAGCATGTCTCAAATTTACCTAAATGATAGCTGACTGAACAACAACACTCAATGAAAATAAGTCTTCCCCATCTCCCCAAACTGGTTGCTTTGTTCTTAGGTAACTTAAATATTCAAAAAATACATAGAGCATTTTCCAGAGATCTAAGCATTTTGGTTACAGACTCTTCCACCCCAATGATTCTTCCTGGCTCTGTCAAGCCAGAACAACTACTTGAACTTCACAGGAATTCATGAAGACTTCTACTCTCCTAAAACTGCATTTGGCAGTTTTCCTAGTTGCTAAACTACATTTGCCAAGCTCCATCTAGAGCCCTTGTTATAATACTGTTGTTTGAAACAGCCCATTTCTGTGTGACATCTGCTTTGACACTGGAATAGCATAAGTTTGAATGGAGCAAATGTAAGCAGTCTCCATCATTACCTCCTTCTTGGGTTTTATTTTTTGCCCTGTGTAACGAGGCAGCAACGTGCCCTGTTATACAGATGGCCAGTTGATATTCAACTTGCTTCGTGTTGCAGAGGATAGTTGAATTCAGCCCAAACACCCCACGGTCCAAATTTTAAGGTGGGTGACATTGTGTATTTTTAACCAGGCACCAAAAGATTCAAATCCTTTTGCCAGGAGGTTGAAAATAATCATTTCAGAGAAAAGCTTCGTGCTTCAGATGAACATATTTCAACTATTAGTCACAAGCTCTTCTCTAAAATTCAGGTATACTGGAATAACCTACTAATCTGCAGAGTGAAAACTAATACTGCTGTGATAGTGGCATTAACAGTCACATTAGTGGACTGAGCTGCCTTTGAGTCCTGAGCTAGAGTGGTATGCATATAAATTAACCCAACGATAAGCATACGCTATTTTAGAAGAGGTGATATATATTGCACTGCATACACACACGCACAAAAATATCTCCTGTAGCTGGATGACCCTGTCTGTAACAAAATACCAGGCTCTTTTGACCGGCCAGTGAAAACATAACATCCTTAGCCTCCTGACCTTGCTTTAAAAATAACTTCGAAATGTTTTGTTGGTCTATAAAAGAACAACACAGCAACTAACACCTATGAGTTATTGATCTCTCCTCTAAAATGAGGGACCTCTAACCTAGTGGTTAATATAGCACTCGGAAAACTCATTGCCAGGTAATATCAAAGGCAGCTGCCTAAGCTGGTAGGACTGTCACTGCTTTGCCTGCAGTGGATATTAACCACTAATCAATTTACAGAATGACAATAAACAATTATTAAAAACCCAAAATAAAAATCTATGGATCGCTCTATGAAAAAATAAATATCTAAAACCTAGTACTCCTGTAAAAACACAGTGCTTGCAACCTGTTGACCCAGTCAGGAAAGTGTTTAAAAATTCACATAACTCCCACGTAATATTCCCCTTTCCCCAGGGCTGAAATTCCAGGCTGGTAACCCTGGAGGAGGTACCTTTTAACCAGGGCAAATCAGCTTTCCCTCTTGAAATATTACCCAACATCTGTCATGCCACCTGATGACCTGCAAGTAATTTAAAGAAATTAGTATCTATACCTTTGATTTTTCCTCATTACCAAAAAAATCCACTGTCCTTCTCCATCTCTACCATTCGCTGTTATGAAATTTAGACTACTCACCTACCAAAACTATTCCCTATGTGTAAAGCCACAAATACTCTGCACATGATTGGACTCTGAAAATTCGTAGGGGGTGGAAATAGCAGCCAGTATTGCATTAACTGGACTAAAACGTGAACCATCTCCTATGGGTACTGTGAAAACCTTCCTGAATTTATAGTGCCATAGAAAAGGCAGTGGGTACAAGAAGGAGTACCCTGTATAAACCAGATTCATAAAGGAGTCCACGTCTTAGAGTGGAAAACTGTCATTTTAAATCATCTGGAAATGGAATTAGCACATACTGCTGGAGATTGGCTGTCATTTATAAAGATACTATCGGGTCTTAAAACACAAGGAAATGAAAGATATTAATTGTCCTCTTAAATCAGCTCAAAAAAAATGGAGAAAGGAGAGGCGTTTCCATTACAAAAGGATATCTTTGGATCATTGGTTTGCACAAGCTTGCTTTGTGCCTAGTTAGGTCTCCTCTGCACAACACTCAGAAATAGAGGTGCTATACTATGACGGACCTTGTCTCTTTTAGGAAAAGACTTCGGCTCCCTCTCAGTTACTGCATCAAGCTTAAAACTCCCCAGACAAAGTTCAAACTGTGGGGCCAAACATCCCTTGTGGGCTGGATGGAAGTTATTGCTCTGTCAGACTCATTGCCCCTCACATTCCTGTTTCCATGTTCTCTGTGCAAGCTTTTATGCCTATTCTAGTGCTCCCAGCCCATATTTCAGGCTCCAATTACTACAAAGGCTAACTCAAAATCTTGCAGCATCTTTAACGTGACATTAGATAACCGAGCACAAGAGAACAAGGAAAACTTCCCAATTTAAACCAAATGCCTTCTTTTGGTTTCCCCATTATGCTAGCCAAGAGACATGTGGAGAACACACACTCCTCAGGACAGGAGTCATCTTTGTAGCTTCTTGCTAGCAAAGATTTAAACACAATACTGTCAAGCAAACGGAATGTGAACAACAGGTACGATGTGGTTTGGATGATACTGTACTACCTGCTCCTGAAGGTGAACACCGCTCCAGGCATTCAGCTTTACAACAGAAAATAACCTCCATATCCTATTATCCTCCTGAAATCCAATATCAATTTACAGCCCAAGGCAAAAAAACATAAGTTAACCTCAAGACTTACAGATCCTAGCACAACAGGGCTCTGAACTTGGTAAGGCTCCCTAGAGTGCGCTAATTTCATACAACTAATAACTTAAAAGCTGCCCTACAACTGCTTATTTTTTGCCTCCAGAAGCAGCTGGAGAAGCCAATGGCTTCTGTAACTTTTTGCCCCCTTTTTTCTTTCTTTTGGATAACAGCCATTTGGCAGAACAGAGATGAGAGATGGGATTTTATCCAGGATCATCCGGAGGTATTCGAAGATGAGGAACGCGAAAAAGTGGAGGAAGAGATCAGAGTGCAGGTGTGCTTACAATAGTAGGAGGACACTAACAATGTGCCTCACCTATATCTATTTCTCTACAGCTGTAAGAACTGGCCCTAGCACAGGCCTTACCTCCTTCCAGAGTCCCTACTCTGTTCTTTGCTTTCACACTTGTTTGGCTGAACATTTGTCTGAGATGCAGTGGCAGGAACGTTCAACTGTGTGTGTCTGGATAGGTCGATGAATTGATGGAAGAGAAAGTGAAGAATCTCAAACTGGCTGTGGATGGAGAGAAGAGTAGCAAACAGAAAAAAGGGGGGAAAAGCCAAAAGGTAAGCATAGCAAACTCTGAATCTGGGGTAAATATCAGTTCTCTGCCCAGATACAGTGGCGTTCCGTGCAAATTCTAGCCTTGCAGGTACCAATATCATCAACATGTTCCCCCAAAACACTTACTGAATCTCAAGTCAGGAGCATTTAAAAAAATCTGTTCAACCTGTGTCTTCTTCCAGGACTTTTCCTTCAGCTAACCTTTATAATTATTGCTTAGGATGAGATTAACTATTCCAGAAATGAATCATTACAAGATAGTTCAGATTTTCAAGAGAGATACACACCATCCACTTGAAAACCTCTGATCCAGTCAGACACCAAAATCCAAGCAGCTTCTCTCTTTAGGGTGACAGGTTCAGATAAATACAGTCTCCCAGAGAAGGCATAGATCTGGGGGCCAGTAAGTTTTCCAGCTGCTGGCTGTTTGCTTTCTGAAGATTGGTTAATGCACTTGAAAACCATACACCAAAAAAAATACACTTCGAATCACAGGATGGTGAGGGTTGGATGAGATCATTCAGTCCAGCCTTCCTGCTAAAAGCAGGGTCACCCTGAGCAGGCTGCACAGGAACGTGCCTGGGTGAGTTTTGAATATCTCCAGAGAAGAAAATTCCACAATTTCTCTGGGCAGCCTACTCCAGTTCTCTGTCCCCCTTACAGCAAGAAATGTCTTTGTGTAACCTTTCGTTTATCCGTAGCAACGCATAGATCACATATACCCAGGTACATGTTGTTTAACCATTTTGCTGTTGAAGGGTTTGGGAACTCACGATTAAGCCAAGTTTATTTAAGCACATAAAATTTGTTGAAGACACATTATTTTAATGCACGTTACCCACCCACAGCACACATGTTCACATCTAGTTTCACAGCATTACCATATGCAGAATTCCACAGCTTGCGGTTCCCCAAATTCCTTACACAAGCATTTAAACTATAGATCATGTCAGTGCAAGCTAACTCAAAGCTTACAGACCCTACCATTCAATCAGCAGATCCACTTAAAGTCTTCAGGGCAAAAAGCCAACTCTAATCTCGTGTTGTATTTCATTTCTATAATCCCTTTAGCATATAAATACTTGCTGTTGCCGTACTTCTCCACAAATTATCTTTTTAAAGGCTTTTTTACCTGACAAAGGTGCAGGGGCAGTTTAATAACACAAGGCTGGAGCAACTCTGAAAACTGACACCAATGGGATTGCTAAAATCTGCTTCAAAAAAAGTGAAACTTAAAATACACAAAATATTACAACAGCTTTCCCAAGGTTGCCATGGGCAAATGCATTTGGATTACCTGGTCAGAACTCTGCTTCAAATTGGAATTAAAACTTTATGCTAGGATTTGGGTTTGGATTTTTGGTACAGTGTTGGAATGGTTTTAGGTGAAGGGAGGTTATTTAACTTCAGTTTTCCCAAGTTGTGCCAGTAGCCTGAGAGAACAAGGGAGGAGAAAAGAGAGGAAAGAAGGACTAATTAAATAATACAAGTTCCCTAAAGACTTTCTCAAGAAAAAAATCCTTTCTATTGTAGGATAGAAGGGGGAATCCAGTTTTAGTCAAAACATCTTTCCCTGTTACTGTTTCCGTAATTAGTAGTTGCATAAATATCTCAGTCCATAAACCAACACTCCGTGCATACCTGTGCACACAAGCTTCAACTCTGCTCCATGAAAATCTAGCCTGTAGAACAAGAATAAGAGCTAGAAAGTTTTGGAAACTGCTTATTAATTTGTTATTCAGCAAAACTCCTCTAGGTTTTCAAGGTGTGTATTACCCCATCCTAGGTCCCCCTACATCTGCCCTGACAAGCCAATATGAAATAATAATTTATTTGGACTCTCATTGCAGCCATGAACACTTACAGAACACAATATAAAACTGTATTTTTCCCTAAAAGGGATATTCTGCAAAAAAGCACTCGGAAGCATTCAGCACTCTGCAGAATACCTCTTCCTCCCAGCAAGCATTTCAGATGTCTCAAGTGTTAGATAAACAAAATTTAACAGCTCCAGGCATACACATAAGCTATTCTTATTTCCACACACTGTATTTTCTAAGCTGAGCTCCATCACTGGCTCCCCAAACCTTCAAATGCCACTTAGTGCTAAAAGCTGACACTTAACCCTGTCAAGAATTGCTCTTACTGCCCCAAGATAAAAAGCCCATTTGCCACCTTTGTGGCAGAATTGTTTGGGTGGGAGGACCGATTGCTTTTCTCATTACAAATTGGTCTCCGGACCATTAAACTGGTCTGCAAATACCTAAACTAATTAGCTTACACCTAATATACAATGAAGGACACCGCTGTCATTTGAGGCAAGGATCTCACATGTCTGTATCCGTGCTGGAAGCACCTCTCACCCTACAGACTGTCCCACTATAATTGGTCCTTGCAGTCCTGCACCAACAGAGTATAGAGCAAAAGTGACCTCATTCAGAGAGACTGTGCTTGCTCCAGATGGCTCCTGATCTGATGAGTGTCCCAGAAGGACATAAGGATACCACAAAAAAAAAAAAGGAATATGCTTCAGCTCAACTGCAAATTGCATTTTTCTTCACCATGCACAGCAGCCGCTTGTCACCTACCCAAGCATGGATCAGCAGGCTGGGATTGTGAACCCCCTTGCGTAAAGACAGGCTAAGGAAGGATTTGATTTGAAGGGAGATTAGATTGTCTCTTAGTGTACGACATTGATGCCTAAGATGTCTGGCAGAGCTATGTCAGAAGGTTTAAGTCCCCACCCAACCTAGAGGAGCCCGCTCCAAAGAACCTGGAGTGAAAGAAAAAGGGCTTCCAAAGTATTTGATTCTTAAAAAGTTGGTGGCATCCTTCTGCTAGCACCATCTTTTAGCAAAGCGGTGTTGTTCTGAGTCCACCTGTTTCTGCTGGCAGTCCAAGCTTCCGATTTGGGTGATGCAGCGCAACCCATCAGCTTTACAAGTGTTTCTTTTAGAGAGATACCATGTACCCAGCCGTGGACCTCAGAGGGCTTCGCTGCCAGGTTTCTCTTGGGAATCTGCAGACCTGGCTTCTTTAAACTGCTTTTCCATCCAATAGAAGAGCTGACCTGGAAGTTACATTTCAGCGCTTGTCAGAACACTTTTTTATTAAACCCCTTGTGCTGCTTTTCCTGCTCTGCTCCCCTAGGATTTGTTTCTGATCCAACTGCAGGTAAAGCAACCCATTGCAAGTTAACACACCCACACATGCACAAAGGCATAGCAAAAATTCAGAGGGGAAAAAAACACCAGAAAATGCAAAGAAAGGCACATGGGAACCTAAGCATGTAAAAGTTGCTTCTGAAACAGTCCTTGCTAGCAGCTCAGCACAGCTCTGGGTATCCCTTTCTGACAGAGCTGGGCAGAAGCAAAGAAAACCACAAAAAGTCAACTATAAACAATAGTTATTACAAGAACATTGACATCAGCCTAAATACTTGGTAAGAGCAAAGCCATAGCAAATAAGGCCAGAAGATAGGCCAGGTCAGGATTGAGAAAAGGCTGGATTTAGGGATAGTAATTCTCAATCCCCGCTAGATTTTCAGTAGCTGGAGATTAACATCCAGAGCTCTCAGCCAGCTATGGAGGTTGTAAACTGGATGCTGCAGCTAAATCCAACAGAGATTGCAGAACAGAGCCCCCTCATTTAGCAAGAGCTTAATAACCAGCAGGAATTTCTTTGTCTAAGTATTATTTTTTTCAGAATTTATCAGAAGCTGCTCTTCATATCTTGATATTACCAGAAAAGACTTCCTAGTCCAGAGCAGATGCGCACAGTCTAATCTGCAGTTGCTTAGCCTCCCACCCAGCCACCACACACGATCCAAAGAATCCACTCAAACACTTCATAGGCTGTTGCTTATACGCTGTCATTTCCCCCAAGCCGCAGGAATACTTCCCTCTCCTTACTTTTCCGCATACTCAGTGGTGGTAGCTGCGGATGGACAGCCAATGGCTGGACTTGTATGGTCACAGCCAAAGGGTCAGGACACAGATCCTGCAGTTCCAGTGTGGAACAGTTCCCTCTAAGAGGTGTTTTGGCTACCCTCTCCTCTCTGGTGCCAGAGGCACTCTGTTCTGGAATCTGGTCCATGTTTGCTCGTAGCAACCTCCAAGCTGCTCAAAACATTTTCATGAGCCCACACAGTAAGACAAGGTGCCATGCTGAGCACGGAAGGCAGTTTTCTGTCATCTGCCAGCTAACAACTAATGCAGCTCACATGCAACTTATCAAAGCAGAAAATAAGCGAATAAATGCATGGCTACACAGAAGCTAGACTGACATTTCAGAGACAGAAACAAGGAGCCTTCCATTATAAATGATGAGCATGTTCACATTCATTACACATTATCATTTTCTAAATAAAAGCAGTTCCCAATAAGACATTTTGGAGGAATGCCATTGTCTACAATTCATATTTTCCCCTTATCACATCTCAGTGTTTGCCAAATTTCCCATAAATGCTGATGTTAATTAGGAAAACACATTTTTCCCCCTGCATAGTTCATTTTTGTTTTGCTCAAGTTACTTTATTGGTGAAGCTGCCTTGAGGACGATACCAGTTGGCCAATAAATTCAACATATGTTTAGTGTCTTTACGTAGGTAGAAATGAGCTTTTCTTCCCAGTCAGACCCCACAATATGTAATTTCTAGCCTGTTGGAAGAAATGTTAAAGAGAAAGCTGGAGGAACACCAGAAATAAACTGCTGACAGTCTCAATATTTCCTCAGTTGTTACAACAGCATGGCATACGCTTTGTTCTTCCCATGCCTTTTCTTTAAAAGAAAACCCCACTGGCACAGCTTAATGAGTATTTGCTGCTAAGCTTACTTACATAAAGAAACCTGAGGTGTAGTTCTGCAGATGTAGAGTTGCTTGCATTATTCTAATGCAAAACTTAAAAACATCACCTTTTCCCCATTAGCTTATCTGTGTAGTTCTGAGTTCAATTTACATTTGCATCTAGATTATCTTTGTTTTCTTGTAAACACTGGCAGGTGATTGAGTTTGATTTACATTGTGACTGTCCCTGGAAACTTACAGTTGATATATTTTCTGAACACTGGTGATCTACTCGAGAAAAAACACCCAGCATTTTCCATATAGTTTGATACGTCTTAAGTCAACAACATAGCCTCTAGAGCACTGCCGGAGTATTCACTATTAAAAAAAATAATAAAATTCAAAAAATAAAGTTCTGCTCTCAATGCTTTCCTCCCCCAGCCTGGATTCATACAGGAGATTTGCCCTGATCCATGTGCAGGACCTGGCACTTGGCCTTCCTGAACCTCAATGAGGTTTGCATGTGCCCACTTCTCAAACATCTCCTGTGCTTTTATAAATGAGGACGTAACTTCCTTCCCTCAAGGCATTCAAGGATGTAAAACTTTCCTCTTTGGGTTCCTTCAGAAACAAGGGCCACATTCAAAGACAAACATTTGTTGTTCTAGCCCTCACTGCTTCAGTACATTCAAAAATATGTGTGTAAATATATATGCGCACACATCTGTATTAACATCACTAATTCCAGCCTGTTTTTGTGGTCCTCAGAAAGAGAAGATCCTGAGGACCAAGATATCCAAGTCAGAAGAAGATCCAACTCCTGACAGGTAAAGAGAGGACCTGTCTACCTGAGATTCAGATAAGGAGAGGCTACACCCTCTTTGCATTAGACACTCTGTCTACTCTTTTAGTTTTTAATTACAGAAGGAGCACCTCAACATTGCTGCGTTTAGCATTACCAGGAGCCTTATGATAAGTAAAACCCCTTTATTAACAGCTATAAATATTCATTAGAAGTCTCAATGATTAAAAAAACCAAACTCAAAGCACTTACACTTCAGCTAAAACATTTTTTTTTGCATTCCCAATGAACGCTATAACCTTCCCACTGCCCCTACCCTGACTGAGGGCTTTGCAGCATCACAAATAACAGGGAAAAAACCCACTTTAATGGCACAGAGCTTGCTTTTTCCCCCTCATCTTCAATGCATATAAATTAAGATCCCCATTCTGCAACAGCCTATTACTAGAGCCCATCTCCATTAAGTTCAGACAGGTTAATTCCAGTATGCAAACCTAAAGACCTGTAACATTTAAGGAGGCTATTGGCCCCTGTTTGTCTCTCCCCAACCTCTCTGCAGGTGCAGGAACACCTGGCAGTTTTGTTGACAGTCAGATTTTCCATCCCAGCAGAAGCTCGATAAGTGAGGCTGCAGAATGGCCCCAGTACTCTATAAATCACCCTTCACGTCCTGGGTAAAATGCACATGTCCTATAAATCAGTCTTATTTATCAATAAGAGTTCTGGTAATTTGTGTATCCTTGCTCTTTTAAGCGCTCTGGTTTTATTTGAAGGATTTGAGAGGATTTCTTCTATTGACATTCCAGTTTCAGTGAGCTGGTGATGTATTTACTGGTAATCCAGCCATTTTTCACCTGTACACATAATAGACACCTACACAGAGACATCACCGCTGGGACCTGCTGACCCAGCAGCGGTGCAGGGCAGGAACAGACCCAGCTTCTGAGAGAACAGAGACATAAGACATAAAGGCATAAAGACAAACACACTCAATCACTGCAGGAGGAAACACATGAGATTCAACCCACAACTCCATTTACACAAGACATAGTGGGACCTGGACTAGATCATTCGGGTGCTACCACTACACCATCAGTCAATGATCTCTTTACCTGCTTTAAAATAAAAAACCTCTCCAAGCAAATATTTAAAATAAACGTGTCATGGATTATAACAGAACACAACCTCTTTTACAAGAGCCATGCCAAAGTCGAACAAGTATGCATATATTCTGTGCTTTTAAAATTACCACATATCTGCTTCTTATAAACAAACTTAATACAATATTTAAGAACACAAGATGTTTAGTAGCTGGCTTTTTGAGTTCGTGGTATTTTGGTTCCAATACTTTGCTCTTCCCTGCTGAGCAGGGCACAAGGAAATATTTCAGGAAGAACCATGAAAAGCTCAGGTTCACCTCATTTTTGACACAGCAAAAGGGGGCACCGGCAGGGGGGTTTAGTCAACAGAGACTGATCACATCACGCTTACTTGGAGGAGACTCAGGGCATGCATCGTTAAGCTTGTACTGTAAAAATAATAAGACAGGAAAAGGAGAAGTTGTGCTCCCAATAGAACTGTCAGGTTAGTCCCATTTACCTTCTGCTTGTTTTACGATGCAAACTCCAGCATAAAAGCACCAAAAAGGTCAGCAAGAGTCAGAGTAGCAAAATTAGCATTGATGTGTTAAATTTTGTGTTTCCTTATTACTACTCCTATATTAATTGTGCTACTAAAACTGCATAAATATATCACTCAGGCTTTGAGCAGCCTGATCCAGTGGAAGGTGTCCTTGCCCATGGCAGGGGGCTGGAGCTGTACTATCTTTAAGGTCCCTTCCAACCCAAACTATTCTATGATACTGTGAACATAAAAGCTCCCAGATGAAGCGGAAGAAAGGAATTATATTTTATATACATATATATGGTTTTATTAACCAGCTGACAGCAACTATTAAATATTTCTGTTGCAGCAATACCAGAATGTCCCTATTAAGATAGGTGACAGAAAAAAAGCTCAAGTATTGAGGGAAAAGATTTGAAAAGCACACAGACAGTGAGAGAACAGAACAAAACAGAATAAATTCCAGGAAGAATTAATGAATTACTACTAATTGGAGAGCTAAGTGAATAGGTATAGTAGTGTTAGGATTGCTATTACGATATAATTTAAAAATAATTTCCTGGTAATTGGTATTAATGAATGAGCCTATTACACAAGTCACAACTGATCTTGCATCACCTGGAAATGGGTAATGGAATCAGTGCGAGAGGGAGCCATGGAGCGTGTGAAGTAATAGAAGAAATTCCTTGCCATAACACAGAAAACTGTACTTATTGATTTCATATTGATGGCACTAATCACCTATAGCTCTGAGCTACAAAATACATTTATAAAGCTGAGGAAACATAAATAACTCTCTAGCTAGTTCTGTTATTGAAGGACTTAGTTTTTACTTAGAGCATCCTAGAATTTCTGACTGATGTCTCTTGTCTGTAGGGCCATTGATTCTCTGTACAGGGAACTGGTAGAAGAAGGATTACTAATAAAAGCCAAGAAAGTGAATCTCTCCGATTATATTGGTAAAGTACACATTTTACAGCTAATATAGTGTTTAGCCTAACCAAGCTTCCAGCCATTCAATGTCTGTTGACTCCTATCTCCAGTCAAGAGTGAGTTCAAGAGCAATTACACTTTCAGGACTTTCAAACTTGAATATCTAAAGCCACATATGCAAATCAGGTTGGTTTTTGCAGGGTGCTTGGTACCTTTCCTTTCTGCTACTGAAACCAGGACCTGTTTGTAAAGCCAGTGCTTGGCTCCAAGCACTAACAACCTGGAGGCCTTTAATGGTTTTGGATGCCACAAGCCACTCTAAAGCAGAGCCAGGATATCCTTTAAGGAGCACTGGCAAGACTAGGAGTCATCATCCACCAGAATCTTTTTTCCAGAGAACAGCAAAACTCACACCTTCAGTATTCATTCATTCAGCACAGAAGACTCGCCCCCTTACATCCACCTCCCTGACTGCCCATGAACTTTGAGCCGCACTTTCAGGCATATCTGGCCCTTGATCTGAGCTAGATGTGCATCTGCCTGGTTCTGCATTTCGTAGTCCTCCTGCCCAGTTTCTGTTATCTGCAGCTGCAGTCAGACATGCTCGCCTATGCTCTATATAGAGCAAAAAAAACCCTTTGCAGGTTGCATAAGGGTCTGACGCTATCTCTAAAAGCATTTAGTGACATATAGTTAAAATCACAGCAACCTTAGCAGCAAAATTTGAATTTACTGTTAGTACAGTACGTGCCTGAGCCAGAAAAGCCAGGTTCTCATGCATCAACTCTAAATGCCATGTTTATATAAAATTTTCTAAGTACCCATTCTTGCCGTCAGAGTCTTTGCTTACTCTGTTGAGGGCTGAATTAACAAGCATTCCATCCATTTTATGCTCATTAATGGATATTGTTAATTATTCCTTCATTTACCCAACTAGTACCATCAGGCTTACTTTTATCCAACAAACATCCCCTATCACAGATGTTTTTCAAGCACATCTTAGGCAGCAGATAGTAACTTACAGCTGGTACCTCAAACCTGGAAACAGGCTGACATGGCTCTGGGCCATCTCCCCTTGACCCTGAGGTTTGAGGCTTTGGCTCCTCTGCAGCCCAGAGCAACACAAGGGCCACTCCAAGTTACACACAGTATTTGCTTCCCAGCAGTGGAAGATACTGGGATAGAAGAGCAGAGCCTAGCAATGTTCACCTGGCTGCTTAACACCCCTGCCAGGTCCCACACACAGACCAGGCAGCAAGGAGGTGGTCCAGACTGTCAAAGCCGGCTCTTCCCCACCCAAAACTCAGTCACACTTCTTGAGCTGCCAGAACAAGATACAGAAAGTATTTAAAGTTGGCCTAGGATATGGACTTAGCTCTTTTTTAAATCCCAACCTCCCGCACTTTAATGGTCCAAGGATGCAGTCAAAGCCTATGGAAAACTCAGTCCTCACCTGCTCAGCTCTTACAGGGCTGAAGTCTTAGGAAGGTCACTTACTCAGAGTTCCTGGGATAAAGGACAAAGAGTGGAATTGTGCTACACAGTGAGTAAAGGCACTGAAACGTCCCCCCTCTATGACAAACCGACATCGCTGAACTAATTTTCTTGGTGACCTTATCCAAATTAGTCAGAGAATATCCACTGTGATTTATGTTCAGTTGCAATTAAACCCTTTGATGCCTTCTAATTAAATCTGTGAAGATTAATTCCTACCCAGTTCTTTTGATTTCTCCTTAAATAAAAGATAAAACCTGAAATGAATTTTATTCGTCGGAGGGGAGGGGGCAGTTGCACCAGGGCTCGTCTGCCTTTTTGCCCCCAGATTACAACTCCACTTTCTCTCTTAACCGTTGCTAATTTACCTCTGCTCCAGACAGCTCTAGTGCTCTCCCTTTTTATCTCCAATAAAACATAATAGTATATTATTTTACATTAATAATCACTATAACAATATGCATTTTGTGCTAAAAAAATAGTCATTGACTACATTGTCACATCTTTGTTCTCTATCATGTCTTGTATATGGACTTTGACAGGACAAGTAATGTGATTGTGGCTCTGTAACAAGAGCTGAGGCAAGATTAAATCATTCCAGTTCTTGTCAGGGATTTTTAGCTTGCTCTGGTTGTTTTGTGGAGGGTTTTCTGTTGGTTTTCTTTGAACAAAAAAGGTGAACTGCAAAGCAGAGAGCCCCACCAAATTAGGTGACACACTTACATGTCTAACAATGAGAAGCTGAGATGTGATGCAGCCAGGGGAAACGCTTGTTAAAATATCTTTTCCCCCTTTTCAAAATCCTTTTGATAGAGCATGGTTCACTGGGATTCCAGCCCTGCAAAATTCCAATTCTAGAAATCCTTCGCCAGCAGCATGATTTACGGTGCTACTAATGATTCTTCTCCACAAAGTTTCTTTAAAAGGTTAGTTGAGACCGACTGCTCTGCTGAATGTCTTCCATGGTCTGGAAGGGGAAGTCCACACTGTGTTTAACTTCATTTTCCTTTGCAGTTCACCTTTCCGATTTCTCAGGGCCTCATTCCACAGCAATATTGCCCTTTTTGAGTCCCTGTCCCTAGACGGTACCGTGTTTGCTGAGAGCACGTTATATTGGTATTCTAGGGTAGTTTTTCATTACTTGAGTTATGCATTTTATAACGAGGCAGTGTCACATTTATTAAGCCCGTGCTTCCTCCCTACAGGCGAGTGCAACCTTGCGGGGACCTCACTTCATCGGGGAGATCTAGAGCCAGCGTCCTCTCTCGCAGGTGTCAGACAGCTAATAGGGCTGTATGGAATATTGCCATTAGGTAAGAGCACAGCAAAAATTACTAGAGGGCAGAACACAAAGGCTTTGCTTCCCGTCAGTAACATGCATTTTTACTGGCTTTGACAGGGCTTGATTAATCGTAATCTAAAGCATTTTGCAGTATAATTGTTTTTCAATTAAGCCTTCTGAGTGAAGACCGTATCATTTTAATAGTACATAAAGGAGCTTGCACACGCTATTGTCAGGTATTGCATTTCCATACCATCTCTGCTTGCATGGTAACAGTTTGTGAATGGCAGCACATTAAAGGAAATCACTTGGGAAAGATAATAGCTAAAACAAGCTCCAGTGATCAAAATTAATCAAGTTAAGGGAAGGGCTTAGGTTGCAATTTACCTTTTACAAGCTGGCTAACATTACTCAGTACCAAACAATGCAATAGTTCAAGGGATTGGTCTGAATACATTTTGTACATGAATACTTTAAATGCCCTCACAGTTTTAATGCCAGGCTAACGAGGTCTTGCTTGATGTTGTTTACTTTTAACATAAAATCTATCCCATATTTTGCTTGGGAACAGCATTAAGCCAAACTCTGGTGATTGCAAGAAGTGCCTGTCTCAAGGGCCTCTACTCATACTTCACTTGCATCCTTTTCCATTCCTGATTGGATTTCAGGGAGACTTTAACCTTTACAGGGTAAAATAGACAAGGTCTCCCTTCCTCATGCTCAGGCAATCGGAGCAGAGAAGACAGAGCTTCTGCTTTTCCCTCCACTTTGTGCACCTCCCAGAAAGACCAGTGCTTAGGTCATTCCGTACGTATATGCTCTGTGGCTCTCCTCAGGTATTTCCTGGCTCCCGTATCCTCAAAGCAAGCTCAATGTGTTGTAGAAAGCTTGGTGCAATAGTGCACAAGTCTGCTTCCTTTGGGTTTCAGGAAGAGGAGAGAGTTTCTTCTGCCATCAGCTCGATCTGAAGAGTCAGACAACCTAGCAGCACCCCTGCCTTCACTCTAGATGGGACTCTTGCCATCTAAAACACTCTCAGCTGGTTTGGGGTAAACCCTCAGGGGCTGGCTGCAAGTTTGGCCACAATCAGCTATGAGAATGCTCAGCAGTTATTCCTGTCTACACTGACTGCAATGTGGTATTTCACAGACCAGCTAACTCCTCCAAGGTTATGTTTTAACACCATCTAATCTAGTGAAATCCAGCCCCAAGACATTCCCCCCAAGGCAGAGGAAAGAACCCATAAATTTTCTGCCATTTACACAATTGAATAAAAATCTAAGGAGAAGAGACCCTGGGCTAGTTAAACAAACAATATATTTGCAATAGCAGTTTGAAAAATGCCTTTGAGTAAAGAAAAAAAGATTTCACATGAGCCAAAAAAAAGGCACAGAAATGGTTTCACCTTTTGGGTGATACGTTATGGATGACAATTCACTTAATTGGTCTCAGAACTAGTTAATCATTGTATAATTGCCTATGTGTAGAAGTGAAAGTTATTCTCAAAATAGTCACCTGATGGGAAGGAAAGCTCCAGCTTAAATGGCATTGAGAAAATTATAAGCAGCTGAAAGGAGAAATAATAGTAGAAGATATACTTCATCTTTAACCACAGAGGAGTCTGCTGCTCCCCTCGTAATAAATCTACGTGTAATAGTAATAGATTAGTATGAAACGACCAAATATTAATAAAGCCTGGGTGGCTGACAACTTCACTACATCCCACACAGTGCAGAAATAATGGCATTCATCTTAGCACTCAGTTCATTGTCATTTATTTAGGACATTAAATCATTAGGACACAGATAGGCAGCCTGAGTGGGTTTGTTTTTAAAAACCATTCTTATCTAGCTGCTCCCCTTAAGCTGGAGAACTATTCTGGGCTGAGCCATAGGCTCCCTCCACAGCCCTTCACTTTTGGGACTGGTTTCCCCTACAAGTCCCTACAGGCTAAGAGACACCAGCCCCAGCACTTTAGAAGTTGTGGATGCTCACACAAATTTTCAAATCTGACTTTGTAACAGCCACCGCTACTGACAGGACATTTTCAGGCATCAAGGCAGTGATGTTACTGGACTCCAGTGGATATGGATACAGCATTTGACATTTCCTGCTACTTCCATCTCTGCAGCTTCACCTGCACCTAAGTCATACGGTGACAGAGCTGCAGGGAAGAGGAATTCCATCACCATCAGCCGCCTCATCTCTCTTCGGTTCTGTTTTCACAATGCAGACATTCCTGCTAGGCTTTCCCTGATGATGGAGTGTATTTCTTACAGCCCAGAATGAATTTACCTGAAGCAGCCACAGAAACAGGTTTAGAAATTCTAAGATCTCACAGCTGCTGGCAGAGCAAGTGAAATGTAGCAACCCTGGCATTTTCTCACCAAAATAAAATGAAGGAAACTGAAAAGGATCCTCCTTCCCCTAGCAGAGACATCGTGCCTGCTCTGCCACATGTAATTCTCATTTTCCAGACTGGGAAATGACGTTTGCTTATCTACAGAGGAGGCACATGTAGATGGGATAAGGATTTTGGAGTAGAGCTAGCCTAAGGTGACAGCCTCCAATGCTCGCTGAACAGCAATAACATTTAAGAGGTAAAACTTTCATATAAGCAGGAATGTTAACTCAGATGTGCTACAGCCCCAGTTCTGATTATTCAGAATTGAACTCGAGAGCACTTGTGCCATATTAAGGAAACAATGAATTGAAGTTACAAATTATTCATAGTGAAGAAAAAAGGAAGAATTATTCCATTCCCTTCATAGCAGACTTAAATGAAAGCAATAGTAGTGCTGTATGACTTTTTACAGGTTCCCAAGTAGTCCACGAGAAAGGTCCTTTGGTGAAAGCCTTGTTACTAGCTGGACCCACCGGAGTTGGAAAGAAAATGCTGGTCCATGCCATCTGCACAGAAACAGGAGCCAACCTCTTCAACTTATCGGCTTCCAACATTGCTGGGAAATATCCAGAAGCGAGTGACCTACAATTGATGCTTCACAAGGTTCTCAAGGTACCGTGTTTTGTACTTCTCTACAAAGCTGGTTCAGTTTGTCACATTTTCATGGAACAAACAGGGAATTGAACTGGAGTTCCTCCATACTGAGGAACGTAAACACCAGTCACAGGAGGGCAAAGATGTCCAAAGGACTGCCAACCCTATTAGAAATTCCCTCCCTGCTTTCAAGTTTTCAAAACCACTTGCTGACAAGCCAGCGCCTGTGCTGCTGTAGAGGATTTAGAAGTCCCTTGAGAAATCACTTGTAGTAGCCATATTTTTCACATTAACATTCATGCAAGCTTTATGTTACCTTAAATATAAAAAGCACCATAGGTAAGGGGGAGAAAAAAAAAAAACCCACACTCTTCTCTGTTTATATGCATATCAGCCAGGAATGCTTGCCATGCAGCATTTAATCAAATACTAGGCAGGGGGTGGTCAAAAATCTCTTCTCTGGGGCTGCTGTGAGCCAGCTCTCTCCTGTGCTGCTCTCTTTAGCCATCAGCAAGGTTTTCAAGAAAGGGAACCTTAGTTCAGGATCACATTAACAGAAATTTATAAGAAGTCTGGAAATGAAAGAAGGCATATGAACTGTGAACAACATATCCCAATCCTCTTAAAAAAATATATATATACTGTCCTGGCAGGATTTCTTCTACATTTTTAAGTCCTCAGCATTTCTACTAAGGAAGCAAGCTGGTAAACACTTCCAGACAACATACTCTTGGAAAGAAAAAACATAGCACAAAGCCAAATATTATATTTTTCCAGTGCCAGAGGCCTACTAAAAGTCTGAATTCAAACTGGCTTTCCCTGGGATTTATCAGATGTATTTTATTAAATGCAGTATTATAGCAGGTTTTGTGACAGGTGCCTCCATCCCCAGAAAAGACAGGTTTCACAGTTCAAAGCAAAGCAATCCCCCAGGACCCCATTTCTTGCCGGTCAGAGCGGTGCCTAAGGAAGAGCGACGGTGCTGTGATCACGCACCTTTGATGCCGTAACACTAACACTGGGTCTAGCACTCCCTGACACAAGCTAGTGCCATTAGACTGAGCTAATACTCCCTTCTCATCCCCCTGCTCTGCACATTTCACCCTTCTCCACTTAGTTTCTGTGCCCTCATCAATAGCAAAGCACACGTCTGGCTGGAGGCACAGTGCACACACACCGTCTTTTCCATCACTTAGTCCCTGCTAAGGCCTTTAAACACAGGAGAAAGGAGGGCAGATTTTTTGCTCCTACAGAACACTCCAGCTGAAGACATTAAGTTTTTTGTACACAGGCCAATATACATAATACATACAATAGCCGGAATATTTTAAACATGTATATCTATACACATTAGGTATGTAAGTACAACTGCACACATTATAGAGTCATAGAATAACCAGGTTGGAAGAGACCCACTGGATCACCAAGTCCAACCATTCCTATCAAACACTAAACCTCAGCACCTCGTCCACCCGTCCCTTAAACACCTCCAGGGAAGGTGACTCAACAACCTCCCTGGGCAGCCTGTGCCAGTGCCCAATGACCCTTTCTGTGAAAATTTTTTTCCTAATGTCCAGCCTAAACCTCCCCCCTGGCAGAGCTTGAGGCCATTCCCTCTCGCCCTGTCACTTGGGAGAAGAGGCCAGCACCCTCCTCTCCACAACCTCCTTTCAGGTAGTTGTAGAGAGCAATGAGGTCTCCCCTCAGCCTCCTCTATGTATGTACATAAGGAGATATATAGGTGTATGAAAACCTTCACGTTTTTCCACGTTACTTAAGAACAAAATAGAACATAACCCAACACCTCCCCCAGAATTATGGGGAGCAGTCCAAGCTTATTTCTGTACTCTAGCTCTTACAAACACAGCAGTGACACTTCAATGAACCTCCATGAGTTATTAGGATAGAAGTTGCTCGCAGTCCATCACAGGGAACAAGGGCTGTCCAGGCACTTGCTTATCAAAAAGTGACTTGTTCCAGCTGCAACAGCAGTGCTGCTTCAAACTCCGCTCCTCTACCAATACAGCAAATGGAGAGAGATACTTTGGGCTGTGCCAAGGGATACTTCATTTGCAGGCTCATTTCTCTGCAGGCTTGTACTGACGTAGCACTGGGTTGTCTTAGCATCATTCAAATCAACTACGCGCCATTTAAATATCTAGTTCCTTCAGCTAATTCACCTCTCCCTACCACCTTCTGTACCCGTGCCAGAGTCACTGATTTGTCCAGTCTGCTGATGGTTTTGACTCCAACTCTGTAGGTTCTCGGAGCCAGGCTGGGAGCAATCTTCCATCCACGCAATCTTTCACCTCTGCAGTCACAATCTTCTTTTTCTTTGGTCTTGACAATGTCAAAAGTCTCACTTTCCCTTTCACTGGGAGCAAATTAATTATTCCCCTCTATGTGGTATTTATGAGACCACAACTGGGTGGAGTGTCCAGCACGAGACGACCCTGTTATGAGACAGGTGTTGACAAACCTGGTAGAGAACAGAGCCAGACTCTTCCTAGAGGTGCACAGCAATAAGGGACGAACCACCAGACAAGTTGCAACAGGGGAAACTGTTTATTTGTAAGGAACCAAAAGATAAGGAATCTTTCATACCCCAATTTGCATGAATCTACCACTACCGAAAGCTGGAGCAAACATGTTGCAAAGAAATTCCTCAACAGGAAAAAGCTGAACACTGGTATTTGTCCAAAAATAGTTTGTTTTACACCATTGTAAAAAAATTCTGGTGTAAATACATTTATATTACCATAAGACTACAATATTGAGAGGCACATGTGAAAGCAAAAGGTATCCTGCAGCTGACATGTAGTATCTAATCATAGAATGGTTTGGGTTGGAAGGTGCCTTAAAGATCAGCCAGTTCACCCCCCTGCCATGGGCTGGGACACCTCCCACTGGATCAGGTTGATCAAAGCCCCATCCAACCCGGCCTTGAACCCCTCCAGGGATGGGGCAGCCACCACTGCTCTGGGCAACCTGGGCCAGGGCCTCCCCACCCTCACAGGAAAACATTTCTTCCCAGCATCTCATCTAAATCTCCCCTCCTTAAGCATAAAATCATTCCCCCTTGTCCTACCCCTGCACTCCCCAATAAAAGCTCCTTCCCAGCTTTCCTGCAGACCCCCTATCAGTACGGGAAGCTGCTTTAAGGTCGCCCTGGAGCCTTCTCTTCTCTAGGCTTTTCTGATATCCACAGCTCTCAGCCTGCTGACGGACACACAGTAGTACACCTTATTTGAGTGTCTCGCATACAGATCACCAAAGGATTCACCACATGTCCATAATCAGAAATTTTTGGTCCATATTCCTTGCAAACAGCAGCCGTGGCTGTTGTCAAGCAAACTTCCTACTCCAGCTTTCCCAAATTGCCTTTACATTGAGTTAGTAAGTGAAGGACAGGGAAGGCAACCATTCTGTATCTGTTATCTTCTGATCTATGTAACCATTGTTAAACACCAAGATTTAGTAAATCAGAATTAATGGTGTTCTCTGATAAAGGTGAAGTAACCTTGCACTTTTGATTACCTATCACATCTGCAAACAACAGAGCTTCTGTAATGAAAGGAAACCTTGAAGAGCATAAAATGACCATCAGGAAACTTCGTCCATAACTGAGTGTCAGCTGCTGGCAGTTGTTTCGTGGGAGACACCCTAAACAAGTGAATACCATTGGAAGAAATGAAACTTTAATTTGTTTCAGATGCAAGAACCAAATTCTTTTCCCCCCTCCTCCCTTGTTTCAGGGAGGGGAGTTGCAGGAGACATACCAGCCCTGATCCAAAAGAGGAGCTTGTGTATTACTCAAAACAGGCACTTTAAATGTCATGTAGAGGAAGTGACTTCTCATACCAGAGCAGGAAAACACCAACATTTCAATCTGCCTATTCAAAGGAAATGTAAGGAAGATTAATATTGAATAGAAAAGCTATTGAAAGAAGATGCAATCACCAAGCACAAGCACTTGTGTTCTCCACAGACACACAGCAAAGCCTGCCAGGTCAGCTCTGCTTCGGGGTGAAAAGACAGGATCTGTCTCTAATATAGAGGCACTTCCCAGCAGTCCCCAGAACAAAACTTATCCTTCAAGCACAAGCTGGAACATGCTGGAACATTTCAGTTAAGCCACATTTTCCATGTATCAAGCCAGCCTGAACTCAATGGAGACTCTGCCAGCTTGTACCAGCCAGCAGCTTGGCTCTCCTGCGTTCCCATCAAAGCACAAACCACTGCTGCTGTGCAAGGGTTTTACATAAAACATGCAAAGAAGGATAGCAAAGGATGCATAGAAATAAAACCAAATCCAGAAAGGTGGAAGAGAGGGTAGAATGCATGACTGTGTGATACAGAGGTGTAAAAATGCAGGTAGTTCATGAGGCTTAACTCCCAAGGCCTGGCCTTCCATTAGCAACCATAAGGCAGCCATCAGGCTAATCACTACCAGAGTGAGACAGATCCTCTTGGGACCTTTACAGGGCCACAGCAGCACACAAAGCACATTGTACAGAAAGCCACACATGGGAAAGTGTTATTAGTGCAACGCTGACCTGGCTAAAAGGGTGGGAAAGGGGAGGACAGAAGGAAATATGAGCAGAGGAGTCGTATGCGTATCAGCTGCTCAGTGTGTGCTGTGCTGCCGTCTCTACCAAGTGAGGAGTTTCACAGAGCAGCAAGCTGCAGAAGTATTTCAACATCATCACTGTTTCGGGACTCTATCAGCCTGTTTATACTAATTAGCAAGCTAGAGCTGCCTATAGACATATGATACCAAAAAGAGAAGACTAAAAGCTATTGCAACCTTTCACTGCTTAAAGAGTCTTATAAGAAAGATGAAGAAAAACTTCATAACAGAGCCTGTAGCAATTGGACAAGGTGTAATGGTTTTACACTAAAAGAGATGTCCAGGCTAGATAGCAGGAATATTTTTTTCATGCTGAGGATAGTGAAGCACTGGCACAGTTTACCCAGGGAGCGGTGGACACCCCCCATCTCTGGAAACATTCAGAGTCAGGTTGGATGGAGCTCTGAGCAACCTGATCCAGTGGGACGTGTCCCTGACCATGGCAGGGGGGGCGGAATTGGATCATCTTTAAGGCCCCTTCCAACTCAAATCATTCTATGAAACAAGAATACGATTGAGTCAAAGATTAAATTACATAATCCTAGCTTTAGAGGCAGCATAATTTTGAAGCCTGCCACCAGCGTTTTCTTTCTCCAATGAATCAGGTTCATTTCCTTGTAACCACTGCTGTATTGTTGCTTCAGACATATCATTTTTCCATCAGTCTGAAGAACCAGGTACAACATACCCCAGAACTTTGACTGAAGTCTCCATTTATTTAGCATTTCCATGCCACACAGGACTTTCCCATTACAGTCAAAGTTTGCGAATATTACAATGAGCCTTTCTTTCAGGCACCCCAGAGCAAGTCTTTCATCTTGGTGCCCTGCAGCCTGCTAGAAGCCTGGACCCTTCAAGCATTAAATACCACCATTATTCAAATACACAGTGTTATTTCTGTGACAAAACAGCTTTACACTGTGTTACTAACATAAAAAAAATTGAAATGCTTCCAAGTTAGAAGACAGTAGTATAGTTCTTTTCTAACAAACCAGAGTACAGTAGGGCCTGCAGGAAAGCTGGAAAGGGGCTCTTTATCACCAAGTGCAGTGACAGGACAAGGAGAACAGTTTTAAGAATTAAGAAGGAAGATTTAGATGAGATGTTGAGAAGAAGCATTTTCTGTGAGGGTGGGGAGGCACTGGCCCAGATTGCCCAGAGCAGTGGTGAACCCCCATCCCTGGAGGGGTTCAAGGCCAGGCTGGATGGGGCTTGGAGCCCCTGATCCAGTGGGAGGTGTCCCTGCCCATGGCAGGGAGTGGAACTGGATGGGCTTTGAGTTCCGTTCTATGACTCCTCAATCATCACCGTAGCACTGGAACACTGGCCTGGAGATGCTCCTATAGACAAGGTCTAATCGCAGGTTTCAGCATTTTGCCACTTTAGCTGCTTTGAAGCACTTCTGTGAATATTAATTATAGAGAGTTGAATTGTTTTCATCAACAAACTGAGCTTCAGGAAAACTCTCAGTCTTGAGTCTTTTAAAAAGTTCTACCACAGCCTTCAAGTTTGGAAGAGCCTTGTGTGCATCCCCAGCAAGAGTCAAGCCTCTGCATTTTCAGGTACAGGAATTTAACTGTTCAACTCTGGCTCTCAAGTTTGAAAAGTTTGAAACCCGAGGCTGTTTAATAAACGTCAATAGGATGAGAAGGCTATTTTCATTATGACTTTCCTGAAGAACAAACCAAACCTGGGTGACCATTGGAGTGCCACTGGCAGCAGGCACAGGCAGGGTGTGGTATTAGAAGGGTTAAGGAGCCATCTGCTGGCAGCTCCCACAAATTGTTGAATGGCACTAAGCTAATAACGTTTCAATTACAGATTAATTATCTACAGTGCATTTAATTATCCATGGATTCAAACTGTCCATGGATAATTCAAGTGAAGCACTTCATGGGGAATATACAGTCTGCTATGTATCTGCCAACAATTTAAATTAGATGCCAATGGATTCTGGGTGTCTGATCTCTCTCTAAAAAAAGAAACAGCCCACCCCAAATACACTGTGGTGAACTTGGTCATAGTAATATTTACCAACACCAGAAAATTGCATGCAGATCACTTTATGCATTTAGATCATCGCCTCAAAATAGAAAGCACAGCAAAGTATCTCTAAGGAATAGACAGAACTGAGCTTATTCCTTGTACTCCGTACTTGCTAGTGAAGCAATCAAAAAAGGGAACAATACAAACAACTACAGGTGTGAAAACAGTGAGCTTTCTTCCTGAAGAATTAGTCTGATTGAAAACATAAGGCTCTATTTTAGAGGGCTGCTAACCGCAGAAACCAGCTGAGCCAAAGGGAAGATGTGCACCTCCTGTACTGCGGTGGCCCCTGATGAAGGGCCAGCACAGTTCCCTCTGAAGTACACACATGGAGTTTAGCCACTGCCAACATCTTTTATAGCCTCTGTAATCTCCCCCACCCTTATTCCCCCTGCCACATCCCACTGCAGCTTCAGACACAGGTACAGAGAACATATTGCTACGCAGCTCCCCAGGCTTCACACAGCTGCATTACCTTGCAAAGCAAAAATACCACAACAGGGCTGTTGTCCTTACAAAGCAAAAACACAGCATCTCTTTGGTCATAAACACAAGGGAAGCAGAGAGAAAACACCACAACAGTGCAGTAACAGAGTCTATCAGGGTAGTAATGCATGCGCACACACGGTCTGTGAACTTGAGTAGACAGCATTGCCACCTGCCCTGTCTTCATTCGAAGGAAAGGCAGGCTTCAAGGTTCCCCTTGAACCGTCTCCCACTGCCTCGTCTCCCTCCCGACATTCTCTCCAGGCACACACAGAGCAGAAGCAAAAGATGATTGCTACCATACATTTCAGAAGGTAAAAGTCACCATCAGAAAGCCCCGGCTGACGATCCATTCATTAGCAGTGCCAAGTTCAGTAAGGGTCTCCAAGTCAGAGTTTCCACACATAGCAATAAATTTCCTAGCGTGGACACAAAATGCAAGTGCAGTTCACGTAGAAGCTGTAGGATTCTTTTAGCAACTTAAACTATAACCTGTATTTCTCTTTCAAATCTTAATTTTACAAAGAATGCCCTTTATCCTATCTCTGCTAATATGATCGTGCTACCACATTACACTTCTCTGTCTCCAAGCCTATTTGCAGACACCCAAGGGCTAACTGGAACTCACCTGCAAGTGCAAATCAGTAGAACTGGCTTGCATTTTCTGCAGCTGTCTGAGCCCTTGCTTAACCAGACACTCAGCAGAAACACCTTCACTAAGGCTGTTACACAAATCAGTTCAATGAAGCCACAAGCTTGCCCTCTTAAATGCATCTTGCAGAGCATGTACAGGCTTAGAAATATGACAAACATAGCTCTGAAAATAAATAGGAGATAAAAAAGCATCTGGCCTTAAAATGGCAGATGATATTGCTCTATATTTTCAATCCATTTTATTCCAGCTTCTATACTTAATACACTGCTGGACTGAGAAGCTACCCCTTAAGCTGTACGTGCAGATAAATATTCAAATAACTGCCTAGGTTCACACATCAGCTTCTGCAAGATTTTCATATTGTCTTTCATGATATGATGCTTTTCTTTTTTAAATCCTCAATATTAACACTAAAAATTTGAGTTTGCACCTTCCCACAAAGGCAAAAGCTCACTTGTCCTCAATGAAACTGTTCTGAACTTGGAGGTGCCTCTTGACATACTCTAAGACTGATGCATTGCTACAAATAAAGCATCGCATGCCAAAGGCAGCATTGTTTCCACTTCACCCCATCAGCAGAGCAAACAAGTTCAACAGCCCTCCTCTACTCTTCTTTTCCCTATCTTCAATCTTTTTTTACTGTACAGACACACAACGCTTGGTGCTTACACTGAGCTTGTGATGTATACAACCTATTGATTTTGTAAGCTTCTTTCCTGGATGCAGCAGTTTCAGCTGGGGGGCTCGAAAAAGAGGTAGGACATAAGAATGCTGTCTCTCTCATTACATGTCAAATCCTCGAGCCATCACTTTTGTTGCTGAGCAAACTGAGAACCACTGGAAAGCGATTAAAATTTGGCAGCAGAATGTCTAAGCCACTGGCATTTCAGTAGCAACAGGGAGAGTGCAAGATGTGAAAAAGCCTGTAGCATTGCTGCCATCCTGCTGTGAACCAGAGGTATAGTGCCTCTGACTTTGGAGCCAGAGAACCTATTTGTACAGACCGCCTCTTCAAATTTCGCATGTTCCACTGTAGTTCTTGGGCTAACTGCAACTTAAATGCTATTTTGTAAGCCAAAGGACTGCAGATCAGCCTATTCTGCTTAAAGATTAGTTCCCTTGTTTCTCAGGCAATAGCCAAGTCTTGCCCATTTCCCCCACCTGTATTGCCCTTGGAAAACCAGGGAGGGATCCTACAGGCAGAGAAGCCAGTCTAAAGCTTCTGGTGATCTATCATTTGCCATTGAACTCCAAGTCCAGGCTTCCTTCTGCAGAATTGCAACTGTATTGGGGTTGAGAAATGCAACTTTAAGCATAGCAGTTAAAACAGTAATTCGGGTTGGGTTCTTGATGCCTGATTCCCAACTACAGTTTGCTTTGCTGAGGCTCTACACCAAGCCAGAGCTATCCATGAATACTGAACATTACTGGTAGAAAATAAACCAGGCTAATTTTAACTGCTGCGATATGGATTCCAAAGCATAACTAGAGGCAACCAGGTATAAAACTGTAGCCATTTTAATCACCTTCTTGCCTTGTCTCCCCCATTTTCTCTTAGGTGGCAAAGCAATTGCAGCCTTCAGTCGTGTGGATCGGAGAGACAGAACAAATATTTTCTAAAGCTGCAGGGGATGAAGAGGTGAGTCGCTCCTTTTTTATTTCAGAGCAAAAAATTTCTGCTGTTGCGTTACAGCTGACACAAAGGAACAAGTGTATTTCTTAGCCTAGCACATTCCAGTATGACCAGACCTGCCAAAGCTTGCTTGATAATAGCTTGTCTCACTAACATTTGTGGTTTATTTTTCTCTTTTAAGAGAGTCCTGTGACTTCATAAGAGCCCCCAAGAGGTCACATATCTCTCCTATGCACCTATACTTGCTTTATTTAAAAATAGCCCAGTCACTGCTCATCAGTGCACTGAAAAGTAGAATAGAATAATGGAGAGTTTCAAAATGTGAGGCAAGAAACTAAAAGTTAAGATGAGCTTAACTTGTTCAGCTCTATTAATTTGAGAAATTGGATAGAACCAAAGTGAACAATAAAGTAACAAGAATAAATTTCCACTGTGAAAACAAAGAGCCTATATTAAATAGTTATGTTTACAGATTATTTTATTTAGGCTCACAGGAGTCCCACTGCTATTGCTTCCATTCCTTCCTCTCTGGTGTAGCTTCCCCACCAGAAAGAAAAATAAAACACTGCCCAATAGGCACAGCAACTCAGCCACCACAGCGGAGAGCAATCCACCTGAAATCCTGATTAAATTCATGCTGATTGCAAAATATTTTACTTTAAGAGCTCCATGTGAAAAATTAAACCTTTTTTTCTTAAGGGGACTCTGTACACTTAGGCTGTGGGATGGACACAAGCCTATATTCTGGAAGGCCAATCTTGGAGCCTGTGAGTAGCAACAGATAGACAAATCATGGAGAGTAATTTAGCCAGCATAAAATGTGTTAAAAACAAATAAATCGATATTTCAGTTATGTCTGTGACCAGATCTCCCGGACAGACCAAAAGCAGCAAGATTGTCTACAATTTCCAAGAGACACATGTAGCAGTTGCTTGTTTAATCAGAGAAGCCACATTCACTACCAAAGGCTTCTCAACGAGGGAATAGCAAAGTCTGGATAAAATCCCATGATTTGAAGTTACGCACTTGGACAGTGCGACATCCTTTCTCTTGGAGTAAGAATTCTTGGCTTTTTTCTGCCTTGCTCCAGGGCAGACCTGTTGTGGTTACAAGGCACATTCCTTGGGAGCACAGCAATTGTACTAGGCTTCTCCAACCAATATTAATTTGGATGCTATCAAACATAGTTATGATCCAATCATGATTCCAATAACACGTTTCCATGAAATCTAATAACAGGTTTTGCTCAATACCCATCAGTTTTACAGGTAGTACTTAAATACTTGTTCTAAAGTCAAAGAGTAAACCATTGCAAATAAATGAATCCTGAGTTCAAAGAGCTTGCGTTCTCAGGTTAGAACCTCAGCAAGCTGGAAGTCATAGCAAAAATCAGGGAGTATTTTTCACATTTAAAGCTGTTAGATCATAACCTCCAAGAGCTGGGAGGATTCCACACCAGGTTACATACTGCAGCAATTCTTTTATCTGATAAAGTTCATCAAGCGCACAGGTCCAAGTAATATTTCTCCTTGAGCTGGAAGTCAGAATTTCCTTCTTTAAATTAGTTGTTTCCTTCCTGCTTTCCAATAACAGGATCAACAAATTCAATAGTGAAAGGCCCTAGCGCAAACCTAAAAATACACAAGCAGAAATCAAGTGTTTACCTGATTTTCAGAAGACAAGGGCCTTCTATTTAGGTTGACCATCTAGTCTGCTTACATTAAATCCAACTAAGCTACTAAAAAGGCACAAAATCCTGTTGTGTATGTTGTGCCTACATACAATTTCACCTCATTAATTGCAAACCATCAGTACCGCTAACTCTTTCTTCCTTCTATTTACATGTACTCACTGCAGATGAGCCCAAAACGATTGGAAAAGATCCTCCCTGAATTTCTCAAGGCTTTGAAAGCAAAGGACAGAGTGCTTCTAGTGGGAACCACCAACCGACCCTTCAGTGCCAACCTTAAACCTTTGTGCCGCGTCTACCAAAAAATTATTCTGATTCCTAGGCCTGACTACAGATCAAGATATGGCAAGTATTTCATTGATCCTGTTGGCTACTACTATTTAAAATCCGTGCTCTGTGTCTGGTTGTTCACAAAGCTGGCTTTAACCTAAATTCATACCCCAGGCATGAATTTTCTATAAATTTCCATATTGCCTGAATTTTCAATTCCTGAATATTTACATAACACTGTTACAGGCTACTACAAAGATCATATAATAGAAGCAGAAGTTGGGAGAAGGGTTTAAAATACTGATACACAGCAACTAGCTTTCTTCGTGAGTTGTTTAGCATGTACTGAGTTCATCCCAGCTCATTTCTCACTGTAGAAAGGATAAGATCCTATTTTGTTATGCACTTTTTTTCAATACAGCAAGGATTCCAAACTCATTCATAGACCCATAGAGTGGTTTGGGCTGGAAGTGACCTTAAGGACCATCCAGTTCCAATCCCCCTGCCATCGTGGTGCAACCACAACTTCTCTGAGCAACCTGTGCCGCTGCCTCACCAACCTCACAGGAAAATTCTTTGTAATATCTAGTGTCAATCTCCCCTCTCTCAGCTTAAAACATTTCCCCCCATCCTATCCCTGCACTCCCTGATCGAAAGCCCCTCCTCAGCTTTCCTGCAGGCCCCCTTTAAGTACCAGAAGGCCTCTGTAAGGTCTCTCCTGAGCCTTCTTTCCTCTAGGCTGAGGAATCACAACTCTCCCAACCCATTACTCCTATCCAGTTTCTGTACTCTAAACAATATACTCCAGGCATCTCCATAAACAGACTCATGGAAGGTTGAGTTTTGTCACTATCAAATTCCATTTTTGCACTTGCAGATCATGAGAGCACCCACAATTTTGCATGCCTAGTCTATCAAGTGGTGATAGACTCCCGAAGTCTGACAAAGGACATTGAGGACCTTATCCTGAGAGTCAAAGCTTGTAATAAAAAAAAAAAAAAAAATCTTTTATTAGACCAACTTACCCAGGTAGCAGAAAGACAAACTTTCAAGCACGGGCATTTGTTTTCAGATTTGAGTCACCTTAAAGTCTGCAATAGCTCAGCATCTACCAGTAAAACAACTCTCACAATTAAGCTTAACAAAAAATGATGGGTAGTGCATATCCTTCAGAAGTGGCTGCTGGAATGGCTTTTGTTCCCAGAAGAACAGTCATTTTTTTCTGTGGTTTAATCAAATATGTGGTTTAACATATATTGTATACATATTGTATACTAATGAGCAATGCGTTGACTTATAATTAGGAAGACTGTTTAGGTTCCGTCTAAAGGTAGTGTGGAAAGAAGGATTTGGGCTATTCATAATGGCTCCAAACTCTTAAGTTAGGGCTATCAAGGGTGCGTTTCTTCCACCAGTGGCTCCTGGCCCACATATCCCTTTTTATAGGGCAAGAAGGTATGGCCTCAAGTTGTGCCGGGGAGGTTTGAACATTAGGAAAAAAATCTCTACTGATAGAACGGTGAAGCACTGGGAGAGGCTGCCCAGGGAAGTGGAGTCATAACTGTCCCTGAAAGAGTTCAAAAAAAGCATAGAGTGGCTCTTCATGACATTGCTCGGTAGGCGTGTTGGTGTTGTGTTGATGGTTGGACTGGATGATCTTGGAGGTCTTTTCCAACCTTAGCAATTCTGGGATTCTATTGAATCATAGAATTACCAGGTTGGAAAAGACCCACTGGATCATCAAGTCCAACCATTCCTATCAAACACTAAACCATGTCCCTCAGCACCTCATCCACCCGTCCCCTTAAACCCCTCCAGGGAAGGTGACTCAACCCCCTCACTGGGCAGGCTGTTCCAATGCCAAATGACCCTTTCTGTGAAATATTTTTTCCTGATGTCCAGCCAGAACCTCCCCTGGCAGAGCTTAAGGCCATTCCCTCTCGTACTGTCCCCTGTCACTTGGGATTGATCACCTTATCAAGGAAAACAGACTTCCTTCATGACACTAAACTCTGGTGGGCCGTGTCCCAGAAGAATACGGTGCTTAAGGGAACCACATTCAGTTCACAGAACCTTGCTACACAATTGTAGCTCGATTACAGTATTGCTCTGCCATCATATTATTACAAAAATCATGCAACTGTATTATGAAGTTCGTACTGCTTTTTGCGGAGGCAGCCAAGGTACTGAGAGCATGCAGGTTTGAGCAACCTCAAGACAGGTTTTGGCTGCCTAGCACATTGTAAATCTCTCCCACGTTCCATAATTTTCATTGCATGGATGGGAAGTGGTCTCTAAGCAAGCTAACATGTGTTTCATGTTACGTTACAGCTCTGACAAATTGCTAACAGATAAGGGGCATGAATAAGACCTAGAGAAAAGAGGTGATAGCAGCTGAATTTAGCTGTGCTCACTGCTGGGGACTGAACTGCCACATTCTGAGAGTCCCACCACTAATTTGGAGTAAAAAAGGCCAGCTAAAAGGATTTCCACTGCAAACCTAAGAATGCCCTAAAAAGTTAACTCTTGACATTTTAAAGCAGATTAAATATGCAACTTCACTTCCTTGACATTGTCTCATTTAAGGGAGTGCCTGGCTTGTTCCTTAGGTCCAAGCTTCCCTGAAGTTCAGTGGAAATATGATCTCCACTGTACAGAGCACTCATCTTCTGATCCTGACAATTTTCAGTGCCTGACACCCAATTTGAAAACTTGTTTTGACAGAAAAGCCATGACATAAGTATTCACAGCCACATCGCACAGCTACCTGTCTGCTACAACCCTCCCTTTTCTTGCAAACCAGAATATTCCAATCTATGCACAATGGAAACAGTAAACATACAATGGAAATCATTAAACCAAAAGATTCACTGGTTTCTTGGTATTAATCAAGTCCGTACTTCATATTATGCATGATCCTACCAGCAACAGAAGCTGCGGCACAGAATATATGGCTGTGCAGACACAGTGCTCGCTGTTGTGTGCATCAATTCCTCTTCCATGAATTAGTGATTCAGCCAATAATTATTGAGCATAGTTATAATTCAAGTGGAAGATCACAATTTGCCCGAGTGAAAAACGTAGTACGAAGCTGTCAATAGTTACGGGCACAAGCCCACAGTATCGACATTACAGTCGAAGGAAGAGCAAGGCAGGTTTTCTCCATGACATAACTTCCCCGGCATCCAGTACCATTAACTTCTCACCCATAGGAGCATTCAAACATAGGATACTCAAACCACAAGTTGTCTCTCTCATTCCAGAGCCGTTTTAATCTCTATGCATAACATTTTTCCTGAATGTTTTCATATAAGGCATGACATGAATCTTTTGCTAAGTTTCTCTGAGACGAACCGTTACTTTACGTTGGATAAAACAAAGGATGTTATTACTCCTATTAATTTATTTTTGGAAGCAAAAATGTCAGGCACTTTACTTTAAGAAAGCCTTCATGTCAGAGGTTCACAGCTAAAAGATACAGACAGGTTCAGCTTCTAACTAATGAGCAAAGTGCCAGTCACAGACACGTACTCCTGGCCTTTGCAACACGTTCCTGCATAGCTGGAAGCCTTTGGCTTCCAAACCAGACATTGAGTCCCCACAGCAGCCCTCAGTTCAGCAGGAGTAGCCTGTGAGCAGGGTCACAGAAATAAAAACAGGCTATTAACAAAGGTACTTAACTCTGCACACCCACATGGGAACATTCTGGACAGGTTCTCTTTCTCTGTATACACCCAGGCATATTTAAATAGTTCTCTCCATTTTTATACACATTATGTGCCCTTAGTGCCTTTCTGAAGGTACTGACTGGCAGCCAAGAAATGACTGCTAATGGTTTAAGAACAAACGTGCCTTAAAGCCTCTATGCTACCAAGCTGTAGATTAAAGAAACAGCAAACAGAAAATTGGAATCTTGGCTTTCCTGACTGATAGTCCTTGTTTTCCTCATGCCTTTGCCTTTCTCTCTTTTTCTGGGTACTGATGAACAGTCTTATGGAAACACATCATCTGGCAGCATGGAGGAGAAATCACCGACTCGCTGGACCTCAGCGCCCTAACAAAGGTGTCCGATGGTTTCACCCAGGGAGACATCATCCAGGCTGTGCAAACTGTCCTGAGCGAGCTACGTCTCCTGCAGATGAAAAGGAAGCCACTGAGAGCCTCAGAATTCATAGGTCCTCTGGCCAAACAGGACCCCGTGTACAGAGAGGAGGACGACGCATTTCAGGTGACATTAAGAGCTATGTTAACTGACTGTCTTTCATCACCTCCTGCCTCTTCCTTAACCAGGCACATTTGATCTAGAGACTTGCTAATTCTGCTGATGAGTTGGCACATCACTGTTGGAACGATGATGTATGGCTCAGCGGCACCAAACACCCAGCTTGCCCGTTTTGGGATGTTTGGCAGCCCAGGCTGCTGGGCAAACACTGGTTATTCCAGGCAGCAACTCTGCACGAGCAGCATGCCTGGCACGCTGCTTTGCTAAAGCTACTGCCTGCACCCAGCTGATCTCATAGAGGGTAGCCTCAACATGCACAGGTCTATTATGTGGGTGCTGTCAGTGCAACGCATCGGTCCCCTTCATGTCAGAGCTGATGTGTTAGACAAGCCTGGCTGTATCTTCTTGAGAAGGCAAAAACCCTGGACATGCAGGGTCTGCGGAGGACTCCACGTAAGGAATAAGCCTTAAGTCTTCATTTAAAATTATTTCAAACAAGAATATTATTCTTTTTGGTGTTTAAACAGTAGTTTCTACCTCAGACCCATCCTTCTCCACAACCTCAGGGCCATAAATCCTTAAGGCTAGTACATTTGAGGTGCACTACATACAGAATCAGAGCCAGAGCAGACCTCAAGGTTTGTCCTGTTCCAACCTCCTTGCCATGGGCCGGGACACCTCCCACTGGATCAGGCTGCTCCAAGCCCCATCCAACCTGGCCTTGAACACCTCCAGGGATGGGGCAGCCGCAACTTGGCTGGGCAACTTGTGCCAGGACCTCCCCACCCTCACAAGAAAACATTTCCTCCCGAGTTCTCATCTCAATCTCCCCTCTTTCAGCTTAAAACCATTCCCCCCTCATCCTATCCCTGCACTCCCCAGAGAGCCTCGCATACCTCAAATATACACAGATCACCATGCAAACAATTGTTATTTCAACACGTAGTTCAGTAAAAATTACTCTTTCCCTAGACTAGGATTATCTTTTCATAATTAATTCTGCTTTCACTGTATTGCTCTTAGCTTTCCTAACAGCTTATCAGGCTTACTTCGGGTCTACAATCTATTTATTGTAGCGACTTCAGTGTAACTTAGGGACAGCTGAACCAGGCTGGAACTGGTTAGTTGAGTGCAACCCGAAGCTTAGCAGCACTGACACCCCAGAAAAAAAGGCACAACGCTTGACTACAGTACTTCAAGCCTATTAAACACTAGGAAAAGCTTTGGCCACCAAACAGAAAAACCTCACTATGTCCCAAGGAGGGTGCAGGCAGCCCATGCCAGGGGCTCTGAAGCGGATAGGGCTTCTGAATCAAAGCCAAGAGACCCCAAAAGAACTCTCTATCTCATATCCCACAACTTCTACCCAAGACCCTCTTACAGACCATCCCGTTCTCTTGGCTGAAAGGTTTCCTCCTAATTCTGCTCTTTGAATCCCCTCTGGGTTTTAATCTCCACAGCGCCTTGCACAACTGATGCAAGCTTGGCCAAGTCTTCTTCCACTGCTAACCTAATGATAGCGCATATTTCTCCAAGCCCTGCTGAATACTTTCCAGTTTCCATTTAGAGCCATTTGGCTCTCTCAGCACAGGCAGAATATGTGATATTTGGCAAATTACTCTTTTTCCTCATGCTTCCTATCTAAACCAATACCTTTCCTCAGGGAAAGGCTAACGGTTCAGTGTTGCAGCAGAGAAAAATCCCTGCAATTCCAGCTCCAACTAGTATTCCATTTGTATCCTGAAACATGAGAGGTACTATTTAGTGCGAGCTTAACTTGAAAATAGTATTCCATTTACTGTAAATGTGCCTGGTTTGTACAGCACAAGGAATGCAGGCAGTGCTTCATCTTGATCATGACTAAAATGATACTGTTCTCAGCATCTCACGGCAATCATTTCCTTGCATTAATTACAGCCCTTAAGAAAGTATTTCCTTTTATCTCTTTTAAATTTGTTTCCCTTAAATGTCACGGAATCTTGGCCCAGCACCTGTAATACAGCACAGGGAAAGAGGATTGTCAAAATGGCCTCGTGCATTAATTAACTCCAATATCTTCATCTCTCCTCACATAGAAGTCCTGCTTCTGGAGCCTCTAATCATTGCTATCGCTGAACATTTTCTGTTGCTTTGTCCTTTTTGAAGTGGTGCAGCTGAAACGCAGTATTCAAAGTGAAGATTAGCACTGTGATGAATCTTTGATTTCTGTTCGCCAGAAACATGAATCTCTCCATTTCACATTTATATGCCGCCAGTGTGCCAAAAAGGAATATAAATGATGCAAAATTTGCAAGAACGTGATTTCTTCATTCAATTTACTCAAATTTACATTCAATTTACTCAAGTTACACATTCACATTTTTTTAAATTATAAATTATTGCACCAGGGTGATCGATGCAAATCCTTACACAGAAATAGCAGCAGACCTAGAGGAACACAGGGCAATCCAACAAGTACGTGGGTCCCACCTGGCAGTGACAGGTGTAAAATACTTATAGTATGTAAGAAAACCATAAAGCTAACACCATTCCTCCAGCAAGCAAAGACTTTTAACGCTGAGCAGTCACTTACTCACAGTAACTTGCAATCCTAGTTCAGAAGCTAGTTTGAGTAATTGGAACCATATCTAAGGAGCTGGCTTCACTAATCCCACACGATGGTTCTACTAGCCAGAGTCAAAAAGCAGCCTTCATCCCACGCAAAAACGCAGGTGATTTATAGCATTGACGTATATGCACAAAGAAATGGAAACAAGAAAAGGCATCACTTGTCACTCTGCTGCTCCTGCCACATGCAGCAGAATGCTTTGTCAACAAGAGGCGAGGTGACCTCCCCAGGCTGCACGCAAGCAGCACTTTGTTCTTCAAAGCTCCCAGCAAGCCATTGGCAGAAATTTATTCCTTCCATTTCTCACCTAAGATCTGGAGAACATCTTCCCCAGGACAACAAAATTAGGAAGGGAAAAAGAATTTTCATGGCCTATCACACCTGGAATGCCGCAGACATCACTTTGGTTGCTAGCTACTGCCAGGGACTTCGGTTCCTCCTGGAGGCAATAGTCACAACCAACATCTTGTCTGTCTTATCCCAGTCACATGAAGGACCATGAACAGCCACCTCCAGACTTGTCCCTGCCTGTGTTATTCCAGCTGTGTCTAGTATCCCTTACACTGAAATAGCTTGACTCCAGACCATCTTTAGGACAGCAAAATTCAATTGCCCAGGTTGCTGCATTGAAAGCCCAGGAATTCCTCCAAAACACCTCCCATGACACCATCTAGATGTGGATGCCTGAGAGGCTGCACAGTGCTTCCATTGGTGGAGTCAGGGTTCTCAGAGCTCAGCTGATTTGGGCAATTAGAGCAGAGATGGTCACGTTAGGGCTGCCCAGCAGCCAGCTGGACACGAGGCAGCTGCCAGACTTCATTGACCTGCTGACAGGATATAATCTGCAAGACAAGATCCCAATAGGGTAGTTGTCATCAAAACCTTTAAGGAGCATGACAACAACAAGGACCAGGAAGGAGACCAGGTTCTGAGACCAGGAAAGGAACACAGCAGGGGTTTCATGTCCCTCCAAATTTCCAACATACGTTGGGGAAAGGGGACAAGGCAAATTCCTAGTGGTAGCCTTGCCAGGCTCAAGCTGGATGCAGCATTTTCAATGGATCGTATGGAAAAGGCAGACTTCATAGGATACCTCATTGGTAGGAAACTTGAGGACAACAGGGACCCAAGTGAAGGGCAGAAGAGATACGGTTGTGGCACTAAATAGAGGGCTGCGGTCAGAGGAAGGACATTCACTCCTAGGGCAGCACAAGCATGAATACAGTCAAGAGGGAAGGCATTTTATCAGCCATGTCAACACCTACTGGTATTTTCATCTCTGTTGTAGGCAGGACTTCGTTGATAGAGGTTCTCGTATGCACACACGGGAAAGACTAATTCCTCCACACACAACTTTGAGGCGCTACCATCTCCTTTGTGATACATTATTTTCACATGGCCTAGAACAGCCTTGTGGACACTGCAGTCCAGGAGCTTGGCGAGACTGCAGAGCAGCTACACCAAAATCATTTACAAGTCACAGGGCTGTGAACAGGCATCTGAAAGCAATAAACAGGTTTTCAGTGTTCGGGGTTTGCTTTGCGCCTTAAGCTCTCTCACTGAAATAAAAACTGTCTGGATTGATTTGCAGGGCTCTGAGAGGTATATGCTTTGTCTGGTGCCAAGTTTCAGACCAGAGGGAGTTTTGACAAGAGCTATATACCTTGGAAATTGGGTTGATCGTAGAAGTCCTAACGTGTCCATAACTATAGCAACACAAATGGCCCAGCTAAGTACGCCTGTTAATGAGACACACTTCAAGCAAGCAATTGCCATTCTCCTTGTTATAATAATGTACTCAAGAGATCTGAGGATTTAATTTCTTCTCCACAAGCCAGACAGGATTTTAAGATATTTTTTTAGGGACTGCTCCATTGGACTAGTAAAAAGTTTAAGCGTTCCCTGTCTCTCTTTTAAGTATCATTAAAACATACCTATGCTTTTTGATTCTCCAGGCTTGGTACGCGAAGACACCGCTGATTAAAGCACGAATGAAAGCACTGGCAAAGAGCAAAAAAGGAGAAAAAGGAAAAAAACCAAGGAAATGAAGGAAAAAAAAAATCAAGAATTTGACATCTGACATCACTGACAAGGGGGGGGACAGAAAGCAGTTAATTAGAATTAATTAGTTAATTAGAATTAATTAATTAGCAGTTAGTTTTATTGCTAACTGTAACACATTAGACCTACAGATATATAAAGCAGTTAGTTTTATAAAGCATATAGGATATTAAAATAATGAAAGACATTAACACGACATCAATTTTTAAGGAGAGTTACTTGCAGAAATAAATGAGTACAGCCTAAAAGTTGATAGCATGTTACAGTCCTGAGTAATGAACCCTTCTGCCCCCTAAAATCTCTTAGAATAAATAACACTTGAGCAAGTCAGTGGTCATTAACTCTTTATCCTCTGAGAGCTACATGTCACATGGATGTCTCATCCCATTTTGTAACTTTATGAAATTCATTCAGAAAGGAATCGTATTCCCTGGAATAGCTATAACTTGAGGTGTGCTATGCTAAGTGAATTTCTAACTATTACAGCTATAAAGACTGCTTTTTAATTGGGATGGATTATAAGGCACTTAGTGCAATCTACCACGAGCCAAATACTTCCATAGCTGCACGAGAATCAGCACTGTTTCACTTTTTGATGCCTTATCATGGACAAATTTATATTTGTGGATGTTAACAGAAAGCAATAAGAAGAACAAAAGCAAAGTGGTCAGGTGGAGTTCATTTTGGTGGATGCCCTGAGATCTACTTTGCAATAGGAAGCGACGCCAAATTACCTTGTCCACGCAAATAGTGATTTATCTGTTGCTTACAAAAACATATGAAGAACTGCAGAGGTGGTGGCAATCTGGAATAGGCCTGTTGAGCTTTCTAAAAGGTTGTTTCATGCTGTGTTAAGCTAAATCTACCTAGACCTGCTTCAACTTCTGAATCCTACCCTGCAAGCTCTGTAAGTAGCCTGCTGGTCAAAGTCTGCCCCGCTACATTCAGACCCCACACTTTAAGTAACAGGCAGATTTATTCAGATTTTCCCAGTCTTGTGCTTTGACATAGTGCCTCCTACTCCATAAGGTGGCATCAGGTCCAACATCCAAAATAGCGCAAGTAGCAAATGCAGGAAACAACCTTCTCAGAAACACAATGCACCAAGTAATCCATGACAGCATTTGATAGATGATAGCATTTCAGTTGATAAGCAACTTTATTTGGTCACAAATCAGCAATTTGGTGTGGGGAAGGTATTTATTAACAGTAGTTAATGCTCGAGATTTAGGGTGCCCCACACAACACTGATGGAGCCAGCACTGCTGAGCACAGGATCTCATTCACCACTGTCTTCTATAAATTTGAGCCACCAATACCCATTTTCTTCTCTAACTGCATCATGCCTGGGTTAACTTGATAACAGGTAACTAGCAATGCCTGTTTAACTGGAAATACATGGCACATCATCCCCAGGGAGTCCAAGGACCTCTCCACAGACAGGCTGGGAGGTCGAAGGAGGGCTGCACTGCTTTAACAAAGTTACTCGTGTTTCCTCCAGCACAGACAAGGCCAACCTGCTTCTGGGGAAGGGGGGCAGCCTGAGGAAAACGCACACTCTGTTAGTTACAATTCAGTCTGATCATAGCACCGCCCACTGCTTATTAAGATCTTGATAATATGTTTGGCATGATCACATTTTTAATCATTTCTGCATCTTTGTAATATCCCAACTACTTACTCCCCCTGCTTCCCCTAACAGAACAGAGTTATTCCATCAAAAACAAGGTTGCAATTTGCAGAAAATGGAGTCTTGCCTGGATGCTCAATACACAACACGCTTTCGGAGAGAAACTATAAAATGTCTTGAGTTGGAAGGGACCTTAAAAATCAGCCAGCTCCAACCCCTGTCATGGGCAGGGACGCCTCCCCACTGGATCACACCTTGAACCCCTCCAGGGATGGGGCAGCCACCACTGCTCTGGGCAACCTGGGTCAGGACGTCACTGCCCTCATTGTGAAGAATTTCCTCCTTATATCTAGGCTAAACCTGTCCCTCTCCAGTTTATATTCATTGCCCCTAGTCTTATCACCACAAGCCATTGTAAAAAGTCCCTCCCCAGCTTTCTTGTAGCCCCTTCAGGTACTGGAGGGTATAAGGTCACCTCGCAGCCTTCTCTTCTTCAGGCTGAACACCCTTTCAATACCTGAATGGGGGGGCCTACAAGAAAGCTGGGGAGAGAATTTTTAAAGGCATGTACTGATGGAGTGAGGGGGAATAGCTTTAAATTGGAGAGGGGCAGATTTAGGCTCTCAGCTCCTGGAATTTAACTGCTTGCAACAGAGCAGCTACAAACCTTGGCTTTCCTTTCTTTATCCTTTGCAGGCTCTTGCCTGCAGCAGGCAGCTGGCTTCACAAATTTGGCAGCGCACCCCAGTTTAAAAAAAAAAAAGGCAACTCTTCAACTCCCTCCTCTGCAAGGAGAGCCAGAGCCTCCAAAGAAGCAGCAGGGTTTGTGTCAAAAACCTCATCTCTTCTCTCATCCGCAAGAAAACTAATTTGGATAATTCTATCCTCAATCTTGCCGACAGTGGAATACTCCTCTCCACAACAGGTTTGACAGCAGAATGTGATGTGATGAAAAGAGCACATTTAGCTTGGACGTAAGCAAGCCCATTAACTAATATTTCAGCAGGTTCAGTGCAATCTCGATAGGAAAGTAAAGCACTGACTAGCAACATCCATCTCCAGGGCACGACTCTGACCCCACGCAGAAAGGATGTATGAGCTTCTCACCTTTCCAGGTGTGCTTGGTAGGGCAGAAGCCTGTGGGTTTTCTCCAGTATTTACCAGTTCGTGGGAGGAAAAAGCCCTGAGGCAGTTAAATCTCAAGGCATAGCTTGCAGTGGAAACCATATTTCTCTTTTTTCCCCTCCATAGGTATCTGGAAACCACAGCTGGCATGTCTTCAAACAGCTCCAGAGGTCTAAGGGGTGACAAAGAGGCAACAAAGCAGGCAAGCTCTGCCCCATACAGCTGCCAAGTACTTTTAGAGAATTCTCTTGAGGGGGTGGGGAGCAATTTTTATGCTACTTGTAATTATTATTACAGAAAGCACTTCTATTTGGAAGTGAAGCTGCTGCAACAAGCCAAGCCAACGCACTGCAATTTCAGTGTCAACTACTGAACTTCTCAATTAAGTGACTCTGGCTGGATCTCCAACACCCGTCCCACTGCGAAGCTCAATAGTGGTCTCACAGGGAACACCACTAGGAATGCTCTGTTGGACCTGGGCAGTGCATCTCTACCCAAAGATCTTTCACCACAGGAATAAAACAACATCATGTCTTTGCAAAACCCAGCTGCAGGGCAATTGCATTCCACTTTCCAGCCACAACAGCCCCAAAATCTGATGAAGCAGGAAAATCCCCTTCACTACACCCTGTCCTCCACTTCGTTTCCAGCAAGAGGCAAGTTTTGTGGGACAGCGGAGAGGGTTGCCAGGCTGCTTGGCCTCCTGGTGTGGCAGTGGGAGGTAATCCAGCAGCACCAAAGCTGAGAAAAGAAGCTGTCACGCTCATTTATATATGTAAGTGATCTAGAGAATTATCGGCTAAATTATTTAAATGTCCCATTACTATTAAACTACTGGGCATTCATTGTAAGAACAGTCATAATACAGTAACTAATTTGGTATTAATGTGAGTGTCAGCGTTTCATTGCAGTTATTTTGTACTTCATCATAAGATAATTTACCAATAAATTAATTGGCTTAATTGCTTCCTCCAAACCCAGGAGAACTACATATGACATGACTTTTAAAAAGTGCTCATGCTCTCTTCCCAGTCTTTCTGCTTTAACCACAACAAGTGAGAACACCCTTTTGAAACACTTGAGGGGGACCAGCTGAGAAAAAGGGGACACAGCACGACTTCAGCCTCCCAGAGGCAATAAGATCTTGGCATAACCCTGTCCTGTGGATCTTGATGTGCTTTAAATACAACCCCCAAGGCCACGCTTAGAGCAGGAGCCCAGGTTTCAGTGCCTGCATTGCAGGGTCCTGGGTGGTGGACAAGGAGAACAATCCCAGTGCTCAGCCTCCATCAAGGGTTGGGGAAGCACCTGGGAGCTCTTCTTGCCCACACCCTGTTGCACAAATTCCCCACATGACCTTTTTCTCCCCAAAATACCAATAACCCCCGATCCTCATCAACTGGACATCAGCCAGAGCTGAGACTCAGGTTGCAGCCAACATCCCTGTTACAGTTGGAAATAAGTTGCTACCAATCTTCCACATGGCAAAACAAAAAGCCATAATCAAGATTTGAGGTGCGTAGTGCATACCCTGCCTGGGATGAAATGTTTCCCAACTGATTTAAACTCTATCAACAAGCCTGACAAACACAAACAGATTACCAAAACACTGGAAGAGGATGGAGAAGAAGCCAAAGCTAAGTGGAGCCTTATATCCTGAAGCCTCACCTCCGTGCTGCTCTAAAGCACCCACAACCACCTGGGAAAGGTCTCCAGGGCATCTTTGCCAACCCCAGGCAGCATCCCTCTTGCCATCCACACGTGGGATGCGCCTTCCTCCTCCCAGCAGCAAGTTCTCAGGGATGCAGCTGACAGAAAGCAGCCCCAGTGCTGCACATCCAGGCAGGAGAGAGCTGCATCCTCGCAGTGAGGAGGCAGGAAAAACAGCCCTCGCTGATCAGAGCCAGCAGCCGCCGTGAAGTCATGCTTTCACAATGCATTTCTGGTATTATTAGGTCCCTGGCTTATGTCAGGCGCTCAGGTTATGCCGCTGTGGCCAAAGCCCTTTAATCAGACCCTGTAACTCCTGTTAAAAGCGATGCCAGCCCTTGTCTCCGATCCCTGCCAATTTTACAAGAGCTATTTTGCCTTGCTAGCCTGGACTGATTTAGAGATGGGGTTATTGGGAGCACTGCTGCCTTCCTGAGAGCAGACTCCTCCAGCAATGGGATTTTTACAACCAGTGCTGAACCTCTCTGGCAAACCCAACAAGTCTCCAAGAGCTCCCACCCCTCCAAACCCCAGGAGCTTAGAAAAAGTTTATGGCCAACATCTTCTCCAGGAGATGGAAAAAGGCTCCATTGAGAACCCAGTGCATAAGGACAGTTATTTTCTCCAGTTCCTTGATTTAAATGTTACTTAATAAATTAACAGGGCTCTTTTGCAAAGCACTGGGAACAGAATGCACTGGACCCGGTGCTTTGGCACGCACACCTCCACCATCAGGGTGAGATCAGCCTGACCACCAAGTGCTGTTACATCTTTATTTATCGTCATTCACCCTGGTTCTGGGCTGCCTGCATCATGCCAGGCTGGAAAATTGTCCAAATCCAAGTGGGAAGAGCCCAAGGGAACACATCTTCCAGCACACCCTGGTCAGAGACAAGTCCCAACCACATAGCGCATGTTGTAGCTTATTGTTTAAGTTGCCATCAGAATTAACAAGGGAAAAAAAAACACCTGACATTTCTCAGCAAAACCCACCAAATCCAGGAATATAAAGCGAAGCTGACTGTTCTATTAACTCCCATCCTGCATCAGCAATTTGCTAAAGTGTGGAAACGTTATAATTGACTTTTCTGCTAGTAGCAAAATGTCATTTTTTTCTTCATACTTCCTAAGTCAGTAATGCATTTCAAAAGCCTTCGATGCCACTACCACAACAGGACTTACAAATTAGCACATTTTTTAGCTTTTCATTAAACACAATATCAGAAAAAAAGTCTCATCATATTAAGGTTCCTCTCCTCATTATTGAAAGTACTGTGACTTTGGAAGTTCGCTCAGCAAATTATAATGCACTCAGCCTGGGTCCATTGTAAATCAGGGCTTCAAAAAAGGTGTCACGTAGTCGGACCCTCTTTAAGCACTGAAAATATTGGAGTCTATTTGAAAACGCCTTATGTAGTCTCTCACTAGCCTTGCAAATCATCACAGCACCAGGTAGAGCTTCCTTTTATTTTTTGCCTCGTGGCATCAAGCCGTTCCTATTCCAGACAGAAAAAGAGGATTATTTCTTGCTGGGATTCCAGAAAAAAAGAACCTTACAGCTAAGATAATAAGCTGCATTAAATTCCCCAGTCATTTAGGGCTCTTGGTCAGCTTTGCTCAGCATCCATGGGGCTGTTCATCCCAAAGGAGAAGGGGGTTCTCCAGGTGGACCCCAGCCCCGCTGCCCTGGGACGTCCCTGGTGAGGGATGCTCTTCTGTGGTGCCATCAAAGGCTGATTCCCAAGCTCCATGCTCTAAGGCTGTTACCCTAGGAGGATGCTGCAGAAGAGGAGCCTTTTTTTTTTTATTATTTTGTAGAGCAAACAAGCACCAAGCCCATTTTTGCATGCCCTTGCCTCCTGCAAAAGCACTAAATTCAGCCTCTCCTAGCCTTTAGCATTACAGCCCTCAGAGGAAGTCCTCTTTCTTGGCAATAATAGTTGCTATGGGAGCAGGGAGAGACTCACATCCCACTCCTGGACACCCCAAATCCAGCCACCATCCCAGGGCAGAGTCCTGCCAGGCTCTGCTCCCACCTGCCCAGCAGCCTTGAGGCCAAAGGATGAGAAATACAAACTCCACACCTTTTTCTATTTTCTTAATCCTCTGGAATAAAAAAAAAAAAACTAAACACACCTCTAATCTCCTCTGTACAACTACAAACACCAACACTGCAGTTTTCCGCAGGCGAGATGCTCCTCTCCATAAAGACATCCATACTTTAAAGTGCTCAAGCTAGCAAGACAATCATCATTAAGGAGGCAACTGAGGGCACCCAGCAACAAAAGAAAAGCAAGAAATGAAATAAGGCTTTTTAGGAGAACAGCTGGAAACCAGCAGCAAAGGACATTCCCCAGCAACCCCTTCCAACTCACTTAAGTTCAGTTTCCACTCTGTCTCAGTTTCCCCAACAGAAAAAATGTGACCAGCAGCAACACAAGGACTAATGAAAACACTAGGAAGGGGCAAAGGACACCTCAACACAGACAACAACAGCTCTAAAACCCAAAATGAGCAGCAGAGAATAAGGAAACCAAATGAATAGATCCTGCAGAAAACAGCCAGAAACCAGCAGCATAAAAACAGCAAACACTCACCTTCTCTCCCTCCAAGGGTCACAGCTTCTGCGTGGACACCACCGACGCACATGCCACCAAGAAGCAAAAGGATCTGCCAACACTGCTTTGTCCATCATTGCCTAAGAAACCACCCAGAGCCAACCAGCAAGCCCCAAGGAGCTCTGGGGCTGAGGCTTTTATCTGCTCCAGTGCATCCTCTGCAAATGGAAAAGCCAGAGCACCTGCAGCCCTCACAGCAGGAGAAACTCATCAGCCCTTAACAAGGCTTAGGAGGCAATCAAGTCATGAAGGCAGAGGATCTCAGCTGGTGCTAGTTACCGATTCCTCGAGCAAGCACCCAGAGTGATGTCCCAACGTCACAGCATCTCAGCTGGGTTTAGCGCTGGGTTGAACCTTTTCTAGAGGTTCCCTTCCAAAAGCGCACTTTGAGAGCAAAAATCATTTCCATAGTTAGCAGTGAGCATACAGGTCCTGAGGGTGTGGGACAAGAGAATGTGAGGATCTCTGCAAGGTCCTTGCTGCCCCACTGACCCACTCATGAGAAGAAGGGAAAGCCCTGTGATGAATCTACCTGTGTGGAGACATACAGGGGATACACAACCTCTGAAACTTGGAGTCCCTCCTCTTCTCGTGTGCTGTGGGTCTCCATGCCTCTCCATCCAGCCCTTATCCCATCCTGGAGCCACAGGAAGAGCCGGGCGGGAGAAGGTTGACCTTGGACTGGTTGGGGTTTCTCAGTTCTCCCATATGCAAGTAGCTCAGGTCTGGGATCAAATCAGGCTGCTCTGGCCACCTTCAGCAGCATTTTTATCCCCGTTCCAGGGCAATAAACTCTTACAGAAGAAGAAAGAGGGGCTGGCTTTTAATTTCAGGTCATCATTATTTGTCACAGCTGCTGGCATCCCAAGTCACACAAGGAGAATGCAGCACACCTGCCCACCCAAGGGCTCCTTAATGGAGTGGGACTTCTGCTCTCTTAGTAAAAATAACTCCAGATCGAACTCCAGGAAGAAGAAAAAAAAAAAAGATGGAGAGGAAAGAGAACGGGCTGAAACAAGAGGAAAAAGGGAAAAGCTGGGCATTAAGACTGGAGACAGTATGATGGGCCAAGCCCTAGTGAAAGCTTGACGAGAGGTTAAGTATCGGGTGCAGTCCTGTCTTCTCCTTAGAAGTAATTGGAATGGTGTATAGACTGGAGGATTAGCAGGAGGAGAGGGAAATCCTTCAAATTAGCCCCACTTAGCGCAAAGTTTGGCTAAATTACACCCATAATTGCTCTAATTAAAGATGCTCTCACACTGCTCCATCCCCAATGCTGCTGCTCTGACGGATTCCCAAAAGCCTCTCCAGGCAACGTCCTTGAGGAGGGAATGATGAGCAGGGAGAAATGTTAAAATGCATCAGGCCAACCTGCAGGCTGGGGTTTCGGATGTATCAAAGCCCATGATGGCCCCTCAGTCCACCACCCACCTGAGGCTAAAAACACTCAGCTCCCATCAGGCTGGTTTGGAGGGACCATCCATGCAGTCACACCATGGTGCCACCTCATGGCCCAAAACCTGCCCCATCCTTACATTGTCTCCTTCAGCTCACCCAGGAGATCCCTCCATCCCTGAGCCAGCATTTCATTTTAGGCTTAAAAAGCCATCCGTGCCCCCCTGCCAAGGTAAAGCTCCCAGTTCTGGGATGTAGCTAACCTGCTGGTGATGTGCCACCCCAAGAAGTCGATGCGTCTCCTCTATCTGCTAATAAAGCCCCTCATGGGTGGACATTTAGGGCAGCGCAAAGCCCTGGAGCCATCCTCCATGTTCAGCAGGGAAACCCTCCTCATCATGGGCTTGAGGGACACGGTGGGGGTGATCTGTTGACAGCTTGCCCCACCGGGCACTGCCAGCATGACGGATGGTCCAGATGCCACAGCCGGGTCCCGAAAACCACCTGCCTTGTCCCACCGTGGCAGCAACCTGTAATTTCCAAGATGGTGTTTCCAGCTTGTGCCCCACAGGGATGGGAAGCAGGGGCAGGAATGAAGGCAGAGGTGAGCAGGCAAACCAGATGGCTCTCTCGTTAAAGTGCAGCTGCACCTAGGAAAGGTCACAGCAGTAATGAATCGGGCTGAGTCCCCACTAATTAATGCTGACAAGTGAAGTTCAGGTGTGTCGACTGGTAAAGAATAAATCAATCCCCCAGAAATGGATATGACCAACGAGGGAAGGTTGAGTTTGTTTTTCTGTGGCCAGAGGCAACCAATTATCCCCTAACTTTCTAGTTTGGGTGCATTTGGGAAACATATCTTCCGACCCATAAATACCTCCCTTCCCCAAATATGTTACACTTTCAGGTGTCAAAAGATAGTTTTGCTTGAGAGCTGAATTGCATGGGACAGCATGAAACTAAGCAAGGAGCTTGTGGAAGCTCATGGTGCCATCCAACTCTTCCGTTTCTACCTCCTGTAGCATTTTGGCTAAGAAAAGCCTGTTGAATGGCAGTGATGCTCCTGGCAGGGCTCCATCTAGAAAACGGGGTGAAACAGGTTCATTTTTTTTAGGGAAAAGGATCAGGGTTTGAGTCCTGAGGTATCACTGCTGGTCCTCACACTGTATCATTATTAAGTCCCTTTTTAGGTGATCAGCCTGGTAACAGCAGTGTTGACAAATTGCACTTCACACTCTGGCATCTCCCATCTCAGGAGGAGGTCCTGCACTGCAGCCCTATAAGGAGCCTCTAATCCCTTTCACCTTCCTCTATCTCTTTCCTCCTCCTCCTCCTCCTCTGCAATGTCACCCTCTCTCCCTCTCCTTGGGACAGCAGCCCCCAAGGGATGCCAGGTTGGGGACCCACGCACCTTGCATCCATGGGAGAGCATTGGCTGCAGCGCTGGCTAAACTGAGAATAAACTTGTGCTCTGGGGATTCCAAACCTTCCCCTGCCTCAGCTCAGCAACAAAAATGCCTGCACAACCCCAGCAGCTTTATTTTTTGGGGGTGCACAGAGACATCGCAACCTTGTGTTGGCGTATGAGCTGCTTTGGTCAAACAAGATATTTGCTCTGTCGTTCCATCCCATTCTGTTATATAGGATAATATCATTTCACACGCCTCCTTTCCTCCTCTATATTCCAGCAGGTCCAAGCAAACCGAAAATGAAAACAATGCTCTGATGCCATTAAACAGCCAAGGTGGCCCAATCCCCTTGCTGAACCCAGCAGTTTTGAAACTGTAATTCCAGGAACAAACTTTTTTTCCTTCCAAGATCTCAAGAGATGCCTCTTGGGTTAAATTCTAAGAAACGATGTCAAGATTGGTGGTGTCTCCAGGGTGAGTACACCAGGACAACTGACCTTCCCCATGCACACAACCTTCATGAAAGAAAACTGTCCCTGCTTTTCAGAAGATGGGTTGTTGGGCAAGTTTCTTCTCAGCATCTCATTCATGACTGGTTCTCTAAGTCCTCCCAGGTAGAAGCAGAGCAGGACTGGTGGCTTTTATAGCCACCATATGCAAGCAGGTGCTTGGATTGCAGCTGGCCAGCTTGGGGAACAAAAGTTCTTGGGCGTTTAGGTGGAGTCCACTGTTTAGGTGGAGTTAAACGCTGTTGGGTGGGTTCAGACAATCCTTAAAAGCAAGCACAACCCAGAAGTTAAGCTGGCCTCGCTGTACACATTCAGAAGCCTTCTAAGAGGAAGAGGTAGAGAGAAAGAGGGGGAAAAAAATGCAGGAAAGAGCTTGTGCCCCTCAAATCCCCAAATCTAAGGTGAACTGAGCTGAAAGCTCCAAGCCTGTGGTCCAGAGAAGAGCAATGAAGCTGGTGAGGGGGTTGGAGAACAGACCTTATGAGGAGCAGCTGAGAGAGCTGGGGGTGTTCAGCCTGGAGAAGAGGAGGCTGAGGGGAGACCTCATTGCTCTCTCCAACTACCTGAAAGGAGGTTGTGGGGAGGAGGGAGCTGGGCTCTTCTCCCAAGTGACAGGGGACAGGATGAGAGGGAATGGCCTCAAGCTCCACCAGGGGACATTTAGGCTGAACATTAGGAAAAGATACTTCATGGAAAGGGTCATTGGCAGCAGAGGCTGCCCAGGGAGGGGGTTGAGTCACCTTCCCTGGAGGTGTTTAAGGGATGGGTGGACAAGGTGCTGAGGGACATGGTTTAGTGATTGATGGGAATGGTTGGACTCAATGATCTGGTGGGTCTCTTCAACCTGGTGATTCTATGATTCCATGACTCTATGCTCGGGCCATTCACTGAGAGCATCTCGCGATAGAAGCACCGCGTTCTGTAGAGATGCTCGGTGCCTTCCTTTGCCAAAGGGGTTCTAATATTTTAGGATAAAGAGCAGGGGGACGTAAAACATTCACAACACACAAACCAACCACCTCAAGGGTGACTGCTGAAAATAACCCAGCCTCCTTGCTGCCAGAGAGGAGGGACAAGATGCTAATTAGCAAATGCCATCAGTGGGCCTTATACTGTACAAGGGCCGTGCGACGAGATGTCTTGGGATGACTTTTCCCGGCTGGCAGTCAGGGTGACATTTCATGAGCACATTACTGAGGGGTTAAATAATTGGTAGCGCTCCCCTTAGCCTTTAAAAGAGGATGTCCACTGGGATTGAATTCCCAGGGGATAACACAGCTGTGATTCTTCAGCAGGGAGGGGGGAGAAGGGAAGCCTAGTATTTTTAGTTAAGCTAAGAGCTGTAGTGTATTTTATTCCTCTAATGGCTGGGAAAAGGAAAGTTGTGCATGGTTATAAGAATGGGAAAGGGTATATTTTTTTATTCAATTGCATTATTTACACGTGTCAAAGAAGGGCTGCTGTAAACCAGTATAGCACAGAATACCTTTCCGTGTTATATAGAGCTGTTAAAAGGAAATGTTTTGGCACTATTTAAGTGTTATCTCATTTCCTATGAAAACCGGACAAAATCAATGCAGACTCGGGACGAGTTTATATTTCATGGGTCATTAAAGGAGGGCTGGTCTGTCCGCAGCAGCTTGGCTGGTTGCAGTCACACATTGGCGCCTGTAAAAGTTTTGTGGGGGTGCCAAAGCGCAGCACAGAGACGTGTGTCCAGCGTGGGTGACTTGGCTGGAGTTAATCCTGCAGCCTGACCCCCTTGCGCAGCCACCAGCCACGTAACCGGGCAGCGCTGTCACATGGAGTGGAGGAGGGTGAGGGGGGAGCACTGGGAATATAAATGTGGGGACATTCCGTCAGCAGGTTGGCTGTTTGCAAGGTGGCACCTGGCTCTGAGAGAGGAGATTAAACCTCCTGCCCCGCTCTGCCCAGCCAGGGATGGTGGGCAGGGAGAGGAGAGAGCATCACCCAAGAGAGTCGCCCTCACGCCGCTGTCCATCCCAGGTAGGCTTGGGTAGCTGATGGTTTGGTGGCCTCGCCATCCCACCTTTCCACCTCTTGGTCCCCTGGCTGCAGGCACAGCATCCCCTCACCACAACCATGGGGTGCTGGGAGGGGACGGAGCCATCACAGGGAGCTCTGCCACTCAGCCAGCTGATTTTAATCCTTTTGAGGGGCAACAGGGTGGGCAAGCTTTAAATCAAGTCACGCATCGTGATCCACACTTGAGAGCAGCTGGAGGAGGCAGTGCCATGGGCTGCCAGCCCTCGGGCTCCTTCATCACACTGGAGATTTCCCTGGAAAAAAGAAATAATACCACTCCCCGCTGCCGGAGGATAGTTGTAAATCACAGTGGCAAAGCCAGGAGCTCTCGGCACGGGCACATCTGGACTCACCGGATTTTTTAAGGCAGCCCTGTGTTTTTTTGAACCATCAGGGCATGTTATTATGGGCTGAAATCTCCCCAGTGTGAGGACTAAGTTGTTATGTGGCAGCTTAACTTGGGGAACAAACTCACACTGAAGTCATTTCGTTTCTACATATCATGTTATTCCGTGTTCCAGCAATGAGTTCTCCTCTTAATGTGAAGCCAGCGCAGACAATTTAAGTCATTATTAATAGATACACTTGATCTGAGGAAGTAAAACGCTTAATGTTTTGTTAAATGAGGTGTACTCTGCAAACAGTCGTATGCAGGGAGAAGGTTAAGATGCTACCCCTGCATTAGAGATTAATGAGTGCGAGGCTACTGCTAATGAAGTGCTCATCCTTGCCAGTGTTTGGGGCTTGGTTCTCTACAGGAAAATCTCAGCTGAAGTAAGGACACAGAAGTGTGATCCCAGGCTTAGTTGGCTGCAGGATCAGGCCCTCGGGGCAACAGGGCTGGAGTGGTTGGGACTGGGATGCTGGGAGGGGAGGCAACGTTCCCAAGGCTGTGCAGCAGAGCAGGAGCAGAGGAGAGGGGTCCCAGCCTTCCTTCACCCCCCAAAATCCCTGCCCAAAGGAGACAGGGAGTTTGTAAGCAGCTGAAAACCTCCAATTTTCCTTTGAAAACCAGCTAGGGACTTCTCTCCTGGCCAGCCCCAGGATGCTCCACAGTTGGCCTGGCTGCCAGCTCCTCTCTGCAGTAAATCACTCCTGCCTGTATGACAGCATTCCCCTTAGGAACACAGGAATATTGTTGCATCCTGACATCACTTTCCACTCATTGGTGGAAAAAAGCACTTGACTTGGCTGGCAGAATCTCTGGCTCGTGTGTTTCTCTGTGCCATAAAGCTACAAGAGAACTTTCTCTTCCTCCTCTTGGCTATTTTCAACCACCCTCCACCAGCAGTGCTGTTAATTCTATCATTACCTTGACCCAAGAAGTGAGTGTTACATGCAAATAGACGCTGATTAAAAGCCTTGCAAGAAGGGGTCACGGGGTATTTCAACACGCTCTCAACAGCAGTTTGATGCCAGGCACGCGCACGTACACACACCCCGTGCAAAATTAGCCCCCGTCTGATGGAGATGGTCTAGACTCCTTGCTAAATATACCCAGCTGCCTGGAGGGGAGGTGGATCGTGCCGTGGGAAGGCAATTCCCTCGGTGTGAGCGAGAGCACGTGAAGGCAGGTTTCCTCCACACCATTACGAAAACACAACCCATCAGGTTGCTAATAAGCAGAGAGAGAAGTGAGCCAGGGCTGCGAAACACGAGCCAGGAACAACTCCCCAGAGAAGATGATCCCAGTCTGTGGCACTCCCTGAGTCTCCAAACCTTCTCCTGTGCCAGCTAAGGGACCCTAGTAGATAACAAGGCTATTTTTCATACTGAAGTGATACTTTGAAGAGGTAGTTCAGCTGATATCAGGAGGGTGAAGGGGCACAGAAAGGCTGGAGGCAGCAGAATAGCAACGAGTGATAGAAGAAGAGAAAAGAAACAATGCAATTTGGGGGTTCAAACCAACCAAGCAGTTGTGGACAGGTGGGAAGGCCAGCCTTGAGGTAAGGGAGGAAAAGATTAAGGGAGGAAAAAACAATGGGAAAGACAAGAAATGGGAAGACTACATAGGTTGCCCTCAAATTATGCTAAACTGCAGCTGCAGGTGAACCTCAAGCCAGGGAGTCCTTTTCACAAGGACCCAAAGGACACAGCTCAGCATAAGCCCATCCTAGATGGACACACACCGATTTTTCCTTTGGCTTCATATTCTTCTCATGCTCTCCTGGGCCAGATGCCCTGATGTCCCCAAAGCTGTGCTGAGGAAACCCAAAAAGAAACCTCAGATGGCTCTTACAGCACAGATTTGCTGGCTCAAGAATACAAGCCTGCAGAGGGCTACGGAGAAGGTCACAGACACTGAGGAGAGACAACCTTATCACTCTCTACATCCACCTGAAAGGAGGTTGTAATAAGGCAGGTCTTGGTCTCTTCTCCCAAGTAACAAGTGATAGGACACAAGGAAATGACCTCAAGTTTTGCCAGAAGAGGTCTGGATTGGGTATTAGGAAATCTCTTTTCATTGGAAGTCTTGCCAAGAACGGGGAAGCAGTGGAGTTACCATCCTTGGAGGTATTTAAAAGACTTGTACATGTGGTACTTAGGGACATGGTTTAGCAGTGAAGTTGGCAATGTTAGATTTACAGGACTTCATGATCATAGAAGTCCTTTCCAATCAAAATGATGTTATGGTTCTATGTTTTTTTCCCAGCCCCAGGATGACTCCACATGGAGGGAACCATGAAGCATTTCAGCAGTCCCTCCACACCTGGTTGCTTTGATAGAGTTTAACATCATCCTACAATCTACCTTTTTTCTCTCCGGAAGGCGGGGCAGGAGGTCTGGCAAGCAGAGGGGGTTGTGTCACCCAGAGTCTTGGGCTGAAGCCACCAAGTCATAAGATGCTGAGATTTATTCTCATCCCCACTGCGGGCTTCTTCCGTGACCTTGAGAAAAGGAGCCACGAGCCTCAGGGCAGCAGGAGCCAGGGACACTCTGCTGGCATCCATCCCCGTGCTTAAATGGCAGCAGAGGCTGGACACTTTCTCTGCTATAGAAGGAATCTGCGAGGAGAGCATCTCCCCCTGCTGAGGCCCTGGGAGGATTTGTACCTCACTGGCCTTTGCCAAGCGATTCGCATCCCTGCAGGGACACACCAGCCTGCCAGTCCCCATCACGCTGGTCATTAATGTGACATCTAGATTTTCCTGTAGAGCAACCACAATTGCCTTAAAGAAAAAAAAAAAGAAAAGAAGAAAGAAAAAACACACTGTTAGGCAGAGAAAAAGCACTTTCTCAGAGCATATAAATAAGGTTACATGGGTTTGGGGAGTCAGGGCTGGCTAAATTTCTTTTTTTTTTTTACCCCCTGAACTCTAGGTACCATTTTTCTCCCGAAACACCCACATCCCAAGGTGCTGCCTGCAATTAAATGGGTTAGTTAATCCGAGAGGTGCTGCCGCAACACAGCCCAGTGACCGTTTGACTCTCATTGTGTCGCATGCCCGTTATCATCTGACCCCGCCGGAGTTATAAATACGACGACAATAGAGCCTTAACTGGATTATAATTAGACAATGAGCCCAGGAGAATGGAAACAATGAACTATAAAAGCCTGTCTATCCTCTCAGCTAGGACCTACACACATGGGAAGCACTGGAATGGGCGAGCTACCAGGACCTGTAACAGAAAAGCTACAAATATCCCCCAAATTGGATTCAGAGCATCCTCTAACGGCTCGCGCTCCCTCCACCAAGTATTATATGGCCCTGGTCATGGGAGACCTGAAAAGCCTCGAGGTCTTGACTGACCGATACTATCAAGATGTCAACCTGGTTTTTGAGATCAATAAAGATGAGCTGGAGTGGCAAGTGAAAAGCCAAGCATCTTATGGACTCTCAGGTACTTTTCCTATAAAGGCCAGTCCAGAAAAAGTTTAAAAAACAGGTACTTACTAACCCTAAATAGAATTTTAGTGCATTTAAGTGCCTAATGTTGCTTTTGTAGAGCCTGTTCCTGAAATGGCTGGTTTCTGACAAGCTGACTGTGCCCTGCAGCCCTAGCCATAAGTGTTCAGCACTTTCTTTTGTTGCATTCTTCTCTTCTGCACATACTAACCCACTGGAGGGGCAGGGAAGTTTAAAAAGTCTGTGTCCACATGATTTTTTCAGTCTGGGATGGGGTGCTCTGCAGCTGAGGCATGCTTGTAAGATGGCTCGCAGACTAAATTCCCTATTCAGGGACTCAGAAGAGCAGCTTGGCCCCGTTTCACAGGAATAAGATGCTCCCAGGGTAGTTGTACCTGGTGCCTGGTCCTATTTGGGAGGAATAAAATGCTCCCAGGGGTGATGGTACCTGCCTTCCAACCCCAGATGCTCCCCATGATCCCAGTTGCCCAATGAGCACTGCATCTACTGATGGTCCCAGAGGTCCCAGAACTGTCTGGAAATGCAATACCTGGCTCCAGCTGAACCCAAAACAAACACATCTCATGCCCAGACCTGCATCACCCACCCAAAGCCCTCCCACATGATTTGGACCAGCCCAGTCCCGGCAAAGACATATTTTTCCTACCCTGGGTCGCAGGTTCAGAAATCATGAGCTGCCTTTTAGCTCCTGCCAGCAAAGTCTTGGAAACAGGGTCCCCTTGTGCAGCTGATTGCGGGCAGGGTGTTGGTTTACGGAGCCTGTACGAATCCCTGCTCCTGGATGCGCAGATGCCGGGGAAGTTTTGCTTCCTCCCTTGCCAGCAGCGCTTGGTGCCACCACCAACCACAACCAGGCTCTTTGAAACTCCTAAAGTTGCCAGTGAGCTTAAAGAAAAAAAGGGAAAATCAGTATCTCAATCTGGTTTCTTCACAAGGGTGGTGCACAGGGGATGGGATCATAGAATCGTAGAATCACCGGATTGGAAGAGACCCACTGGATTGTCGAGTCCAGCCATTCCTATCAAACACTAAACCATGCCCAAGCCCCATCCCCAGCGCTAACCCCGTGTGTCCCCAGTGGGTCAGCCCTCCTCGCTCCTCCCCACAGGGCTGTGGTCACTGGAGTACAAGCAGGAGCTCAGCACCCCGTTGTGCCTCGCCGCCCGCCACGGTCACACCGCCTGCCTGCGCCACCTCCTCCGCCGACGGGCCGACCCCAACCTGGCGCCAGGGGGGCGTGGACCCCTGCACGAAGCCTGTCTCGGAGGCCACACTGACTGCGTCGAGCTGCTGCTGGAGCACAAGGCTGATCCCAACCTCCTGAGCGAAGAGGGACTGGCCCCGCTCCACCTCTGCACCACCCAAGACTCCCTGAGGTAAGGAGAGGGTCCCCCATCAGCATCCCCCGGCTGATAACCTCATCCCCTGCACATGGACTCTACTGCTTCTGCCTCTGTGGGGTGCTAAAAAGATGCCGTCATGACCAGCAAGGCTTCCTGCATGCTCCCACATCTCTCAGCTGCACCACAGAGCACAGACGAAAAAGGACATTTCAGTGCAGACATATTGCATGGCCCAAGTTTCCTTCCAATGGACAGAGGCAGCCCAGCCCAGCTCCCTACGCTTTTCCTTCCTCCTTTTTTCTGATGATTTCTCTTTAAAACTGCTATGTCCTGCATCCCTGGTCCAGCACACTTTCCCCAGGAGATCATAGAATAACCAGGTTGGAAGAGACCCACCGGATCATCGAGTCCAACCACTCCTATCAAACACTAAACCATCGCCCTCAGCGCCTCATCCACCCGTCCCTTAAACCCCTCCAGGGAAGGTGACTCAACCCCCTCCCTGGGCAGCCTGTTCCAGTGCCCAATGACTCTTTCCGTAAAATATATTTTCCTAATGTCCAGCCTGAACCTCCCCTGGCGGAGCTTGAGGCCATTCCCTCTTGTCCTGTCTCCTGTCACCTGGGAGAAGGGGCCAGCACCCTCCTCTCCACAACCTCCTTTCAGGTAGTTGTAGAGAGCAATGAGGTCTCCCCTCAGCCTCCTCTTCTCCAGGCTAAACACCCCCAGCTCTCTCAGCTGTTCCTCATAAGGCCTGTTCTCCAGCCCCTTCACCAGCTTCATTGCTCTTCTCTGGACTCGCTCCAGAGCCTCAACATCCTTCCTGTGGTGAGATGCTCAGGATGTATCATATCCAGTTACAGAGCACGTGGGTCAACCTGACCTCCTGTGCTCCTTACTTTACAGTCAGGGCTAAGGCTCAACCACATGTATCTGCTCCCACCTTGAATCAGCATCACATAGAGATGAGCATAAACATTGCCTTGAAAAATAAGCTTTTCACAAGCACGTGTATGTCCCAGTAGGACATTAAGCACCTGAATCAACCCCAAAGCCCTGGGATTTACTTTTTCATAAAAATCTCTGCCCTTTGATAACCTGAAGAAACTGCCCGGGGCTGTAGCAAATTTCATTGCCCGCCAGCTGCAGTGAAAAGCCACCCTGGCTTCAATCCTCTCCACTTTAAGTAGGCACTTTAACTAGAAGGAGGTGGTGAAAGCAAGGTTCTCACTACGGATCCAATGTATCATGGGTCAAGGGAGGAGCTCTGCAAAAGAAGAGCAGCCAGAAAGCAAAAGGTTGGCAGATGTAAATATCTCAAGCCCGTCTTATAAATAATGGTCCATGCAAGACAGCCCAGCATCAGATAATAATCAAGTTTTGGTATGGCCAAAAATCTAGGGATTAATCAAACGCATCCTTGGTGCAATGAGTGTTGGAGGGAGTGGGATATATAAGGGAGCCTTCATCATTAATAAGGAGCTGGGTTTAATTTCTTCACCCAAGCTCCCTTTTGACCTTCAAGCCTTCCATTTCTAAACCCCAAGCCATCCAAAAAGCCCATGGAGATATTTTAGTCTTCACTGCCTCGTTTTCACCCCATAGAGTTGGGGAACAGAAACCCACCTGGTGCATGGAGAGGACCCCATGGCCCACAGGGGTCCAAGTGTCCCATTTCTGGCCAGGTGCTTCCCATTTTAGAAAATAAATATATGTATAAATATATATACACATTAAGTATGAGCTGTGGTCACCACTTCACATGTTATTTCCTCAGAAGGATGAGGAGGGGTGGCAGGTGAGCCAGCAAACAGCGACGCGGGGATCAGACAGATGCAACGTGGAAACAGCTGAGTTATAAGACCTTGAATATTGGGGCTTTATAATGGAAATGCTGAGAGACCCTTAACTACGCTACCCGGCGCTACGGGGGCTTCTACAATAACTAAGCCAACTCCCTTGAAAGATCAAAAATTAATAGACATTTCAGACAGGTTTTGAGGTTTCGACCACTGCTTTTCAATCGCAAAGACTTTGCTAAAGTTAGAGACTGAGGAGGTCAAGCTTTAGGTAACACAAACATTTCCTCTTTGATTAGGGGGAAGACTACTTTACCTTGCCTTTTTTATTTTATTTTATTATTTTTTTTATTGAGTAGTAGATTTTAGGTCATCCTTAATTTTTTACTGACAATAAAGAGCAGGTCATTGACCTACATAGAGAGCTATTTTATTTTTCTCCCTCTCGATAACAATGGCCAGAACACCTATGTGCCGGGTTCTTCTGTATTCCCATATACTCGGCAATTCACCATGGGGGCAGGACTTAAAACCTTTGAGCCTCTCAGTGACTGGGATAAAAAAAAATTATCTGGGCTTCCTTCCAGCCATTTGAGCTTCAGAATCCATGAGATTTCAACAAAAAGGATATCAGAGCTTTAATCTAGGAGCTTTTTGAAGAGGTGGAAAAAAAAAAAAGTTCCAGTAAAGTTCAGTCTTACCTTCTTCACTTTAGGAGCTGTTCATGCCAACGTCGGCCTATTTAGTAGAGTTCCTCTCCTTGACCTCTTTTTTACAGCAGAGATAATTAACATGGTGGGGTAAGATGAGTCTCTAAATTCACTGCACTCTCTCCCTGGCGCTCTCCCATTTCCCTCTTAAAGCCGGGATGATTAAAGGAGGCTGCCTTTATTGGCACCCCGAAAAAAAATAAAATAAAAATAATTGAGGGGGAAAGGAAGAGTTTCAACTCTCTCGGTGGTGCTGGGGAGAAGAGTAGGCACGGAGCAGTGGGAAGGCACATCGCGGGGATACAGCCCCCGCCTCCCATCGCGGTACCTGCAGCAGAAGGGATGGGGAACACTACCGCATTTGTAGAGTCCTCCTTCAGATCTGTGAGTCGTAAGAAGCTCTCTGAAGATGCCAGGCTTCCTGTGCAACCAGGGAGAGCCCACCTGGAAAGAAATCCCCCCAGGGCTTGCCTTCCCCAGCCTTCCATGGAGGCAAGAGGACTTAGTCAGGCAAAGGGATGAGAAAAGATGCTCCCCCTCCCTCTGAGCAACTTGGGTTTACGGTTGAGTGATGTCCTTGCGTTCACATCTTCGAGTTTATTCTCCACCCCGGGAGGTGGACCCAGAGTTGTCCCACAGTCCAGCAGCAAGGGATGGGAGACAAACAGTGAGATGAGTCAATGCAAGAGGAGACTCAGTGTTGAAGGGGCTCCAGTGCAAGAAGCGATGGGATAGAGAGCAGTCATGAGAGCAGGCAGCTCGGGGAGATAGGATGGGTTTTGCTTAGGGGATGTTTGATGAGGATAGCTTATCGTGGGAAGAATTAGCATAAAACAGGAGACAAGCAGGAAAGCAGGCACACAAAAAGGGGGTGCTATCAAGATAGCAAGGCTCCCAAACACCAGGGAGATGGGCACTAACCTGCCATTGGTGGGTCTGGCCCCATGGCACCCTCTGGCTCTTCCAACAACAGCCCAGACATAGCTGTGGGAAGGAAGCACAACTACAAATAAAAAGAATGTGGATTTTAAAAGCCAGCATTTAGCATCATCTAGTGCTAAACCTCATCCTCTGCTCCATTTAGCATCACTAGAATACAAAACTGAGCGTTTGGAGCCATCATTTTGTAAATTCACCACCTCACTAGGGAAGGCCAGATCTTTAATGGTCCTGAGAAAGAAATAAAGAGCCCAAAAGTAGACACAGAGCATGACCCAAGGCCTGTCCCTGCTCTTTGGGGTAGTTGCTCCTCAAGCTGGTGAGACAACACGAGGGCTCACACGGCTCACGAAGCTTTGGGAAAGAGGTATGTAGAGAGTGATGCTCCCGGGCTGGTGTTCACCCCAGAATGGCCAGGCCCACCAAGGCTCATTGTTGAAGAAAAACAGGTTTCCTTTCTCTTTCATTTAGGAAATTAATAATCCTCACATTCAGAGCTGGGCTTGGGTAAGGCTGTCTTCTGAGCAAGATCAATCCTGCAATAAATCACACGCAGATCAGAAGACTAACTCAGATGCCACAAGAAATAACCAAGCAAAGGATGGGGAAGCCTCACTCCAGCCCCAGCGAGAAGGAGGAAACCAAACAGATCTTTTTCTTAAGAAAACTGAGAGCCTGAGTGGGTTTTTGGGACAGGAATTTTCCTCCAGCCTTCACCGCCCCAACCTCCTGCTCCTCCTGCTGGTTATTTATCGCATCCCATTTCAAGTTAAATCCCACTTTCCCAGCTTTTCAGCCCAAACTGAGCAGCATCATGCTGGAAGCAAAGGTCAGTGGGAGCCAATCTGGCAGCAAGAGGGCATAGGAAGGTGAGGAGCACATTGTCCTGATGCTGCACCAACATCTGCCCCAACCCTACTGATGGGCAAAAAAACGAATGAATAAATAAATAAAGTCCAAATCAATTTATCCCATTTATTTGAGCCAGGACCCCAGTGCAAGTCAAACCTCTAGTACTAACACCAGTTATCACTAATCAGTGCAATTTTGACCTAGCAAGTGACTTGCCCAAGCAAAGAGACATTCAAGTGTGTTACCTACCATGCACGAATCAGTTAGGAAGGGTTTGGAGGTGAGTTTAAATGATGAGAAATCAGGCACAGCTCTGTGTAGGAGTGGGTTTTCAAGGTTATCTTTGCCACTGGCGAGCTGCTCGGCCATGCTGAAGAGATCAGGCTGTATGGAAAAGAAAGTGGTTTGCTTTTCCACCCTGTGTCTGAATTTCTGCTGAACTAAACCCACAGCTTCTTGCAATATTCCCAGAAAAACGGAGAGGAGCTCTCAAAACAGAGAGGAATGGCTGAGAGAGCTGGGGGCGTTTAGCCTGGAGAAGAGGAGGCTGAGGGGAGACCTCATTGCTCTCTACAACTACCTGAAAGGAGGTTGTGGAGAGGAGGGAGCCGGCCTCTTCTCCCAGGTGACGGGGGACAGGACGAGAGGGAATGGCCTCAAGCTCCACCAGGGGAGGTTCAGGCTGGACATTAGGAAAAAATATTTCACGGAAAGTGTCATTGGGCACTGGCAGAGGCTGCCCAGGGAGGGGGTTGAGTCACCGTCTCTGGAGATGTTTAAGGCACAGGTGGATGAGGTGCTGAGGAGCATGGTTTAGTGTTTGATAGGAATGGTTGGACTCGATGATCCAGTGGGTCTCTTCCAACCTGGTTGTTCTATGATTCTATAATTCAAAAAGCAGCAAGAGATGTTGAGCCTTATTTAATGGGCTTTAATCTAACTTGATGGTGAACAACAGGTTGATAATTTAAAAAAAAAAGAATAAAAAAAATGAAGCCAGAAACACTGGTGGAGTGTTAGAACATAGGAGTTTGTGAGCAGAGGTTAGAGGCTAAAATAAGAACATATAGCCAGCAAACATGAACGGCATCTACCCGGCACCTGCTGATGCCCCATACATTCAAACAGGAGGCACGTGATCCTCACAGGGGCTCATAATTTCCATTAACTGGAGGAGATCACCCCTTATTTATAGCCCCTCAATAACAATCCCTCATTGCTGAGGGAGGAGTATCCAGGGGAAAAATCAGTATAAAGTGTCTCGGGTTTCTTCCAACAACATGGTCATTGAACTTGGTAACAAATAAGAATCACTCTTCAGCAAAACCACAGCAAGACAAGATGTTGCTCGAGAAAGGTATTCTGCACATTTTAGAGTAAACAGAGAAGTATAAAGTAAAGATCTAAGGATCTGGAGACTATCACAAGCCCACGCTCAACCTGTTCACCCACAACAGCATCCACAGCGGAGAGCATCCGCACCGGATGCCTCTGGTAAGGTCCAGTGCAGGCTGGCAGCACCTGGGAGTTTTACACCTGCAAAGGCTGCAGAAATAGCCTGTCCCCACAGTCCTGCAGGATATTTCCTGGCAAACTCAGGCTTGATAAGCATGGGAAATGCAGCCCAAGAAGGTACGTACCAATCCTGAACCACCAAGGAAAGCAAACATCTCATCAGCTCTTATCAAACTTTGGGGAAGGTGATGATACAGGACCAGAAAGATTCAAGTAGCATTATTGTTATTTGATTATTATTACTATTATTTTCCGCCATGTATGTTAGCATTCATCTGGGCCAGGCAATATGAGCAACGCCGTGGCACCATCCTTCTTCCTAGGGCTCCTCTTGCTCTCCATCCTTTTGGCCCTGGTCCCCACACCTCCCCCTCATTATCATAGAATCACCAGGTTGGAAGAGACCCACCAGATCATCTAGTCCAACCATTCCTATCAAACACTAAACCATGCCCCTCAGCACCTCATCCACCCGTCCCTTAAACATCTCCAGGGAAAGTGAATCAACCACCTCCCTGGGCAGCCTGTTCCAGTGCCCAATGACCCTTTCTGTGAAAATTTTTTTCCTAACATTCAGCCTAAACCTCCCCTGGCGGAGCTTGAGGCCATTTCCTCTTGTCCTTTTACTTCTGTATCATCAGCCTAGAACCCCACTTAGGCCTCTTGAGCTAAAATGAAAGCATATTAGAGGAAAATCAAACAGGCAGAGTGGGTTTAAAGGTCGATGCACCTCCCTAGACTCCAGCCAGCCCCTGCTGAGGCTTCCTGAAGGAGCATTCTTCCCACCTCCCCACCAGATTCTCTTGGGAAACATGAGCTCACCACGTTTTCAAGGTCTCCCTTGAACGGCACGCGGATCTGGTCCTCCTCCAAAAAAATAACTCCTCTGTGCCACAGTGGTGAGCTCAGCCCACGTGCTAAGCCGGCTGCCGACAGCCCTGTCCGGACAGTGACATTGAGCCGCGCCGGCCCCAGCAGCTCCCAGCGGGAGATGGAGCAGTCACTTTGATTCATTTAGACTGGCCGATCACATCTGTTTACTCACATATGAGCCGAAAAAAAAAAATCCCCATCAGGGCATAGCGGGCATCTTTAACCCTCCTCCATTGTCAGGAGGATGCAGGTGGAAAGCTCTGATGGGAATCACTGTCCTCACTTCGCAGCAGCCGTGACCCTTCTTTGCAACCACGCTTGGTGACGTTAGAGGAAAGGAGAGGTAGGAGCAGTGATCTGGAATAAGGAGGATTGCTTACCTTGATTTATACCTCCTGGGAACTGCACATGCTCCATCTTCACAAGAACCAGGTGCCAAACAAGCTGACAAAACTCATTTTGGCAGACTTAAAGCACCTGCAAAGGTGTTTCTTTTCAGGACAGGGAGAAAACATATTTCTAGGTTCCCCCTGGGGCAGGAGCCCAATATAAGTATTCTGGTCCCTTAAAGGGAGAGAGGGAATCAATTTTTATACCCGAAAAAACCCACATTGAGCTTTTCTGCTGCACAGAGGCGTTACCTCCATGTCAGCTCAGTCTCATCACAGATTAATGCAGCAGTTTAAGGATGTTTTCAGCTGTTTTGAAGCCCTGTGGACGTCAGCCAAGGAGTGAGATTGTACAGATCATCTCCACAACACCTCAGTGCTACACCCATGCCAGGAGGTGAAACTGGAGCTGGTGGGCTGATGGTATAAAGGGGTTTATCATCACGGCAGGATGCATCCTTCAGCCCTCACCAGCTGGCAGGGTTAACCATAGTCACTGCTCCCCGTGCTGCCCGAGCACCCGCACAGATGAGATAAGGATTACTGGTCCCTGGTGACTCTAGGATGGTGGGACTCTCATGGGTCAAGGTGGTCAATATAGTCAAGGATGGTCAGGGATGGCGAAATATGGTCAAAGTACTCAATCGTAAAATGGTTTGAGTTGGAAGGGACTTTAAAGATCATCTAACTCAAACCACACCCTGCCATGGGCACGGACACCTCCCTCCAGATCAGGCTGCCCAAGTGCCCATCCAACCTGTTCTTGAACAACTCCAGGGATGGCGCAGCCGCAGCTTCCCTGGGCAACCTGTTCCAGTTCCTGACCACCTTCATTGTGAAAATTTCCTCCTAATATCTAGTCTAAATCTTCTTCTCCCCAGCTTATAGCCATTCCCTCTAGTCCCATCACTACATGCCTTGACAGAAGAAGTCAAGGATGGTCAGGGATGACTGTTCGTGTATGATGATGATCAAGGGCAAGAGAGAGACGTTGCCCAAACCACCATCACCAGAAATGCAGCGGACACCAGAGCACAGGGTCACCCTTCCCAGCCCCGTTGACGCCTCCCAAAATCCTCAAGTGCCACAAGCCCAGTGGGAGCCCAGCATCATTCCGATACCCATCCTCATCCCAATCCATCCTCACTGCAACCCATCCTCATCCCAACCCATCCTCCCACCCCATCATCCCGCACGGCTCCGACTCCGGCCCATGCTCCCCAACCCTGTCTGGGTGGTTTGTCCCTCAGCCTCCATGTCTCTTCCCAGATGTGCCAAGCTCTTGCTGAGACACGGGGCCACTGTCAACCTGCCCGGTGAGGACGATGGGGAGACGGCGCTGCATGTGGCCGCCAGGCACTGCCTCTGCGATCACGCCCGCCTCTACCTGCGGCACGGGGCGCTCGTCGATGCGCGGAGCACGCGTGAGGAGACAGCACTCAGCGTCCTCTGCGGCCAAGCGTCAGGCGCTGGGGAGGGCTGTCTGCAACTCTGCCGCCTGTTGGCTTCCTACGGCGCCGATATCGATGCCCGGGATGAGATGCGGAGGAGCCCTTTGCACAAAGCCTGCGGCACCGCCAATGCCACCCTCGCGCTCTTCCTCCTGCAGCGCGGGGCCGACGTCAATGCCCTCGACTACGGTGGCATCTCCCCACTGCGCTGCGCATTGCAGGCGGCTGCCTTCAAGAGGGAGCTGCGGCCCCACCTCGCCGTCAAGCTGCTGCTCAACTACGGCTCCCAGAAGATATGGCCCCCTGCCTTCGTCAAGGTACCAACCCCTAAACGGCCCCTATGTGTCCCCTCAGCCCTGGGGCTTGGCAGTCGGGGTGCTTTAGGAAAAAAAAGCAGCACGGAGGTGGAAGGGTTTGGGAAAAGCTCGCAATTTGAGTCAGGAGAGAAGACTATGGCGTCGGGGTTAGGTGATGCTACTGGGGATGAAAATACCTGTGTGATGTTGCAGCAGGAAAAAGCTGGCAGGACGCATCCAACACAGGCTGGATGGGCTGGCAAGAAGGGTATTTTCCTGCCTGAGGAGCCAGGTTGGAATCACCAGGTTGGAAGAAACCCACTGGATCATCGAGTCCAACCATTCCCATCAATCACTAAACCATGTCCCTCAGCACCTCATCCACCCATCCCTTAAACACCTCCAGGGAAGGTGACTCAACCACAGCCCTGGGCAGCCTCTGCCAGTGCCCAATGACCCTTTCCGTGAAAAATTTTTTCCTAATGTCCAGTCTAAACCTCCCCTCGCGGAGCTTGAGGCCATTCCCCCTTGTCCTGTCCCCTGTCACTTGGGAGAAGAGGCCAGCTCCCTCCTCTCCACAACCTCCTCTCGGGTAGTTGCAGAGAGCAATGAGGTCTCCCCTCAGCCTCCTCTTCTCCAGGCTAAACACCCCCAGCTCTCTCAGCTGCTCCTCATAAGGCCTGTTCTCCAGCCCCCTCACCAGCTTTGTTGCTCTTCTCTGGACTCGCTCCAGAGCCTCAACATCCTTCTTGTGGTGAGGGGCCCAGAACTGAACACAGGATTCAAGGAGCGGTCTCACCAGTGCCGAGTACAGAGGGAGAACAACCTCCCTGGACCTGCTGGCCATGCCATTTCTGATACAAGCCTTCTTGGCCACCTGGGTTTACATCAAACAATAAAGAAAATAATATCTTGGCTTGTCACACGCAAGCCAAAAATGTAAATAAGAAGCAAGGGCCACATATGGAAGAAGTGCCACAGCAAGGCAGGTCTTCCTGCTGCTTCACAGGTAGAGAAAGATCTCCAAAGCGTGCAAGGACAAACCCTACACTCATAGCAACACGGGACCATCCCAGCCTGGAGAGTGGTGGAGCAGGGGGACCTCTGGCTGCAGCACGGGGCTGCTCTGCCCTCTGGGAAACACATCTCTGTTTGAACCCCCAAAACTAGGTGCTGAAGTCCTGTGCAGCTGTGCCAGAGATCATCGAAGTCCTCTTCAATTCCTACTCACAAATCCCTGTCTCCGAGAAGTGGATCGAGGCTGTGCCGGAGGAGGTATTCCAGGTGAGGCGGAGCTGGTGGTTTCACAGGGACAACTAAGCTCCGAGGAGGAGGTTTTACTCATCAAAAAGGTTTTTTTCCCCACCCAAACATCACCTGAAGGGAGGAAGAAGTAGTCCTCAGAGCACTACCACGCACCTGACTCATCTCAGCAGCTTTGCATCCCCTTAGCCCCATCTCCACCAAAACACCCATGTTTTCCCTGTGGCCTGCAATAAATTCCAATCCCAGCACCTGGAAGTGACCCTGGAGCCAGGCTGTGGCCTGGCAAGAGCCTACACCACTGATTTTGTTCCTAAAATGCCTGTTTCCAGGCATGAAACACGTCCAGCCAGCTTGCTCTTGAAGGATCTCAGGTGGCTGCCTTGCCCCTGCAGGTCTTTGGTTAGGTCGGCTGCAAGAGGGAACAGCTGCTGAAACGCAAATAAAGCTCATCAGCACGTCCCAGGGGATGGCAGAAATTATTTTTATCCCAAACTAAGGAAAGGCTGAAGCTGCACAGCCCGATCCTGCTTTGTTTCCCATCTTAGAAACAAGGAGGGGCTTTCTCCATCAGCTCTAAGGCTTTCTGCAGGGATGCTGCTGCCGGTGAGCAGGAAAGCATCCTTCCCAGAGCAGAGGGTTTCTCTGTATGCGAGGAGAATTCCTCATCCAGCCTTTGCTTGCAGGAGCCACACGGGCACACAGACCCCATGGGCAAGCATCGCCAATGGGTTTCTCACCTCCTCCCCTTAGATCTTCATCTCAAAAGTATTTCTGTTTGGGTTAATGAAGAAAAAAAATAAAACCAACTGATGCTTTTTTTTTTTTTTTTCTCCTCCCCTCTCTCTTTGCAGCAGCACCAGCTTTTTTACGAGTCCTTCTTCCACCTGGTGGGCACCGTCCGGTGCCTGCAGCATTTGTGCCGCTCGGCCATTCGGAAGCAGTTCGGCAACAAATGCCACCACCTCATCCCTTTGCTGCCTGTGCCCAAGACTTTGCAGGATTACCTGCTGCTGGATCCCGAAGGAGTCGTGCTTTGAAGGGCTGAGAGGAACCAAACGAGGTCTTCCATCCAGCCCTCGACATCCCTCGGTGCAGCAACATCCATTTCTGTCAGCCGAGAGAAGGAGCGCTGGTTGTCATGATAGATGGTTGTTTTTCAGGGATTTATAACATAACTAAAATGTGCTTTCAGCTGTAACTTTGTATAGATTTTTTTTCTAATTGTGCTTTAAATAGATTATAAAGAGTAATAAAATGATTAGTAGCTGTTACGAGCGTGCTGCAGATATGAATAATACACATTATAAAAGATCTCTGCAAAGCAGCGGGGCTCCTCAGGTGTGCAAAGGCAAGCACACATGTTAGATAACTAAAACCATCTCACATGGGCACCAAATCCCTCTGGAGAGATCCCTCCATGAGTGGAACAAGCAGAACTGGGACCAGAGACGCAGTGCGGAAGCCACCAGAAGGGCGCAATACCCTGTGGCATTACTATCGACTATAAAATGGACCAAAATTCTACTTTTTTTGAGTAGAAGCCACCCAGAAGGAGCTGATTACACCCTGCAGGACACCAGAGGTGAAGGGTGACACAGCCCCCTGTTTTTCCCAGCTCCCCACCATCCAAGGTATGCACCAGCACCTCCCGTGCCCATCATGCTCTTCGCTGCTCCGAGTCTCCGGATCCAGCGGAAAGGCTGGAAAGCTCAGCGGCAGCCAAAAAGCGAAGCAGTTCAGGCTTTCTTGTCCCACACTGACTTGGAAAAAGGTACCAGGAGGAGGAAGGATTTGTTTTGCCAGACCCTGAGGCTCCCCAGATTAATTTCTGTTTAACCAAAGCGAGTGTGCGCACGTGCCCCTTGGAAGAACATCTGTCCTTACGCTAGCAGCTCTGCCACAGCACTCACAAAAATTGTTCCATTGCTTAATTACAGGCACTATTTAAAATACATATATATATATCAATAAATCAGCCTTTTTTTCATGTGTGACTGGGCTTTGCAGCAGCGCCCACCACCGCTGCGGGTTATACAGGCGACCTGGCAGCATCCCTGGCTCCCCAAGCCGGTGCTTACGGAGCAGGGAGCATGAAAATGGGGAAGGCAAGGCCATTCCCTCCTCCCAGCTTGCACTTGCTGCTTTCACAACATCTCCAGCCCTTTAAATGTCAGGTGCAGATGTGCACGGGCATCGTCAAGCCCCTCTTTTTGGTGCCTAAGCCCCAATCCATGCAGGAACACCCGACGGCAAAAAAAAATCCACGCCAAATCATAGAATCATAGAATCACCAGGTTGGAAGAGACCCACTGGATCATCGAGTCCAACCATTCCTATCAATCACTAAACCATGACTCTCAGCGCCTCATCCACCCATCCCTTAAACATCTCCAGGGATGGTGACTCAACCCCCTCCCTGGGCAGCCTCTAACAGTGCCCAAAGACCCCTTTCCATGAAATATTTTTTCCTAATGTTCAGCTTAAATCTCCGTTATACCTTGAGACCTGACACTTCATGACTTTAGTGGCTGTTGTCTTTTATGTTTTGTTCCAGCGGTCAGAGCAGGGTGGGGAATCAAAGGCGATTTCACGGAATCACAGAATCACCAGGTTGGAAAAGACCCACAGGATCATCGAGTCCAACCATTCCTCTCACTGCATCAAATCACTACATCAAATTTTAAGGGAGGTGAGGGAAAAAAAACACATCCTGGCTGAGTCTCTCTGCGTTTGAGCCCACCCAATCTAAATTTTGGAGCCTCTAATGAGTTTTTCATCCTTCGAACGGGAAGAACGATGCGTTTTTACCTCCACATTGGGGAATTTTGCATGGAGATGGAGTCCCAACAGGTGATCACATCCTCCCCCAAATCCACCTCTTCTGCTCCGATTCCTGGGGAAAGAGAACACCCATCAAAGAGGGAGAAAAGGGGGTAAAAAGCAGGTTTGGGGGCTTTTTTAGGGTTGGGGAAAGGTGGGATGCTGGGAGGCACCTCGGACACGCGTGGGTGCGCGGCGCCGCTTGGCCGCAAGGGGGCGCGCTGGGCACGGCGGGACCTGCCGGAGGGGGGGGGGGGGCGGCACAAACACCCCCCGAATGGAGCAAAATAAGGAAAACAGCCCCAAAAAAACCCGCTTTTAGCTTTTTGGGGGGATTTTCCCTTCATTTGAAGCCAATCTGACCCAGTGGGAGCGAGCGATGCTCGGGGAGGGAGGATGCTCCGAGCTGGGATGCTGAGGATAAGTTTGGCTGGTGGGCAATATATAAATATACAAATAAATATATATTAATTTTTTTTTCCCCTGCCGGCGCCTTGTTTTGATGCAGATGTTGTGGGAAACGCTCATTTTTATTATTTTTTTTTTTTCATTTTTTTTCTCCAGCAGCTGAAGACGGGAGGTCGCATTAACTTATAATACGGAGCCACATAAAAATGCGATTATCCCTGCTAAACAGAACGCAGTAGGCTGCTAGTTAAGACAATGAGATTTCCAGGAAGCGATGCATAAATTCCTCAAAAAAAATGACACATTTTTCACGTTCCATTCCAATTAAATTACTGAGGCAGCTAACGCAGCGCTGCGCACACCACCACATTTGGGGGAAATGAAGCTTTTTCGGGGGGTGGGTGGGTTTTTTTTCTGTCTGTGTCTGATGAAAAGCGGTTAATACGAAGCTGCTATTAAGGAAAAGATGTCAGAGACCTTCTCTCCTCTCCTTTTCCTCCTGGAGGGGCTGCTCCATCCCGGTTTTCCACCCTGCAGCCGGTGGTCCTGGCAGACAGTGGATGCTAAAGAATCGCTCAAATAATAGGAATTACCCGCTCTGGAGCTGGTTAAACTTGCAGGGCGACCTCAAGAACCCCCCAAAAAGGAGTTTGCAGCCCCCTGAGGTGTTTTCCCAGCCTGGGATCCCCCCGGAGCTACCCGCAGGATCGGGTCCCCAGGGGCGGCTGAAGGGATGGATGGAGAGGAGGGTGGGAATCTTGAATATTACTCCCCACAACCCGCTCGGTGGCTGAAAAGGGGGGTTCTCAGGGGTGAGAACTAAGCCCCCGAAGTGATGAAACAGCGTTTGGATTTTCCCCTCTTCTTTTTTTATTCCCCCCCCCCCCTTTAAAGCCGAGGCGGGCGATGCGCAGAGCCATCCAAATCAGAAATGAGGTTTCTGAAGTCCTAATGAACCTGATTGCATGAACATTTATAATCCCCCATGGCTTTAAATGAAATCAGATATAATCAGGAGCTATGGGGAAAGGGAGTGTTTACAGGCAGGGATGGGGAAGTGCTGCTGTATTAGTAAAGATGCTGCTCCTTCTATTGATGTCTAAAATGATGGATAATGTGAGAATGGCAAATATACTATTTGTCTAATGGCTCTGCAATTAAATTCCCCTGTAAATGACCCATGCCTCATTTCATCCTAATCTATGGAATTTTGATTGAATTCGTCAGCTCTAATTGAAAAATACTGCACTTTAATGTCTGCAGAGCAGTTTCAGGACCGCGCTGGTTTTAATGAGACGGTGCCCCTCTGACCTGGGAATATTTTAGATTTTTATTCGGGATTTTTTTTTTTAAACTGGCGGATTTCTCAACTATTTTCCAAGAAAAGCCGGGAATGGGAGTGCCTCTGCGTGTGCGGTTTCCCAGCGCTGGAGATCATCATCTCTCCGTACCGATGCGGTTTATTAAGGTCTCTTTTAGCGCTCTTAAAATAATGGGGCTCCGGCTTTTTAAATATATACCAATTTTAAATTAAAAAACATAGCTTATTTCCCCTTATCCGAACGAATTTCGGGATACGAACCGGGATTATCGAAGCCAAATTTATTTCTTTCTAGTTTTTATAACCTGCGCGGCGTTATTTGTACCTTTTTACCCTTCTTTTTTCCCGAAAATCCCGATCGCCTTCAAGTTTACTTAAAATAAAAACAAAAATAAACAAAAAAAAACCCAAAATACAAACAATAAATAAAACTGAAATGGAGGGTAAAAAAAATAGAGTTAAAAAGAATTAAACCAACAAAAAAGAGCAGCACAATTTGCCTCGAGTGGGGTAGAAGTTTTGGGGAGAGGGGATCCCCAATGAGCCGCGGCGGCAGGGATGCTCCCAGCCGGAGCCGAATTCCCATCCTGGGATGAGTTCAAACGGGAACACGCAAGGAGTTAATGGGATTAAGCGACAAATGAGGCTTGTTTGGGTTTTTTTTTTCCGCGGGAGGCAGGCGGGGTTCCCGGGGTCGTGGCCGCAGACACGCGTGGGTCGCATCCTGCATCCTCCGCACCTCCTTGCCGAGGGCTAAATCCTGCTCCCTCCTTCCCATCCCTCTCCCACAGCCCAAATCCACTGAAACCAGCCCACGGTCATGCACAAAACTGCCTCCCTGAGGAGCCCTTCGCTGCAGAGATGAACATCCCAAGATGCATCCCTTATTTCAGCTCACACCTCATCCCTGCATCATGATTTTTTGTTGTTGAGGGGGTAGATTTGCTCATGGTCTCCCCTCTTGCCCTCCTCCAGCCCCCTAGAAAAATCGGAGAGATGCTCTCGGTGACGTTTCCCATGCAATTAAAATCTCCCCAGCGCAGGCGGAGGGTTGTGCAGGAATTAGCTCGCTACGATCTCCCTTAGCCTGAGTTTTGCTTCTGATGAAGTAATTGGTTTTATCATCCAAGCAAAGCTGTTCCCCCTGCCCCTCCTCGGTGGTCCAACACCAGAGCAACACCACAGACTCTGCTCCCCCCAAAAAAACACATCCAGCCAGAATTCCCTCCCTGATGCCCTGTAGAAGAGCTCAAGTGGCTCGTGGAAAACCACAGAGAAAGGCTGGAGGCATCTTCAGCTCCTCCGGGTATGAGGTGTGTCAAGCTGTCATCCCAGGTAGAAGGATGCTCTGGCCTCTGCCACCCTAGGGACTCTCATCCAGAAGGGTTGGAGAATCTCCCAACCCTTCCTCTTCCTCCACAGCTCCTACTTTGCTGCAAAAAAGAAAAAAAAGCTGCACCTCCTCCCTACTCTGATTTAGGGGAAAAACCCTCAGTTTTTTAAGGACACTCACTCTACCCAGCCAAGAGGTTGCTGGAGTCACAACCACCTCCCAAAACCTGCCTGGTTCAGTGGTGCCTCCGCATATCTGATGTTTCTTTCCTGGGAAAGGTTTGTTTTTAGGAGGAAAAGCTGCCAGAAGCCACCTGCTCTTCAGTACAGAACTTCCCTGAGTTGCATCTTGGTGCCACGTTCCAAGCTGGGGTCACTCAGGACCAGCTCTGCACCCACGCTGTGGCCCAGGGGGGTAAGGGGGTCTCACCCCGCAGCCTCTCCTAAGCTTCCAAAATACCCATTTCCACCACATACTCAGATTTAGAGCCTCTGGTAAAGAGTCTTGCTGTGTCCCCACTAGTGGTGGGGTCCCACTGTGGGGTTTGGGGGTGACTGGCCGAGCTCCCCTGCTCTCCGTTCTTGCCCCTCGCCCTCCTGTTACACTTCCCAGGCACAATCACGCTTCTCCCATCGCTTCTCCAGCAATCAGAGATCGCCTAGGAATTTTTTTTTTTTTTTTTTTTTCCTCCCGGAGAAAAATCAGCTAATTATGTGCCGAACAAAAAGCCCATTCTGGTCTGAAATAATACTCCCGTCTCGCAAAGGCACTTGTTTGTGGGCAAATTTTGAAGAGAGCTGACAATAAAAACAGCTGCAGGAGCTGGGTGTTGGTACACATTTCCATGCCCTGCCAGATTACCATGCCTAATTATCTCCCCTTTCCGCAATCTAGTGCGGTTTCCTGAAAAAAAGATGATTTACACACACACACACACACACACACTCCCCTTGCTTTTCTATTTAAATGAAAGCTTCGCTTCTCCGCAAGGATTTCCAGCCCAGTCTGGTTAGTTTTGGAAGGAGTCTGGATGCTGCTGATTTGGGGGTTCACTCAGCTCCATCCACTGTGGTGAGAAGGAATAGAAGGCAAGAGAGGGGATGTAAGAAGACGATGCCTCTTGGGTCGTGGAGAGGTGGGGGGGAAAGGGAGGAAAAAATCAGAGAGAAATAACCACACGTGCGGCTACGAAGCATCCACAGGGGGATCAAAACCTTCCCTGCGCTGCGCTGGGAAAAATATCCTGAGCGCCGCGCTACTGCACATATGGTGGCCTCCGCAAGACGGAGCTGGGACATATGGAAATGAGCCGTATAAGTAAACTTTTCCCAGTCCCTTGAAGCCAGAGATGGGCCCCAAAAGCGTGTACGCACACACACATCCCCCCCCACCCCCAGCCTCCATCCCTGGCTGCAGCTGCTCCCATGGCCATCCACCCTGTCCCATTTGCCACATCGCTGGGAAAAAGGAAAAATAATATTTCTCCAGCAGAAAAGCAGCATCGGGGAGGGGGAACCCCCAAAATTCATGCCACGGGTGACCGGTGGGGCTCGGTACCCCAAAAGCTGCATCGAGGTAGCGATGGGGAGCCAGATGCAGGACTGGGCATCAAAGCTGCACTGAGGCCCCAAAGTAATAGCCCCCCTTTTGGCTTCTGCCAAGAAAAAAAGAACGTTTTCAGATGTTGGCTGCAAATGTAGAGGCTAAACTGACCCAGATATCCGGGCACGGGGCAGCCCCCAGCCCCCCTCCAGTTTAGGGAAACTGCCAAGCTTCAGCAAGAGCACTTGATAGCTAAGGGGGGGCTTTTTTTGAGGGGCTGAAAAATGCCACTTGCTGAGGGCTGGGCAAGAGGTCGTGAGCCCGCAGTGGGACAAACCCCAAGAGGCATCTTTGGGGGGAGGTAGAAGCCCCCCCTTGGTTTGAAAGGGGTGTCTGTTGGGATGCTGGAGGGACCACTCTCACCCCTTGCCTTGCCCCCACGTGCCCTCCAGGTTTTGGGGGGCTGGAGGGTGATCAGGGTAGGGTTTGGGGGGCTGACCCCATCCTTGGCACCCACCGGCTGGGTCACCTTCCTCTCCGGGTGCGCAGCCCCCCTGATATGACATCTGCCACGCTCCCCCATGAAAACACGAGCATCAATTAGCGAGAAATGAGTGGCAGGTCATTAAGAGCTTCCCAAGCAGGCAGGCCAGGCAGGAGTGGGATCTCCCACTGGCACTCGAGTTTTTGGGGTCCCCCCTCCAGCCAGAAAACACTTTTAGCCGGGATTTGTGCCCCCCAAAACCAAGCCCAAAGGCACAGCCGGCACCATTGTCCCAGGAAACTCCAACTTCCCAAAGCCAGGAGGGAACTCACCCCCAGCCAGCCCCCCTCCTTTTGCTTTTCCTCCTCCTTTTTTTTTTTTTTTGCCTTTAATTTTATTTTCCAAACCACTTGATCTTTGCTTGGGAACCTCCATTAATTGCCTGGGTTTGCCTCTTCGCCTGGTCCCTTTATCATTATTTATGGCCTTTGAAATTGTGTAAAGTTCCCCTGACGTTCAATTTACAAGTTTGGGAGCTCCCCCCCCAACTTTTTTTTTTTTTTTTTGTGTGTGTGTGTTGTTTTGTTCCAGCTTTTGTCCCGGCCAAAGACATCGTGTTGGAAAAAAAAGGCTTTGAGCCGGTCAACATGAGAGGCTCCCGGAGAAAAGGGAGCAGCCCTCACCGCTTTTAATTCCACCGTGTTGCTGAATGGCTCTTTTACATAATTGCAGAAGCAATTTCAAAGCCAAGCCAGGGGCTGACTTTACCCAGAACCACATGGAGCCCATTTGGGGGGTTTTAAATAAAAAATATTTTTTAAAAATGGAGGGGGGGGAGAGAAAAGTGTGAATAAAATGAGTTTACTCTAAAAAAAAATAAATAGGGTGAATAAAATGAGTTTTATCTACAAAAAAGAGTGAATAAAATGAGTTTACTTTAAAGAAGTGAATTAAGTGATTCTTATTTACAAAAAAAAGAGTGAATGAGTTCAATTTAAAAAGTGAATTAAATGAGTCTTATCTAAAAAAGAGTGAAAAAAGTGAGTTTTCTCTAAAAAAAGGAAAAAATGAATAAAATGAATTTTCTCTTTAAAAACAGAAAAAACAGTGAATAAAATTAGTTTACTCTATAAAAAGTGAATTAAATGAGTTTTATCTAGAAAAAAGAGTGAATAAAATGAGTTCACTCTAAAAAAAGTGAATTAAGTGAATTTTATCTAGAAAAAAGTGTGAATAAAATGAGTTTTCTCTAAAAAAAAAGTGTGAATAAAAATGAGCTGTCTTTTTAAAAAAGAAAAAAGTGAACAAAATGAGTTTTCTCTTAAAAAAGTGTGAATAAAAATGAGTTGTCTTTTTAAAAAAGAAAAAAAGAGTGAATCAAATGAGTTTTCTCTTAATAAAGAGGAAAAAATTGAATAAAATGATTTTTGACTGAAAAAAAAATGGAGTGAGTAAATCGAGTTTTCTCTTGAAAAAAAAGAAAATGGAGTGAGTAAAACGAGTTTTCTCTTGAAAAGGAAGAAAATAGAGTGAGTAAAACGAGTTTTCTCTTGAAAAAAGGCAAAAAGGAGGGAATAAAATGAGTTTTCTCCAGAAAAAAAGAAAAAAAGAGTGAATAAAGTGAGTTTTCTCTCAAAAAAAAAAGGGAATAAAATGAGTTTTCTCAAAAAAAAGAGGGAATAAAATGAGTTTTCTCAAAAAAAAGCCCAAACAGAGTGAATAAAACGAGTTTTCCCTTAAATAAAGCAGAGGGGTGCGGGGTCTGGAGGCCCCGGGTCGGTGATGGGGGGTCCGGCGGTTCCGAGCGGCGGCGGCGCGGGGTGAATGGGGCGCGCGGGGCGGGGGGGGCGTGGCCTCCGCTCCTCAAGCCCCGCCCCCGGGGCCCCGCCCCGGCCAATGGGAAGCGTCGCGGGGGGTCACGTGGGGCGCCCCGCGTTCCCAGCCGGGCAAAATGTGAATGGGCGCGGGGCAGCGCGGGCGCGCAGAGCGGCGGCGGGAGGAGGGGAGGGAGGTGGGTTGGGGGGGGGGGGGGGGGGGGGGGGCGCGGCCCCGCTCCGCCCCACGCGCGGGTGGGTCCGCGAGAGGCTGAAGCGAAGCGAGAGCGGTCGGTGTGGTCGGTGCCGCCGCCGCCACCGCCGCTCCGGCATGAGCGCGGCTTTCCAGCCGTCGCTGATGATGATGCAGCGCCCGCTGGGAAGCAGCACGGCCTTCAGCATCGACTCGCTGATCGGCAGCCCCCCGCCGCCCGCCCCGGGACACTTCGTCTACACGGGCTACCCCATGTTCATGCCCTACCGGCCCGTGGTGCTGCCCCCGCCGCCGCCGCCGCCGCCGCCGCACCCCCCGGCCGCGCTGCAGCCCGCGCTGCCCCCCGCGCACCCGCACCCGCTGCCCGCGCTGCCCTCCGGCTTCTGCTCCGGGCTGGCGCAGGGCATGGCGCTCACCTCCACCCTCGTGGCCGCGCTGCCCGGAGCCTTCCCGGCCTCCCCCCAGCACCAAGAAGCCGCCAGGAAGTTCGCGGCCCCGGGCAACTTCGACAAAGCCGACGGGATGGGCCCGGACGGCGGCGGCGACGACGGCAAAACCTTCCTGGGGAAGGACGGAGCCCTCCTGCCCTTCCCCGCCGCCGACGCCGTCCAGGCTTCCCTCGGTGAGTCAACGCCGGCACCGGCCCGCGGGAGCGGGGTCCGAGCTGCATCCCTGCTGGAGCATCCCTGAGGGGAGCATCCCTGTGGGGAGCGGGGTCCGAGCTGCATCCCTGCTGGAGCATCCCCGTGGAGAGCATCCCCGTGGGGAGCATCCCTAGGGGGAGCGGGGTCCGAGCTGCATCCCTGCTGGAGCATCCCCGTGGGGAGCATCCCTAGGGGGAGCGGGGTCCGAGCTGCATCCCTGCTGGAGCATCCCCGTGGGGAGCATCCCTAGGGGGAGCGGGGTCCGAGCTGCATCCCTGCTGGAGCATCCCCGTGGGGAGCATCCCTAGGGGGAGCGGGGTCCGAGCTGCATCCCTGCTGGAGCATCCCCGTAGGGAGCATCTCCACGGGAGCGGGGTGCGAGTTGCATCCCTGCTGGAGCATCCCTCTGGGGAGCGGGGTCCGAGCTGCATCCCTATGGGGAGCTTCTCTATGGGGAGCGGGGTCCGAGCTGCATCCCTGTTGGAGCATCCCTATGGGGATCATCTCCGCGGGAACATCCCCGTGGGAGCGGGGTCCGAGCTGCCTCCCTGCTGGAGCAGCCCTATGGGGAGCGGGGTCCGAGCTGCATCCCTGCTGGAGCATCCCTGCGGGGAGCATCTCCGCGGGAGCGGGATCCGAGTTGCATCCCCGTGGGAGCATCCCCGCGGGAGTGGGGTCCGAGCTGCATCTCCCTGGGAGCGGGATCCCAGCTGCATCCCTGTGGGGAGCATCTCCGCGGGAGCAGGATCTGAGCTGTATCCCCATGGGAGCCGGGTCCGAAGTGCATCTCCGCGAGAGAGCATCCTCGTGGGAGCAGGATCCGAGCTGCATCCCTCTGGGGAGCATCTCCACGAGAGAGCATCCCCGTGGGAGCAGGATCCGAGCTGCATCCCTCTGGGGAGCATCCCTGTGGGAGCTGGATCCGAGCTGCATCCCCGATGGGGGGTGGGGGGGCAAGTCGGGGCAAGAGGTGGCCCCAGGGACTCCCGGGGACACCCCCCGGTGGTCTCAAGGTGAGAGAGAAGGGTGGAGGGGGAAGGTGGTTTTGAGCCTATAGGTAGTGACCAGAATAAAGCGAGAATTTCCAACGATAACAATTTTTGGGTGATGGATCCAGCATCGGGGGGTTGGATGCACGGTGGGTGTGGGATGGAGGGTACAGAATTCTAACCAGAGGCCTCTGCTTCGCTTCCAGCCGGAGCTCTCCGTGCCCAGGGCAAGGAGGACCCCAAATCCGAAGAGGACGCGAAAGGCAAAGAGGAAAGTTTCTCCATGGACAGCGACCTAGACTATAGCTCGGACGACAACATCCCTGGGCAGGCGGCTCACAAGGAAGAGGACTCTGCCAACGTGCTGGAGGAGAACCCCCAGAACCCTCCCAATTCCACCAACACCACATCCACAGGCAAAAACCGCCGGAGGAGAACAGCGTTCACCAGCGAGCAGCTGCTGGAGCTGGAAAAGGAGTTTCACTGCAAAAAGTACCTGTCCCTGACCGAGAGGTCCCAGATCGCTCACGCCCTCAAACTCAGCGAGGTGCAGGTGAAAATCTGGTTCCAGAACAGGCGGGCTAAGTGGAAACGGGTCAAGGCGGGCAACGCCAACTCCAAGACAGGGGAGCCCTCCCGAAACCCTAAGATCGTGGTCCCCATCCCGGTGCACGTCAGCAGGTTTGCGATCAGGAGTCAGCACCAGCAGCTGGAGCAAGCGCGACCCTGATCCCTCCTCCCTACAGCTCAGAACCACAGGTTTTCGAGGGGAAAAGTTTCCGAATCGGGGTTTAAAACCGACCCACTCAAAAAAAAGAAAAAAAAAAAAAGAAAAAATAAAATAAATGAATGAAGAAAACAAAGCAAACAGCAGCCAACAAGAAAAAAAAAGATTCCAATGTGAGTGCATGGCAAATCCCTGCCAGGAGCGAACTCTAACGTGAAACTTTCCACTTACCGAGGCAAGAGAGAGTCTGCGAAGGCAAGAGGCTCGGAAACTGTGTTTTGGTTCGGAGCAGGAGTATCAAACCCTGGAAGAGACACACAGATATTTATTGTTACTCTGCCCCACTTTGTAGATACTCTGTGCTGCTGTCTGGGCTGCGATGGGGACCACGGATGCCGTACGGTGTCGGCGCTGGATCCAGCAGCAGAGACATCCCCAGCAAAACCCTTTAACCATCTTCTGGGGTTTCTTTCTTATCGGGGGCAAAAGGTAAAAAAAAAAAAAAAAAAAAGAGAAAAAAAAAACCAACACAAAAAAACCGAAAGAAAAACTAAGAGTTTCATTTCATGCCTTTTCTATTGTTTGGTTTTATTTCTGATGGCTGAGTGGCAGGCACTGGGGGACAGTTTTTTAAATATATTTTTTGCCTGGCTTTCTGTCGATTTGGTTTGCCTATTCTACCAAGCCATGTTTAAAAAGAGAGAGAGGGGAGGGAGGAAAAAAAAAAAAGAAAAAGCACGATCTTCTCTATTGTGTTTAATTTATTTCAATGTAGCTTATTTCCTTATAAGTTATGAAATTTAAAAGCAAACTAAGTCTTGTGAATAAAAACCGACAAAGAAACAAAACAGACAAAAAAAAAAAAAAAAAAAAAGCCCTCCATCCCCTGGCTGTTCTGTCCAGAATCTGGCGTGGAGCTGATTTTCCTTTCCCCTCGATGCAGCTGCTCTCTCCTCTTTTTTTTTTTTTTTTTTTTTTAGTGAAACCACATTTATTGTCGGGGAGCAGCGAGAAAAAGTTTATTTATTTCGTTTTTAGAGCTGGGGGTGGGTGGGAAGGCTGGAAAAAAGGCTTTTTCTGAGACTAAACGCGGCTAACCCTGATGTGGGGGGGTGGAGGGTCCCGCATTCCACCCCCTCCATCCTTTTCATCCCTTTCCCCCCCTATTTTACGCATCCATCCCGGTGCCACCGGCCGTCGGGGGCGATTGGGGATGAAACAGCGTTAATTTCCCAAGGAAAAAAGGGGTCGGGAGGGTGGAGGGGGCGCCTTAAAATTCAGATTGGGACTAGTCAGAGGAGAGATTTTCTCCCGAGGTAGCTGCGAGTAAACACACATCGTTTTCGTGGTTGCGGTGACATCCTTTACAACCCTTGCACTTGGTCGTTTATTATTATTATTATTGCTATTATTATTATTATTGCGGGTGATGATGGGGCTGGAGGGGAGCGAGGGTGTCCCCTCTCCCAGCGGCAGCACCTCTGCCTCCCAACCCCACAGAAATATCGTTACAAATACGAATTTCGGGGTTCCTTCTGTGCGGGAGGGGAGGGGGGAAGCCGGAGCTGCCCCACAGCCCCCGGGATTCAAAGCGCAGCTCATTTTTTTTTTTTTTTTCTTTTAAAGAATATATATATTTGACATTATTTTAGTCTCTTTTTTTTCGGTGGAAAGGGGATGCTGGTGGGAAAGCACAGCATCCCGGAGATGTAACCCCCCTCCAGGGTGGGGGGATATTTATATTTTAGGGAGGAGCAGCTGCTCCCCCCCGGGCATCCCTCCCTCTACGAGGCAGCGTCTGCCCCCAGGAGCTGGGAAGTTCTTTTCTTGGAGGGCTGGGGTCCCCCCATCCTCCCCTTTGTGGGGGTTTTGGGGCCGGAGGGGGGAGCCCCGGGGCCGGGGGCCAGAGGAGAAGGAGATAAACAAGCGAGGGGGTTGATAGCTGTCATCATCACCATCATCATGGCTTTCATTTGGCTGCCTAATGAGTCAGATCACAGGCAGAGAGAAAAATTGTCAATCGCCCAGGCTCTAATGAATTTTTTTGCAAATTGTAATCAAGCCAGGCCGTCTCAGCTCGCTGATTAATGAGACCCAGGAGGCCCGGCCAGCACCTCAGCTTTTTATTCCATCCCGTCCTCCCTGCACTAAATTAACAGCAACTTGTCTGAGCTTCAAATTAACTCCCAATGATTAATTCTGATGGGGGGGTCTGAAGAATAGCTCGTCCTAATAGGCACTGGCCTCTGATGCTGTTTGAAATTAATACACTTCCCCTTTGGCTGCCGGCTTTAATCCAAGGTTGGGTTTTGACATCACTATATTTGTTGTTACAATAAATTCCTCTTACATCTGCAGATCAAATAATTGCACTGCTCGGGGAGCGATGCTGGCCCCGCTTCGCAGCATCCTAAAGTCGGAGGGGAAGGAAAAGTGCTCGCTCCTCTCTGCCTCGCCTCCAGCCTTAGGAAAAGCCCCTTTTTAAAATCTATATGTAATTTATTTTTTTCTTTAAACTCCCAGCCGCTGCCATTCAGCAGCAGTGGGATGCAGTGGCCGGAGGAGCCCACTCCTCTCTGGTGAGACCAGGAGCACGCTGCCTCGCTTTTAAATAAGACATCACAGCTTTTAAATCAGACATCACAGCTTTTAAATCCTACCCCCCCGTCCTCCGATTACTCCCTTGCTGCAGCGACCCTGCAAAACTCAGTGCATGCCAAGGCTACTGCAGAGACCAGACAAACTCAGTGCATGCCAGGGCGGTGGGAAGCAGGGGGTGGACTCCAGCTGTGGCCCCTGCTTCCTCAGAAGGGGCAGCTCTGCCTTGTTGCTGTTTGTATTGACTTAATTGGTTTAATTATTTCAACTGGGAATGGCCAGCCTGGGCTTTGTGCCTTTCACCTGCCCTGCTGACAAGGTCCCCTTTGTGCCCTGGCAGGGGGTGCCAGGCCCCTTCTCCGCTGGGGTTATCCCTGTGGTGGCAGCATCCGCACTGAGCATCACCCCAAAATCTGGGGAGATGGGAGAGGGAAGCCCATACCCATGCTGGAAATCAACCCCCTATGGACCAAGCATCTCCTCCGACACCAGAAGGGTGCATAGAACCCCCTGCAAAGGCCACCCACCCCTGCGTGCTCCCTGTCCTCCAGGATTGGGTCCCTCTCCGCGCTTTTTCACGGAGCCGTATCAATCTTCATCGGCGAGGAGGAGAGCGATGAGGCCGGTAAGCGGCTGCCAATGCAAATTCCCACCGTCACCGTCATAAAGCACCCGGCACCCTGACACACACAAAAGCAACACCATATGCACCAAGACAACCTGTATGAATTATAAATCGCGTCGTAAAAATTGATTGCCTATCCCAACCCTTCAGAAACACGCGCGGTGGGGGGAGAAACCCTCCCTGTGCCCCATAACAGCCACCCCACAGCAAGAGGGGATGCTCTGCCAAGCCACCCTGCATCCCTTGTGGGTTCTGGGTCCCTTCGTGTCCCCCTCCCTGGGATGCTCACCCGCCTCTCGCTTGCTCTTTTCTCCCTCCCGCTACGCCTGGCCCATAGAGAGCCTTAATCTATTTATTTCAAGCCACTTCATTCTCTCTCCCGCTTTTGTCCCGGCCCCAGCCTCTGGCTTTGTGGCAGGACCGCTGAGGTTTTAAAAGCCCCTTCCCCTATAGTTTGAGGTCTCCTTGGCTGCCTGAATTACAAAGGCTAAAACAGGATTACACTGACCTGATCCTATTAAACTCGCCAATCGATCTGTGCCGCCCTCCCTCCAGCTCGGCAAACTTACTCACCCAACTTTCCCTGGAGCTCAGCTTGGGAAGAGGGGAAGCAAAAGGGAGGAAAGAGGGATAGAGGCTATTTTTATGTTGTTTTTCTTTTTTTGTGTGTGTGTGATTTAAACCTCTTCTTTGGTTCCCAGCATCTTGAACCCAAAGGAAAACACGGCGTTTTCTTGGTCCGGCAGGTGCTCTGATTCCCAGCCCCAGCAGGGGATGAGTTATGGATAAATCATATAAAAAATTGAGTATTTGACCTATAAGCAAAACTAGTCTCCCTCATTTTGGTAAGGGTGAGCCTGAACTGCTTGCTGTGAGGCACGCGGGCTCCTCATCCTCCAAACATCCTGGTGCAGAGGAAACCCCGGGGAATAAACAGCCTCAACCTCTCGCCGCGATGCTGAGCGTGTCGGAGTGAAGCCCGAGTGAGGGCTGCCCAACTCACCCCTGTGGTCCCCACCAGGGCTGCATCCACGTGAGCATCTCCCTGCCAATGCCCAGTGGCCCTCTGCACCAGGGGGACCGCAGCGAGTCCTTCCTCCCTTTTCTTCATAAAAAAAAAAAAGTGGAAGAAGAGGAGCGCAGACTCAGCTTAACATTTTCCTCATCAGCGAGGAAACGGACCTCGCATCGTCGGCGTTATCCGCTGCCAGGGGATGCTCTGCATCACCTCGGTGCTAGGGCTCGCCACCATCTGCGGAGGAACGGGAGCCTGGAATTAATCCCCTGCCGTCTCCCCGGAAAATAATTACAAGGCAAGGGAATAATCTGAAAATGGCAGTAAAATATGGGGTGTTTACACTGACCTGCCAGGATGACTGAATTAGTGGCAAGGGGCCTGAATTAGTGGCAAAGGGCCTATCGCCGACGCCGGGGTAGCAGTTTTAATGCTCAAATCCTATTAATTAACAGAGCGAAAGGCAAACTGGGGACTCCTATTTATAATTTTCTAGGAGCACGTTATCAACAGCGAGGAGCTGGAGCTCAGAGGGTGAACATGTGCTGCCTGGAGCTCTTCCCTCTTCGTACACCCATGGTACTTTAAAAGGCACCGATACCTCAAACCAAGCTCCCCAAAAAGATGCATTAGCAGTGATTTATGGTTTGTCTTTTTTAGAAGGTAACATATCCTGATGCTATCTGGGGGGCAACAAAAACTGCATCTGAGTCTGACTAGAAACCTTTGCTGCTTTCCTTCTGCTTGTGGTCCTGTTCAAGAGGTTTATTCTCTCTGCAAAAAGCATCCGAGCTCTGAAATGATGCAGGAAAGTGTGGATATGGCCCCTAAATTGCTTTGAAAGGTATCTGTCTCCCTTGCTGGTACTCCCAGAACAGCCTAAAGAAGTCACAGTCATACGAAGTAATTGGGTTTTGCCTTTTTTTTGTTTTGTTTTGTTGGCAATCTTGACTCAAAGCAAACCAGCCAGCTTCTTTGGGCAATGAAAACACCTCTGGACCCAAAACCCTCTCACACACCTCTCTGAAGCATCCTCAGGGCATGTCCCATCACCTCAAATCTGGCAGCCAGGGGTAACGCACCCTCTGATATACACAGCCCCACACCAAACCCCTACATTAAAATTCCCAGGTCATCCTCCTGCTAATTCCAAAAGCTGGAAGGTACATAAGAATTTTTAACTAGCAATAACTGTGTTGTTTTTTTTCTCCACGGCTTGAAAAAAAAAAAAAATACAAAAGCATAGTTTCTTCATGTTTTTCACCCATCAAGAGGGTTTGGGCTGAAATTCTCCCTTCCCCCCCTAAACACCAAGCCAGACCCCCTCAAATAATTAAAGCACTGTACAGCTCCCCCTTGGCCAGGGCTAAGAGTCACCCAGTCCCACTGGCACCAGTAAAACCAGCTTTCTGGTCCCCCCTCTTGACTGATATTCATCTCTGTGCAATCAGAGGACGGATGACAGCAGAGCAAACCATCGGTGCTTGTAGATACACTGAACATTTACAAATAGCCTGTTCATTGCTAAGAAGACACTTAGGCTTTTATGAACGTCATTATGGCTGTGGTCTAATAGTATCTATCAAAAACATTGCCTTTCTGAATTAGGGTAATGGTCATTTTTAAGACACACATCTGTATTTTTTTTTAAGCAGATGCTCAGCTCCTAAGCCCACGACTGCTATTTCTCCCCCTCCCCAATTATTTTCATATTTCCCCATTTCCAAAGCGGCAATAAGCTCCCGCAAAAGAAGGGTAATAGGAAGTCTCTCTCTAAGAGAAATTGTTAATTTGGGATTTATAAAGGACTTTCCTTAATGAATAATAGTTGAGATCGATCTGTCTTCCTGCCTCATTCTGCAAAGTAACATTTGTAAAGTAAGGTGATCCCAATTACTCCCTCTAATAACCCTCTCCAGCAAAAGATTTCAGAGCCACAGCAGTGAATCCCACCCACCCGCCTGCCTGCCTCCGCTCCCTCGGTGCCATGAGCATCACCTGTACCGGGGATTTTCCATCCTCATCATTCTCCCTGCCCAGCATGGACCAGCTCCATCACCTGAAACAGCCAGGGTGGGACTCCCTGCAGCCCCCCGAAAAATATACTCCCATCCAGATCCTCCCCAGTCCCACCAGGCATCATCGCTGGCTGCATTTGGGAGGTCCCACACTGGGATTGTCACCTCGAGGAGGTCCTTTGCCCCCCAGAAAACTTGGTTCTCTGACACCCACCCACCCTCCTGGCTCATCAGGGAGAGGAGATGGAGAAGTGACTCTATAATTGTCCCTAAGTGCCTCCACAGGGAAGAAAATATTGGTGCTAAAGAGCTCTTGAGTCAACAGGAGGACAGCAGTGCAAGAATCAACGTCAGCAGCTCAGGCCAGAGAGACAGACTCCAATTAGAAGGCTTTTTTTTACCCCTTCATTTTTGCTTAAGATACGGAGAACCATTAAAGATCTGAGCCAACTGGCAAGGCATGTGGGGGGAACAAGAGGGTGTCTCTTCAGCTTGGGGCTGAACATCTTCGAGGAAGAGACTCTTTAGCCAAGTGTGGGTTTTTACCACGGTAAGTGCCTCCTCCTTCCATCATCCATCCCTCCATCCCTTTTGTTTCTCCTCTACAGCAGATGACAGCACGGAAATCTCATTCCCTTCCTTCCTTTGCTTGTTGCCATCCCACACACATGTTGCCACCCCACATCCAGATGCTGGTGGGACTTCTGGAGGGATAGGAGACCTTTCCTCCACGCTTTAATTAACAAACCCAGCTTTCCCAGCTCTCCAATACTCAGTAGAGGGTCAAGCTCTGCCGCAGCACCTGCATTCCCCTTTCTCTTTACATCTGCTCAAGAGGCATTGCACATGAACTCAGTGATGCTCCAGCAAACCCAGAGAGCACTAACACAGCTTTCCTAGTGATTCCAGGAAAAAAGAAAAATCCAGAAATAAAATTTCCCTTCTTATTTTTCATAAAAAGCAAAATAAAATTCCCTTTTATATCACCTTTGCACGGCTGGAAGGAACCAAGAAGCACAAGTAGCAAGAGTTTTCCTCTGAGTCATCTTCAAAAGAGGTGACCTACAGGTGACACTCCTTTTGGACACCTTGGCCCTGCCACAGGGATTATTTTGGGTGTTTGAGCTCTGCTACTCGTGCCTCTTTTCTACCCTTGCCTGCAAGCATCATCCTCCCAGTCTGAACTGGGCATGATGCTCTGACCCTTCCACACCCCACGGGGAGGGGATGCTGCAGGTACCACCCCACCTGCACTCAAGCTCAGGTGCTCACCAGGTGAGCTTGGCCAGCTCTGAGTGCAGAAAAGGGTGAAATCCTGATGTATTTATTCACCTGGCACAAACCTCAGCGCTGCCAGCATTAACTGGCCAGGCCAATTAGTGGCAGCCATCAGCCAATAAATAAATTGGAACCATCTCCAGACCTGATTAGCTTGCTAATTAAGCTCAGTTACAGGGAAATCTGCAGTCAATCAGCCCAGCTATTACCAGTTGGATCTGCAGAGCGGGAGCTGTAGATGCTGCATCTCTTGGGGGGAGGAAGGCAGAGTGCTGGCAGTTGGAAAGAAAGTTGTACCAAAATCTGCTTTTCTCAGCAGCAATCGGAGATGCTCATCTCTTTGGGGGGGTTCTCAGCAGCCTTTGGTGCCCCCACGCTCACCTGTACTGTCAGGGTGGCGTGGGGGGATTGTCCCGTTCTGCTTCAGTCACCAAGCTGTTTGGCAGCACCATCCCTTTCGAGTCCACAAACTCCCAGCAACTGCAGAAATGCCTCCAAAGACAGTCCATTCCGAAGGGTAAACACAGTGCTAGGGGGAGGGAATCATTTTTTCAGCTGGGTCAAGCTGCTTTCCCTGCCTTTTCCACAGCTCTGACACCTCGCTCCAGCTCTTCTCTCTAGCATCTGGGGACCTGCATGAAACCACTGATGGGCATCATCAACCCAGCACAGAGGTCAAGGGCTCTCAGTAATTTCTTATTGCCTGCAAATTAGGTACAAGCCCACTGTATCCAAAAGCAGAGAGAGGATTTCACAACACATACCCTTCCATCGCTGTCAGCATTGCAGAATGAGGTGGCTTTGTGTTTGGGGACCCCAATCTCAGCAGCTGTTGCTGGGCATTTGCTTGTCTCTATCATCCCCTTCCTCCAGCTCTGGCAACTCAAGGCCAATTAGAATCCCAGCCCATTAAATATCCCTGGCCCCTGATTCCTGCTAATTCTCAAAAATTATGTGAATTGTTTCCTCCTGTGCCAAAATGACAATAGATGATTATTCTCGGCTGCAAAAGGTGATCAGGAGATTCTCTTCAACTGAGAAACAAGCAGCACCAGTACTGAGCCATTTCTTAAAAGGTTTGAGCAAACCCCAAGCACCCCACATTCCCTAGGAGCCCAGTATTAATTCCAGGAGCAATGGGAAAGCCCTGCAGATGGTTTTGCAGCTCCACAACCCTTCATCCCTCCTGCCCTGTGGCACAGCATCACCTTTTTAACTCCACCAGCTTAGCTCTTCTCATCCTCTCTTTGGCAAACACAAGGAGTCTCCCTGGCTTAAAAACAAACAGATCTGGAAGTCGGGGAGTGGGGATTGGTGGGGGCAGAATGCAAATAAATAAGTGCTAATTGCTGGCAGTGGTGCTGCAGTTATTGTGACTGCATTTATTGGCCAATTAAGGGCTTTACTGGACGTTAGGCGAGATAAACGGCTGCTGGGTGGATTTCTCAGTCCTGCCATCAGTTTGTGGTTTTCCTACTGCACAGTTAAGGGTTTCGCCAGGAGTAACTGCATTTCCCCAATGTGTCTTCCTGGTAACTCCTGCAGCCTGAGCTCTTGGAAGTCATCTTCTCCTCATCATTTGGGTGGGAATTGCATCTCTAACAGGAATATTTCAGTGCCCATGGCAGGGAGGGTTTAACTGGATGGGCTTCGGGGTCCCTTCTAAGCCAAACTAACCTATGATTCTATAAGTCACCCTGAACCAGGAGGTCCCTCTGCCACTCTTCCTCGCACAGGTGCTGCAAAGGGAGGAGGGAAGGGGGGTGGTTCTTCACCACCATTGTGGTTCAGCTGAGGAACTCCTTTGTGCAGGATGATGTGGATCCTCAAAGCTTTCATAGAATCATAGAATCGCCAGGTTGGAAGAGACCCACAGGATCATCGAGTCCAACCATTCCTATCAAACACTAAACCATATCCCTCAGCACCTCACCCACATGTCCCTTAAACACCTCCAGGGAAGGTGAATCAACCACCTCCCTGGGCAGCCTCTAACAGTGCCCAATGACCCTTTCTGTGAAAATTTTTTTCTTAATGTTCAGCCTAAACCTCCCCTGGTGGAGCTTGAGGCCATTCCCTCTTGTCCTGTCCCCTGTCACTTGGGAGAAGAGGCCAGCTCCCTCCTCTCCACAACCTCCTTTCAGGTAGTTGTAGAGAGCAATGAGGTCTCCCCTCAGCCTCCTCTTCTCCAGGCTAAACACCCCCAGCTCTCTCAGCCGTTCCTCATAAGGCCTGTTCTCCAGCCCCTTCACCAGCTTTGTTGCTCTTCTCTGGACTCGCTCCAGAGCCTCAACATCCTTCTTGTGGTGAGGGGCCCAGAACTGAACACAGTTTCAAGAGACTCAGGACCAGCCTACTTGATGGAAGAGAAATCCACTGAGGATTACTGTACTCACCAAAACAGGTGGCTCAGAAATCCCTGAACTTTAAACAACTACAGGCTGAGGAAACACATAGCAAAAGCTCCGTGTAATCTAATTTTAGTCTCTCCTCCAGCTTTGGCTTTTGGTCACAGGTGGAGCAGGAATGTCAGTGCAGGTGGATCTTTGACCTGGCTACTCTCACCTGACATTCATGAAGCATAAAGTGCTTTCTTTTCTTTATGAGAACAGCTGGGTTTGGGTGAGGTTGGCTTTCTTCTGGAAAATAAAGCTGTTTACCCAGAGCAGGGAGTCATCCCCATCTCACCATCGCACTGTGAGTGGTCTCTGTGCGTGCTGTCCTCAGGTGTCTCATCCCATCTCTCCCTTCATATCAGTGTGGGTTTGTGTTAAAGAACAAATAAGAAACAACAAAACTGGTGAGGGAGTGCTCTGGATGAGGGCTAAGAGCATGCGGGACCTACAGAGCAAACTTCTTCTGGGCTCTGGAGCAGATGCTGGTGCTCCCAGCATCCATCAAAGCTAATCCTTTGTTCGGAAGGGTGGAAACACACAGCAAGGTCTTATGGCAGAGCAATAGTCTGGTCTTTACAGTAACTGCATTTTTCTTTAAGAAAAAAAATAATAAAAAAAAAAAGAAAAAGAGGGTGTTCTCCCTACTCTCATTATGGGACTCAATAGTTTTCCTTAAAAATCCCCTCCTGACCTCTGTTGCTTTGCAGTGGGATATCTTCTTTTCTTCCAAGGCATCTGTGAACGCCCCCAGCTGGGAGTGTTGCAAGGGGTGCAAGGGGGTGGGCTTGGGGTAGGTGAGAAATGTGGGCATGAAAAACATCCTTAAATCTCCACCATCCCTGGCACTCGAATCTCCCAGGAGAAGCCAGATCTTAGGTGGGTTGTTAGAGATGCCATGGCCATCATAAAATCAAAACCTGTATCCCTTTAGGAGGGGAGGGACAGATGATTCCTAAAAAAAGCACTACGATAGCTTTGCACCCAGGGCGAATCCAAAACAAGTTCTCCCACGTTTGAAATTCACATTTCAAATCCAGAAGGGGAGAACATAAAGCAGCCACCTCCTGCTTTGGTGCTGGTAGGATGTGTGGTGGGGTTAAACAGGGTGGGAAAACCTTGTAAGAACAAAGATGCACAGTTGCTGCAAGACAAAACAGTGATGTAGGCCCCCAAAAGAGGGAAAAATATAATCCACAAGCAGTCCCGCAGTTTTTCATCCCCCACAGTGCTGGTACAGCCACCCTGGAGAACTGAAGAGCAGAAAAAGAAATGGAAAACCTCCTCCAAGCCCCCTCCCCAAACGCCCCATCAGACAGGATAGAACCAACAGCTGGTGCGAGACCTGATGAGATGGGCAATAACCTGAAGGACCAACAAATTTAGGCTGAGGTACCAGCAGATGTAAAAGACAAACCTAAAAAACCTTAATTCCACATTCTGGACGGTTCCACTCAGTCCTTGGAGACGCAAGCTTACTTTCTCTGTCTTGGCTGGGCCTTGTCTTGCACAAAATCCCACTGCAGTGAGGTCTCTGGTCCAGTGACACGTTGGAGAACTCATCCATCTCACCATCGGTTTGACTAAACTGCCCTTCGGTATCAGCCCATGAACCACATTGAGTGCAAGACCACTAAAAGAGAAATCCCTAGTCTGCTTCTTCTCTACTCTTTATCCATGGCTATCACATCCCATTCTTTGTGTATCTTTTTGAGAGAAATTCCCCACTTCTCCCACCTCTTCATAGCTCTACTAATTTCTGAACAATCCTAATTTCTCTGTCTTTTATAAGGTGGGACAAGCATAGCCAGCCAAACCATAGTGTTCATTGTCTTGCTCCATGGTGCCCTTATGGATCTTACAATCTTAAATCTCCTGAGTAATCAGAAGTGAGATGGGGTTGTTGAGCCTGGAGAAGAGGAGGCTGAGGGGAGACCTCATTGCTCTCTGCAACTACCTGAAAGGAGGTTGTGGAGAGGAGGGAGCTGGCCTCTTCTCCCAAGTGACAGGGGACAGGATGAGGGGGAATGGCCTCAAGCTCCACCAGGGGAGGTTTAGGCTGAACATTAGGAAAGAATTTTTCATGGAAGGGGTCATTGGGCACTGTTAGAGGCTGCCCAGGGAGGGGGTTGAGTCCCCTTCCCTGGAGGTGTTTAAGGGACAGGTGGATGAGGTGCTGAGGGACATGGTTTAGTGTTTGATAGGAATGGTTGGACTCGATGATCCTGTGGGTCTTTTCCAACCTGGTGATTCTATGATTCTATGGTTCATCCCAGAGTGCATTATTTAAGTCATCTCCTTCCCCACCCCTTGCCATTAATACACATTTACTGAACCTTACTATTCTTTATTTTACCCACCTTGATACCACAGGCCTTCTATTGGCCTTCTACAGTCCTTCCGCAACCATTGATAGCATTGATATCACCAACCCACTGAGACCCAACCCAGGGGTCTTACCAGGAGCTGTCATGGCATGTGGCTAGTTACCAGGCTGCCCAGGTGAAAACCCATCCCACCTCTTGCTTCCCTTCCCATCCCATCCCATCCCATCCCATCCCATCCCATCCCATCCCATCCCATCCCATCCCATCCCTCAACCTTCTGCACCAGGGGAATATTTTGCCTTCTCCTTGGGCGTACTTAGGTTCCTGACTTCTCATGATGTACTCAGACCTTTAAAAACATAAATAAATGTCAATCAGTTGCCCATTGTCCAGGCCCCTAAACGACTTGCTCAGAGAAGCCTAATAGAGAGCCATGATTTTCCTTCAAAGAAGTGATTAGACTATTCCGTATCATGACCTTAAAAATGTTTTATTATTCTTATTTTAAATGATCATTTCAACCAATTTAGCAGATACAGATGTAACCGTTACTGGCCTAATTCCTTGGATCTCCTCCAGAGACTCTTAAAGCCGAGGTGCAACATTTACTACTCTCTCTTCCTCGGGGAGAATAACTGTTTTTAATGAAAGCTCGCATATTTTTGCTGGGAGATCTGTCATTCAGTTCATAAGCGCTTTCAGAACTCTTAGATATACACCATTACGGTCCGGTTGACTTATTGCTTTTTAATTTATCAATTTGCACCATTACCGGCTCTTCTGACATCCCAGGTCTCGGCTAATACTTCATCTTTATTACTGGCAAAGAGTGACAGTATCTCATCATTAATACGAGAAGAAAGTCGGGCCAGGGCAGGTGTAACTCAATAACACGGCAATGAAGACTCAAGCAAAGAAGCAAGCTGCGACGAACGAGTTTTCTTGTCTTTATTAGAAAGAGACCTATACAATATAGCAGCCTCTCTCTGCAGTACTTTACAACTTTTTTTTTCTCCTTTTTTTCCTTTCTTTCTTTTTTTTTTTTTGCTTTTAATTATTCAGAATACTGTACAGCCAACACAAAAATCTCAACGCGGAGAGAGAGAGAGGAAAGGGAAACATAATACAAACTGGCATACTTAATCAAACCAAAATCATATGAAACAACAAGCAAAGTGAAATGTTTGTCAATCGGTTTAATTACAGTACAAACAATATAAATAAAGCATCATTGAGTCATTGTAAAACAAACTTGCTGAATGAGGTAATATAAAAACAACAACAAAAGACGTATTTTTTTTAATAATTTCCACACTGTTTCATCATCATTTATACATTATTATTTACAAAAACAGAAAAAAACCCCAAACTTGCTATAAAGCCTGCCATGTGCTAGGTATCTTCTGCCTCTACCCCAAACACAGGTCTCAGGTGTCCCTACTCACCCGGGCTCCCTTTCTCCACATCCCAACCAGAAAGACGAACATCACAAAGCAGAAAAACTGAAAGACTTGGAGGGGCTGAACTCAGCTGAACATAAAATCCAGCGTTTGCAGGCGGTCACAGGGTATTAAGGAATAAAAGAAAGGAACAGCATATGCATCCGCTTCCAAAATTAAAGATGCTGGCTAGATTGAGCCTCAAATCACAACCTCGCTGGAACTAGGGGCCAAACTTAGACTTCAGAGGGGCATCCAAGCTCAATTCAAAGCTGTTTCGCCTCAAATTTATTTGGCAAAGCATTCGGGATGTGCTCACATCCCGCTGAAGTCGGGAGGTTTAAGGCAGCAGGAGCTGCAGAGTCAGGTCCCCAGCAATCCCAAACCAGAGTCCAAAGGCAACGGCCACACATAATGAGTCACTAGGTGTTACAGAAGACACTTCTCTTCCAAATATCCCCTTCAGTTTACACACCCACCTCAACAAGCTGCCTACAAGTGAAAGATGCTCTTGGTATTAAAACAATTAAAGAGAGCTGGATCGAATGCACAGTCCCCTGGAAGCTTGATGTTCCCACAGAGCAAAGGGCTGGGCTTTCAAGAGGACGGGTACGTCCTGTTTTCCCTGTGGACTGGCAAAATGAGCTCAGGAGATGCCTCTTGCACCTCTGGATAAATCAGAAAAAAATGCCTAGAGGGGTTTTCAACAGCATTCCAAACAAATTCTTTTGTCGTATGCACAAGAAGGGGAAAAGAAAGATCCTCCTATCTCCAACACACCCCTCATCATGTTTCCTGCCATACCTTGCACCAAACACCCTTCTTGCTCTGCCAGCCTTGCCCTTTCCTTGTTGACTCCACCCGATATGACTATAAACCAAAAGCAAGGGTAGAAAAGGTGTGAACGACGCTCGGTCAAGTCTTCCTGGACTACTGGGTACACACAAAGCCTTAGCACGCGTTAGCTTGGCTCTCTCAGAGCACAGAATGTCCACGCACACGTGGAGGGAAGGATGAGGAGCTGCTCTTGGGGAAGGACCCACCTGGAGACAGCTCTTCAGAAACATCTAACCACTGTCTTCCCCAACAGCCCCACAAACGGCACGGGACACAAGGCATTGTGGAATCAGCTAGAGGTGGGCAGCCCTCTGGTCCTGCACTTAAAATTCAGCCAGTAAGCTGAGTTTTAACCAATTTTATATAAAAAAAGAGTGCCTCTCGGCAGCAAGCCTTCCATCCTTTTCACCTTTGGAATCTCCATCCCTGGTGTTTCCCATGATAACAGCCCAGGGTTGGTGAACTGGGAATTCTTCTCTCAAGCCAGGGAGCTACTCCAGTCCTGCTGGCCGAGTTACAGGTTTTCTCAAGCTCAGTGTTGCTGTCCGAAGGAGCTGGTTTTAATACCTGTGAAGCAGCTACCTGTGGGAGCCCTGAGTGACAGCTTGCAAAAGCCGCAGCAAGCCTGTACACCTTGTATTCCTCCGTCCCTCAAGCAGGTGTCCCCCGTCCCGCGCGCGCCTCCTGCACTCCTGGAAAAGGCTGGTCTCAAACTGGGACACTTGATCGTTTAGAAACATCTAACTGAAGTCTTGGCATTGGCTGTTGATTTTGGTTAATGTGTAAATAGGCGTGCGCACATTCCCACAATTGCTCATAGCAGTATGTAAAGAATTTACGTGTATCTAAGCACACACAATGCAAAAGCAGTTAGCAACCTCCATGCGATCCATTACCCTTACCGTAGGACTCAAAGCACCCCGACTGCACTTCATCCACCAGTTCAACTCAACTCAAGCCCCAGATCCGGGAACCAGCTGCCAAACAACAACCCACCTTCAGCACCAAAACCTTTCTCTGGTCCTGCACGAGCTTGAGGTTTGTCTTCAGCACAGATCAGACCCTATCAAGCTGTCTGCTCTGAGGGGTTTTACCCCACGTACCCTGTCATTCAAGAGGACCAGGAAAGTGTTTTCAGCTACTTCAGTTCTCAGAAATGAAAAACCACACCGATCGGTTCTAGAAAATGGGGAATACACAAAAGAGCTGATGGTGCATCCACTGCCAGCAAGCAACATGGTCATTCTGAACGCATGCCATTAGACCTTGGTAAGCATCCCCACCCACCCCCCTTCACGTTTTGTACATAACACACAGGTAAAAAGTACTAGCACTGCAAAACAGGCAATCCTGGAAGCTAAAAGCACATCCAGAAAGTTCATGGCCAAGAGAAAGCTGAAGCTCTGCCTGGTGGCAGAAGGGACCCCTACTGCTTGCGTATGCCACGGGGATCTGGGAGACAGGCGGGCACGGAGAGATGAAGAGGTTAAAACTGCTGAAATGCACAAAGACACTTGTATTCCATCCGCCCCCAAGCAAAAGTCCCTCTGAACCTTCAGGTACAGTAAGTTATGGGAGTAAATTCACCCACATGTTGCTGTCACCTGAAAGGAAACACAGGGTCTAAGGTGACACAAAGCATGCCTAGTGATTCAGGGCTTCAGATAGCTCTGAAAAAACCCAAACCAACCTTTTATTTTCAGAAAACATGCAATCCTCCTTTCAAAACATGAACTATTCACAGCTCCTGAAAATCCTGGCCAAGCCCCTTCGAACCTCCCTTTAAAAACGTGAGACAGACTCAGTCAACTCGAGGTAAACTGTCATGAGATGAGATCACTCAATATTTATTTTAATAACTGGCCCATGCTAAACAACAAAACCAAACCTCGAATATCATAATACAACAAATCTACCTACTTACAGCTTTGGATATTTCACTCTATTATTTCTATATTTTTCCAAACATGAGATTATTTTCTAATAAACCCATTCAAGCCAACCTTCTTGTCGATTAGAATTTAAGAAGTCAAAACTCATCGCAGAACCTTTTAATTTGGGGTAGATTAGTGTTTTTCTACCTTGAAAAGGACTTAAATGTGGAGCAGGTTTTTTTTCCTGCTACGCAGCAAACACAAAACATCAAAAAAAGATTTTCCACATGATAAACTTTACCCACAAATCACCAAGAACGGAAGGAGATGTTGAGCTGAGGATCCAAGACAAATAGACGGAGATCCCATGGATGCATCGCGGTAGCAGCCACCAGAGGGGAAAAGAAAGATGCCCAAAACCGAGATGCGGATGGGCAAGCTGCCCCAAGTTTGGTCCCCGGCCACGCTCTCCTCCTTTACCCCGAGTCCCCTCAGCCACAATGACCATGTGTTCCCTGTTAAGGTGCAAACGCGGCTCCCCGAGACGTTTGGAAAGGGCCCCTTCAGGACCCCCTTGTGAAATCTGTGCTTGTCTCCACTATTACTACTTTCTACTACAAACTACAAATTACTTCATTTTTCCCGACCTCCATACAAATATAAAAGCTGAAGCTATCCAAACCCCATATAATCTAATTATACTACATTACAGTGCCGGAGATCACTTCTAAGCCTGTATCTGCATTCCCACCTACTTTCTCCCTGCATTACCCAGCTTCCTCTGGCCAGGGGAAATCTCCAAGTGCAGCTAAAGTTTTTTTTTTATGCACTAATACACATAATTTAAGGAAATGGGGAAAAGATGGGAAATTAAACAATACTACGGCTTACACACTCGTTATACACTATGCCCAAATGCTTAAAAATTCTCTCTACCTTCCTGGAGCTCTCCTGCCTTTCTGAGCAGCCTCTAGCCCAGAATATACTAAAGTTGTCCAAAAATAGCTTTTCTTTTTGCAACAAAATAGGAAATCTGGTAATGGGAGCCACTGGCCAAATCTCTGCACTCCAGGACCTTGAATTTTCCCAAGGTTGGATCTTATTTCTTCATAACTAGTGAGGAGAGGCAAACCCTCCTCAGCCCCGGGAACATCAAGGTCCAGACACATCCGACACCTTCACTACTCAACAGCAATTAGCTTAAAATATATAAACGAAAGTGCGGATGTTAATAGTAAAGGCTGACTCGCTTCTAGTGTTTTAGTCAATGTGGATAAAGTGCAGAGGAAGGTTGGTTTAAAGGTTGGGATGATGAAAAGGGTTAAATGGGGGATGCAATGAAAACCACAGCCGTGGACTGCGTTTTCAGAGAAAACAGCTTTAGCTAACACATTTCTGCTGGGATTTCTTTTTGACTGGATCTCAATTTGTTTTTAATTTGCTCATAACATGCTTAAATGGCGTAAACAGCCTGGCAAGTGGGTTCCATGAAAGCAACGAGAGGGGCGAAACGTGACACGAAGAACAGAAAATGGACACGTTAACAGAGTGAAAGCAAGGGGAACGATTCCTGCAGGTTCTCCAAGTGTCAGTGTATACTGCCCGTTCCTGCACCTGGACGGTTCCAAGAACATCTTCTGCAAAGTGCAAACGCATTCCCTGAAAAGCACGTAGAGCCCGGAGACCTTGGCTCAAAAAACCAAGCCCCGCCATGATCCAGCCACAGAGAACATCACCCATTCCTGTTTCAGCGGTGGTGACAAGGGGTTTCCCCTCTCCTCCTTCACCAAGCAAGAAGGGGATGGAGTCTACACTGATCTCCTTGCCAGGGAGCCCATCCGACTAGCTCAGGAGGTGCCACAAAACTTCTCACAATCAACCAACCAACCCATTTGAAGAGGGGATGCCAACACCCCTGAGGCACAGACCCCCAGAGACTGTTCTCCCATGGCTGAAACACCACCAGCGATGGTGCTAGAGGTCTCTCCTGACTTGGAGTGACAGTGCTGGGAGATCTCCCTCTTTCCAAGAGGCCACAGCTGTGTGCACAACTGGGTATCCTCACAGACCCCTACGCACTTAGAGAAGCCACCACACAGTCTACACCGCTTCAACACAGTTACTGCCAATGCTTACACATCCAAGAGAAAACTGTTTAGGTTAAAAGAAACTGTGCTACTGCCTAATTGAAGTATGAGGCTATTAGCTGGCTGGATATATAATTTTCCCTATAATACAGTGGAATTTCCTTTCCTAAGAATATTCTACTTTTTTCCAAGATTTGCCTTCAGAACATTTTTATGAAAGGAGCACATAATCCTACCTGAAATCTGCATGACAGCCTAGTTGCCCTTCTTTCTCAAACATCACTCTCAGCTTTATAAGAGGAAGGTGGTCCAAAGAGAGCATTAAATTGCGTATAGAAAACATTTTCACTTAGGAAAAAACAGGTCAGAAATGGAACATGCACTGAGAACTTAACGGTGGCCAATCTGCCCACCGTGTATTTGATGGGGCTTGGTTTTTGGGATACAAATGCTCTTGATGCTTCACGGCAAGAGCAGGCAGCTATAGCACCTGGGGGACCAGTAGCTGCAATTCCCGAAGCCCCGCTGCATCCTCTTGTAGAGGTGTAAAGCTCGTGAGCACCAAGACACAGTGGGCATCCCAGCATCCCCATCAGCTGCACATTAGATGGGTTGTCCCATCGCTGGAGGACCACCCCGAAGTACCAAAGCTCAGGGAGCTGCCTGGGAATGTCAGAGAAATAGCAATTCTAACAGACACCATTCCTCGATTAAAAAAACAAATTAGAATTATCCCAGTATGAAGAAAATCAGCTGTAGAATTACTCGATGCAGCCAGCCGAGGCTGGTTGAAGAAAGATTCCACCCCCCCAAATAATCAAAGGTCTATACAGTAACGAAGTACAAAATGAGAACACCACCAAATAGGAAACGCTGGTCAATATTCTTGTGCTTCCACCTTGAGGCTCGCTTTTCTTCCACAATTTGATGATTTTACACCAAATCTGTAATTTTCTGTTTGTTTTGGGGTTTCCCCCGCCCTTAACATAACCAGATCACGTTTTTTTCCTTCACATTTTGCCCACATAGAGTTTGTTTAGCAATCGCTACATTCCTCCCATTTGTATGCCAAACAAAATCCAAAGCCCCAAGGAAGAACACCACTGAAGGCTTGGGAAATACACAAGAGCAGGTAGATTTGCAAATTATTATGCTGTGTGCACCTCACTGCCTCCACATAATTGCTCCTCTGCCATTGAATTCAGTTGAGTTTTCAACTTTCTCCGTGATCTACCCTTCCCCCATCCTCACATTGCCATATGCCACTTCAAAAAAAAAAAAATATCCCTTTTCTGCCTGCCAAAAACCGTGCAACCTGCTTCCCCGTGCCAGAATCATAGTTTGTGGAAAACAGGAGAAGCTCGGATCTGCCCGGTAATACCAAAATAATCAAATCAAGTATTAAAACTTGGAATTCAAATGAACTGTCCAGGCTACTTTCACAAGCCATTTTTCTTCCCGAAAGCAGCCAAGTTGGGAGTCAAGTGCAGCCGTGCCCTGCCCGCCGCACTGAAGTCTATCAATTCTGAACTTAATCAAATCTGATCTTCTCACAGCCAGACTAGGGCTTTTTGTCTTGGCTTGTGAAAGCTTCGTGACTTCTGGAGTAAAATATATTTACAGCGCTGAGAAACAGCCTCCTCCTGCTTTCTAGAAGGTCTCATACACCTTTTGTTTTTTCATGTGCTACCATCTCCCTCTGATATGTTCCTCAAATGCTTGCGATGGAAACAAGAGTTCACTGCTGGGAATATTTTCAATGTACAATGATCTGTAGCCCACAGATCCTAACTAGTTGCACATTATTTAGTTCACATCCATTACAGTTTATAAATTAACAGAGATGTCATTTTCTGTACAAAAAAAAAAATCGATGCATATTTATGTTTTTTTTATTCAAATAGATTTTACATACATATAATCTAGAGACACAATACAAAAATCTGTATAAGTTAGGCAATGCATCACAGGAGTGACCAAAAACTCAACACATTTACCTTGGCAAAATGACAGAACCTATTTCTGCTGGCAGAAAAAATATTAGCCTTTAATGCGTTTATTAATTTCACTAACGGTACTTGAAATGTTTTTCCTTAGCGGTATTCATTATTCCTTTTTGTGTTTCATAGTTACTCTTATTTATTTTTTCCATTTTGTTTTTACACCAAGGAGACTGCAGTCAAATAACACTCAGCAACTCATTTCCTCTCTTTGGACTGAAAAATTAAACAGATACTAAATTATGACAGTGAATTTAGAAAGGAGGGCTCCAAGGGCTTGAAAGAACATGTCTGAGATAATATGATGCTTCTAAGAATATTGCAATCACATCCAAGCAATCACCGAAGCGTGCCATGTAACTACCTCCTCAGCTAATATGCTTTTTTCTCCGTGATGACTAATCATGTTCTATTAAACAGCGGTAATGCTGGAAGAACTCAACTATACAAGTGTAATGAAGCCAGTATTCTCCCCGGACAGATTAGCTACAACTGATTTGACACATACCATCATAGGAGCTTCAAACCTGACAAACTCTGTGCTTGCTTCTGATTTATGCCGTCAAGCTCTTCAGAGAAGAGAATGAAATCCAGGCGTCGCGTTTGGTAGAGGTGAAATGTACTGATGTGCTTAACTGTCAGTTACGGAAAGTCACCATCTCTCCTTCCTTCTCCTCTCGCTCGCCTCTCCCTCCGCCCCTTCCCTCCACGCTCGGGGAGACGACGACCCCCCCTCAGGGACGACCGCTCTCCCATGGTCCCGGTGCCACGCGCGGCGTGTCCTGCTCAACCCACGCGTTCTTGCCCCCTTGTTTCCATCGTTCAAGAGCTGTCACTGAAACAACTGCTTTCTCTGCAGCCCCTTTTGCTCCTTCTCATCCCCTTGTGCCGTTTCCGGATGGGACAGGGATGTACCGAAGGGAAAAGGGAAAAGGAGAGTTACCAGACTCACAGAGCAGAGCTGTGATGGGGATGGAGGAATATGAGGCTGCGGATGTAATTCAGGTCAGCGACTACACGAGTGAGCTCCTCAGATGATGGTGGGCATCCTTCCACTGCTGTTGTTCCGGTTATTGTTCTTCCTGGACAAGTTTGGAGTGGCCATGAGGACGAAACGCTCGTCAGGGCAGCCGTACTGCAGGAGAACGTCAATGCACTCCTGGCTGGGGGCCTGCCGGGCGTAGGCCAATGCCGTGTTTCCATGGGCATCGCGTGCCATCACATCAACACCGTACTACAGAAAGAAGAGAGGTGCTGTTGGAAGCCATGGTGCCAACGAAGCATTAAAACAGAAAGGGTGGACTTGGGACAGATCTGTTTGAATTTAACTGAGTTAAAGATACGAGCCTGACAACGTGAGTAGCGTTGAGTCACGTACATAAAGGTTTCTACGGGGACAGGCTCATGCGTGTAACAAAATTTGCCATGAATTGTGGTGTTTCAAATAAGGAGATCTCTCCTTCCACGTGTCCTACACAGACAACAGACAGGCAGAAAGACACCTTTTCATCTTTTGAGGGAAGAGATACACATCCAGACTTGGAACACCAGCAAAGGCTTTGTGGAATCTGCAGGTGGGGGTTTGGAACATCCCGCTGAGGTACACGGCCAAGCAAAAGACAACCCAGCCAGCCTTCTTCCCCTGGACACCAAGTACTTACCCAAATCAAGAGCTGCACTAACACCACATTTCCTTTCCTGCACGCCAAGTGGAGGGCAGTGCGCCCATCACCATCTCCGCAGGTCTCATTCACCTCTTCCCGAGTCCCATGGGCAAGGAGCAGGATGACCGTCCGCAAGTCCTCCTCGGCTGTAGCCCTCAGGAGATGCTGGCCCAAAGAAAGCTCCAGGCACTGCAGCGGGGCAAGGAAGAGCTTCTGCTCGTATTTTGCACGTATCCAGCGCTCTTTTTCTTCCCTAGAGAAGCCAAAAGACATAGGTTATAGAATCAAAGAAGGGTTTGGGTTGGAATAGACCTTAAATTCATTCAGATGCAATCCCTCTGCCATGGGCAGAGACACCTTCCACTCCATTTCACTGCCTCTACCTGGTGGCAGTTTGGCTACTGTTAAGCTAGCAAACAGCACTTAACCAAAAGTAAAACTATTCCCCCCACTTCAAATTTTTGACAAGGAAGCCCCCATGGAAACATTCATCCAAACTTCATCTTTGCAGTGATATTCGCATCATCCATCCCATCCTTATATCATGGCAACACCTGAGATCCCTCTTGGTGGATGCTGTGCCTACAGGGTCATAACAACACAACAGCCAAGAGGTCTTAAAGAAATCCAGGCTGCCTTGAGGATTGGCAAGAGGTCAGTGCAGAAGCCCTCACCAAAGTCAACAGGCAGCCTAGGTCCACGTTGGGGTTAAGGTGGGCTGCAAAATATACTACCAAACCCACCAAATTTCTGTATCTAAGCCCAGAAGTTGGATTCGATGACCAGGTGGGTCTCTTCCAACCTGGTTATTCTATGATTCTATGATTCTATGAAGTAACCAAGCAGCTGGGCTTACATTTCAGATAGGAGAGCAAGCCCTGAGAGATACAGCCTGGCTGGCAGGGGTGCTTTTTCCATCTACAAGTGGTGTAATGTTTCCAGTGCAAAAGGCATAGGGATGGTTCCTCTATTTGTTTTTCCAAAAAGCAAACGACCAAAACAATACTTTGAAGCACCATTTCCTCCTGATATGCCAAGGAACTATCAAAAGCTTTCTGGGTGATATTAGGTTACAGGAAAACAAGGGCTACAAACAATTCCCTCAAGTCTCCATTAAAAAAATTACCATACAATTACATGATCTAAGAGACCTCACCCCAGACAATGTCCCCTTCAGAAGCACCTCAGGTAATCTGTCCAGCCTGTGAAAACCATACCGCATCACCTAAGCCAGCAAGTGGTTACTGCTGACAGATTTTTCTCCTCTGGAGTACAAAAGGCAAAGCTCTGTTTACACCTTCCAGCCCTGTTTACACTACTCCCAGTAATCTAGTGTCAGGTTAGCCCTAATCTGTTTTTAAATACTTATGCAAACAGATCCTTCCAACAGCAAATCTGGATTAGTTTTGCATCATTTCCTGGTACATGCGGAGTGACCTTGCCCTGACCTCCCTGGGATGCTTTCAGGCACCGCTTCCCAAAGCTTCCCCTCTCTACCCCACCGCAATTCACCTTAAAAACAGGTCCAAGGCTTTTTTTTTTTTCCTTCAGAGCAAAAGTGCAAACAGAAAATTAACACAAAGAGCGCTTCACTTAAATCAAACCACTGAATGACTCCTGCAAGCTAAAAGACACACCAAAAAAAACCCCTCCAAACATCTGGGGAACTGCAAATTAACCTTTGATGGCAGGATCTGATAAACAGAGTATCATTTCAGGTATTCCAGATGGAGAGGAGGAAGAAAAGGACCTCTGTTAGCATTGCATCTTTAACTCATGGCTTTTGTGTTCATATGTTTTCGAAGGTAAAAAACCCCACAGCCAGTTCAGTGAAGATAAAGTAATGTTTATGTGCAATTATTTACAATAAAATGGGTGCTTTTGCAACACTGCCACGTCCAGTAACCATCCAGTGTTATCTTTGTGAACGTTTAGTAAAGTTTTCATATGTTTCTTAAGTACACAGAGTCTACAAATGACCGCCCTCTCCTCCAGATGATCTTTTGAGAGATGGTTAGTTTTGGTTCCTGCCAGAGCATCGCTTGCTGCCATCACCACAGCTTGAAGTCTCTTTCTGTTTAGAAAACAAGCTGTTTTACACGTCTCCCACTTCTAACCACAATTCACCTTAAATTTATGGCCTCAAGTTGCTCCAGGGCAGGTTCAGACTGGACATTAGAAAAAATTTCTTCACCAAAAGGGTTCTCAGGCACTGGAACGGCTGCCCAGGGAGATGGTGGAGTCACCATCCCTGGAGGGGTTTAAAAGACAGAAAGATGAAGTGCTTAGGGATCTGGTTTGGTAGCGGACAGGTACGGTTGGACTCGATGACCTCAAAGGTCTTTTTCAACCTAGTGATTCTATGATTCTATTATAACAGTGCTACGGTGTGTACCAGAACAGAAGCAATAAATGCCAAGTCCAGGCAGAGGCTTTCCAAGCTTTACAAATCCACCAGCATGAACTTCCCATTTGCTGTCCACCCCATGGGAGCAGACAAAGGCAATCCTGCTGCTCCTGGAAGGCTGCAGAAGAGATGCCATCATCCCATCCTGCTCAGGTTTATTTATGCTACTGTCTCAAAAAACTGGGGAAACAACAGAAAACCCATTTAAAAATGAATCTAACCCTGAGGAAGAAGAACATGCTACCACTTGTATTGGTGATAGGCAGGATGTAAATGCTCCTTTCTTTAGGGTCAAGTAACCCGTAAATGCACTGAATTAACACCAATTGTATGTTCTAGTCAGGATCTATCCCTTCCCCAGAGAAAATCTTTTGCAGAGCTGGGCAGCAGCTCAGGAGACAACGAATTCCTCAGGAGATGCTCTGGTGTGCCTGGCCAGAGCAGGACCCCACAGCCAGCAGCAGCCTGCGCTACTGGGCTAAGTTCACTCAAAAAATCAACCTTCACAAGTGGTTATTTTACCTCACTTCAGTTTCCCTTTTCTGAAAACCTGCCTCGTTTTTCTTGACAACAAAGGCCAGCAAAAGACTCAATTCATTAAGGCCAGATTCCACCTTTGGAGTGACATTAGGGATTGTGGTGGGAACACAGCAAACATTGCAAAAAAAAAAAAAAAAGTAAAGGTGTTTTAAAAGCCCCAGACATTTGGGGGCAGCGTGGCACTGGCACGAGCTATCAAATGAGATTTAGATCTTACTCAGCTGCACCAACTGGGCACAATAATGATATGTTGTTTGCATGTTCTGGTCGAAAATGACACTTTATCATAGAGGCAGGAGAAAAAGCACGCTCACCCACTCACTGAAGACTGCTGTAATGTAGAAGGACTGTTTCTCAATGAGTATTTAGAAAGCCAACATCCACGGACAACCTCCCCACACCCCTGGCACAAACCATTTCATTATGAACGGGAAGTCCTGGGGACTTCTCTGGAAGACAGCTGCAGCTCTGCTGCTCACATTCATCTTGGAAATCCTGACACGACGACATAAATATTGTAATTGTTTCTCTGATGCCCCAGTTTCACTTCTGGGATCCACAGCTTGTCTTGGTTGAGGTTTCATTTCCCCCAAGGAAGGCCAGTCCAAGAGCAGAGTTGTCAGCAGTAGATCACTTAACCTCACTGCAGTTCCCTGGAGGACCACTGTTCACATCCCCTGTTAGCTAATGAGCTAAAAAATGAATTATTGGAGCGGTCAGCAATAAGCAGGAAGAGGAGGCACAGTGTTTCATTTCAGCCAGTGCTGACATACCTTTAAATAAATCAACTGAATAAGAGTATGAGGAAATGTGAGGAAGAGCAACTAATCAGGAGAAAGACACCGAACCAACCCCTAAAAATAAAGGGAAGATACATCGGTGAGTAAATATTTTCCTCGTTTTCTTCCCTTAGCTGTAATCCTGATAATTTCCACTCTAAATGACCCCCTCAACAGTTTCAGTTGTAGCTGTCAAAGCCAAAACTAGACTCTTTTACTGAACTTTTAACATCCAGCAGAGTCCTTTTCTCAGGACCCGATTAAAGCCAGTGTGTTGGAGAGGCAACATCATCTAGTGCTCAGATGATCCTGATGATACTCAGCGCTGGAGGATGCGTGAGCTGCCTGTGTCTTTAAATTGGAGTGTGGGGGGGGAAGATTTAGACTAGATATCAAGAAGAAATTCTTCACAATGAGGGTGGTGAGGCCCTGGCTCAGGTTGCCCAGGGATGCTGTGGATGCTCATCCCTGGAGGTGTTCAAGGCCAGGTTGGACGGGACTTGAGCAACCTGATCCAGTGGGATGTGTCCCTGCTCATGGCAGGGGTTTGGAACTGGATGATCTTTAAGGTCCCTTCCAACCCAAACCATTCTATGGTTCTATGATTCCTCATGTGTACTGAAAGGACTGCTTTTTTCTTCAGTGATCATGCCAGTTGCTATTTTTCAAATGCATACGCACAAATGAATTAATAGATTATAAACTCCTAGATAAACTTTGAGAAAAATACAGTTATAAGGTCAGACTTTCTTTGAGCCTTTTATTTTTGCAGCTAAGCATTCAACCCCAGACTGCTGATGCTAACTTTGAACCTCACTGGTTATACAAGGGCCAAATACAACAGAGTATAACTGCACAATACTCTGTGGTTCCAGGAGAGGAAGAAGCCATTAAGCCTTGGCCAACCAGTCCCACCAAGCTCTTTGCTCTTGCAGAAGCCTCCATCCCTAGTGAACTCTGAGTACACAGTGGTGTGAATAATGAAATCTCTGCCACGGAAGCGATACTGTACTGGTAAAGGGTTATTAGAAACATGAAAATTTCAGTTCTCAGTTTATTTTGATCTAATTAGGTGCTTGCTTCTCAAGATAATGTCCAATTATTTAAATTACTCTGCCAGCCACATCACATCATTATTATCTGGAAACGTAAATACCGGGCTAACTAGGTAGCACGAGAGAACAGAAAAAGCAGACTTCCTTAGTGCATGGCTTTGCTCCAGGAGTTACACTGCATTCTCCACACATGGGTTTGCATCAGAGATGCTCACTTAGGAGCCCACATCCTACACAGCTCAGGCCCGTAGAGTGCATCGTGTGGTTAAACGCGTGCAGTTTTACTCTTGATACAGATCTGAGCAGGAGCCTTGTACCACTGCATCCACTCTCCATCCTACTCCTCCACGTTCCCGTTCACCTCTGCCTTCAACTTAGAATCACGGAATGCCCTGAGTTGTTTGGGGCCCACCAGGATCATTGAGTCCAACTCCTCTCCCTGCACAGGACAGCCCAAACATTCACACAGTGGATCTGAGGGTGTTGCTCAAATGCTTCTGGAATATTGTCAGGCTTGGTGCTGTGACTGCTCCCCTGGGGAGCTGCTCCAGGGCTCCACCACCCTCTGGGAGAAGAACCTTTTCCCAATATCGAACCTAAACCTCCCTTGTTCCTCTCATATACTAAGAATGGAAGGCAAACAAGAAAAGGATGTGCACGGCAGAAATCCAAGCTGTGTTCATACGGAGCACGTGGACAGAGGGCTTGAGAACTTGCCATCAAAATTCAGCAGCTTCAGTGCAAGAGCAGCCTTGCTCTTACTGAAGCGATGACAAGGATGATGAAGATGTGTCGCTTGCTCTTTAACTAAAACCACCGTTTGTTAACAGGCTCGACGAAATTTTGAAAGGTCACATTAAAACCGTCACGGACAGGAGGTATTTACCACGGCTGAGCATCAATTTCCCACCAGCAGAAACACCAAGTAGCCTCGGTGCAGGTATTTTGAAGGGAAATCTTATCCTCCGCATCTCGGACAACACTAAAACACTCTTGATTTTTTTAATCTTCTCTTCTCTTTCACTAAAGAAAACGCTTGCGTTACTGCCTCTAAATGGTCTCCCTTGTGTTGTTGTGCAGGTGCCGAGCCCGCGTGTTGCCATTTCTGGTTGCTCACTCAAGTACAACCGTTTAGCACAGTAGTAACCTGGCCAGCTCAGCAGGAGCACTGCCAAATTTCCTCTCCTGTTGGCCAGCTGACAAGGTTAATGTGTTTCTTCCAAGAAAATGAAGTAAATCTAACCCCCGTCCCTCCCAAACTCCTGGAGAGGCCCAGAATGTGTCGTTAGCTTTGTGGTCCAGCATACAAGAAGGATGCATCATCTAATGATGCAGCCGGATCTGCCCAGGTTTGCTGTTTAAACCGGTCCCTTCGACATTCGATAAACTCACTGCTTTGGTTCGAGTCGGCGATGCAATTCTGTGACAGGTAAAAGAGAAACACCGAGGTAGGAGGGGGCGACAGGACTGAAATGTTGGGGAAGGTTCATGATGTTTTTAATTGCGACGAGCAAAGGGAGGAGAAGAGAAGGCAAGAAGAAAGGGCTAGCAGCAAGGAATTTCCAAAGTGTCTTCCTGCCCCAAGCAAAGCAGGAACTGGGAGGAGAGGCATGGAAGAGGAGCTGGGAACAATATGCTGAGAAAACACAGGGGCTTCCTCTCTCTGCAGGAGAAGACCCCACTCTATTGCAAAGTAAGTGCTTAGCAGTTGACTGCTTCCTAGCATGCATGCCTTCTCTCCCCGGCTGCGTTGCTAAGGGGGAAGGCGCACAAGCCCACCGAGGATATATAGGTCCCCGGCAAACAAGAGGGCTCCAGACAGCAAACAAAGACCAATGGGTATTTATTCCTTAATTACAAAAAGCTTGTAAGAAACAGGGCCACTGTAAATCCCGCCTGCTGAGGAAAAGGAGGCAAAGGACCAAGATTTATGTGCGCTGGGGCAAAGAGGAAATAAATATCTCTCTGGCTCCTGATCAATATTATGAGTGTTTTGCCAACCTACAGGGTGTTTTATGAGCTGTAAGGACAGAAAGGGATCATTAATAATTAAATAAAGTCAACCTATTAAGCTTATTACATCTTACAAGTTAAACAACCCTGATGGATGAAGAGCAGCCCCATAGAGAGGCTGCAGATAAGCCAACCTGCATCTTGTCTTGGACTCTGGACCAGGGCTCTCCAGGTGAGCAGTGCAGTAACCCACCTTGGAAATGATTTCATTACTGCCTTTGCTAGGGAAGTCACCTGGCTGAGGACAGAGTCCAACCTGCTGTCAAATCTGCAAAGTTTGGTCCTCCAGCACAGACAGACAGAATTCAATGCCACATAAAAATTCAAGTGACTTCTCCTACCATCAGATGTATTCGAGAATCCAAATCAAAACACCAGCCCCAACACAGGAAGGACATGGATCTGTCCAGAGGAGGATGGATGAGGCTTCGAGCAACCTGATCCAGTGGGAGGTGTCCCTGCCCGTGTCAGGGAGGTTGGAACTGGATGGGCTTTAAGGTTCCTTCCAACCCAAACCATTCTATCATTCTATGAAAAGATACAAATAAAGGCTGTTTCCTGCCAGAAGCATGCCCAAAGCCCCTTGCGCTGTCAGGGATCTGTCTCCCGAAGCCCACAGGTCAGGATCTTCTCCACCATTAGCTCTACCACTACATTTTTCAGTTTTCCTTTTATAGCTTTGTGTTTAAGGAAAAAAAAAAGCCCTACTGTGCATGACAGACAGAGATTGCTCATACGTGCAAAGCTGAATGTGCTTCTCAAATTAGTCATGTCTTGCACGACACTTACTGGTATAATCATAATTTGGATTCAGCAGAGCTTCTCCACTTTCTTTGCCCTCCTCTGACAGTATCGCATATCTAGGGCTCCAAAACAGCTATTATTTCTGCACTTCTTGGTTAGCCTTCCAGTGATGCCACTGAGAAACCAGCGGCTCTCCCTTAGGTGTTAAGACACCTGCAGGTTTTTTACTGTACAACATTAATTATCAGTCCAGTTGAGGCATTAAGTTTTCCCGACTTCAGGCTTTTTAGATAAATATCCTGCAACGGTGGGCTCTGATATATCACATAAAATTGCAGTAAACTTACGTTTTCATTGTGCAACACTCGATTTAGTAGTTTTTAAGATATACTCAGTAAAATATCATAGAATGGTTTGGCTTGGAAGGGACCTTGAAGATCATCCATTTCCAACCCCTCTGCCATGGGCAGGGACACCTCCCACAGGATCAGGGGCTCCAAGCCCCATCCAACCTGGCCTTGAACCCCTCCAGGGATGGGGCAGCCACGACTGCTCTGGGCAACCTGGGCCAGGGCCTCCCCACCCTCACAAGAAAACATTTCTTCTTAAGATCTCATCTCAGTCTCCCCTCTTCCAGTGTAAAACCGTTCCCCCCCGTCCTATCCCTGCACTCCCTAATAAAAAGCCGCTCCCCAGCTTTCCTGTAGGTTTCCTTCAAGTATTGAAGGGCCTCCATAAGGTGTCTCCTGAGCCTTCTCTTCTCCAGGCTGAACAAGCCCAACTCTCTCAGCCTGTCCTCGTATGGGAGGTGCTCCAGCCTTCTAATCATCAAATATATCACAGCTGAGGTTTACTCTGTATGAAGTTAAGGAAAGATATGTGACACACAACAGCAGGAACACTGCAGATACTAAGAAAAGGCTTATTAAGTTGAGAATAAAATCCTAAGTGTGACAACTCTAAAGCCCTGCAAGCTGGTTAAATCTTTTCTCAATACAAATTGAAGCTTTTTTTTTGTTCCATGCCAACTATGTGAAATGAAAACAGTCACCAGAGATTTAACAAAAACCTTGAAGATTGCCGCAAATTGTACTTTTCCACTAACCCCAAAAACCCCAGAATTTTTTTAAACAGCACTGCCAGAAACATTTAGGAAGGAAAAAAAAATTAACAAGGGTGAACTCCAAGGATTTTAAACACTTACTTTGGTGAAAACAATTAAAAAAGCACTGTGAACAGTGGAGGAAGGTGGGTTTCTGCTAAGATGTGCAACAGGAGACCTTATGAGAATGTGGAATATAGTTGTGAATGACCACTCCTTTCTACTCACTCTCTGCTGACCAACAGAAAAACTACTGAGCTAATGGTCTGATTCCTTTCATAGAATCAAGGAATCGTTTGGTTGGAAAAGACCTTTCAGATCACTCAGTCCAACCACACCTGTCCACTACTAAACCATATGCCTGAGCACCTCTTCCACCTGCCCTGAGAGAAGAAACCAGCACCCACCTCGCTACAACCTCCGTTCAAGTAGTTGTAGAAAGTGATAAGGTCTCCCCTCAGCCTCCTTTCCTCTAGGCTAAACAACCCCAGGTCCCTCAGCCGCTACTCATAAGACTTGTCCTCCATTCCCTTCCCCAGCTCTGACCCCTCAATGTCCTTCTTTTAGTGAGAGGGCCAGAACTGAACACAGGACTTGAGGTGCAGCCTCATCAATGTTGAGTACATGGGAAGGATGTCTTCCCAGGTTCTGCTGGCCACACTGTTACTGGTAGAGGCCAGGATGCTGCTGGCCTTCTTGGCCACCTGGGCACACATTCAGTGGGCTGGTAACCAACATCCCCTAGATATTGATGTATAGGCACCTAAACATCCATGAAAAATTTAAACCAAAACATATCACTATGCTGGTGACAAAAAAACCCCCACCAAAAACAAAAAACAAAAAAAAAAGGGCCTAATAAATGAGTTATCACTGTGTGGTTCTACATACACACAATGATTGCTTCCAATTCTTGGGTGGCCAACATCAACACTACATATATTATGGCCTCAAGTTGTGCCAGGCAGGTTCAGATTAGATATTAGGAAAAATTTCTTCACTGAAAGGGTTCTCAGGCACTGGTAGAGGCTGCCCAGGGAGGTGGTGGAGTCCCCATCCCTGAAGGGATTTAGAAGGATTTTATGGGCTGAACCTACGGTTTAGTAGTGACAGGTACGGTTGGACTTGATGATCTCAAAGGTCTTTTCCAACCAAACAATTCTATGATTACCTAACAAAGGCCAAAAGCTGCTCTAAGACAGTTGCTTGAAGACGCTAAAACTAAGGAGTATATTTGCTTCTTGCTTGTTTGCAGTAATACATATATACATATGCGGAGAATAGTAATTGCAAACACATACCTAATGCATTTCATTATTCATGTGTAACCATACTTAACCTGATATCTTAAGTGTATAAATCAAATTGCATTGTGCCAGTACCTAAACACAGACTGGAAATTTCAATTTACAATTTGACATACAATCAATCAGGTTGGAAGATTCTGTTAATTTGCAATTTGCTAACACTAATTTTCTCCTACAGCAAGTCTATACTTAATGCAACAGTATTTTGAATATAGCTCAAGAAATCATTACATCTCTTTTTCCCCTTTTTTAAAGGAAGAAATACGAAAATTCTATATGAAATCAATTCTCACACAGAACGTGGAAGTAGTTTTGAACAGGTAACGGAACTAAAAATGACCTATTGTGAAATGCTTTTTGGAAATGAAGGTAGTCTGATATCTTGGTTATTGATGCCTACAAAACTGACTATTTTCACCCCAAACCAGGCTTTTGCTCTTATATTCACATTAGAAGAAGCTCTTGCACAGCATTCAAAGCGGGGGGGTAAGTGACATACAAATACTTCAATGCATAAATCTCAATAATCTGTGCCAGGTGAGAGACGGAGCGAGGTAGCCAAGTGAGGTTCCCACAGCCCCTGAGTAATGTGGCATGTAACAGGGACGTACATCAGCGCGGCACTTCCCAGCGGCTCCTCCCGTGATGCGACCATCACAGCGCATTAAGGATACCATAACAGTCGCTGATGTGATCTGCTTTGGAACGTATCACATCATAAACAGATGAGAGAAGAGAAATGGAGCTTTTCCTCTGCTCATAATGCTGTAAAGTGGAGAAGTAGCAGAAATGTGAGTGCACCAATGCTTTATAAATAATGGGGGGAGGGAGGGAAACCCTCTGCGATCTACCCAAAGGGCTGAGACTTGCAGTGGAGGCATTAAAGACATCTCAGCTGAGAATCATAAAATGGTTTGGGTTGGAAGGGACCTTAAAGATCATCCAGTTCCACCCCACCTGCCATGGGCAGGGAGATCTCCCACCGGACCAGGCTGCTCAAGGTTCTACCCAACCTGGCCTCGAACACCTCCAGGGATGGGGCAGCCACAGCTTCCCTGGGCAACCTGTGCCAGTGCCTCACCACTCTCATTGTGGAGAATTTCTTCCTAATGTCCAATCTAAATCTTCCCCCTTCCACTTTAAAGCCATTACCCCTTGTCGTATCACTCTGTGCCCTTCTAAAAAGTCCCTCCCCAGCTTTCTTGTACGCTCCCTCCAGGTACTAGAAGAAAGCTTGCTTAGCACACAAAGGTAGCTTTAGTAATACAAAATCTGTTGTGTGCTGCAGAAGGTGAAAACAATCCTTACTCAAGGACTGGAAACTGGAAGAGGACAGCGCAATTACAACGCTTCACGAAGACCTCCAAACATTTTCTTGACAACGTTAATCCTTTGTTACCAATTATTCCTGAGCAACCCAATAGTTTGGTTTTCAAGGATCAACAAAAGCCCTTTCAGGGAGCTTTAATATTATCTTAATTCCAGCAGAAGCAACAAGATGATGCTCTTCGGAGTATTTGGAAAAAATAACCTTCAACATTACATGGAATTTATATAAGACATAAAAGAGAAAATACAAGTAATAAGCATTGTATTTGAACATAGACTGCAGAGGAAAGCACATTTGGAGCAGCAAGCAAATAAATCCAAATGCTTGTTCTGTGCAAGCCAGTAGTGAAAGGCAGGTGTGTTTGCAGCTCCAGGTTTTGAGGGCTGGGAAGTACCCGTACTGTCCCCATCGGGCAGTCTTTACGAGCAACCTGATCTAGTGGAAGGCATCCCTGCTCATGGTGGGGGCTTGGATGATCTTTAAGCTCCCTTCCAACCCAAACCATGATTCTATGACCCACATTCCCTACAGGGACCTCTCTGCTGTCCGACTCTTCTTTAGTGACTCAGAGTTCTCCCACTCTCCTTCCAACATCTCATCAGCAATTCCAATATACCCCATACCCTCCTCTTCCTCTCTGACACATCTTCCACTCTCCACCAAGACACAGAATCACAGAATCATTAAAGTTGGAAAAGACCTCTAAGATCATCAAGCCTAACCATCAACACACCACCAGCCTACTAAACCATGTCCTTAAGTGCCACATTTACACCTTTTTATCTAATACCTTTGCAAGTCCACTATGCCACCTCTAATGGTGACTTCTTCAGCTGCTTTGGCTGCCTCTTACTTCTCACTGATGCTAAGAAATCTACACAAATTGCTAACATCACCAGACTCTTCCATTAGTTGCGTTTTTTAATATCTGTTTTTATTTAGTAAAAATGATGCTTGTCTTGGCAAGTTAGATCTCCGTTCAGCAAGTGATAGGACTTCCCTCCACCTCAGTTTTAGTGGGATGAAGGTGTTTGATGCCTTTCTAAAACAACAAATGACATGTAGTTTAAAAAAGGCTGTTGGCAGATAAGCTCATGTTTCTGAAAAAGGAAAGGAGATGAAGAATTAACTCGAGTAACTAAGACTGAAAAAAAAGAGAAAACCCGAGCGGTTAACACCCACAGAAATCCATGAAGTTTCCTCTGTACCTAAGAAATGAAACCTTGACGCTGGTATTTTGGTTGCCTGCTTTCAACAATGGGACGTGCAACATTGGGGTTACCTAAATGTGCCCCAAAAGGCAAGATTAGAAATGGACTCGGCTTTCAAAAGACACTCAAGTGCTCAAGTACTGCTGAGGCATTTCTAATTGTGCACTTGTGACTATTAATCACTCGCAAACCTTTAGGCTTTTATGATTTACAAGCCATACGGTTGGTGCTTAACAGTGGGAAACCCGCATAAAACCTGACAGCAAAGAAAATCCGCACTGGAGATGCCTGCCAAAAGTGACAGCAAGTTCCACTTGGAGAGCACCTCCGGAGAGAGGTGTGCAGGGATTTAAAAGCCGTGTGCCAGAATTTAAGCCAGAATTAAAGCCTCTTGCCCAAGCGCTCTCAGTGCATAAGTGTCCTCTCTCTCTCTTTCAGCTTCTTTCCTTGCAAATCCCTCTTCAGGACACATTTGGAAATTATTTAAAAGAGATAAAATAGCCCTAATCTGTTCCCAATTAGAAGAAACATGTGAATATTATTTTCTAATTTGTGACTCAATCTTAAAAGCAAAGTCACTCAAATAATTACAGCGGCTCCTGAATATTTCTATTGTGCTCCTGAAAAAAAGAAAAAAGAGTGGGTATGTCCTCTTCTGCCCAATGTGCCCCAGGGCTGAAGGTATCAATAAGGACATCAAAGTCCTGAACGTGAACTGCCAAAAAATTGTAATTTCTGGTTCGTGGCAGCTGCAGCCCAAGGGCTGCCAAACTGATTAGTTCCATCCTAATGGGCTTTGCGCAACTTGGGTTTGCTGCAAGGAGGTGGGAAGGAGGAACAAGCCAAGGACGGCAGAAGTTGAACAGCAAACACATGGCATTCAAGTTGCCCACTACAGAAGCGACCCATTTCCAGCCATCCGCTGATCACAGAATCACGGAATTGTTAAGGCTGGAAAAGACCTCCAAGATCATCAAGTCAAATGATGTACAAGCTCTAAGCCAGGATTTATAAAAGCGGTGATGTAGGCTTCTTTTTAAAACCCAGACGCGGTGCGACTTGAGTGACTAACTCCTGAAAATTGGTAATTTCCTGGTGGTTAGCAGGAGAAGGCCCGCCAATGGGAAAGCAGAAGCTGCTAATAAATTTATAGTGCGTTATATGCCAATTAGACCCCTTCAGCCCTTCAAGAGGCAGCGCCACCAATCAGGTTATCATGCCACAAATGTACTCTTTAGAGCTGATCTCATCACAAATCAATCCTGCATTTAAACTGCAATTCTCATTAGTATTACCCAGGAATGCACTTGTGAAATAATACAAGCGGGTATTTTTCTTCTCCCCTCTAAGTGCCCTTCCCCAACGCCTTGTGCACAGCTATTTGCTTCTCGTACACAGTCACGTCTGAACTTCAAATGGTAAATAATCATTTTGAATATCACATTAATTCTGCATCGAACCAGATTTATTACACACGTCGTACTCGGGAGTTTCACCGTCATTCACAAGCCAGCCGTGAATCTCTTCGTTAAATTACATCCTTGTATCTGACCATGCACCATGCAGTATTCTATCAATACCGTGTCTCAAAGCAGGTTCCACAGCTTCCCACCCCATGACATCCACAAGTGCGATGACACCCAATGCTGCTCATTTGGGCATTCAGAAAAAGGAAGAATAGAGAAGCAGCGAGAAATAGTCTACATGCTTTAGCATCTTGCGTATATGCACTGATTTGCATTAGACCTTTTGTTGCAGCTTAAATATCACAGTCTATGCAAGCAACATTGTGTTTTGGATGCTTCGCAAAGCAAATTTACCTCAATTTTTTGCTGAATAAGACTAGAAACAGACTTCAGTTTATAGGATCACGGAACACTCTGAGCTGGAAGAGACCCACAGGGCAGCCTATGTTGGTACAAACACGCCTCAGGGTCAGGAACACAAGGCAACCTGCAATTTCCCTTTCTTTTCCTTCTCAAACCAGCTCCGGGCCTCAGAGAAACGCACCCAGAAACCCAACCCAACCGTAGGTGGCCTCTGCATATTTCAATTCAAAACAACTTCAAATTTGTTCTGATTGAGCTAAACGCTTTGTGATTTGCTCTCATCAGCTGCCACAGCATGAGCATGAGTACCAGACAACTGTCAACAGTAGTTTTGGCTCTGAGCTTTCTGAGATGTGCTTCTGAGGGCTCAGCAAGAGCGTCACAGGATCTTCTGATTTTGTGACAAGAACAAGTCACCATGGTTTTTCACAGCACCTTGTTCCCCTCCTTCTACATTGGGATGCTCAAAAGCACCATGACGTGAGAAGCAGGGCTGGAAGCTCACTTCGCTGCAACACCTTGACAGACATTACATCCATGCTGCATGAGCTTGCAATGTGTGCTTCCAGCCCAGAAAGACATATTCTTGGTTGCATCAAAAGAAGTGTGGCCAGCAGGTTAAGGGAGGGGATTCTGCCCCTCTACTCTGCTCTTGTGAGATCTCATCTGGAGTCCTGCGTTCAGCTCTGGAGTCCTCAGCACAGGAAGGCCACAGACCTGTTAGCGTGAGTCCAGAGAAGACCACAATGGTGATCGAAGTGCTGGAGCACCACCCATACAAGGAGAGACTGAGGGAGTTGGGGTTGTTCAGCCTGGAGAAGAGAAGGCTCTGGGGAGACCTTAGAGCAGCTTCCAGTACTGAAAGGGGCTCCAGGAAAGGTGGGGAGGGGCTCTTGATCAGGGAGTGCAGGGGATAGGATGAGAGGGAATGGTTTTAAGCTGAAAGAGGGGAGACTTAGATGAGAACTTAGGAAGAAATGTTTTCCTGTGAGGGTGGTGAGGCATTTGCACAGGATGCCCCGAGAAGACGTGGCTGCCCCATCCCTGGAGGTGTTCAAGGCCAGGCTGGATGGGGCTTTGAGCAACATGATCAAGTGGAAGGTCTCCCTGCCCATGGCATGGGGTTGGGAACTGGATCATCTTTAAGGTCCCTTCCAACCCAAACCACTCAATGATTCTCTGATGTAAGGAACAGGAACTTTCCAACGCAATAATTACCAAAGCAACCTTCATTTCCTTGTTCCATCTCACGCTCAGCCAGGTAAGCTCATTGTTTGTCATGGTAGGACCAAAGTTTACTTGCCAAACTGCCCCCATTCATTTTAAATTTTGTGGAGCCTCTCCACAAAAAAAAAACCTTAAGAAGAGCAGTGTGCAATGCCTCAGCCTTGGGCTGTCACCTGCATCTTATTTCTACTTAACCTCTTAAATAACATTGGAATTCACTTTGTCCCCTGATGGGCACTGTAATGAGAACCACCTGTCAATCACGGCTCCATTAGCCTGGACAGACTTTCACTTCCTGAAACAATTTATTGGATTCCCAGAAGCGAATGGACCTTCTTCCTTTTGAGCCGGGTTTTTTTGGGGGGGAGCTATTCAGCGGGAGCGGGTCTCCCTTCTGTTCCTGCTGAGCGGGCATTGTTTCCCCCGTTTGCTCATGAAAACGGTTTCCTGAGTTGACCAACCTCTTCTTGTCCCGGGCGGGTCGAATGTTTGCCAAAAACTTCTTTCGACTGCTCAGTTGACCGGCGCTGCACAAAACCCACCAGCTGTTTCCAGCCACTGGGGCAGGGGAAGAAACCAATCGGACTGTTAACCCCTTCCCAACAAACACCTTGCTTGGGTTGGGTGGGTGGTTGCACGCGGAAAGCGGAAGGGAGTGTGAGCCCATCATCCTTAGGGCAGATAAGCGGGACTCCGAGGTAGCTCCTTCTTACTTAGGAAAGAAATATCTGCTCTCATCTAGCATGAAAACCAAACATAATTTCGTTTTCCTCTTCCTTTCTCTTGGTTACACTCAAATTGCAGCGCGAAGAGAAAATCTTACTAATAGAGGCTAAAACCACTTTTGTTGAAACATTATCTTTAAAGGAGTATTTTCATTTCCTTGAATGTGTGCAGTCCTTACGAGGTTCATTTGCAATGCGCCTATGTGTTTTGATGAGATAATAAAATGTATTTTATTTAAAAAATAGTTCCATTTTCCCCCAAAGGAATTTAAATGGTCAGTTAATCTTTCTGCTTCAGAAAAACCCATTGAGTAAATAAAGGAGGGCTGAGGATTATATAAACTGATATTTTTCTCATTCTAACACTGGTCTCGAAGACTTAAATACAACCATACCTGAGCAGTGTCTCTACGCCTCTTTTAGTATAAATCAGTTTAACTTTTAGCCTGGGAAAGAAACAAAATGGAAACAAGATGGTAGTTATCTCTAGCCTTCTGTGATTCTGAAGTCAATAGTAAATGGGGGGACTCGTTAGTGCCACAGTGATCCAATCAGGATGAAATTATGCAGTCATGTAAGAAATAATATCTATTAGGCTAATTTAATCAACGAATACTTTACAGATGAATTAGAATGCAGAATCCAATTATTTTAAACATTTGGATTGTCAGCCACTGTGGTTTTGAAGCGGTGGAAGGGGGGAAGAGGAAGGTTTAAGGATCTTTTTAAGGCAAGGGTGGCTGGGCTGTATTTACAGCAGGAGAGCTTCTAACAGCAGCAAACTGACAACTACAATCAGCCCCCTTGCGCGGCTCAGAGGGCTCGCGCCCAGGCGCCTCTAATCTAACCCCTCTCCGCGGCTCCTGGGGCACCTTCCTCTGGGATATTGGTATGGACAGCTTGATTTGCTGTTTTCAGTGGCTGATAATTACTGTCTCAAGTCTTGATAATTCCTCCTTGCCAGTCACCCTTTTAAAAGGTGGCTTATGCTCTGATTGCATTAGGTCTTTTTCTACTTGGAAGTTAAGATGTGTCCCTGGGTTGGTGCAAAACACCCTGGTGCTGCAGAACTCCAGTAATTGCACGGAGTATTTATTCCCCTTGAAAAGAAAGGACTCTGTTTAAATGCCAAGGGAAGGGAAATGGTTTACGTGTCCTTACTACTAGAAGGAGAAATTACTTTAAAATGCGATTTCATTCAAATAGAAGACACAATTGAGGGCTACAAGTACACACAAATCACATCCTTGATCCAACAACTCAACATCTACTTTGTCAATGCTTTGCCAAATCACAAGAGGATCACAACGCTCACCAAAAGACCATCATTCTTCCATCAAGAAGACTTCTGGATTGGGTCCTTGCCACAGAAAAAAAAAAAAGGCACAAGAAATCCCACATCCACAGTCTCTCTGTGGAGGATTTTCTCCTGAACCCACTGGAACTGGTGTTTCATTGAGAAATACAGCAGCCACTCTCCAGCTGAGAAGTGTCATGACAACTCTCATCGCTTTTCGAAGTCCAAGGTGGGCTCAAGTTCCCCCAGCACTTCTCAAGAACTAATGAAATGTCTCATACACATCTACACCGGCCAGTCTCATCACCCAGGGCCTGCCCATTGCATTTACTATCACAGCAGCTATTTCAAGAACTGAAGATAGCAAACAGGCTTGTTTTGCTCAAGTCTACAGGATAAAAATTACTTTTGTGCCCCTATATTTGGTGCTGGTGAGGCTGCACCTTGAATCCTGTCTTCAGTTTTGGAACTGAAAGATAAAAAAAAAAAAAAAAAAGAAAGATATTGAGCTGCTGGAGTGTGTCCAGAAGGGAGCAGTGAGGTTGGTGAAGGATCTGGACCACAAGATTTATGAGGAGCAGTTGAGGGACCTGGGGCTGTTAAGCCTAGAGAAGACAAGGCTCAGGAGAGACCTTATTGCTCTCTACAATTACCTGAAAGAAGGTTTTAGCAAGGTGGGTGCTGGTCTCTTCAACCAAGTAACAAGCGATAGGATAAGAAGAAATGGCCTCAAGTTGCACCAGGGGAGGTTTAGTTTGAATATTAGGGAAAAATTCTTTATTGAAAGAGAGTTTAAGCACTGGCAGAGGCTGCCCAGGTAACTGGTGGAGTCATCATCCCTGGAGAGGTTAAAAAATCTGTAGATGTGGTGCTTCAGGACATGGTTTAGTGGGTATGTTGGTATTGTTCTGCTGGCTGGACTTGATGATCTTAGAGGTCTTTCATCGATCTTAATGATTCTATGATTCTATACCAGCTTGTACAGAAGAAAGCAAGGTTAGAAGAAAATCAAGTCTTTAACTACCTCCTCGACTATATTCCACAGAGAGCTGGATGAGCTTCACGCTGCAGCTTAACCTAAATCAAATCATGCCTCACTGTTGGTGTATGCATTTCTTTTGAATATTTGAGCAATACCACAAAGGGTACAGAAAACCTTGTGCCTGTTGCAGAATGGAGATGCCCCACTGCTCCGTAAGGTCTGTGCTGCGATTCCCAACGCACTCGCGATCCAAACATTTTTCTGCCCTGTCATCTGGAGCGGTTAATGGATTCTCTCATTGACTGGCTCTTGCTTATTTGAACATTTAATGCTCTCCTGGTGCCCAAATTATGCCTGTTTCATGTGATGGATTAGCACAGAGTACAGCAGTGACAATTTTCTGCAATCTGTGGAATATCAAATTTTGATTACTTCAGGAGGAAAAGGTAAAGTTATAAGTAAACTGTTTTGATTGATAAGGAGCAGAGGAATACTTACTACCAGTGGTTCATTGGAAGCTTTGATGAATGCCTGGCAGGACTATGATGAGTCTTCACAGAAGACATGCAATAGCTCTGGGAGGATTTAAGATATTTATTGCTCAAATAAAACAAAAGCAACTGAGATGAGTACGTGAAGTAGCACAGGGTGATTGCAATCTGCTTATCAAGTCCAAGTGCAATTCTAATCTTTTCCGAGCAAAAACAAACTAATTTTCCAGCCTGCCTAGAGAAGAACACTGAAGGTTACTTTAGGAATTTCAGATGATGCCTTTCTTAAATGAGGAACTAAGGACCACTCCAGATTGAGGTTTTCCTTGCAGATATCTTCTACTTAATGGTGGCAGTTTTTCTACTCTAGGGCCATAAACTATTTCATGGAATCATAGAACGGTTTAGATTGGAAGGGACCTTAAAGATTATCCAGTTCCAACCCCTCTGCTTTTTAAGATAAAGATACGAGATCCCCACAGGACCCACTCCTTCCAGCCAGGAGACTATTGACTTGAGGCTGAGAGAGGCTTTCCAAAAGGAGCTTTCTTAGCATAGTGATCTGACTGCTACCTGCTGAAGTTTGTATGCACCGATGTCTAGTAGAAGTACTCACTTTTGTTCCAAAGCAAGGTGCAGAGCTTCTCTGAAGAGTCAGGCTGCTTTCTTATCAATTACAAATCTCTCTTATTCAGGACTTCGATGGCAATAACATGTCAACAATCTTCTTGTGATGGTTGAAGCCGATGTGACCTCTCCACTCTGAAACAGCTGCTGAACTGCAACTTGTGAAAATCCCTGGAGCTTCCCCTGACTGCAAGCAAGGAAGGAACTTTGTATTGAAAGCATCTTCCCCGAACAGTTCAGACTGAGGGAATGTTCTGAGAGATGCAAGGAAGAAAAAAAAGCCACCAGTGAAGAGCATGATGCATCTGAATGGAGGGTTGCATCAGAAGCACCTTCTCCTCCTTCAAAAAAGGAAGCTCCCAGCACACAGAGCTGCTCCGCTACTGAAAAAGGCACAGTTACAGTGAAGAGAAGAGAGCTTTTATTTTCAGTTTACTGCTACTGGGTGGGGTTGATGGATGTTTTGGACAGAAGAGTCTGAAAGGAGGCTTTATGACCCGAGATGATTAAAACAGTTGTCTTGAGTGGAGTTTGTCGATTCTGAAAAGAAGTAGGGGAGACTCCAACTAATCCATCAGCAATCTACTGCTGGCAGACAGATGCGCTGATTAGAAATGACAGCTCTGCGACAGGTTCAAAATCTGAGCGCAGTAAAACTAGCGAGCTGTCGTATGGTGTTGAAAAAGCTGCCCGAGAGTCACAACTCTCCCGGGGATTTTCAGCTCTTCCAGCTTACCTACTCCAAGAACCAGTATGGGGTGTGATGGGAACACCAGTGGCTTTGCTGGCACTCTGAGGAGGATAAAGATCCTGGCAATAAAAGGATGCTTACAACTGCATTTGCACGCTTTGGAGCATGTGCTGATATTTCAGATGCAGAGTGGAACCCAGCAGCAGGGTCTGTTATTGCTGACTATCAAGACAGACCATGAATGAGTGAAGTCCATGGATTTGTTGTCTTCCCCTACACAATGTTTGAACTTTGCAGGGCTATTAGGCTGGACTATCACAAACCGCAAATCACTTGCCCTCTGCTGATAACATTCAGGATGAGATCCTGAAACTGTAAGGAACTGAACCATTTTGTGTACTGCAAAGGGTTCTTCCACCCTCAAAATCAAAAATTACTGGTTTTTTTCAGAGATCCAAACAATGTGACAAACGTAGCTGGTTGTTTTCTACAGTTTTTATAGTGGAAAAAGACATTACTGTTACAGATGTGATCTTGCAATTAAAATGCATGCTTTTATTTCTTGTCTGCATTAGGAAATTTTGTATTTTCCACCTGAAAAATGCCAGGCAGCTCCTGCAAACAGTCAGAAGGAGCTCTAACAAGTTTCTGAGCATTTTCCCTCCTGGATCAGGCTGGAAAGGATGGACTATGGAGAACTGCTGGGTCAGATCCTCAATCACATCTTGTGGGGAACCAACCCCAATCCTGCCTCATCAAACCATTCCTGCTGAGCCGAGTGCCAGCAGCGATTCAGCTGTTTGCTTGCAGTCCACCTTTTGGGATTCACTTCCACTTCTGAGGAATACAACAACCTGGCAGCTACCTCAAATCCTGCCTGGATGCTCTGAAAAAGCTATCGCTCCCTTAGAGATCAAGTGGGCAGCAGCCCCTTAACAGGAACTGGTCTATGAGCTACCACCACATGTCTAATTAATGACCCTGCCGGTCGCAGCTGGAAGAGCTGAGCTGGGGGTGATTAATTAAATTAGCTGGCAGAGGAAATTACAGTGGAAAAGCCAAAGTTTGATTGCTCCATAATTAACCGCAGTGCAAATAATATCTGCATCTATAACTTCCAGCGATGAGATCAGAAGCCAATTGAATTTGGCACTGATTGAAGCTGTAAATATCCTGTGGTGAAAAATGATAGGTTTGTTCTGAAGGGAAAACTTACAGAAATGGACATCCAGCGGATGCAAGAGGGGAGCAGGGGACATGGGAGGAAAGAGCACTGGAATTAGATCTTGATTTCAGCTGATTTCTGTAGCCTTCTGCAGCAGTAGAGGACTCAACATTGAACAGAAAGGATTCTGGTATAAAAATCTGCTATCGCTGCTGAATGCTGTGAGAGTCCTTATCAGAGATGCAACGAATGGTTGGACTCGATGATCCGGTGGGTCTCTTCCAACCTGGTTATTCTATGATTCTATGAATTGGAAAAGTAAAGACCACCTTGATCATTCGGCCCCTTGCCTTGCTCCCCATCACGTCTTACTGGCAGTGGAATTCACTGCTTTCCCTGGGAGATGACTGCACAGATTAAGGTAACCAGTCCAAACACTTCTCTCTCTATTTCATCCCCTGCTCCTAAAAGCACTTTCTTGAACTACAAGAACAACAAGAGCCCACTTCCCCATCTCCAAACGCCTGCACACGCCTCCAACCCCCCCAATTAGTATAATTTCATCGACCCCCTTAAGCATCTCTCCCTGAAGACATTAATTGAAGACTTGAAATCTTTCTTTCAGCTCTTCTTCAAAATTATCTTTCAATTTTGGCAAGTTTTAGGTAGAGCTTGCATCCACCTCGATCCCTGTATCAGGCTGACATAGTGGGAGTCTCATCGCAATTTCACTGTGGACGTGACTCTGGCTTAAAGGAAGCTCAGGTTTTAAACTGATGCCCAAGATACATGCCCTCCTTAAATGATCCAACTTTTATTTACATGCTTTGCAAACTGTTACCCAATGCACTCTGGGATAAAAAAATGAATATTCTAGAAAATGCTTATATTTTCCTTTTAGGCAGTGAAACCAGTTTTCATGGACATTGAACTAATAGCAGAAGGGCAATATATATAAGTAATATTCCATATAGAATCACAGAATGGTTTGGGTTGGAAGGGACCTCAAAGATGATTCAGTTCCACCTCCCTGCCATGGGCAGGGACACTTCCCACTGGACCAGGTTGCTCCAAGCCCCATCCAACTTGGCCTTGAACATCTCCAGGGATGGGGCAGCCACCACTGCTCTGGGCAACCTGCGCCAGCGTCTCACCACCCTCACAGCCAAACTTTTCTTCCTAGGATCTCAACCCAACCTCCCTTCTTTCAGCTTAAAATCATTCCCCGACATGACTCTTTCAGTCTGTCCTCGTATGGGAGGTACTCCAGCCCTCGGATCATCTCAACTCACTTCAACATATATTATTGTTCAACATATATTATTTTGGACTCACTTGGACTCACTTCAACATATATTATTTTGCTCTACTTGATAAATAGATGTCTGGTAAATACACACACCTCAGACGAAACTGTATGTACTGAGATTCCAGTCAAAAGCCACAATCAATTACTCTAAGGCCAGCAAGAATTGGACATTAGCGACAGGCCCTCAAATTATACTGCAAACCCCGAGGAGACTTGGAAGCAAGCACTTCAAATGAGAGCTGATTGCTGGGCCTGGGCCAGGTGGCATAATTCAATCGACTGCTTTGTCTGGAAAACTCAGGCTCTGCCTCCACCAGCAAACAAACAAGTCCAATAGGAACAGACGTGTAGGCTGGAGCAGGTGCTGCCAAGAACCCTATATATTAATGATCCAGGAGCATTATCTTTAACTGACTGAGCCTCCATCCTTTGATTCAAACAATCCCAACTACACAAGAGGTTCAGAGCACCATGGGTCAGACACCTATGTTCAACATAGGGGCTGGAGCACATTGGGTGCATGTGGTAGCTTCCAGTTGGGTTTCTCCAAAGGGCATCTCGTTTGCCTGCACCAAACCCATCCCATAAACCAAACTAGTGCCTTCTCCTGCTTCAGACCAGAATGCTCATGTAGATTTGGGCACCTCTTTCACAATGCAAACCTGCTCATCAAGTCTGCTGCCTTGCAGCGAGTGGTATAAGTGGGTCCCAAGCAAAAAGATATTACAATTCTTCAATTTGCATGAAAACAAAAGCACAATATTGACTGCAAACACAGAGACCTTGGTCTGCTTTGACATTTCGTTTTGACCGATCTGAGAGAGCCCAGACAGACCATAAAAAGTCTGAGAAGAACTCTCAAAGTACATTAATGAACAAAACAGTTATTGATAGCTGTCAAAGAAAATAGGCACATTCAAATTTACAAGCTGCCCTGCCCACATACACACTCACAAGATGTCCATTAAATACTGCTTGACAAATTATTCTCATGATTAAATTGAGACTCAACCAGTTTCCCCGCGGAGGAGCCAAGCACTGCATCCTATTCCCATCCTTGCAAACATGCAGTCCTCTTCTTGCTCACTGAGCTGGAGCTCTGGTGTTCCCCACCTTTCTGTGATAGCAGCAGCTCTGTCTGTGAGCCCACGTTATTTGTCTCTAATCTAAGGAACAAAAAAATCCAACTTCTTTTTTTATTACTTTATAACTCTTGGGCTATCAATGCTATTTTGTGCTGCATCCTAAAAGCCTTCACTGTGGACTGAGTTGATTCCTGCATGTCCTGCTAAGAGATGGTCTGCCACATCTCAACTGCTAAAAATAAAACCCAAACCTCTCTCTATCAGGACGTCACATGCACTTGCCTCTTCGCTCCCCCAGAAAACATTTCTTCCTAAAATCTAATCAAAATCTCCCCTTTTTCAACTGAAAACCCTTCCCCCTTGTCCTATCGCTGCACTCCCTGATCAAGAGCCCCTTCCCCAGCTTTCCTGGAGCCCCTTTCAGTACTGGAAGCTGCTCCAAGGTCTCCCTGGAGCCTTCTCTTCTCCAGGCTGTCCTAGAAGGTGCTCCAGCCCTTGGATCATCTCCGTGGACTCCTCGAAACTCGCTCTAAGAGATCCAAGTCCTTCCTGTGCTGAGGGCTCCAGAACTGGACACAGGGCTCCAGCTGAGATCTCACAAAGGCAGAGTAGAGGGGCAGAACCCCCTCCCGTGTCCCACTGGCCACTCTGTTTGGATACAGCCCAGGATACGGCTGGTTTCTGGGCTGCAATTGCACATGTCTGTCTGTCTGTCTGTCAGCACAAAAATGCAAATATGACAATAAACACCAGCTAAAACACGGGATTTGGACAGATTTTAATTTCAGGTCCTCTTATAAAGTTTTGGGAGTCACTGTCTGGACACCCTCTTGTCTCATTTCTTTTTGAGCATTCCATTTGCATCTTCTATGCATCCCTAAATCTACTCTGGTTATCCACATGCTCCCTCCAAACACAACACCCCCTGGAAATGTGAACCCACACTACATCCACGTGAAGAAAATTCAAAATCTTGGTGACTTATTTGTAACAGAACTGTCACCAACCATACAAACCAGATACCTTGCATTTCAAAGAGACCTTAAACAGCTGGGTTTCACCTCAAAATACGTTCCATGGAGGCTGATGAGCATGGGGTGCCACAGGCAAGGGGCTTCACAGCGACTGAGTTTCGAAAGGACACATGAATTAGAAAGAAATTCCACAACTTAATTAAGAAATGTTCCCCTTTCTCAATTTAAAATTCTCCCATTGGCTTTAATTAATTTGCCCTTGAGCAATAAGCCAAGCAATGAGGATGGCGAACTTTAAAAGTATAAAGCAAGTTGTCTCTGCACAGCTCCTATCCCACTCCCAATTGAAAAGGTGGGATATTCTCTTTTTCCTCTTTCTCTTTTTTTATTACCAAGGTTCTTGAACATGTAAACTCAGCAGTATCTTCCAGTACAGCTCCATGGAGAAAAAATTCTAGCTGTCTGCTAAATGCTAATGCCAGTAGATTTCTATTTAAATAAGAAAGTGAATGAGAAAAGATCTAACCAAATTATAATTGAACAGAAGACTTATTTTACAGGAGAGAATGACCATTATTTCCAAAAGTGACCTGATAAACTGAAAGATTTCACTCTGCAACTGAAAGGGGCCCTATCCTCAGCTAGAACATGGGCAGTGCTGCTGACCACCACAGCTCATTAGCATGTTGCAGATCATATTCTGCAGCTCTCCAGAGCTGGGAAACCTGTTCTGTTTTACAGACTGCAGTGGGGATCACCAGCCAGACCCATCTAAGGCAGCAGCAAACCATTCTTCGTTCACAAATACCTTAAACCAAGCGAGGGGAGATTTAGACTGGATATAAGGAGAAAATTTTTGACAATGAGGGTGGTGAAACACTGGCCCAGGTTGCTCCGGGAGGTAGGAGGCTCCATCCCTGGAAACGTTCATGGTCAAGTTGGATGGGGCTCTGAGCGACTTGATCAAGTTAAAGATGTCCCTGCTCCTGCAGCGGGGTTGGATAAAGGTCCCTTCCAGCCCAAAGCGTTCTATGATTTGAACAGCAAGGAAAGGCTGCACGCAAGGAACCTCTGCTGCATGTGGTCACCCCACGCACCAGCAGAAGGCTCGGCATTTTCCAGAGACCATGGACGTGCACATCACTTGCAGTGTGCATACAGCGAGGACGCACCAGTAAAACCTTGCCTCGCCAGAGGGATGCCAAACGCTGCAGGCACTGCCCTACAGCAGCACTCTCCAGCCACAGGAAACCTCAGGGGGGTTAACCTGTACCTACCACAACTGCAGTTCTGAGCACTCCTCAAAATTGTAACTGCAGTCATATTTTAAAAATCCATAAAACCTTCTATTTTTCCTTGACTGGAGGTCCCAATGAGTAACTTTAATTTCTGTAGCTGCTTTTTTCCCCTAATGCAGCAGGCCAATGCAAGCATCTCGGGTATCTATTTATGACCAGTCTGAGCTGCAGGAGTCGCACAAGTGGCCACAGCAGATCTGGTCTGGCTCTGCTCAGACAGGAGCACATGCATGTAATTAGCAAAGGATTAGACCTGCATATTTTTTGCTTCTTGAGATGAGAAAGGAAAAAAGAAGTCAACTTCTGATTATTATCTCAAGCTGGCGGCTCAAGATATCCTTCAGTTCTAGCACACAATCCTACTCCTTCCACGCGTGGAGGAGTGTTAAAAGCATTCATTGAGGTTGTGATTCAATTGTGTGTGCACCTCAGTTTTCCAAGTCTGGCTGGTGCTGTAAAGAAGTGAAAATACAACAAAACCATCACTTAGAAATTCTGACCTGGATGAAACCAGGAACATTTAAATCTTTTGGGCAAAAAGAAAACTTAGCTGGGAGATTTCTAGGCCATGACATAATCATCTGTTCAGCACGAAGACTTTTTCAAGCATATGCCATCCCTACCTTTTGAGGCTTACCAATTATTAAGAGATGGCTCCTTCTCACTGCCTTATGTCTCCGCAGACGTGCACAAAAAATGCTCCAGCGACAGGACTTTGCACTGTCTGCACAATCTAGTTAATAGGCACAGTAAGGCATTTCATTTCACTCTAATTCCTACCCTCTAAAGGCTCCGATTCGTCACCTGTGTTCACCTCCACACATTTTAGCCTGCTATTTAATTACTTTAAAGCTGGAGTGACAGTGGTCTTATTTCTTCTGGTCACTCTTCTCTTTCAGGGATTCGCTGCTGGCTCCCCCCACCCCAGCACCTGCACATCTAAAAATCCAGCAGTAAGCACACTGCCTTGGACAAAACGGATAATATTTGAGAGCTGTGGGGAAACGGCACTGGGGCTGATGCGTATATCAAGTTTCAGTCCAGTCAAAAGCCAGCACCATCTTTTCACTGCTGCCCTTTTCATTTAGTTATCTTACTGAAGTCTTACCTCCCCAGTCCCTTGCCATAGGCTACCAGCTTCCTGCAGAGCCAGAAACAAAGCTCCCTCTTAAACAAAGGAAAAAAAGGGGAAAAAATCACAAAAGAGAGAAAGTTGGTCACAGTTACTGTTATGGAGCCCTGCGGGTTCTTTAGCCAGGACCAAAGCAAAGGCATTGCTGCTGCTTCTGTGCCTAGTGTCACCGGCCAGCAAAGCCACCAGTAGCACAGCAAGGCGCTGCCTTTTTTTCTAGTACTCTTCAGCATCACCACTGCTGGTTCTAGGCATGCTCCGCTACACCACAAGCTCAAACAAAGTCATCTGCCACCCGAACAACCTCTGAAGGCTGAAACGGACAAAACCAACATAGGAGGATGAAGGAACATCACCACCACCATCACTAGCGACCATTACCGAAACTTCTTGCCCTTGCAACACATCCTTCCCATAACATCCCATTCGCGTTCAGCCCCGAAAAAGAAGGTGAGGACCACGTTCCCACCCTCTCAGCCTAACCAGCAACAGCCTGTCTGGTGTGGTTTGAGCCAAAGGGGAATCAGTTTTCCAGCTTCCGCTCAGACTCATCCAAGTAACTTCACTTTCTGAAAGTTAACTGCGTGTTTCTCTCTAGCAGCGATAACATGGGGCACTGGGATGCTTATATTTATTTCTGTAGTAACCAAGGCCAACTTGGAGCTGACAGGAGGCTGTAAGTCAAAGGCGAAAAAGGGTTGCATCTGTAGGGAGGGATGGACAGGACTGGTGACCCCAAACTGACCAACAGAGTATTTCATCCCATACGCCTCATACTCGGTATAAAACTGAGGGATCACGAAGGCCAAACCCTCTTCTTCAATGACCCAACGTCCAGCGAGGACCTTGTCTGCCTGTTAGCCCTTGATCCCAGATCCGTGCATTCCTGAATCCAGTACCTAAGTCCAGCTCCGTTCTAGTCCAGGACCTTTTTCTTGTGCCTGCTCTGCAGCATTTCAGGTGACACAGTCTTCGAGGAGTGGAGGTGCAATTGAATAGATTTGTTATTATTATTACTATTACTACTACTACTATTACTATTAAAGCTGTTTTAGTTTCGAATCCACAAGTCTTTTTCCTCCCATTTCCCCCTTCCCTGGGTGTGGGGTGGGAAGGGAACTGGGATCACAACTGCTTGGTTTTAGCTGCCAAACTGGGCCAGGCTGGGGCTAAACCATGACACTGTCTTCATATTCAACCACAACTGGTTTGTGCATCTGTTAAGAGCAGAAAATGCGTAGAAACATTAAAATAATTTATAAAACAAAACTTCTGCAGCACAGATCAGAAATAAATTCGCTTTAGAGTAACTGCTCTTATGCCACGTTTAGCAACCAATTTAAATTATATGTTTAGTTAAACAACTTCATGTTTGGTGAGATCTGCCAGTCAACCACCACCTTAGGGCAGGAGAAATGAAAAGAACAGGTTAAACACTAAGTATATGGAAAAGCTTCAAATAAAAAGAAAATGTTTTACATAAGGTCTATTTCTAACAAAAATATATGGGTTTTAATCTGCTGGATATTTCCTTTGCCAGCTAACAGCAACACATGCTCGACCTACAGTACTTCCCAAAGTTGAACGCATCTCATAGACAAGCCTCCAAGTCTGACCCAAGGAACCTTGCAATAACTGATGTTTGGCATTTGGCATTTTTTCCCCTCAATTGCTTTTTTTTGGCCTTTTGATTATTACAAGTTTCAGCCTTGCAAACATCTGAATTTCGAGAGCAACACAAGTGTTAAATGCTTTTCCTTTCAGAAATAACAAATAAAACAGCTACTATTGAAGACACTGAGGGCAAAGATCACTTTGGGAAGGCTGCCCAATGCTTTATACAGTAAACTTCCATTCTTTAGCTGCTTTTATCTTGCCTTATTTAAGATACAACTCTCCATATTCATTCTGAAGGTGTGATGGAGTAGCAGAAATGTGGATGCACACACACATGCACTGAGCAGCGTGGAACTTTACGCCAGTGTGAATGATAAAACTTAACTCCAAGCAAGCTTAGCTAATGCAAACATACTCCCCTGGAATGGTTCTATTGCCAAGCTCAATCATTTCTGTGTTTTTGAACAGGGGGTTGCTCCTAGAGTCACAGAAGACTGTTGTCCTCCCAGCAAAAACCCATCCCATCTGATGGGATCTCTCTGAAAATAAGAAGCACAGAGCTTCATCCAGTTTCTGGTGGTGGTTGTATTTTTTTAGATATTCGCCTATGCTGTCCTTGCCCTGTCTCAGAGTTCTGACTGTAAAGCTGCACTACACTGTACTCCTAATTTGAGTATTTCATATTAGACAGCTAAAATAAGCACCATAAATAACTTCTCACCATCAGCTCGGTTTCACCCCCAGCCCATGCAGCCAATTCCAAGCTTGGCAACGCTGCAATTCTTACTCTTTTCCTTAAATATATCAAGTAGAAAAAGTACTCATGAGTCCACCTCTTATCTCTTTCACAGCTATTCCCCACCAATCCATACTTGGACCCAAATGAGCAATAGCAGGATGAGGTTTCACCTCACACCGAGTCTGCTGGTGGCTGCTGCTGGAAGGGCTGATCTGCCTCCACCCATCCCTCGCCACCAACCTCCCAGTGCTTCCTTTATACTGACAAAGTGCTCACAAAGGCTGAAGAATGGAAGGGACGTGTTTGTTGAAACAAAAAAACCCTCCTAATGCACCAAAACTATAGGTCGTGATGGGATCCATGAGCAGACCGTGCTTATGCCTGCATGACTGTGGAGGAAAGGACAGAAACACATGGTTCTTGGTGGGAGAAAAGAGAATCACAGAATCATAGAATCATAGAATAACCAGGTTGGAAGAGACCCACCGGATCATCGAGTCCAACCATTCCTATCAAAGGAATGGTTTGGGCTGGAAGGGACCTTAAAGATCATCCAGCTCCAACTCCCTTCCATAGGCAGGGACACCTCCCACTGGATCAGGTTGCTCAAAGCCCCATCCAACCTGGCCTTGAACACCTCCAGGGATGGGGCAGCCACCACTGCTCTGGGCAACCTGGACCAGGGCCTTCCCACTCTCAGAGGAAAAAATTCCTTCCTAATACCTCACCTCAAACCCCGCTCTTTCAACTTAGAACCAGTACCCCTCATTCTGTCCCTGCACTCCCTGATCAAGAGCCCCTTCCCAGCTTTCCTGTAGCCCCTTCAAGTAGAGGGAAGCTGTTCTGAAGTCTCTCCAGAGCTTTCTGGATGGATGGCCCCTTTCAGCACATACACCACACTACCCAAGCCTGATGCTGCATTCTCAGTAGAGGGCTTCCAGACCTCTTCAAGACCCTAAAGAAAACTACCTTACGTGGTGGGCTTTGCAGTTCTGCAGAAGAGCTAACCATCATCCTGGTCTGGCTTCTGGACTACATATGACATTTGCTTATAGACCTGTCCCTCTGAAAGCACACAATGATTTTGGGCGGCAGCTAAATGGATGGGAGGCTACGGTCACCAAGGGGTGGGAAATGGCACCACGGTCCATTTTCTGTTATGGCTGAACTTGCCGTGGCATGTGATTGAGCCTCATGTTTACTTTCTTTTTAGATGTTTACAGAGGTATCAAGGAATTTTCTGGCTAAAGACTAACCCACAGCAGCTGGCATCTGACTCATATTAAATGGTACCAGCCTTTCGCCATCTACCTGACGTAACCCATACTGCCCCTCAATTTATAAATACAATATCCAATCTTTTCTCATTTGAAATTAATCTCTCTCTTCTAATTAGCTCTTCCACTCCTCTGTTGTAGTTCCACAGTTACACACTGGTCCAAGTATCTTCTAACAAGCACAGCGGTGGTTATCACTCTTTTGCCAAGTTCTGCATTGACCTTTTTGAGTAGCTTATGGCCAAACAGACGTGTAGTCACAGTGAAGACACTTTGGTCTTCAGATCTGAGATGCTCTCTAGCTCTGCTAGGAAAGAACTAACACAGAAGGAGAAATAAACAGTCCCTATCTGAACTGAAAATTAAATCTGAAGCCAAGATCCTGCACTGCTTTGAGACCCCTAACACAGGCACTCAACCAACAGACTGGCTCTTATTCCAGCAAACCAAAAAATGACTGTTTCTGACAACAGATTACTGAATCATTCATACTGTTTTCCCAATATATCTCCCCACTCTCACTCATCGCTGTTCATACAACAGAAAGAAATCCTCCTTGTATGAGGCCTGAACTTGAATCCTGGATTTCCCGAAGCGTAAAAGCTTCTCTTTTAGGGAGTTTCAGCTTAACTCAGTGCTGTTCAGGGTCGTAGCCAAACTTACACAAAACCAGAACCACAAATAGTCAAGAATCTCAGCAGATTAAAGGTACCTTGAGTTGACTGTATGTCCAAGGTAAAATATTTCAGTCTCTTATCACTTGTCCTACTGCACAACCCTCAAGAGGTAAGATGTCTTCAAACAGATCTGATTCGTAAACTTAATAGACTCAAGGATGTCTTTCTTCAAGTCTTCTGTGTGTATCCAGAGTGGGTTTCTAATATTTTCCTCAACGCTGAGAATTTCCTTCAAAAATGAAGGGGTGAATGTTCTCCACAATTCCTGGTTTCTTCCTAATGGAAGAAACCCACCAAATGTCATCAGACTTCTAAGGAAAAGGCAAGAAACTGCTAAAATATGGACTGTTGCCTTCCTCTTCTTCTGTTGCTTGAAAGCAAAGCTACCTGCCCTCAAGATCCCTTGAAGGGACTTCCATTCTTTTTCTCTTTATTCGTTTTTCAAAGCGTGACCATTGCCTCTGGCCTGCTATTCTGATCTTCATTTTTGGATTGGCACTGTACCCGTAAAATCTGGGCTTGAGGAAGGATCTTAGGGTCTTAGCTAGGAGGTATGTTAGCCAGCAGCTACCAAAACAAGGCCAAAACACCCTGCTCTCCTCTGCGAAAGCATTTTTCCAAAGGACAAACGGGAAATAGATGTATGAATAATCTCACACATGAGACACAGCAGAGAAAACGAGAAGAAAACAAAACCAACAATTTCTGTGGTTCTCCTTTCCAAAAACCTCCAAACTACACCAGCAATACTCAGCAAACAAGCTGAAAAGGACATACCATAAACTCGGTGTAACTGGAAATCTCAGCTGACCATGGGCCATGCGGGTTTGAAACATTCATCACAGTGACCACAGAGCATTCAGATGTTCCAAGCAAGGTATGAACAGAGAGTGATGTGTCAGGTCCATATACAAATATAAATCGTGGATGCCCCAACCCTAGAGGTGCTCAAGATCAGGCTGGATGAAGCTATGAGCAACCTGGTCCAGGTGGAGGTGTCCCTGCCCATGGCAGAGGGGTTGGAACTGGATGAGCTTTGGGGTCCCTTCCAACCCAAACCACTCTGTGACTCTATGATAAATTAAATATTCAGAGAAGTTAATAAAAGTGGTACCTATGCTATTTAGATTAAAATATAAATAGTATTGTGGCTTTTACAGCTCTGCTTTTTAACAAAAGCTCAAATGTACTATAGAAGGAAACAGAGGCTTCTTTTTTGCAGGTTCTTCTTTCACAGGCAACAAGGAGAATAATAACTACAATAATAATTGCAAACCGGGCTTCTGGTTGCGAAGTGTTTGAGTTTTTATCAAAGATAGATTTGAACATAAGAAATGTGCAACTGAACCAGGGAGCATTTAATCTAAAGTGCTCATTAACTTGGACAACCGAGGTTGAAGGGTTTTTTTTTTTGTTGTTGTTTTGCTTTTATTTTTAATCATCCAGGTATCTCCCAGATGCTATGCAGGCACCAGTCTTTTACTGGAACAGCTCTTGGATGACAAGGTCTGCCAGGCAGCTACAAGGACAATAAAATATGCTGTACTACTGCTAACCTTCATCTTTGGAGTAAGGCATTTGAACTTCTGAGGCCTCCAAACGGTGGAATCTGAGCAGCGGCCACCCAAGCTGACATTTCATTTGCCTCACTCACTGATGCTTATTGGATGCATCTCCTGGAAGCTACTGGTAAGTGACACATTTTATTTTATTTTAAGTGTTATTTTAAAACAATCACAATTCCTCTAATCTGAAAGCACGTAACCTAGCACGTCAGAATCAGTTCATTTCAACAGTTACACCGGGAAGGGTTTTAGTTTACCGGCAGCAATGAATCAGTCTTTTTATTTATGTCTGTGTTTGAAAACACAACACTCTGTAACTAATAATTTATGCATTTCCCTCATTATCTTTATGAAATATCTGCTGTCCAAAACAGAGCTAATAGAACTCCAGCTCACTGGGAGATGTGCTCTTCAGTGTCGCTCATCCACCGGAAAGACCAGAAGTGAGTTACAACTCCCAGGGTTTGTTGGTGTTACAGTTTTGTTTTCCTTTCTATTAATTCCTTCCTAAAGTCTCCCCGGTTCCTAGGACTTGCTGAAATATCTTAAGTCAAATCTTAAGTCTCCCAGCAGCTGTTGGGTCTGCAGAAGCCCAGCTGTCTAAACTTTATTGGCAGGGAATGTCATCCTTGCGCACAAACCGCATGCCTGCAAAACCCAAAGGCACATCTTGGGCTATCACATCCCATCACGTTCCCCGACGAGATGTGAAAACCGAAATGGAAAACGTCAACAAACTCCGGCCGCGGTGAGGAGCGGGGCATGCCCGCTGACAAGCGTGCCGCAATGACAGAAATGGACTTGGAGTTGCAATTAGTGGCACTGTCATTTTTGGGCGCTCCTGCCAATTAATTAAGCCTGTCAAACGGAAAAACAGCGGCATTCACATGATAATTTATATAGGGAGAGACTAGCCTAGCAAAGCTGCCGCTGCAGCCAACAAAATCCCCTCCGAGCGCTTAAAGAAAATAATAAAATGAAAATATAAAGAAGCAGAAAGGGGGCGGGGGCGGGATGAGAGAGAAAGAAAGTTAAACTGTCCTTGTTATAATTGTTAACTCTGATCGCTCAAGTAGAAGACGGGCTGATTAAAACTCCAAACGAGCCCCTAGCTCGCTTAAATCTCAGAGTCCGGAATGATAGAATCAGAGGAGTTTATTCATACCATTAAGCCCCAGAGAACTTAATTGAAAGAAGAGCATAGCCTGGACCTTGACAAGCGGGAGGTCACAGTAATTGCTGCCGGACATATTTAACATTAAGATAATCAGGCCATTAATTACCCTTTGGATCATTAAATCAGCCAGTTGCAAAATGAAATTTCTGCCTCTATTACTCACTTGAGAGACCACAGGGGTGGCTTTTAATTTATCAGTGAGCTTGAGATACAAAGGACCAGGCTTGGGGAGGAAGGAAAGGGGGAGAAAGGGGGGGGTTGCTTCAGCAGAGGCAGGAATATCAATCCGCCATGCTTGGTGATCGTGGCAAATTAACTAGGTAAGATAACCTCAGCTTCTAAAGGCAGAAGCTGGGGGTATGTAAATAGATGAGGGCAGACAGGGAGATCAGAGCCTGCACACCACTTAGCAGGATAATAAAGGAAATCATCCTTGATTATCAGTGCTAATTTGGACACTGCCGGTAGCTTGTTATGCGTGTTCTGAGTAGCATTTAATTAATTCAATTGCTTGTTAATGAGGGAAGTGACATGTGGGGAGCAGATGCCACCCAACTGCAGATGGGTTCTGGTCAGCCCTTCACAATAAAAATCTCTCTTTTTTATTTTTTTATTTATTTTTAAAAACACCCTTCCCCCACCTCTGAAATGGGAAAGGTGTCAAGCATGGAGGAACATTCAAAAGGCACAAAACACTGACCTCATCAGGCCAAGAACCGCTAAGAAACCAGACCTGACAATTGCGGAGAGAGCGGTACCGCTGTTCCCCCAGGCCCCATTTGCAACGCCGTGGCCTTATGCCAGGAATCGGAGCCCAACAGGACGAGAGCAGCAATCTGATGGCCAAAAGGAACGAGAAATGAGAGATGAAAAGGAGCATCCTTGCAAGATTCAGGATGCAATACCAACGTCATAACTGCTCCCCTTCCCTGGGCTTGCCCTTTATCTGTCCTGTCCATAATCAAGGAATAACCACTTTTACAATAAAAAGAAGGCATGGTTTAATATTCTTCATAGAAGTTACTCCCCCACTTCCCCTAGAACCCAGTGAATGCTCGGTGTAGCAGACACTATCCTAGAAACAGCAAGCTGGGCTTCAGCGCAGGATTGTAAAAGTCTGCTAAATATAGTCGAGCTGCGTAATGTTTCTTCTGACACCATTAAATTCAGTTCATTAGTGAGCGAGGGATCAAACTGGATCTCACGTCGTAAGGTGAAAGTCAATTCCTAACACTGCCAGCTCCCAACTCCAGACTTCTCAGGCAGCGCTTAAGAACCTCTCTATTTTCTCATAACCTTTGGTACACAGAATAAACAGGGTGACTGCTATGCAAACAGACTACCCGAGCAAAATTGCAGTGGATGTTCCAACCTCCAAGCTCCCTTTAAAGAGCTGCTGCCTGGGGCTGCCTTGGCAGAGCTTAGAAGTACCCCTAAGCTTCTACTAACTGCTCATATCTCACTTGAAAATTACATTTTTAATGGAGTTGGAGGTTCTTCCTATTTATGAATCCTCTCAAAATGATGTTGAAATGGTGGAGCCCTTTACCTGTGAGGTTTGCACACAGCTAATGAAAATATTCAGCATCACTTGAGCAGAACAGCATGGCTGGGATGGTGCCTGGATATCATGCTGCACTCATGGCCTCAAGTTGCACCAGAGGAGGTTCAGATTAGATATTAAGAAAAATCTTTTCACTGAAAGGGTTCTTGGGCACTGGCAGAGGCTGCCCAGGGAGGTGGTGGAGTCACCATCTCTGAAGGTATTTAATAGATAAGCAGACAAGGTGCTTAGGGATCTGGTTTTACAGTGGACAGGTATGGTTGGACTCATTGATATCACAGGTCTTATCCAACCAATCCTCTGATTCTATGATCTCATTTGGAATAGGACAACAACACATTAGGAAGCCAGTGGTGGCAAGCAAGCCTACAAACGAGAAGCCACATGGGCAAGAATAATAAGGAGAAAGCAAAGCATGTGAGGTGTGTCCAGAATAAAGTTAAATATCTGGTAGGAGACCTACATACCACTGCAAAAGGCCAGGTGAAACACCACAGCTCCAACCTTCCTCTGCGGAGTGGTTCTGCCTCTGCCCCATGGAGCTACTCCTGTGTCGCACCACTCCAAATCAATGTTTTAAGAGTGTGCTTAAACAGTATCAATAGCAATTAGAGGGGAAAATCTTGATCTCATCCCCAGACCCAGTTAATTGTCGCAACATTGATTTACTCTAATTTGACTTCTCACTCAAAATTAAACCCACATTACTGAAGGAGGGACCGCAGGCAAACTCTCCCCACTCACTCCCCTCCAAGACAATAAATTTAATATTGAATGCACTGGGAAAAAAACGGCAGTTGTTGCAGGATCTATACTGAAAGATCTTTTTTCTTTTTTTCCCCCTCTTCCTGTGAGTAATTAAAAGATGCTTTTCTTGACTAATGATCCCCCTGTTTAGAAATGAGAAGTCGATACTCCTTCACCAGCAGTCAGCTTCAATTTGTCATAGGGCTCCCGAAGTTTGAGCGGCAGTTCTCAGGGCTGCTGGTAATTGCTGGAACCAATTATCAGCCTTCCAAAGCTGACCTAATCAGGGACCCACGGACACCACTGCTCTGAGGCCAGCTGGTCTCCTTCCCCTTCCCCATGCACGTATTCACCCACACTTGGGTTTTCAGCTGCTTCGCCAACTTTTCATGCTCACCGAGAGCTTGTGTTTATTCCTCTTTCCTCTCTATACTCACGCCAACACCCTCAGTCTGAACTTTGCCTTATGCTACTGCTTATACTATGCTGGTTCCTTGAGGATCCCATGCACCTGTGACCACACAACCCGTACTGCTTTCCAGTTTCACACTAGAGACCATCCAAGGTGTTGCCTTTGATCCAGAGGCACCGAATGACCTGCAGAGCTGCTTATAGTAAGTAACAAGCAATAGGATGAGAGCAAATGGCCTCAAGTTGTGCCAAGGGAGGTTTAGACTGGATATTAGGAACCATTTCTTCACCGAAAGGTTTGTCAAGCACTGAAATCGGCTGCCCAGGGAAGTGGTAGTCACCATCCCTGGAGGTGTTCAAAAGACGTGGAGATGAGGTGCTTAGGGACATGGTTTAGTAGTGGAACTGACACTGCTGAGTTAAAGGTCAGACTTGATGATCTTAAAGGTCTTTTCCAATCTAACCAACTCTGTGATTCTTCCATGATTCTATTTTACAAGCAGCCTCTCAGACTTGATGAGACCTGGCATGCGTTAAAATTAGAGGACCTACCTGGGCAATGTATCCTTGATGGAAGTAACAGGAGTAATGCCTTTTGCTATAGAACTCTCAGGGTGTGAGCACACACCTTCCAACTTGACAGCCTTTCTGACCTTCAAAATACATTTTCAGGTTTATCCTTCCCAAAGACTTTCTCAGAAAAGGAGTTTTTAAGAGAATCTGAATGGACAAGGAAAGGACAACTTTGGTATGTTTGATGTGGTTTAAGTTTGGTATCAGTTCAAACTATTTTTGAAGGTACAAAATTAAAAATGCAAACTCTACTCACAGCCTGGATTAACTCTATTCTTATAAATATTGATGACACCCTCCTGAGTAAGAGTCCTTAATTATGCCGTGGCCTACAGTCGCCACTCAGCAATCCCTCCTGCAGAACATCCCTCTTCCCTGGATATTTCCACCCTTCCCTCTACTCAACAGAAACACACAGGATGCCACTTCAGTGATTCGGTGATCAGTGCAGACATTCCCCAAGCTGAAGTCATGTCAAGACCTCCAGTTGCCTTTTTTGTCCAGCAGGTGAATGCTCCTCAAGCCTTCCAGCCCAACAGATTCAGTATTTGTGGAACAGTCAATAATCCTTTTTTTTTTTTTTTTGTCCCTAGAAAGCCTGTGGGTTTCTACTGATGGCTTCATCTCCGACATAAAGTCACAATAGGAACTGGTGAAACCCAGGTATGTCTGATCCCCTCTACAAATGTCTGTTAACAAAGGGCCCATCGTTGCACCAACAGCTTTTGGTGCTTTGTGGAGACAGAAGACTTAAGAGACGTTGAGATAGGCACTATCATAAAGAAACACATGGAAAGACTATTTGTCTAAGGTCTTCTACTCATGCTTTGTGCTAAACCTCTGAATCAGCTGGGGGAATCTTCTATTATTATGTTTCCAACACTTTTCAGGCATGGCCGGAAGGTCTGAGCAAACATGGAAAGCCATGGAGGGTGGATTAATGAGTACATATATATATATATATATATATATATAGGAACTGAAAATGGAAACTCTACGTGGGACAGATGTAGTAAGTGGAGCTGCAGAAGGGAATGGGGATGTGAACAAGTTCAGGAGAAACTTGGAGGAAAACATAGACTCCCTCCATCCCTCCTCCACCGGAACTCTAAATCATAGTTTCCCAGTCAACTTTCTACCAGCTTACTTTCTCACCTCTTCCCCCTTCAATCCTGCAACAATTAAAAAAAGGGGGGGTTGTTTAACCCCACTTTGGGTCCATTGCAACTGCTTCTGATGGGATTCCTCAAGCAAAACTGAAAACAGCAGCGACAAAAAGGAATGCATATCTTATACCTAGAAAACTTGGACTTCTTTTCTTGCCGCGCCTTGGACAGAAGGCTTATGAAGCTAGTAAAGACCAAAGGAAAGTACAAAAGGAGGCATTTTCAAAACACAGACCTTTCAGATGCTTTCAGACGACAAATATCACTTCAGTTCCCGCTGCAAACAGTGGAAAAAACGGGAGTAGCAAAGCAAGATTACAACTGCTTTGTGGAAAAGTTTTCACATAAACTTAATTCTATTTTTTTCTAACAACTCTTCCATCGTGTAAGTGTGCTCTTGTACTTGTGTATTTATGAAATGCATCTTTATGCCTTTAATTAAAAAGTGTTAGGAGTCCAGGAAAAAAAAGCAACAATGACACTGACAAACATAAACAGCGGAACCTAAACACAAAGATGTACAGAAACAAAGAAAGATGAATGAATATAAGCTCTGATCATGAAATACAAAGAGAATGAAGTTGATTTTCTACAAGGAAAACTCACTTCCAAACATGAAAACATGACTAATTTAATTCAATTGGACAGTTCTCTTTCATCAGTCACGCGTATTTTAGATTCTTCCTAATAATATCTTTATTATATCCACACTAAAATAATATTAAAAATAAAAATCCAATTGTGTGTATGCCTTTTCCTTTTAAAAGTATTTAGAATTGAGGTATCCCTCCAGCTCACCTCAGTAGTAAATAGCAATGTGTAATTGTTAGTTGCAACAGTATAAAATCTCTAGATTAAAGTACTACTAATGACTGCAAGGCAGCAATAAATTGATTTCAATCTGCCTGATGAAATCATTATATCAGCTGTCTAATAATATACAGGTATACAGCAGCTTATGTATGAAAAAAACCTCTGCGTGATTCTCCCTGAACATTTTTATATGCATAGTCATTCATCTAAGTAGCCTGATTAATGTACTGGCTTCATTCTCGACGATGAACCAAAGGTGGCACCACAAATTCATTTTTCAGTGCTAACGAAATAATGCAATAAGAAACAGTTGACTTTATTACAGACAACAGGACAAACCTACTCCTGCACCGCAGGAGGTGGCCCAGGTACATGCTCCTGGGTTACAATTTCACTTGATTCAGTACTGGAAAAAGCAGGATCCACAACTATACATAAACAAAATCAGAATATGATCCCCTCTGATTTCTTTCATATGTAGGAAGCAAACACTGAGAGCCAAATGTTCATCATTTGCTACTTGGGACCAACCAGTGCTCGGATGCAGGCTGCTTGCCCTAAGACAACTATCACACACTTTTGCAGACAACTTCAAAGGCTGGTCCAGCTGTGCAAAGCAGCCCAGAAGGTCCTTCTCCTGTCCAAATGCTCCTGCTGAAACACTGTCTGCTGGAGAACACTCTGCTTCCCCCAAGCAATTCCTTAGTTGTAACCAGTAGCATTCGCATCTCAAATCTACTAAAATCAGGGAATTATTTTCAAAACATCTTCCTTTGATAGCGGTTAGATAAATGAAGCAAAAAAACCCTTTGGCTTTTGGTACAACAACACATCACAGAAAGAAGATTTTCATTGTGTTGAGCTATGACTGGTAGGTAAAAGACAGTTCTCACAGGAAACACCCCCGCCCAACTTAGCATTTCATATATATCACATAAAAAAAGCAAGCAAGTCCACAGTGAGCTGGATTTTCAACATCCGTGATGAGAACTCAAAGACCTGATGGCCAGGTACAAATCCCTCAGTGATTCTGAACTACTGAAAGCAGATTAATAATCAGAAACTGATGGTCCAAGAGTGAGGAGCTCTGTGGCTGATCGAAACAAAGCAACGCGTTACAGTATTTGTTTAGATCACAGAATCACAGAATAACCAGGTTGGAAGAGACCCACCGGATCATCGAGTCCAACCGTTCCTATCAAACACCAAACCATATCCCTCAGCACCTCATCCACCCGTGCCTTAAACACCTCCAGGGAAGGTGACTCAACCACCTCCCTGGGCAGCCTGTTCCAATGCCCAATGACCCCTTCTGTAAAGAATTTTTTCCTAATGTCTAGCCTAAACCTCCCCTGGCAGAGCTTGAGGCCATTCCCTCTCGTCCTGTCCCCTGTCACTTGGAAGAAGAGGCCAGCACCCTCCTCTCTACAACCTCCTTTCAGGGAGTTGTAGAGAGCAATGAGGTCCCCCCTCAGCCTCCTCTTCTCCAGGCTAAACAACCCCAGCTCTCTCAGCCGCTCCTCATAAGGCCTGTTCTCCAGCCCCTTCACCAGCTTTGTTGCTCTTCTCTGGACTCGTTCCAGAGCCTCAACATCCTCCTTGTGGTGAGGGGCCCAGAACTGAACACAGTATTCGAGGAGCGGTCTCACCAGTGCCGAGTACAGAGGGAGGATAACCTCCCTGGACCTGCTGGTCACGCCGTTTCTGATCCAAGCCAAGATGCCATTGGCCTTCTTGGCCACCTGGGCCACTGCTGGCTCATATTCAGTCGGTTGTCAACCAACACACCCAGGTCCCTCTCCTCCAGGCAGCTTTCTAGACAGACTTCTCCTAGTCTGTAAAAGATTGAGCTCTCAATCTCCTGCTTGGTCAGTTAACTGAACAAAAAAAATTGTACAGCTGCTGAGGAAACCTTCTCAAGAGTGAAAAAGCAACAGGTTTACTCAAATTTTGACACCATCACCCCCTCCTTTGACACACGCTCTTCCTGGGATGCAGTGAAAGACAAATACTTTTGTTGTCTTGTTTAGAATTCTCTCCAAGGAGAATTCTGTAAGTCCATGTTGTAAAATGTGGTAATGCCCTTAGCACCTCTGACTGCAATGCCAAGACGAGGATTTATGAGCTCATACCTTGCAGCCTCGGCCACGTGCAGTATCACATAGCACCTGCCTGCTGCGTGCCACGGCGAGATGGAATAGGAAGCCTACCTTGTGGAGTCTGATGAAGGTTTCATATGGCCCTGGCTGCTCTCCTCCCAGACGCTATTTGCCAGCTCGTTCCCAATAGAAGACATCACCTTGATGAGCTCTATCGGCCAGTCATCCAAGTCGAGAGAGCGGACCCGGGAAAGGTGTGTGCCAAGGTTTCGGTGAATACCTGAGCATTCGATACATATGAGGGCTCCCAGATTCAAGCTGGCCCAGTCGGGGTCTGCAGGAAAAGAGACACAGGGAATGAGTTCAATAAAATGCCTAAGAAATATTTCTGTTTAATATTTGCAGATAAAGATTTTGTCTCGGGGGCTAAAAAATGCAGGCGTCCTGTCCAAAAGTACAGTTGACTGGTCTTCCAGTAGGGTCAGTTTTGCCCTGTGGAGATACCAACCCTTCTGAGGAACACTCAAGGAGTAAAAAAATTGTGGAAGGGGGTCTCAAAAGATCTATTGTTCCATCTCCAGTCAAAAGAAAAATAGGAATTAGAGGGAAAAGAAGAAACAAAGAAAATATCAACACAGTGGCAGGCGGCGGATGATGAAGTAATGGAGAAAGCCCCTCCTTGGGAATCTAGAGCCACTCGTAGCCAATTACAAGGGAAAAAGGAGAAAAAAAAGGAGTGACTAGATACAATGTCTCTGTTGCTAACTATATCAACTCCCTTAATAACCATCTATATCATCACCTACATATGGCTTTTACATCTAACACACTATGGGGTATGTTTTCATCTCTAAGATCAGGGAGATGAGTACTAAGATGAAAATGTGATACTTTGAACAGTCCCAGTTTTCGTGTACGAGCCAGAAGGATTCCACCGACACACACACAAAAAAAATAACCCTGCAAACGATAAGGCTGTGACAAACCTGACAAAAGCCGGGAAATTCAAAGTCATTCCCCAAGATGGTTCACTTTTCTGCCGCTGTCCTGTGTTATTTAAATCTAGATTTGTATGATTCTCCCTCTCTCCAACAAACATTCATTTTAACAAACGCCTGGGAGGAATTTTTGGTGGCTTTTCTTTCTTCCCCCCTGCTGTCAGATCTTTCTTCTCGCCATACCCTGGGCCTTCTGAAGAACTAGTCGGCTCTCACGAATGCCAAGCAGCAAAATGCTGATTAATTGAGAGGGCAAGCAATTTTTACTTAAACCTAAACAAAATTTAGAGCTGATGGAAAATGCATTTCCAGAGTCCACTTCCATTTGGGGAAATTTCATCCAAAGACTCATTTCTACTTACTGTAACCCAAAAGCAAAAAGTTATTTTTGGCAGTTAAAATAGGTGGCAACAAAACATTTCATAGTTCTTTGTCATGTGTCACGTTGGGACACAAAATATGAAAGGAAATCAGATACTTTTAATTGCGAAGTCACACATTTCATTGAAGGCACTGACTGACATTTCAAGTCAGTCCATATCCCCAGCAAGAACCACCCCCCTCCATCTTATTTCACCTGAGCAGAAAAACAGATCTTTTGCTTAAAAAGTTCCTGTCCATACTAAGTCTTATACTAGGAATATACACCCTTTCGAGGACAGGCTGAGAGTTGGAGTTGTTCAGCCTGGAGAAGAGAGGGCTCCAAGGAGCTTAGAGCAGCTTCCAGTTCTGAAAGGGTCTCCAGGAAAGCTGGGGAGGGGCTCTCTATCAGGGATTGCAGGGATAGGATAAGGGCAATGGTTTTAAGATGAAAGAGGGGAGATTTTGATAAGATATTAGGAAGGAATTCTTTTCCTGTGAGGGTGGTGAGGCCCTGGCTCAGGTTGCCCTGAGCTGCCCCATCCCTGGAGGTGTTCAAGGCCAGGTTGGATGGAGCTTGGAGCCCCTGATCCAGTGGGAGGTGTCCCTGCCCATGTCAGGGGTGTTGAAGCTGGATGATCTTTAAGGTCCCTTCCAACCCAAACCATTCTATGATTCTATGAAGATACTATTTTAAATTTCAATAACCTGACAACGCACAGCTGAGTTGGAAGGTTGCAAACCAGGAAAGGCAGTTGTTGAACTCATTATAAATGAGATCCAGTGCAAAACCAGACTTGTTGATCTTGGTTGCAGGTGGATTGCGCGACATAAGACAGGGCTCTAATGAGGAGCTTGGAGAACTGGCATTGTTCAGTGGTTTCTGGGAAAAAAACTGACATGATGTCACTTATATCACACCTGTTTCAGTGCACGCACATGAAAAATTGTTCTCAACAGGACAGAAGTCACTACCCACCAACAACAATGGGAAGCTGTAAACCACATGTTCAGGGATGTCCGTTTGCAGTTCACTGCTCCTATCCACACCTTTCTCCTCCTATATGCAGTTGAGTAGTTTTTAAGTCTCATGCTTGAAATTTGTTACCACTGATTTATACTGCAGAGAACTACATGCAGTCAGTAAACCATAACTATTCCAGCTGTTTTTTTCCTTTTTTTTAAAGGATGATAAAATAATAAGCTCCTTTTTCCTGCTGCTGATGAATTGGAGGATACGTAGAATACTTAAAAGCAGGTGGCAGGCTTTTCTCCAGTATGCATACATCCAAATTTGATGGTAAAGGAAGGAAAAAGCCCCTTCACTGCAGCCATAGGTACTATAAATCTGATTTCCTTTCTTTGTTTTGCTTACAATTTGTCAAACAAAATATGACCTTTTAAACACCACTGAATACTCCTAGATTACAAATTTCCGCTGCCCATATTCTTAAAGGTGTTTTGCTCTCTCAAACCTCCTCCTGGCTTTGACTTGCACCTCGATCAGGTTCATCATTTGAAGGTGAAAGCTCTTAGAACAGCTTTTGTCGGAGAAAAATCCCTCCCCATCATTTCCTCCACCCATTTGGACACGAAGTTGCTGATGAAAGGCTTTGCCATGCTGAATCCTGATGAGTTCAGTAGGCACAGGATAGTGCTGGGCTGAGCAGAAGAGGAGCAAGGAGGAGCTGAAGAGCCAGGGAAAGAAGGAGAAGCAGGGACTGAAGGCATCTTGCAAAGAGTTGCAGCAAAAGAGAGAGAAGTTGACATAGTTTCTAATAGTTTCTAATAGTTAGAAGGCATTTTTGTCCCTATTCTGATTAAAAATGTGAAGATTGTGATGGGTCTGACAAGGCTTCTCAGCGCCACCCAAATTATTGCTTCAGTGTTTGGTTCTCAAATACAAAATACAAAGACTGGAAAACTCATGATGAGACACTCCCTCTTTAAGCCATCCCTGTTTTCTTCTACAACAAAAAAGACCTGATAACCCACGCTCTGCAGATATCCTGGAAGAGTGACTCCCACTTTTCCTCTCATCTGCTCTTTAAGCAGAAACTGGAAGATCTAAAAGTCAGCAATGCTCTGGGAAAAGGCATTTCCTTCTGAAACACTAAATGCTATCTTCTTGGGCAAAAACTCCAGCACCTAAAAAGCACTTTACCTTACCTAACACTCCGGGATAGCAATGTTAAAGAAAGGACTTAAAAACTTCAGTCTGAGGCTGCCAAAGGGCCAGCAGGCACAGAGATGCTGCTCCTACTGCTGCTGCTGATTAAGATACAACAAGGCAGAAATTCCCCGGTGAAACAAAGTGCTCTGATGAAGTGCTAAAAAGGCAAAGAGCTCTAGGAAGGGGAAGAATGAGACTTCTGAAGTGGAAGATTGATGGCTCTTGAATAGAGCTGAGGGACAGCAACATCTCATATTCCTTTGCTCCCAAACATCTGGCTTTGTGAAGATGCAAACTACGTAAGCTTTCCACAAGAGGGCTGGTGTTTGTGATGCTAAGTGCTCAGGGTAAGGACTTGCCTGGGCAAGGGGGAAAGGGAGAGAAGCAAATAAAGCAAACCCTGGCAGAAAAAGCAGCAGGCTGAGGTTCACCTCATGCACGAGTTTACATTTTAAGATACATCACTTTGGAAATAACTCAAATTGTTCCAAAGAAAAGATGGTAGGCTTAAAAATGTGAAGGCCAAATAGCAAGAAGAGTCAAAGAGGGCTTAAATCATCTCCAACAATACAAATAATTAAGAGAGGTTCCAGCTGGGATTCCAAAATCACCCCTTGTCGCCCAAAAAGCCACAGAGCCAAGCGCTGAGCGCTGCCAAGAAGGGCAGTCCCACCCTGCCCTCTCTCTGCAACACATTCTTGGCACATCCCTTCTGCTGGCACTGGGCACACACGGCCAGCTTGACCCATGAAGCAATCTGGATGAAAAACAACCTGGCTGAAAGAGAGGAAAAAAACCCCCACAAAACAGGTGCTGCTTTCCTGTACAGTCATTCTCCTGATTAAACATCTAGTTTGGCTGCATGAATATCTGTGTAGGAGCAAGACGGGGGAGAGAAATGCACCTTGGGGAGTGTGGGGACTCTGGGCTGAGCTGAAATCATAGAATCGTAGAATCACTAGGTTGGAAGAGACCCACCGGATCATCGAGTCCAACCATTCCTATCAAACACTAAACCATGCCCCTCAGCACCTCATCCACCCATCCCTTAAACACCTCCAGGGAAGGTGAATCAACCACCTCCCTGGGCAGCCTGTTCCAGTGCCCAATGATCCTTTCTGTGAAAATTTTTTTCCTAATGCCCAGCCTAAACCTCCCCTGGTGGAGCTTGAGGCCATTCCCTCTCGTCCTGTCCCCTGCCACTTGCGAGAAGAGCCCAGCTCCCTCCTCTCTACAACCTCCTTTCAGGTAGTTGGAGAGAGCAATGAGGTCTCCCCTCAGCCTCCTCTTCTCCAGGCTAAACACCCCCAGCTCTCTCAGCTGTGGAACAGAGAAGTCGTCTGCAGGGAAAGGATTGTGCATTCCTGCTCGGTCCGGGTGAGCAGCAAGCAGGGTCTGGGAAAATGCCACCCACAGCCACAGAGACAGAGTGAAGCGGAAATCAGTAGCACTGCCATCGCGGTCTGCTCAGACAGCACTGAGTACTTCAAATGAGCTAAATATACATCTAGGTCACTTGAAGACCCCGTCCTTCTCCTAGAGAGCACAGCATCTTCTGTGTCTTTTACTTGAACTATATCAAAGCTTTGGTGTAAATCTGAATGACTACCGGGTCAATGTGAAAGAACGTGAATAAATAATAGTCGTTTCGGGCTGTGTTTGTTAAAATACCAACCAAACCAGCATTTACCCTTGTTTACCACCTGCTAGATTACCAGCCAGTGGAATGTAAAGACTTTAATTTATCCATGTGGCTATTATTTCTCTCTCTTTGTGAAAAGTCCCTGTGAAATCTCTTTGGGATCTCCTTCCAGCGGGTCAACAAGCTGTTCTGACAGCATCCCAAGTCCTGGAGCTCGAAGCATGGTCCAGCCAGGGCTTACATCCCTGTGTGCTGAACTGCTTGGGATGGGGCAGCTGCCTTTGGTTTTGATCCATCTCCTATGGATGGCATACAAATATCAGAGATTTCAAATGCACCAATTAAAAACCAGCCTGTACGTGAAGCAGATTTGATGGTATGGAAAAATGTCTTCTATTTTAAATGGCTGTTAATGTGCTAACCAGTGTGTCCTGGGATGCATCAAGGACAGATTTACCAGCTGACCGACAGAGGTGATTGTCCTGCTCTGCTCCTCACCTGGAGCACTGGGTGCAGGTTTGGTCACCACAGTATAAGAAGGATCTAAAGCTACTGGAGCATGTCCAGAGGAGGCCACAAAGTTGGTGAGGAGTTTACAGGGGAAGCTGTATGAGGAGAAGCTAAAGTCACTGGGTCTGTTCAGCATGGAGAAGAGGAGATGCAGGGACAGGAGCGGGACTAGATGATCCTTGTGGCTCCCTTCTAACTCAGACACTATGATTCTATGATTCAAGCCTTCTGAGGATGAGGCAAGGTTTGTTTGGTGAATGATGGAATTGGCTAAACGGCTAACCATACAGATAACAATATAGTCATGCAAAAGGAGCTGGACTTCAAAATGAATGCTCATTTTGAAGTTAAGTGGGATGTTAGAATGGCTTAGACCAGTAGTCAAAATCCTGAATGGCGTCTTAAAAGATAATTATACTCAAAGAAAAATAGAGGAATATTTTCCCATTTAAAGCATATGTAAAAATCATAAGAAAAGTTCTGACTTTCAGACAGCAAAAAACCAAAAATGCACAAGTTCTCAATCCTTCTGCTTCTCCAACTAATTGCTTTAGAGCAAGAGCACTTCCTTTTTGTGGCTTTGTTGCAAACCCCTGAAACTAAAGAGCACCAGAATAATGACCTCAGCCAGGGTTAGTGAGGTGAACTGCAGCTCAAAGTATTCTCAAGAACACTTTTCTGAACACTAAGTATATGTTTTAGAAAATAAAAAAAAGGGAAAGAACATAAAGAGGGGGGAAAAAAAATCCCAAATCAGTTTTATAGTATCCAGATATAATGAGCAATGACTTTGGTTTCTTCTGACAAGTAACCCTAAAAAACAACAAACAAAAAAACCCACCAATCAAGCTCTACCTCTTTGAAAATATTGCCACGGCACATGTGCCCTCTCCATGAAAAACAAGAGGAAAATGGAAGTAACTGATGTCAAAAGGGAAGTAACTTTGTTCAAAGGAAAGGAAAGATATGCTGACATTTAAAGCGCCCTGTGAAACAACAAGGGGAAAAAAATTAGGTTGCATCTGGCACAGCATATATTAAGTATGAACCAACATAAATAAGTCTGATTAAGCAAATACAAAGAAGAAACTTTCAAACAATATCTGGAATGTAATATCAAAAAAGACAAAGCCCATGGCGGGCGTTCACCTAGGTCCTGGCCAAAAAGAAGGAGAAGAGGTCAGTTTTCTGGAAGCAAGTAGCCATACTTACTCTGTGCTTCACAGTCCACGCAGTGGGAATTGCCTCTGATGTTCCTTATGGACTGAAGGGCCATGGCCTCGTTTTGACTCGTCAGGCGGGACTGTGTAGATTTAAAGAAATGCATAAGCAACAAGTAAGAACCCAATAAAAAGCGTGAGAAGACACAACTGTCAGTTGAACAAATGGCAAACCCCAAGGTTGTATCAAGATTAAATGATCAAAGAACCCAAGTCTTTGGTTTGCCTCTCGAGAAACGACGATCCCTTGACATCTCCAAGAACTGCGCATCCACACCTGCCAAGAAGGGATTGTTTTTCCCTCCCACATTTCTAACATTTCAGGATTTCTCCCAGGGCTCCCTCCACCCTGCCCAGGAGCTCCCAGTATTTTGAGGTGTCCAGTTTGGATTCTAACAAGTGGGCAGACCGCACAGGGGAAAATTGAGCTCCAAATGAACCCTGCCATTCACAAGTAAAGTGGTCACAGTGTAGGTTTACTTCTTGAGATAAATTAGACAAGAATATTATTTCATAAAATCAATTTCTTTTATTGACGTTTATGCTTTTGCTAATGAAGACTAAAGGACGGTTTGCGAAAGCAACTGAAACCTTTTTATCATCAAAAGGTCAGATTTAATCAGACTGCTCCCATTTAAATTCTCTCCACGATGACCTGCCAATGACCTCTACTTGGGACCCGGACAGACTGTCAGGATATACAAATAGTTCAGCTCTACTAAACCATCTTGTGAGTAGAAAATGGTTAACTGCAAGAATAATGGACTCGTTGCAATGAATTGATTTAAGTAGGATGAGGACCAGATTGTAAGTACGGCCATGAGGAGAAACGTCTTCCTGATCTATCAACAGGACACCCACTAAACCTGTCCAACTTATTACACTTTGCTATTCCAGCTACTTCTTCTGACATGTTTTGAGACCTCAATAATACTTTACAGAAAAAAACAAACCTCTCTGAGTGTTACAGCGGGTTGAATATATAACCCCCAAAGCTTCTTGTACAAGCATAATCTTACCAAGGGATTCTTCCTTTTAAAAGAACATTTAATATACACAATGACCAACTTTCCCTGTGGGCACTACATAGTAAATATTACCAGAACTCTTTACCTTCTTTTGCATTAGTATTTTTATATGGGTGTGAGTGTACACACCTCTGTTGTACTCCCTTAACATACAGTCAAATGCATAAATCCAGGAAAGGCAAAAACCCACATAAGCAGTCATTTTTTACTATCTCAGAAATACCTACTGGAAAGAATTCTTTTTAATAATTTTTTTAAAGCAAATGTTAAGTAAATTATATGGCGTTGATGATGATAATTACTGGTGTCTGATCTACGCTGGTAGATAAGGGCAATGAAAGCAGGAATCCATTTCAAAAAAACAGTCTCCTCCTTGCAATATAAATTCATTAAAAGCATCTGCTTGGTGGATAATGTTAAAGGAACCATAGGTCTGAATAATTACTTCTCACTTCTCTCCCTCCACTACCATTCAACACCTTGCTCTCTACTTGTGAAGTTTTTGCAAACACAGAGACTTGAGAAGCAGTTCTCTTGCTGTTCCAAAAACAAGCAGTAGCTGAAGAAGTCTCAGGTTTTAAACATTTATTTACTTATTTTGACAGGAAAAGGTGAACAAATTACTCCTGTCATCCTATAAAAGAATGGCAAGGTAGAAGGTCTGTACCTCTTAGATAATGTCCACCTACTCCCAAAAAAGCTCGATGAACTGATCCTGGATTTGCATTCTGTTATATTAGTTAAGGCAGAAAAAACATGAAAAAAAAATTTCAGTGTAATTAAAGAAGAGAAAAATCATGCATATGCTTTGTAAAGCAGCAGACATGAAAGCAGTAGCTTAAATTTGATTTCAGTGATTTGTACCACTTAGTCACGGCAGAGCCCTGCGGCCAAATGCTACTTAACATTTGTGGTCAGGGCAACCAGAATACGGAGTTCAATTTTGCCATGTGGGAGCTTTGTGGACTTTATACTAGAGATTTAACCAGTAAATATGCTGGGGTTTGAGTCTGCCTCTGCTCTTCTCCAAGACAGGTTTTTCCTCGAGTACTTTCTGCACACCTCTAGCCTGAAACCAACCTAAATCTGCAGCAGTGGCTCCTATACTATGCAGGTTCTCAGCAGGGAGAGTCCATGACCCAGCCCAGGGTTTCAGTCACAATTTTAAGAGAAAAACTGATGGCGAAACAGATAACCCAGGAGCTCCATTAATTTGATTGCTGTAAAAAACGTTAGAACAGGCTACAGCACCAGCTGTCTTGAAATATCTGATACACACACAGCTCTAACGCCGCTCTGTTGTAATACACGCATATCTCCAGGAGTCTAGGGTTAAAATTCAGATTCCTTTAGTTTGTTTTCATCGTCCACCTGCTAATGCTTTTCAGTATTCCTCTGTGTCTCATACCTTGTTCTTGCTGCTCTCACATGACTGTAAACTGGCCAAGATCTGACTCTCAATGGCTTGTACCCACGCGTCTCTTTCTTCATATGTGGTAGCTTCAAAGTGCCAAGTCTGGCCGGTGAGAGAGACAATGATAAACTCAAAGTTTTCTTCTTGTTCTGTAAAAAACATGCAATAGGAAGAAAAGTTTTAAGTGTAAGGATATTAAGCGAGTCCTGTTTGGTGAGCACTTCTGCAATGTAACAAGCTAACGCAGGGCTGGACATTTGAGGCTGGATATATCCAACCACCCTGCAAAACTCTTTTCTCTCCAAATATTAGGTAGATAAAGTACTATTTGGGGTAATTATTCAGTGTCTCCATGTGTTTGTGAGTTTGGTATCAAGTCTATACCTTTCTTGAACACTAAGTGGCTGACAAGCATTACCTAAACTTAAACTTGAGCTGCTAAGAGCTATGTAAGGTAAAAATCAAATTGTGTCACACAGTAACTTAAAAGATGGATGGACTACTAAGAGCTGCAATATAGAAAATCTGACAATTTATCCTCTTCCTTCAAGCAGTTTTTCACATGCACAGATATATTAAAAGTGGACGTGTGCATTTTCTTGTCTACAGTATAAATACACTGGGTTGTAATACAGGATAAAAATCAGTTCAACCTATTCAACATTCACGTTCGACACAGGAGATGAGAAAATGATCTGAGAAGCTAGCAGAAATATCCTTAGGGCTACTGGACTATAAGGACAAGTATTTAGGCCAGAGGAGCACAGCAGATGAAAATACCAGCAGAACTGAACTAAATGGACACATACTCTGACTACACATGGGACGCCAGAGTCAAATTAAAAAAATCAAGGAAGCCGAAGCAGAGCAAGTGGAATTGGGAAGGGCAGGCACAAAGCATGAAAGGAAGAGAATAATAGAGCACAAAGTTCTGGTGAACATCAGCCATAATGGGCTTTAGAAAGAGCATTTACATTCGCTTGTCTGCTAATGACTTACTATATATTCAGAGTCATGAAACTCCTGCATTATCTTGCCACCCATAAGCACGCAAAGGTAAGTGACAAATGCAGCATTGCCTTTAAATGCAGCACTGCTGCTCACTGGCTTTCTTTGATAAACTCCACGTTAGCAAGGCCAGTGCCTGCACTGCTTTAATGATGCCTCAAAACCAGCAGAAGGTTACTTTGCACCATGAGGTGAGAATAAACAGAGGTGAAGGTTATTTCCAGGTGCGTGAGCTGCATGAGGCAGCAGTTGTACTAAAAAATACAGTGTGGGGTAAGTGGGAGAAGAAAGACAAGAGAAACGATGCAATTGAACAGCTACAACTACTTTGAACTTCAGCAAGGCTGTGTTAAAAGCAAACAGGTAGACCATCCAAAATGCTATGAGTAATCATGAAAAAAGCCACATTTATCAGAGCTTTCAAGAGTTTATGAGAAAGATGTAAAAGGATCCACTCAACAGTCCTGTGCGCTGTCTTACAGAATCATGGAATGGTTTGGATTGGAAGGGACCTTAAAACCCATCCAGTTCCACCCCTTGCCATGGGCAGGGACACCTCCCACTGGATCAGGGTGATCAACACCCCATCCAACCTACCTTGGACACCTCCAGGGATGGGGCAGCCACAGCTTCTCTGGGCACTGGGGTCAGGGCCTCACCATCCTTACAGGAAAACATTTCTTCCTAAGATCTCAGTCTCCCTTCTTTCAGCTTAAACCCATCCCCCCTTATCCTATCCCTGCAGTTCCTGACCAAGAGCCCCTTCCCCAGCTTTCCTGGAGCCCCTTTCAGTACTGGAAGCTGCTCTAAAGTCTCCCTGGAGCCTTCTCTACTTCAGGCTGAACAATCCCAACCCTCTCAGGCTGTCCTCATATGGGAGGTGCTCCAGCCCTCGGATCATCTCCGTGGCCTCCTCTCTAACATACCTATGTCTGGAGTTGAGGACTCCAGAACTGAGCTGTCTCCTGTAGGACAGGAACCTGCTGCTTAGGCAGAATTGCTAAGGCAGATGATCACGGGGAGGGTGCAGGTATATGCAGAGTCGTGCACGTGTTCAGGAAAACAGGGAATAGCAAATAAAGAGAACATGAAAAACTGAATCCCATCTAAAGTAGTGAAGTAGCCCTGTGTAGAGTTCAGTTGTTTTTAGGGTTTTCAATGGCTTCTAAGTGATAAAATTTTGCACCCCTGAAGTCTTACTAAAGGAGGGTTTTTAAATGCTGGTCACTAAACATCCAGATAACCCTTCCATATAAATTACTCTGTGTGGGTGGTGTTGAGACGCCTATTGTTACAGCAGGCAACCTGTGACAGCTGGACTTGGTGATCCTACGAGGTCTTTTCTAACCTTACTGGTTCTATGACTCTACGATTCTATATCATAGCACAAAGGCCCTTTTCAGCCTCGCACCACCTTGTGCACCTCATGCCCTTCTCCCTCAGCCCTTCCCTTCTCTGCTCGCAGCTCTGTGGCAGCCTGCATCGTTTTTCCCAGCCCTTCTCTTTCCTGATCACACACCACACCACCTTCTCCTAGGCCAAAGGCTCAGTATGAGCTGAAGGAGCTGCTCACTGGAGAAAACAGTCATTTTGCCACCTCATATAATAATTGCCCACTCCCCCTTTTCCAGCAGGGAGGAGACCCTGTAGGGAGGCAAAGACAGAGAAGAGCAGCACAACAAGAATCATAGAATCACTAGGTTGGAAAAGACCCACCGGATCATCGAGTACAACCATTCCTATCAATCAACTAAACCATGTCCCTCAGCACCTCGTCCACCCGTGCCTTATACACCTTCAGGGAAGGTGACTCAACCCCCTCCCTGGGATTCTCCAGCGCCTCTGGCAGAGTTTTCTCCACACTTTGTTGCTGCTTTGTCTTCCAGAAACACTACACAAAGTTATCCCCCTTCATACGGGAGTCCTATGGCAGAGGACACAAACCGACTAGTCAGGCAATTGGAGTGCAATTCAGGAAACACCTCCCAGCCATTTCCCGCGGTTGCTTTTTTATACACCGAGTCTCCTTTTCCCAAAGGAGAGGCTCCCGTGTTTCATCTCCTGACCTTTTCCGCTCCGACCAGCTGACACCGCGACAACAGCTGTAAAGACCCTGCACAGCCTTTGTGGCCGGGGATAACAAAATCCACGTCACACGCTGGCGAGTCCGTCCCAGTACGGCCCCGCCGCGGGTTACGAGGGCTGCAGTGAGATTTCACACTGGGCTGGAAGGAAAACTTGGTCACCATATATTAAATCATGGAAAAATCATACATTAAGAACACACAAGTTTTCACTCGCTGATATTCACAGAAGCTTCAGGTTTACTTCCTCAGCACAGGAAGGAGATGGAGGTGTTGGAGCGAGTCCAGGGGAGGCCAAAGATGATCAGAGGGCTGGAGCATCTCCCATAGGAAGACTGGCTGAGAGAGATGGGGCTGTTCAGCCTGGAGAAAAGAAGGCTCCGAGGAGACCTTAGAGCAGCTTCCAGTACCGAAAGGGGCTCCAGGAAAGCTGGGGAGGGGCTCTTGATCAGGGAGTGCAGGTATAGGAGGAGGGGGAACGGTTTTAGGCTGAAAGAGGGGAGACTGAGATGAAATCTTAGGAAGAAACGTTTTCCTGTGAGGGTGGTGAGACCCTGGCACAGAGCAGTGGTGGCTGCCCCATCCCTGGAGGTGTTCAAGGCGGGTTGGATGGGGTTTTGATCACCCTGATCCAGTGGGAGGTGTCCCTGCCCATGGCAGGGGGGTTGGAACTGGGTGATCTTTAAGGTCCCTTCCTACCCAAACTATTCTATGATTCTATGAAAAAGCTCTGCTGAAAAGCAACTCAGCCAGCTGAAGATGTGTTCAATAACACATTTTCTGCTTAAATACAATGAATTTTATTTGGTAAGCACAACTGTGAAAGAAGCAGCAGTGCTGGCTCCATATCACCCACAGGGCAATGCCTACAAAAGATGAGAGTGGAGAATGTGTATGTCTTTATCCACTGCATACATGAACAGGAAAATCCAGGCAGCTGAATGGAATTGTTCAGCTTTACTCTTCAGTAAAATTACAGGTTGTGCTATTTAAATCCCTGTGAGCCCAATCACAGAATTTTATTAAACAGTTTTCCATGTTTAACAGTTATTCATAGCAAGGTCCACTATAATAGTATTTTAGCACTATCAACCTGTCGAAATCAACCTGCCCAATTACTCCAAACTACATTAATAACACCAGATATTACACTAATTGTGTCCAGTTTCTATGCAGACGAGGTCCCGCGGGGCTAATTTTGCATCCTCAGGGGCAAGCAACTCAGCCATCAACCTGATTTCACCAGGAATCCCTCCTCATTACACAAGTCCGGGCTGTCAAACTTTTTTTTTTTTAAAAAAAAAAAGGTTAATGGGCCAATCAGTCATCAATTATTTCCTGGAAGGCTAGCAGACAAAGGGTTAAAGAGTGAAGAACCAGCTGCAACTGATTTCCATTTGGAAGTTATTATCAACAGGAGATGTCTACAATTTCGTTGTTGTTTGTTTTGCCCCCCCCTTTTTTTTAAGTGGGAAGGGGCAGTTAGGATGGGAAATGAGCTGAAACTGTAAAATTATGATTATATGGATCCTAAGTGATTTGTTTTACAGGACCAGTAGAAGTGGGCACGCAATCGGTGAGTTTTAGGAAAGCCACCACACCACCACAGACACCACACCACTTGCTAGAAGCCAGACGGTATTCACTGTCTATGCTGCACATATTGTCTTCACCATCATCTTTTTATAGTCAAGCTACTGCATTTAACCCAAGTTAACACTGAATTTGCTCTGCCAAAAGACAGACATCATTACAGCCCACCTGCTTACGCAAAACAAGATATACAATTTCTTAAAAGAAAAGAATTGTGCAAGGGAAAAGAAACACTCAGGCACGGTCTCACTGTGTTTCCTATATCAACGCCTGTGTTTATGGTATGTAACAGAGATCGGATTTAGAAAACGACACTGAAAATAACTACAGGGCACAATTAGTCTATAACTTGTTCCAGAGAACTCAATTAAGTCTACTAAAACGTAGGGAAAACATATGTCCAGAAGCAGTTACGCCTCTTGATGCCCCGTAAGAGCGGTTCTAAATGGTGTGCGTGTATCAGTTTGTTCACAATTTCTACTTCCCACATCCTTTATTCTCAATATCAAGAATTACATAGTCACCGACACTGTGCATCAGTGGTGGGTAACCACAAGCACAGTTTGAAGTCTAGACAAGGGTTGCTTTCCACCAGGCACTCTGCGGTCAGAATTACACCCATCCCCAAAGTTTGTTTTTAAAACATATTTTTCCATAAAGACTTGCCAGGCTTAAGGCATTTCTCAGAGTCATATATAAATATTCTGCCAGAATTGGAATCAAAACCGGATCTTCTGTCTCCCAAGCCAACCAGCCTCTTTCACTCAGTGCCAGATTGTGCATTTGCATCTTTGCCCCCTGTAGTTGTCATCAGAGGATGCTGGTGCTGTTGATAGTTAACAGTAACTCATCGTGCTGCTAGTAGATGATGCCACTCACAGAGGAAACACTTTCCAGAAACAAGAAGCCAAGTGCAGAACCAAAAGACTCTCAATGGCCTATTTCAAGCACCCATAACAAGCATCTTCAGGAGTTGAGGTTACAGCTTGAAACCCAGCCAAGCCTGCCTCAAGTAACACTGAGACCCATTTAAACTCCCTTTTTATCACATGCTCCTCCCTCTCGCAAAAATGACTGCTGCTCAAGCACCCTTCCTCAACAACCCTTCATCTTTCAAAAGGATGAGAACGAAAACACACCGAGGCGCCCTGGTGATCAACATTCGATGTTTACCATATACAATCTGTTTACAACAAAGGCGCGTGTTATTTACGTACGATATAATGTTAACTATCATTACCTTTTGTCACTCGCTGTAAATTATCCCTGTAAGTTGGAAGAGAAGTATGTTTATTAGCAGCCTCAATTAAGGAAATATTTGTGCCATGTCCCACTGGGCATGACTATGCTAATGCTTCTCTCCCCTTTCCAAACCCAGTGTCTAAATCTAATTAGTTTTGAAAATCAACCCTATCAGGACAATATAGCTCTGCTATCGGTTGCCCACAGCTCTTGATAAAGGTTGTGCTCCACTGGAAGAATTTTTCAGCAGTGCTTTTTTATATCGTTACCCGTGAGTGACGCACGGGTGATGAAAGGCTGGTTTCTACCTCGAGGGACTGAGCCCCCCTCCCATCTGTACTTGTTTTATTTGGAGGCCAAGACAACATGGTTTGAAGAAACCCATGAAGGAATTCTAAAATTCAGTTCATTCCGTACATGAGTCTACACCTGCATTAGGTGTAGACTAGGTGTTACCCTAACACATTTCAAGCCTGTGGTTTACTTTTTAAATTACACGTGTTTCAAAGTCGCAGATCTTGCTTAGCCAAGAGGTGTTGCAAAGCCAGGTCTGTTGGTCAGAGCTTATCTCAGGTCCTCTGAACAGCCTCCATGGTTAGCAAAAGTGAACTTTGTGCATCGGCACAGCACCACAGCAGCAATGGCATCACTAATTGTTAATCAAAAGGTATTTGGGGAGTTAATGAATATCGTAGATTCATAGAATCACAGAATCATAGAATGGTTTGAGTTGGGAAAGATACCAAAGCCCATCCAGTTCCAAGCCCCTGTTATGGGCAGGGACACCTCCCACTAGGTCAGGTTGCTAAGGGCTTCATCCAACCTGGCCTCGAACACCTTTATGCCAAAGAAAAGTTTTCCATGAGAGCCTGGCAACTCAAACGCAGCACTGTTTAGCACGTCACATACATAACCATGATGAGAGGAAAAATGAAGATTTAATATCTTCATATATGTTAAAACATAGGATGCAGAGCACAGTCATTTAGTGTTGTAAAGATACTCCCTTCTGCTGTGCTTCAAAATCTGTTGATGTAAGAAAAAGAATTCTATATTCTAACAACATTGCTATGACTGCAGGCACAGGCAACTCCAGTTTGTCTGAATGACAGGGCAGGGTCTGGTTTAAGTATAACACATGGACACTACATACTTTTCTCTAGTGAACTGAAGGACTGCTGAGAGCCTGGCTGCCTGCAGTAAGAAGCAGGTGGGACTTCTTCATTTGCCAGTGACTCCCTATAGGAAAAACCAAATCTGAACAGAAAGAGTTTCAGGCAAACTCTAAAATTAAAGAACGTAAGATTTCTTGCAGTCATACAAAACTGACAAAGGAATAACTGAGGACAGAGCTGTATGATGGCCCGGTCCTCTCCACCCTCAGAAGAGAGTGTCCTTTAGCTGTGATCTTACACTCAGCCACCTCTGTGAAAATCCTACTCTTCCTCACTCCCCTGCAACTAGGAAAGACAGATCAGAAAAGTGATGTTTTCGCTACCACCCAGCTAAGGGAGATGAGCTGTGCTCAGGAAGGACTCTCTGCTTTGCATGGTGCAAAGCACAAGGTGACCCTGTGTAAGTGATGAGGACCCACCATGCTGAGGAATATCTACGTACCTGCTGCTGCCAAGCATCTACAGTTTTGTATCGCTACCTGTGAGTGACAAACTGCTGATGATAGGCTGGTTTAGCTCAAGGGACTAAGACACTTGCCATACGTACTAATACACATCACAAGATGACCTTGTGTAAGCATCTGAGATCCACCATGCTGAGGAGCATCCACACACCTGCTGCTGCCAACCACCTGCAGAACAGTGGCAGCACCTGAGTTGCAGACTTCTCCCTCTTAATCAGAGATTTTGCTACCTGCAGAATACCTGAATAACAGAACTGGTGTTAAAAATCAAGGGAGAGGCTGCTTTCTAGACCAAACTTTCAAAAATGGGACTGTACATGGATGGAAGAGCTTTGGTCTGTAAAAAGGTGCAAGTGCAATTGAGCAAGCATGTGCTAAAGACCAAAGCAGATTTGTTATTCTGGACTGTCATTTCCTATCATCGCCCTCTTTTTTGAAGGCATAATTATCTAAACATGTGGCTTTTTATACTTACAATGCTCATTAACTCGCCATTTGCATGTCTCAATGTTCCAGCTTTCACACAAAGGCTTAAGGTACCAGCTCAAAGATGCAAAGCTATGGAGAACATTGAAAAGCCAGTTTTTGGTGGTGACAAAGCTTTTCAAAAGAGATACGTTTGCTAATTTCAGAATTTTGTTCTGATTTTACATCTCAAAACTCTTCGGAGCATGGCTACAAGGAACATGTTCCCATACGCTTACCCAAGGTGCCTTTGATACTCAGTTTGATCAGAAGATAAAAAGATTCCTCAAACTAGACAAGTCCTAAAAAAAAGAAATCTTTATCTGTAAAACAGAGGGGAAATCTTTATACTTGTTTCCCTGTTGCAGCTTAGTAACAGGTAGATATAAAATCAGAAGCTTCTCAAGGAGTAAACCTGTAACACCAAACACGCCTGTGTGCGGATTAGAAGGAAAATCTGCCTGGGAGATAAAAATCAGTGAATACATCCCAAATTACAAATAATTAAAAAAGGATCTAGTTAGTTTCTTACTAAATGGAATAAAAAAAGCCCAAACTTATCAATGAATCATTTTCCTTCATTTCAGATTTCGTACTTCAAAAGGTAATAAAAGGACGAAAATACCTTTGCAACTGTTGCTCTGAAAGGTAATAATTTTACACTTACACTGAGAAATAAACCGAAACTACAATTAAAAAAGCTTCCTTAACAAGCTGCCGTAAAAAATCACACTTTTGTTTCCTATGTAGACTTTGTCTGGCAGCGAGAGCAAGGCATTCGACAGCAATACAGCCGTAATTGTGCAAAAAAAGGACGGTGATATAAATCACCAAAGGTTAATGATCAGGATGTGAACAGAGGGACTTGTTTACAGAAATAGCATGCAATTTAAAATTTACAAGAGATTTAATGCCACCGCTTGGCAATCACTAAAATCAACAGCCCAGAAAACAGTGACATTAAGAAAAATATTACAGTTATAATCATTCCAAAATAAGTCAATTAGTGTTAGGGCATGCGCTTGCGATTACTTGACCCATTTGGTTCGCACTTAAGTGAAGGAAAAAAAAATCCCCCTCCTTTATACTGAGATTACTGAGTTGTGACCTATTTTGCATTCCCTATTTCTTACACCATCCCTCGTACATGCTATTGGAGATGGTGGTGGAGGATTTTTTTTCCCCTTCTCCTTGCCTGGCTTCCAAGTAATTCTGACCTTTGACATTTGTAATCATAAAAAAAAAAAAAAAAAAAGAAGGAAGTTTATAATTGTGTTGTTCAAATGAAGGTGGAGAGGGGAAAAATATATATATAAAATTCAATGTGCTATTATACAAAAGCCATGACGGCTGTCTGCGATGGAAAAAAAGCAATGTAAGTCAATTTGTGAACTTTGGCACCAGGTGACCTTTAGAAATACAACAATATACAGAATTTACAAGCAAGAGTAGCACATGCAAATGACCCGGCACTGTCTCGCCTTTGGATTAGAGCTGCAAAGAGCATTATGGAGAAGGCTTGCACAAAACAAATTAAGACTGTTACTTAAATGTCACGGCACACTATTGTATTTGGCTACAGATCATTACACCTGATACTAACACTTTTAAAAACTGTAATAACTTGGGAAATATTACATTGAGTGCCCACATATAGAAAGGGAAAAAAAAATATATATATAAATAAATAAATAAAAGAAGAAAATGAGTTCCTGAAGTAATTTAAACATCACCACTCCACGACTAGAGGGAAAGGTCAAAATTTAAGTAAGCTGAAAGGAACATGAATGGCAAAACAAAACGCACAAACAAAAAGATGAAAAGACCAACCGGAATGACTCTGCAAACACGAGATGAAAGCACGCATGCTTTGGGCAAATTTGATTTCCATGACCACACTGGGTAAGGGAAAGACGCAAGGAGGACTTTTTTTGGAAAAGCGGGTTAAAAAGGGGGGTAAGAGAGGAGGTGTTCATCTAAAGCGGGTGGGTTTGTTACCTTCAGTGTTGGTGCTGCTGCTGCTGTATATATTTCGCAGGCTACCAACACGGTTTAGTTTCCAAGCTTTGCGTTTGGCTGCGTCCAGAGAGCGGAAGGGGAAGAGAAAAAAAAGAGAATAAAAATAAAGAAAAAGGAGGGGAAAAAAATAAATGAAAAGGGGGAAGAAAGAAACATCAAAATAGCATGTGAAGTAAAATACAAGCACAAGCCTGTTAGCACATGAAGAGCTACACACAGAAAATGCACACGGGACTACGCAGCCTCTCCAATCCAATACGGAAAGCCGCTTATTGAGAGTGATTTTTTGAAGTCACTACAACATGACATGATTTGACAAGATTAAATGGATCTGCTATTGCAACAGACAAAACCAGACCAGTAGAAGTAAAAAAATGCAGGAGGTATTTGCAGAGAGGACACACAGCTAGACAAAACAGGTACTGGAAAATGAGATTTAGTTAACAGCAACACACAGCCAGACAAGAGCTCCTCTTCCTCCCAAAGCCTACATTGATCACTGGGGGTCTGTAGTTCAACTTTAAACCACCTTTAAAAGCTGAGGTGATGATGTAACGGCCTTAAATCCTGGTAACAACAAAACATGTTATCGGTAGCACTGAGCTTAGAGGCATTACTTAGTTATTTTGAAAAGTGTCAAGTAGACATTGATGCAATTGATGTATGAGGTCCTCCTTTCCTTCTCTAAGCAATCATCGCAAAATCAAAGTGTTTAATTGGAAAGTTAAAGTATATTCTTCATGTAAGAGACAACACCCTCGCTTTGTTAGATTTGCCCCAAACTTTGAGATTCTCTAAGTTCCCAGCTGTCGTTTCATGATTAGCAGAAAATATTGCTCAGAAGCACTCCCTTCCCATGCTCATTAGGAGCGAACGTATTTTCATGTCCTTCAAAATTGACATGCTTTGCTTCAAGAGTGAGGAGTACGTTCAATCAACAACATGTTTAACTTGAGTTTCATCAGGCAGAAACAGTATGAAACATCCGAGTACACCACGACACTGCTGGCACCTAACAGTGACTATAGTAACAGAGATGTCCCCTAATCTTCACCCATGGACATCCCCACATCTGAAGAGGGAACCAGAGATCTGCTAAAAGTGGTCTCTCTGTGGGCTTTCCAGCCACTGCATCAGCTTACCCAAGCAAGAAATAATCATACAGCACCACTTGGCATGCCAATGTTTTACAGGATCTGTTTTACAGGAGCAGGGAAGAGATCACTGAGATGAATGACAAGCAGAAGAGCACCCAGACCTCCTCCTGAATCACCTTCCTCAGCAAGTCACCCAGCCCTCCCGCCCGCAGACAGTGGAGAGTTTTGAGTTTGGGTGAGAGACTGCTAAAAACGACAGCACCAGTTACATTAATTCTGATTAATTTCTAAGATGTGTTTGAAAATGGAACAGACTTCCACTCCTATTCAGCTCAGCACCTACTACTAAGAAACTCAAGTGGTAAATCTGGAGTAAAACCATCCTCCCCTCCCCAGAGATGCTCTGCACCCCTTAGGATGACACAAACACCACACAGCACAGTGAGTACTGTGATACGATAATTTTAGAATTTCCCTTTGTGTTTACAAGAGAACTTCTTTAATATCTTCATCAATGATATAGACAATGATATCTGAAGGGGCTACAAGAAATCTGGGGAGGGGTTGTTTACAGAGGCTTGTAGTGATAGGATGAGGGGCAATGGCTATAAACTGGAGAGGGGCAGATTTAGACTAGACATAAGGAGGAATTTCTTCACAATGAGAGTGGGGAGACCCTGGCCCGGGTTGCCCAGGGAAGCTGTGGCTGCCCCATCCCTGGAGGTGTTCAAGGCCAGGTTGGATGGGGCTTGGACAGTCTGATCCAGTGGGAGGTGTCCTTGCTCATGGCAGGGGGGTTGGAGCTGGATGATCTTTAATGTCCCTTCCAACCCAAACTGTTCTATGATCCTGTGATTCTAATGCCTCATGAAACTTTCTTCCATAGAAAACAATTAAGGATGTGAATTCATTCCAATCTTAAACATAAAAATTTGATTTTAAGCTAAAGAGCTAAGGCTGGAAGAGAAATGCTGAACACCCTAGACTGCTGAGCTATAGACTGTTTTAATAAAGCCACCTGCAGGCTTTAATGCTATATATTCAAAAGGAGAACGGGATGTCTGCATGACAGCCTTTAGAATGCATCTTGCTGAAATGAAAATAGGTAACAACATCTGGAAGGCTAAGTTAGATCTATCTAAAAACTAAAGTTCACCAGATCTAAAAATACCTTCATTGGGTGCATCCTTCAATATACAAAAAATCTTCAGTATTAAAACCTGTTTAACGAATCCCAGCACTTAGAAAGGCACAACTGCCCAGCAGAAAACTTGTTTCTCCTGCAAAACATTTACATATAAATAGGCAAAATCAAGGCTTGGCATGCCTTGGAAAGTGAAGACTGGTCTCCAGTACATGAAGACCCTTTCTCAGTCCCTTTTCATTTTTCACCCCTTAATGGCACGTTAAGAGTATGTCCATATGAGCAGGAAGTGAACTCGCAGCCTGGTTTTCTATTAACCTATTGATGAAATAATCCATTTTAATGTGTTAAGTGTCATGCCTTTCTCTTATCTTTAAACAAATGGACTTATTTCGCAGGGATGCTGAGGTCCTGATACATCCCAATGTATCCTTTAGCATCGATTAGGCTCCAGCCTGCTTCCTCGTGCTCTGCTGCCTTTGAGGGTTCAATAATATTGTCAGCAGAAGGATTTGGACACTGCCAAGTGCTGACTCCATGGGATGACTGATGTGTGTGCAAACACCAGTGCCCAGCTTAGCCATCCTACCATGCATGACTTCAAAATCACATACTGCCTACTCATTTTTGTTACCTACCAACAAGGCCCTAACAGGCACTGGAGGTCATTATTTGTCTTTGACTTATATCCCAGAATATTCAGCACACCCGGTTTGGGTTCACTTGGCCATTCAAAAGTTAATTCAACAAAAGCTCTTGTTGCCAGCTCTGGATATATACCTATATAGAACAAATATGCACTAAAACAAACAAACAAACCTCTACTGGTCTTCGATAAAAAGCTATAACAAATGCTTACTTTATTATTTAACAGAAAACAAAGCTCCCTAATGAACTGAGAGCAGTTCTGAAGAAAAGGACTTGGGAGTGTTCGTATATAAGAAGGTCAACATGAGCCAGCAATGTGTGCTTCAGCCCAGAAAGCCAACCGTGCCCTGGGTTGCATCCAGAGAAATGAAAGCAGCAGGGAGAGAAGGGGATTCTGCCCCTCTACTCTGCTCTTCTGAGACCCCACCTGGAGTCCTGCATTCAATTCTGGAGTCCTCAGCACACGAAGAACATACATCTGTCAGAGCAAGTCCAGAGGAGGCCACGGAGATGATCCGAGGACTGGAGCAACACCCATACAAGGACAGGCTGAGACAGTCAGGGTTGTTCAGCCTTGAAAAGAGAAAGCTCCAAGGAGACTTTAGAGCAGCTTCCAGTACTGAAAGGGGCTTACAGGAAAGCTGGGGAAGGGCTCTTGACCAAAGAGCCCAAACCATTCCATGATTCTATGATTCTAATTAGAAAGATCCATATGGTGGATTGATTTTAAGTGTTTTCTGGAAGCCTGTATTCTTCAAAAAAGCCACTAGGCAGACATACCAGAAAAACCCAAGCACCCTTCTCAAACATCAAAAAAACTGGCATGAATTCATGAATTTAACAGTTTCCCAGAAGACACAGGGTATTTAATTTGGCTTATCCTGAAGTGGCAACTAGTATTCTGCCTAGCATGTTGTGCCACCACACTCTGAATGACTAATGTATTTTAATAACATTTCAAGAAAATCTTTTATTAACTTTGACACTTGCCCTGATCTCTGGATTCACTGCTGACGGAAAAACAACACCTTGCACCAACCAACAGTCCCCTCCTCCCGAGCAGCGTGTAGACATAGTGCAGCAGCACAGTTTCTGCTCTTACCCAAGCTCATTAACTGCAGAAATTCAGATTGGCAAGATTAAACTCCTATCTTCACTGGGCAAATTAATTTATGCATTCTAATATTCAACCTGGACCAGTGCAAGAAGTCATTAGCTGTCACCCAACGGCAGAGAGCTTGGCTTTTAAAAACTCTGCAAAACAATGCTGGGATTACTGCAGTCTTTGACTTGATGGAAGCCATTGCCCAGCCATTCCTCACAGTAGTGACCACGGGAAGAAATCACAAAGCACCCAAGTTTTGACTCTTGGAGCCTGAGATCTGTTTTTGCGTTGAATTGATTTCTTGAGTTCTTGCAAGGAATCTGCTTTCAACTGTACCAGCTATGATGGGATACATCACTTGTGTGGCACATGCGTACTGGGATGCTTTACTCAGACGGAATCAGAATCATGGAATCACAGAAGGAAGAATCATAAAACCAATTAAGGTTGGAAACAACCTCTAAGATCACCCAGTCCAACTGTCAGCCCAACACTACTGCGCCTACTAAACCATTCCAAGAAAGGCCACAGCTACACTTTTTTTGAACACCTCTGGGGACCTCTACCACTTGCCTAGGCAGCCTCTTCCAGTGCTTCACTACTCTTTCAATAAAGAAACTTTTCCTCCGATCTAAACCTCCCCCGGTGCAACTTGAGAGCATTTCCTCTCGTCCTATCTCTTGATACCTGGTTTAAGAGACCAGCACTCACCTCACTACAACATCCTCTCAGGATCCTCTCAGAGCAACAAGATCTCCCCTTAGCCTCCTCTTCTCCAGGCTAAACAATAACAGATCCCTTAGTCACTCATCATAACCTCTGTGCTCCAGACCCTTCACCAGCTTTGTTGCCTTCCTCTGGACATGCTCCAGTTGCTTTGTATCCTTGTACTGAGGGGCTCAAAACTGAACACAGGGTTTGACGTACGGACTCAGCAGTGTCGCTTACAGGGGAATGATCACCTCTCTACTCCTGCCGGCCACACCGTTTTTGATGCAAGCCAGGATGCTCTTGGCCTTCTTGGCCACCTGAACACGCTGCTGCCTCAAGTTCAGCTGGGTGAACGTGACGTACAGTTACAGACTCATAATCCACCACAGTGGCTTCTAAGGAAGAAAGAATGACACCGTGTCAAATGTTACAACAGGCCATATAACTATAAGGTTTTTCATAGCAGGACTTACTCCTCAGGTAGAACAGAGGTCAGCAGTTGTTCAGTCCTCCCAGAAAAATATTTAGCAGCTAGCTGAAAATCTCCACATGCTGTAAAAGAACCACACACTTCCTAAACAGAAGCGTTAGCTCAGCCTTCGAAAGCCCCATATGCTAACCTTGAGGAGTGAATATTCCCCTCTCAGTAATATATAGAAATTAGAAAGGCGTCCCCTTCTTCCACCAAAACACAGAATCGTAGAAGGGTTTGCATTGGAAAGGATCTCAAAGCCCATCCAGTTCCAACCCCTTGCCACAGGCAGGGACACCTCCCACTGTATCAGGCAGCTGAAAGCCTCATCCAACCTGGCCTTGAACACCTCCAAGGACAGGGAATCCCACCTTTTTTGTTCCAAATAAACTTCTACTCGTTTATTCTAAGTCAAACATGACTTAGAACACTTGTGGTTCGATGTGAAGAAATGCTACAGACTGGCCGCTGCAAACTAAGAGAGGATCTGTGGCTGCAGAGCGCACAGAGCATGGGAGTCACCAAGGTCCTTGCCATGGCAGGGGGGTTGGAACTGGATGATCTTTAAGGTCCCTTCCAACCCAAACCATTCCATGATTCTATGACTCTGCAAGTGCTGATTGGACTCACTGTGCTTGAGCAGAGGCAATTCCACACTGTTATTTCACTTTTCTAGGACCTATCTGTAATTTTGCTGTTGGGAGGTAGGGACTATAATGCACACTCTCTGAAGTGCAAGATGGACAGGTTATTTAATGGCTGTATAAGTCTTTGGACATCCGAACACCATTAGAAGAGAGCACTAAAACCAGAATCAAAATAGAAGATACTCAAATCTAATGGAAGATGATTTCATATTGCGTTTCTGTCCATTACAATGAAACGGTGGCCACAGCTTGATGTTTCAGCTGAAGCTCTAGGGGGACATCCAGCTGTACCTAGAGACCCAGGCAAACCTTGCTTTGCTGACGCTTTTGAGTACTCAACTTGAGCTGAACTATAGTCATTTAACACAAAATAAACTCATTTATACATTTTAAATTTGTACATCTTAAAGCGAGAGCAGGTACGTCAGCATACAAAGAAAATTAGGCTACGGCATAACCTTTTGTTAAGATATGGAGTGACTGGGATTCAATTAAACTTAATCACTCCCAATTACCACATATCTTTATATTTGTTCAGGCAATAACTTCACATCTGTGGCCAACCCCTTGCAGACAGAATTTCCGTGTTTGCTTTCTTTAATAGGGATGTTATTTCTTCTCTGTTAATGAATCTATTTTTCCTATCTAGTTTGATTAGTTACGTTTTGTAGTAAATACGTTTACAATTCCATAGTGTTTTCTAACAGCAGTAGATGTTCTCAGAAAGCACACTTACCAATGTGTGATCTGAGGATACAGCTGTGTGATACCTGGGAAGTTATCTAAGGATGCTTAAGACATCGTGCTCAACAATAACTGCCCTCAACTCACTCAAATTCAGTTCTTTATATGCTTTGATAAGCAGAAATATGCTTTTCTTCTTTGGAGAATCTTCATACCCACAATCTCACCCTAAAAATCTTCCTCCGCTGCTGTACCGCGAAACTACAGAGGTTTTAATGTCACCTCTGGTCTCGATGTGACGGAGTTCTTTGTTGATTAGATAAATAGTTCTCAGATAGCTGATTAAAAAATGATGTAGCCGTTAGGTTGTGTGTCCAAGCCTTGTCAGCCATGTTGGATGTTAAAGCGTGCATGAATTACATCCCTGGAGTGTGCTGAACAGCGCTGATTAAATGAGGCACGCCACAGCCCTCAGCATCAATTATCAGAAATAATAGGATCTTTTCACCTACGCTGGTTGAAGGGGGCTGGGAATGGAGCCAGGCGCCACTCGCTTCTCAGAACATGTCGTCATCATCATCATCATCATCCACACAAAATAAATAACACTGCCCGTTCACCTAAGGACGGTAGTTTATTTATTCTTACTGGGCAACAATTAAAGACCGAGAAGATATATGAGGAAATTCCCACAGCACAGGCCAGGGGAACATTTTTCATGCAATACTTGCGTAACATCTATCTACAAAAATAGGGGTGTATAAGCTCTGGATGACAGACAAACTTGAGCATCAGTGGGTTATTTAAGGACAAACTCCAGGACCATCAATTTGCCACCTCACTGGGGAAAGGGTTCTGCCCTTCAGCCCTTCTCTTTGCTCTTTTCCAACTCACTCTGCACTGCATGTGGGTTCTTCAGGGGTTGTAAAATGGCAGATTGGGGACTCTTCTCTCTTGTTGACCAGCAGAAAGAAAACTACTAGGCATATCTAACACATAACATGTAGAAACCAAAATTATCTGGATAAACTGTTTCTAGATCTGACCAACACTAAATTTTAAAACAAAAACGAAGTGCAAGGGTCTCATAAATACGTACACTACTTTTATTTAGTTCTATAATTCTAATTTCGATCATAATTCTATAACATATAAGAGGTTGCCCAGGGAAGTCGTGGCTGTTCCACCCCTGGAGGTGTTCAAGGTCAGGCTGAATGGGGCTTGGAGCAACCTGGTCCAGTGGGAGGTGTCCCTGCCCATGACAGAGGGGTGGAACTGGATGGACTTTAAGGTCCCTTCCAACCCAAACCATTCAAAGATTCTATCATAATTCCTAAGAAATGCACACAGCGTTACCTATTAAACTAGATTTCCAGAGTTCCCAAGCATTTCCTTTCAGTGCATTAGTGTTAGTAGGACGTATATCCCAAAAGACCAAAAAATACAAAAGATTTCATATAATAACAGCCCTTAATGTTATTTTGGGACACTAGAATACTCAGACAAGCAACTTGCTGGGCATCAAAGGAAATCACTAAGCGTGCTGAGTTAGGAAAGTTGCCCAGCCCAAACACAAGTAAAATCGTCTGCTCGATACAAACCCACCTCCTCCCCACTGAGATGGAAAATCCCTTCCAGCGCTCTATTTCAAACCCGCAAAACACTGTAAAAGTCATACTTCAAATCACATTAATAGTTAATTACGTTTGGCTTAGATTCAGATTTCAACATTTCACATGAAGGGGAAAAAAAATGAAAACACATTCATATTTCTACTTGCAACAGGGAAAAAAAGTTACTTTAATTAAACATCTCTAAAACATGCTTTTAATTCTTCCCCCCGCCGCCTCTCTAAGATTTCTCCATCAAAATTTTTGCAGTAGGGTAAAGGACCCACTAAACTATTTCAGTGCATTCCCAATACACTATAAGCAGACAAGATTCAAATTGACAAAAGTAAATGTTAATTGGAAACATTTTTCTAAGTTTTTCATTATCTGAAGCAGAAAATTATGGGTCTTTTATACACACACAAAAATCCTTTTCAACCACCTAGAAAAATTGTCTTTTAATAAAAGCTTTAAATTATACTATCATATTTCAAAGGCAAAGAACAGTTAAAGCAGCTAATCAAAGGTATAATTATTTAATGACTACTACTCATGCTATCTAACAGGGCTGTAATTGCTTGGCTGTGATCACCAGACCACCAGCTTCAATAGTGGAAAACAAGTACTTTGCTTGTAGCATTTGATCGACCGGTTTGGAAGGTGAGTTCCTCCAATTGGGTCGACTTCACAGGGCTAGATGAGTTATTAAGGAATCAGAGCATCCGTTTGTCACTCTGCCTCTGCTTTTTTGTACACATTCGTACTAAATTAAAAAAAAACCCAACAAAAAAAAGAACAAATTTGAGAGGAAAACAAAATATTTCCCTGACAAGATGCAATTTGTCAAACTCATCATTGATTGTTTTCACTTTTCATGCCACATCACAGTTTTCTATAAACCCTGGGTGACCCCACTCTAGTAATTCAAACGCAAAAAACCCTCCAAATGTGCCTACTGAAAATTATATTTTTTATCTTAACTGCTTTTAATTATTTATTGCCCTGATTAATCTACTCTGGGTAGGTCGAGAAGCACATAACCAGACCTTCTGATTCTGTTCCATTGTTTAGAACACACCCTTTGCAACTGGACACATGAGAAAAATAACTTAGCATCATCATGTATGAATTACCAGAGCTATCCAGAAGCTAAGACAGTGCACAGCACAAGTTGGCTTAGTCTTAATTATTAGTCTTATTATTATAAGTAACAAAGCACTCATAGAAAAGCTGCGTGTGTCATTATATCTTAGCATCAAATGCTAAATATGAATTACTACTTAACACTTCTTACACGATAATACATTTCTTTTTAAGTTTAGCTACACAACTGGATTTGATACAAGATATCAGGCCCTCTGGAATGTCAAAGATATTTGAATTCCTGTTCGGTTATCTAGTCAACATCTTGATTTCAAGATAGTCTCATCTTGTAATCAGTATCACTGGAGCTCAAGTGACATCACCACCCAGGATGTCGCTTTCAAAACCAGACACTGCGAGGAAGCCACCCTTCTCAATGCTGCACCTTGCAGCCAAATACGACTCCAAGATGACAAAGGACACCAACCAAGAATTGTTCACACCGCTACACCTGGCCGGAATTACATTTGTGACAATAAACCCTGTCTGAGGGGACATCAGAACTGCTTAGTTTTTGAGGTCCTCATTGGCAAGGCGACCATCATATCTGATAAAAGGCACTGCTGTTATAAACAACCCAATGGATTTTGAAGGAGAGCAGGAAAAGCATCGCACAGGTACAGGTGAAGTGGAAACAAGAGCACGGGAGAAGCCTCCAGGACCCAAAGGAGAGGAAAATGAGAGAAGCAAGACCAGGACATACGGGGGATGCGTGTTATCTGCCACCAGCCTACCTCCTTTCTGCTGCTTAGATGCAGTATTGACTCGGAGAAAAGAGACAACGTTTCCTTTCTTACCCCGTGGAGAACCACTACTTTTATGGCAAGATGGATTTATTCCTGTTTCAGACCATCAGTTTCATCTATGGCTAGGGAGACAACAATCTTGCCCGTTATAGGCTGATAAACAAGGAGCGTTTAAATCCACTAACCAATGACACATTGTTCTGTGCCCTTCTCCCTCTGAACAAGAAGCAGCCACATTTTGTTGATGGTGCGAACAATTACTGTCAAGATAACAATTACCAAACAACAGAAAGAGCTGTTTCTGTTCGAAAGAGCTATACTCTCACTGTTCTCTTACAAGAGATATACTCGGTGCAGGCATCTTGAAATTTCCCAAGTCATTGGCCATTGCTTTCCCACAAAATTTCTTTTCCAATGAATATTAGGCATCAGAGTGGAAATATTGCAAACTAAAAATGAAATATACTACAATAAAGAAGTATCGTTGGACTGAACTCAAGCCAAAACGAGCACGTTTGTTTTCTCATGTGGTAGAAAACCCATAACTTGTCTGAAGATAAATATTTATGCGTGAAGTAGGACAGGAAGGTGCATGATCAATGTGCTTCACAGCAACTTCTGTCAAGGTATCTGGCAAGAAACAACCCAAAGCCGAGGCAGCGTACAGGCAGCAGCGAACATCAGCATTTACGTAATTCTTTTAGATCTCATTTCCTTGCTATTTTTTGTACATGCAGATGAAGAAGAGTTATATTTTTCCAAATACCTGGTTATAGTGCTCATCTTGGATTTATCTTGTTCAGCATTTAATAAAATGACAGGGAAGACCTCCCACTACTCTCATTGTTATCAAAGGAGGTATGTAAGCTGTCTACAGAAGTCTTTTAAGGTAGCATAAAGGTAGATTAGGCATTAGAGACATTTTGTAACTTCTAGCTTTTATTTATTCTGAAATTTAAAACAACTATAAAAATGAACTGAAATCAGAAATCAGAATTCCCATTCTTACCGCCTTCCATTTTCCCCACAGATTTAATCCATCCCAGCCAAGCTACTGTAAAAGGTAAACTCATGCTACGGAAATAAAAACCTGAATTAAAAACACAGCTGCATAAGATATCATAAGCGGTTTCCTCTTTTGAAAAAAGTGACATTAGGATCATTAGCTAGGTATGGTTGGACTCAATGATCTCAGAGGTCTTTTCCAACATGGTGATTCTACGATTCTATGATAGTAAGACCATAAAACATGGGCAAGAGAACTTCACCAGAGGATCCAAACCTTCTTCAAGAACGCAAGCCAGCTCAAGTTGTGCAAAAGAACACCTTCATTTAGAAAAGGCTATCCATGAGGCATCCTAAAAATGGCCTTGTTTGAAGCGTTTCCATCCTTTGGAAAACTCCACCCTGTGATCGAGGCTCATTAGCAGTTTGCCCCCAGTTTGCAGGAGCATGCACGCACAAACCACTTCTGTTTGTTCTTGGGCAATCGTGTCCATATGTGAGCAGGCAGAGCACTGCTTCCCACTGGAGCTACCTATAATGTGAATTCTTCATTAATTTTCATCACTTGTAAAAATAAGCAGGAGACAATCTGTCAGTTTTAGGTGTTTAAGAGTACAGGGCATTATTCTGCCTGTGGTGCAAGGTCCCACATTAGTACAGGGATTCCTCATTGGAGACATTCTGGTTGGAGAGATTTATTGAGTCAAGGTCTTCTCCTACAAACTACTAAGCCATCTGTAATGATTATTTCTCTATAAACCTGAATGCTTGCGCTAAAACAGGAAGGTCACCATCTCCCCTTTGGCCTGAGCTTCTATATCAGCCTGCACTGACACAGAAGACGTCTTTCAGTTCCTTCCCCTGGCTTCAACACAGAACACAGACCCACAGATGCAAGGAGGACAATCTGAGGCACAGAGGCTTTGTTGGGAGAATTAAGTAGAAGTTCCTATCTAGTCGCACAACCACAGCACCTGCACTTGGGTGTGCTAGCAGTATGTTTATTAATTTGCAGTTTAGGACTCACCAACGCCTGCAAAATTAAACAGCTAACTCAAAGCTCCTATCTCAAAGTGGGCAATGGGACAAAGAACCTTGGATCTTTTGTAAGTAGTTTACAGATTGACCAACTTAACTTCCCAAACTCACTGCTCAACCGGTGGCTACTATAGTGACCTACAAAGGAGCCTGGTGGTCTCCATCTCTTTGGGCCAGTAGCCTCAACCCTGGTCTCCACCTACAGAGAAAGTTAAGTATTAAGATCATTCCATTTTAAATTTATGGTGGGAATAGAAAAATTCTTTCCAACGGCAGGTTCAATGTTTTGTCTCTTCCCCACAGATTGCACTGGGATTGCAAAGGGCTCCACATGCAGGAAGCTACTGTTACCTATGTTTGTACTGGATGGGGCTGGAAGTTGTTCATTTGAACCTGAAAAAAATGTAAAAATCATAAACTGAAGATGTTCTTGATGTGCTATCACCCAGCATCTGTCCAGATTTGTTTTGTATAAATCCAACAAGCTCAGGGTTAACATCTGCGACCGCTCTTACACGAAGGTTATCACTCCTGTAATTTGAGTTTTTTGAAAAGCTGCGGTAGCAGAAAATCCCTGGGGAGATGCTGTGATTAGCTTTAGAATGAAGAAGTCAGGAAAAAAGGAGGATGCGATTTTACATTTGCATATTTTAAACACTGCCCATTTTGTCAGGGCGCACACAAACACCACGCGGCTGCGCGATAAAGCAAAACCAGGAGGCTCAAGAAATTTAGAGACTCACACCTAAGTTGTGCCGCCTTTCGTCTTTCAGCAAAACACTGAGTAACAACTGCATTTTGCCTGGAAAGATAAATATTAAACCTTGCATTTACATCAGATGCTTGTGTCAAGGCTTCCTTGCTAGCCAAAGCTCCGAGTTGTTAACTACTAACTGGCTAAATGACAATGGCTGTTACTAATCGCTTATTGAATAATGGAAGTGACACAACTGATAAAAGGTTTCAATCCTGGAAAAAAATGATTTATAGTATTTCACTCTACTGGCACCGTTATTTGTATGACAAATGGTTGGACAGACACCAGTTAATCTCTGCACACCTCCAACTCGGATGTGGCAGCTTCTGCTGGAGCAGCCAAATAATCAAGAACAGCTAACAATACCGCCGCGCCGTCGCGAGCGGCTGAATGCTGGTATTTTATCAAGGCTGATCCCCAAATCAATTTACGCAATGGATTTTTTTTTTTTTTCTGGTTGGTGGGGGAGAGAGAACACTGCGAGAAAGAGGAGGAGGATCATAAAAATGAGAAGCTGCAGCTTGCAGCGAGGTAGATTGGCCACGCTCCTCTAGCGCAGAAATGAAATCATCAATACAACGAAGGCATTAATGATTTCAGAAAGCTCCGTATAGTTTATAGATTTTTCGTGATGGCAAAAGCCGAAGTGCAGCATCATACGGAGCTGTCAAGACTGTTGTGTTGTAGTACAAGATCACATCGCCTACTGTGTACTGCAAATCCCCTCAGAGGGGAGAGAGGGACGTGGCTGCTTTCAAGGCAGTGTGAGACAGGATTCCCCCCCACCTTGAGAAATGAATGAAGCTTTATATTCACAAGCAGTCCATCAGTAGCAGCTTTATCTCATTGGTTTTACCGGTATCATCCTACTTCCCGCAGAAGTCAAATGTGTTTTGTCAAGCCTGTCTTTCAAAAGCACCAAACCCCTCAGAGCGCTGAGCTTCCCCAAGTTTGCGTCCTCTTGCTTTATTTTGCAACTCTGCACCCAAAAGTTTTGATTTTTCTATTAAAAAAAAATGATGCTCTCTTGTATTTAATGAAAAAAAACAGCTTAATGAAAGAAAAAAAATGCAGAGGAAGAATAAAAGCATTCCAATTTTGCCAACTAAACAAAGTGACGGACCAAATATCATAGAATCACAGAATCATAGGGTACTTTGGGTTGGAAGGGACCTTAAAGATCATCCAGTTCCAACCCTGCCATGGGCAGGGACACCTCCCACTAGATCAGGCTGCCCAAAGCCCATCCAACCTGGCCTTGAACACCTACAGGGATGGGGCAGCCACCACTGCTCTGGGCAACCAGGGCCTGGGCCTCACCACCCTCATTGTGAAGAAATTCCTCCTGATGTCTCCAGTTTATACCCATTGCCCCTAGTCCTATCACTACAAGTGTTTGTAAAAAGTCCCTCTCCAGCTTTCTTGTAGCCCCTTCAGGTATTGGGAGGTCGTTACACAAAGCCCCAGGGAGGAAAACCTCTCTCAGTCAGCATACAAGGATGAAAGCTCAGCTTGTGTTTGCACACGTGAGCTTGCACAGAGAAGAGGAGAATGCTACCTAAGAAAGCAGAGATAGAATTTTCTTCAGAAGTCATGGAAGAACCCCGGAGAGCTGAAAACCTTACAGCCTACACTCGCCTTGATGGAGATGACCAGCATCATGGGAAGCAAGGAAAAAATCACCCACACCACCAACAGCACGTGGCTGAAAACTAACCCCAGTCAACTCTTCCCTCTGTTTGGATGATGAATATCCCTCTATAACTGCTTCTTGTGATCTGCTGGTCAGCCACTTCAATCCTTTTTAGTTTACATTACATTCCTTTCATTTCTAGTGCTTGTACAACTTTTTTTTTCTTTAAAGTTCACGTTATCCAGCAGAAGTAACTCAATATATTTGCTCTTCAGATATATTTGTGATAACAAAGCATTAGAAATGGCTCAGTTTTTTATCCCTTGACAATCTCCCGGAAGAGATTTAGAGAACATTGTTACTTACTCTGCCACTGGAAATTATTTTCTGACCATATCACGTATCAGCCTCCCCATTATTTTGCACAGGATCAATATGAGGTTAGATGACACACAGGCTCTTCTGGATCCCTTCCCTCTTTTCAGCTACAAGCACAATATCCATTTTTTCCAGCTCTCTGAAACATTCCCACTGCTACAAGATCCCTTCAAAATGATATGACAGCTGAACAGAAAGCTCGTAAGTCACATTTGTTGGACTCCTGACCACAGCTAATCGGGTTGTCCAGACATCATCATCACCATCATCATTGTTGTTGTTGTTAAAGAACAAAACAAACACCTTAGATTGTGTTTAGCTGTTGCATAACTGTTTAGAAATACAAATCCAAGGTAAAGTGAATTCTTTTTTTTTCCCAGTGACAGAAATATTCTAACTTTTCCTTTCTGAAATCAGGATTCACTCTTACAGTCTTTTGGCAAGTGTTAGATCCACATCATGGCTAGGATTTATTTGTTACTGATGAATTTAAGAAATTCCTATCTCATCTGCCTACACAGACATCCCATTCTACAGACCATCAATTCTTTCTAATATCTCTAATTTCCTTCACCAACAACTTATGTTTTCTATCTGCTGATTCACATTTGTCGCCATCACCTTCGCTTTCCTTCTCATTCATGCTTTCTTAAATTGTTTCCTCCACTTCCATTCGTAATCATAATGCTTTTTAAAATACAAGCAACCTTTTGAGTGGAGAACCGGAGGTCTTTTGCGCTTACTCTTTCCTAAACATTTTCAGATTATCCACATAATGATGTTTAACCTCTCCTCCCCTACATTCTCTCCACATTGTTCTCAGTTACAGAACATAAGCCTGTTGAAAGCTTCAAATTAGTGAACATATACATAGGTGTTAATTAAGAGAACTGTGCTGTGTTTGCTCACAGCAGAGGAATTAGGCTTGTCTCATACTACACAATCTCAACTTTGAGCACATGCCTTATTGCCCAGGTGGAGTGGGACTAACGACATTTAATTATTTACTCTACATCTCCCAGGCATCGTAAGGCATTAGCATGACCCCGCTGTAATTCTTCTAACCCATCAATCAGCTCTCTAAAAGAAAGCAGAGGCTCTCACCCTTCCACGTGGAGTTAACTTGCAGGTAGGCACCGTAATTGATGGCACAGAAAAACCACGACACATAATAGTACGAGATTACTGCCAAAACACTGCGCAATCAAATATAATAAAGGCTGATGGACGAGCAGGGTCTTTCTTTTATTGGGCTCATCTGCACACGCGCACGAGTTCAGGGCTGCTTGCATGGTGGGCAAGATCAAAAGGGTTTGGTAAAGAAACTAAGCATGAAAACCCAAGCAAAACCAAGGTGCTATCGTAGGTAATGCGAAGCCTGCTCACGAGAAAATCAGAGCTATCAACCAAAGACTGATTGGCTGGGTTCCCTCGAGTTATAAAACACATTTTTTCCTGGGTAAGTTGTAATGTTACCGAGAGGATACAAAATCCTACGAACGCTGTAACCACTACAGCCAGCTTTTCCTGCTTGAAATGGGGCTATACCGGATGAACTGAAAAATCACAAGTAATTGAGCTAAATACTCAGGACAGTACAACTGGCAAAGAGGAGAACCTCACCTTATTGACTGATCTAGCAGAGACCTCGCTGGGACGCAGTTTCACCCGAAAAGTGCAGGGGAAATAATGAAACCTGTCTCCAGAGACATACAGCCGAGATATAAACAGGGATTTAAAGGGAATTTTTCCTAGTAAATCTCTCAGCCTTTCCACAGTTCTCATTTCAACCTAGTTCATTCCTCCCACCCCCTTGCAAAAGTGGCTGGACTTCTGACTTGTATTAGCATTACGGAGGCCGTACGGCGTTTTGCAGTACCTTTTACTTGCAGATAAAAATCTCCATCTCCTCTTTCCCCAGAGCCTTCTAAAAGCAGAAAAAGGAGATTAAAAAATATATATTCTTTTTGGATTTGTCAATCAAAATCACAGGCTTCAGCACACCGCGTTGGCTGATGTGTTAGGACAGACCTACAAGGCTATGAAAAATGAATACCAGGTAGGGACTAAGAGCTGGGGGGTGACAATTCCTGGATGCCCAATATGGCATTGCCCTTGAAATGACAAAACCCCTCTGTACCTCGCAGGGTCTCCGCGACCTACTTCGCTCCAGAGCAATAGCTGGAATGAACAAGAATCCTCTCTTCTTAACACATTGTGGAGTTAAGTTTCTTGTATATTCAATGTCCTTCTACAAGCAGGCCTGAAGCACAGAATGATTTTCACAAGCAGAGACTCAAAGAGACCAACACGCTGGCTCCTGTGTTGCTCAGAACATCATTTTGGATTTTATTCTGGCTCTGTTCAGGCCCTGGGGGCCAGTTTACGTCTATCTTTTCTTCTCTTTCTCAAAAGTGTTGTAGGTTAAACTTTGCGCCTAACCACCTTGACAGTGTCCCTTTACATTTTCAGACAAGCCATTGAGTAGCATTATGACAAATTATGGGACCTGATGATACGTAAAAAGAACACCTCCTCCAGTCAAAGGCTGCGTAGGAAATAAAAAGCCTGAAAGAAATATTTCTGGCCAAAAAAAGAAACTTTTCCCTCTTCATTAGGATAAGGCATTGTAGATGGTGAAGTACTTCAATTAACTACAAAGCAGGAGGGTTTCCTTGCATCACATGTAGAAGACACATAGTGTGACAAAAGCAACAGCCTGATATCCGTGATACAGCTCGTGAAGAAGCTGTTGGGATATTTTGCAGATGCAGAAGCAGACGCATTATTAATAGATTATTTAATATTAAAGAGTTCTTATTAAAGGATTATTTACAAATATTCTTTAAGTGTCATCGGCTGTTTGTCTGGGAACAGCTTTTTAGTAATATCCATAAAATAGAGAAGAAGCCCAATGAATAATAGTGATATCTTAATTACTAAAGGCAGCAGATAATTATCAATAAGGTTAAGAAAAAAGCGAACCCCTGCTTTGAGACTCCTCCCTACCTATTTTTACATGCCGTAATAGCTCCGAACATACCTTCTACTCCTTAGTAATAAACTACTGCACTTCAAACACTTGGTATGTATCAGTTTACAGAAGCAGACCCTGATGTAGACCTGCTCTCAGGAGCATCAGCCACAGCTCAAAATCGCGCCTCTAGAAAACAGTGAACATCAGTAACGACAAAACGAGGTCTTACCCAAACTGTAGCCATCTGCAGGGCAAACCCAACATCTCCCACGACAGTCCAAATGTTAAGATGACTGGGCAAACAGAACAACCTCACAGATAAAAACCTGCTCTGGGAAGGTCATCCACTGTTAGACAGTTTGATTTTGCCTTTTTACGTAAGTCAAAGACTGCATTTTCACCTCCCTAAAGAAGAAGCTTCTCCGGCATTCAAGTGCATCCCATTCCTCCACACAGCACTAATGGTCTCTCACCAAAGTTTACCTTCCCACTTCACATCAGGGAACAAAAGTGACCTAATTATTAATGTGAGTTTTGCTTGGGCAAAGTGGTATCTTACTGTGTACAGAGAGGCTGTGAGAAAAAGAACAGAGTTGACAAATCACTAAAAATTAATTGATTTTCACATTCTCCTCATAATCACTATGGATCTTCACACTGAATTCTTTAAATAACCTGGCAAGTATTAACTTACATTTTTCCTTGTTATTAAATACATTGAGCACATATTAATCTATGATTTATTAGCATTAGGTTTGTTCTAATTTAATTAAATGCTGAAGACTCTAAAGTATTCCATGAAATGCAGGTACCCTGCCTAGCAAGCAGGGATTTTCCGAGAACAATTCTTTGGGAATCCTTGGTGGTATTTAAAGTTTTTGATCCATTTAAAGTTTTTGACCATTAATGATCACTTAGTTTTAGGATGAAAATGCACACCATTTGTTATTTACAGTATTTCAGTGGAATCACTCATTTGAAACTCCAACAACAGAAATATTTTGTATTTAAACAGATTTGAATTCTCACAGTATTGTTTATAAAAGGTAGAACCCCTTCCAAGTATTGTCTTCAATCTCCATAATAACTCTGCTGTTTCATATGTGGTTCTACAGGTGCCTTTTTAGTAAGTTCGTAGGAAATTAACTGTATAGCCTGTTGTGAAGCCCCAAGAGCACAGATAAACAAGAAACAGGAGAAAAATGAATTCTTTTTGGGCCAAGCTACAGCGCACAAGAAATTCTTCAGCAACCCTTTCTTGCAAAAAAATCCGGAAGGACAGAGATGGGGTCAAAGAGAAAGTGGAAATGGAAACAGAAGTGATGGAAATGGCCAAAAGAACACAGTTTCATAAATTTTCCTGCAGTATGCTCAGACCTAGAATCACAGAATGGTTTGGGTTGGAAAGGACCTTAAAGATCATCCAGTTCCAACCCTCTGCCATGGGCAGGGACACCTCTCACTGTATCAGGTTGCTCCAAGCCCCATCCAACCTGGCCTTGAACACCTCCAGGGATGGGGCAGCCACCACTTCTGCAGGCAACCTGGGCCAGGGCCCCCCGATCCTCACGGGAAAATATTTCTTTCCCAAGATCTCATCGCAATCTCCCCTCTTTCAGCTTAAAACAGTTCCCCCTCATCCTCTCACTACAGACCCTGGTAAAAAGTCTCCCTGCATCTTTCATATGTGCCCTCCTAATACATTGCTCATCTAGAGGATAAAGAAATATTAACTGAGCACCAGTGCAAGGAAAATATAACTTATGCAGACACTGTTCTGGTCCAGACGGTGGTTGTGCACTAAGTTTGGACTGGTAAAACACATTTAATACCTGCATGGGGGAGAAAGCTGTGATTGTTGCTACAGAAAGCAGTTCAGGATGCTATCAGGATGGCATTTCACTGCAGGCAGAGAGCAATGCACCCCAAGTTATTTGCTGCTGGCCAGACTTCTTACGTGACTGAACAACATCACACGGGATGCTCAAATATCAATCCCACAAGCAGAATGCTTCCCGTTGACACACTGAAGTCAATAACTCCAGCTGAACCTGGAATATGAAAATCAGCGTGTAGAATTTCCTAGCCCATCTTACAGGTGACGGCCGATTCTTCCAGCTGCCTAAAATTTTATTAGGAATCCCCAGCCTGTTCCTGTGCAACTGGAGAAGATGATGGAGGTGGTTGACTCGCCTTCCCTGGAGGTGCTTAAGGTGCGGGTGGATGAGGTATTGAGGGGCATGGTTTAGAGATTGGTGGGAATGGTTGGACTCAATGATCCGGTGGGTCTCTTCCAACCTGGTGATTCTATGATTCTATGCGCTGTGAGCCTACGGTAACGAGGCACTGGAAATGGAAAATAGGTTTGATAACTTCATATTCAAGGGAACTTGATAGGCTGGAGGGGTGGGCCTGTGCAAATCGTAAAGCCAAGCATTCAAAAAAGGTCGTACACCTGAGGGTGGAGAATGGATTAAGAGCAGCCCTGAAGAGAAGGACTTGGGGTGCCAGTGAATGAGAAGCTCAACATGAGCTGGTGACGTGTGCTCACAGCCCAGAAAGCCAACCATATCCTGGGCTGAGCCAAAGCAGTGGGACCAGCAAGGTGAGGGAAGGGATTCTGCCTCTCGAGACCTCACCTGGAGCCCTGCTTTCAGTTCTGGAGTCCTCAGCATAGGAAGGACATGGATCTGTTGGAGTGAGCCCATAGGAGGCCACAAAGACGATCAGAGGGCAGGAGCACCTCCCATACAAGGACAGGCTGAGGGAGTTGGAGGTGTTCATCCTGGAGAAGAAAAGGCTCTGGGGAGACCTTAGAGCAGCTTCCAGTACTGAAAGGGTCTCCAGGAAAGCTGGGGAGGTGCTCTTAATCAAGGAGTGCAGGGACAGGATAAGGGCAATGGTTCTAAGCTGAAAGGGGGAGATTTAGATGAGATATTAGGAAGGAATGTTTCCCTGTGAGGGTGGGGAGGCCCTGGCCCAGGTTGCCCAGAGCAGTGGTGGCTGCCCCATCCCTGGAGATGTTCAAGGCCAGGCTGGATGGGGCTTGGAGCAACCTGATCCAGTGGGAGGTGTCCGTGTCTGTGGCAGGGGGTGGAACTGGATGATCTTTAAGGTCCCTTTCAACCCAAACCATTCTATGATATTCAAAGACCAATTTTTTAAATCACTTGAAAGTCAGCATATCCCTTAACCACACAAGATCCAAACAAAGAGTACCAAGAATAAGAATTTATCACTCAATCAACACTACTGGCTGCGAGACACCTCCAGGGACTGCAGAAGTACCAGGAACCAGCAGGACAGGGATTAGTCAGTCACTGGCTAAGTATTGTACGATTTCCTTCACTAAATCCACCTTTCTCCGCTCAGACTGCTGCAACATTCATGTGATACACAGCCTGTCTCTCCATAAAATTTGAATTGGTTTAACAGAAAAAAAAGTTATTTATAACTGACCATTCACAGCCTGCTGACTGGCAGCCACCCAACCAAAAAGTAATTACGTGAGCAACAATGATGATATTAAGCTCAATGTAATAGGTCTGCTTCCAACTTTAAGGTTAAGTAAATCACAAACTGTATTTTTATGTATAAATATGTTGGTTAAAGCATTCAAGTTGTCTGGAAATGGGCTGGATCACTTTGGTGTTTTGTTTACTGCTACGAAGTGTTACCTTGGCTGAAAAGCACTGGCATTTATGATAATCACAAACCAGTCACCATCACTAACAATTCTCAAATGCTGATTTAAAAACTAAAATGTCCTTTTTTTTGCCTTGAAATACTAGCCTGCATGACAATTGCACACTGTGCGCTCAGCCACTGGAGTCCCAAAAGGAGGAGACTGGGAAAGGAGAAATAAAAGGGAGCTGAAATAGTCTTCAAGGGAGCTCCCAATTCCTTGTCAAATGAAGCAGAGTCAGAACTACTCCAGCCTAGCTCTGCAATCCATCACCACGAACCGCAGCACTTCTTCCTTGGATTAAAAAGACAGATTCAAAGCACTGGGGAAGAAGGTGAAAAGGAAGGCAAAGTCAAGTCAATGCCATAGCAGTCCGAAAAACCCAGTGAAGAAGACATAGGTGTGGCAGTAGAAGCCAAACAACCTCTTCTCACTTGTACTCTAGAAGCTGGAGCCCACCAATTGAGAATCATATTCTGTCAAACACCCCTTTTAAAAAACAGACAGTTATTTCCCACATTTCAGCATCTCATTCAAACAGGGTATTTGCCACAATATGTCTTAGCCTTGTAGAACTGCCAATGTTACTGCCTACATCATGCTGTTAAATATACTATGAGAAGGAAATAGAAAGGTTCTCATAGCTCTAGCTCTCTAACTAGAGCCTAAAAGCAGTAAAACTTTACCACAAAATAAAACACAAACTCCCAAAATTAGGATATGGAATTTCGGACAATAGCTGAGCCCAAAATCATTGGAGGAAACCCCCCAACAGCTCTCTTTCAAGAAGCAAAAGCCCACCAAGACTGCCTATTTTTTTCGCTCTCAATTCTGATTTGGCGTCCATATGGGAAGTGAGAAATAATCTTAAAGGATGGAAGAGATAAAAAATTTAAAGCTACTTTTTAAGGGGTGGGACTGGTCAGCACAGGATTAGTTTTAGGACACACCTACCCCATCACATTAAAGGAGCAGAAGAGTGATAGCGTCCACAAGGGAAGTTTCACTTGCAGGTTTTAGGAGCAACTGAGCTTTTGTTGCGATTTCACCTGTTTAAGCAGCCCTGTAAATTCTGTTGGACCTTGGTAGGAAGCAGTCCCATGAGGGAGACATTTGGTTGCAGAACGGTTGGACTCGATGATCCTGTGGGTCTTTTCCAACCTAGTAATTCTGTGAGAAATGCCTTCAGGAACGGCGGAGAGCCTGCCATGCCTTTTTGCAGAGCTGCTTTATTATTTCAGCCAGTAGTAGGCACGCAGAATCATAGAATCATAGAATAACCAGGTTGGAAGAGACCCACTGGATCATAGAGTCCAACCGTTCCTATCAAACACTAAACCATGCCCCTCAGCACCTCGTCCACCTGTCCCTTAAACCCCTCCAGGGAAGGTGAATCAACCACCTCCCTGGGCAGCCTGAGCAGAATTAAATATATATAAATACATATATTTAGTACATATAAATATATAAGTAAAAATTTGGGCTGCTATTGGAGTAATTTGACAGCATCTTTTCACTGCTAGTCACAGCATATTCCAAGCAGGGGAAACATAAACTCTTCATCTGACACACAGCCAACACAACATAGTACTTGGTCTACTGTAAAGTCTTCTTCCTATCTTTCCGAACTCCAGATGCATCCAAAATGCTGCCATATCCTGGGATGCAGCAGCTGGATGTCCATGTAGACTGGGGAGTGAGAGGCTGGAGAGCAGCCCTGCGGAAAAGGATCTGCGAGTTCTGGTTGACGGCAGTTGAACATGAGCCAACAGAGGGCCAAGCGTGTCCTGGGGTGTGTCAAGCACAGAATTGCCTGCTGGGTGGAGTGGGAGGGCTTTGTCCCACTCTACTGCATGTTGCTGCTGCCTCACCTTGAATACTGGGTGCAGTTTTGGGTATCACAGGATAAAAAGGAAATCAAGCCACTGGAGAGTGTCCAGAGGAAGGCCAAGAAGTTGGTGAAGGGTTTAGAGATGAAACCACTTGGTCTGTTCAGCCTGGAGAAGAGGAGATTGAGAAGAGACCTCATCATGGTCTACAGCTTTCTCATAAAGGGAGGAGGAGGAGCAGGTGCTGATCTCTTCCCTCTGGTGACCAATGACAGGACCCAAGGGAATGGCAAGAAGATGAGTCGGAGAGGGTGAGGCTGAATATCGGGGAAAGGTTCTACTCCCAGAGGGTGGTGGAGCACTGGAACAGCTCCCCAGGGAAGCAGTCACAGCGCCAAGCCTGACAATATTCCAGAAGTGTTTGGACAACACCCCAAGACACTAGGTGTTAACATTGGGGTTGTCCTCTGCAGAGAAAGGAATTGGACTGAAAGATCCTTGTGGGTCCCTTCCAACTCAGGACATTCCACAATTCTAAAAATTAGATACTGTAGGATATTCAAATGTGAGAAACAAAACTGGTGGCACCAGAACAAGAAGCATCATTTATGATTAAGTATTTTCTTACACAGTGCCTCAAGTTCGATATGCATGCCTTTAATGTTTTCCTTTTCATTTTAGGAGGAACCCGAATTAAGAAACACGTGATGTTTTTATAGGCAAGAAATTAACAGAAGCCTCATCAGCCTCTGAGACAAGAGAATCTAAACTAAGGACCCAGCTACCGACCCTTTGCTTCTTTCAAAGCTTGAAGATTTATCCTCATTACAGGATGAGGAGCGGCACTCGCTCTGCTCGGTACCGACATCTTTGTACCACGTACGGATAAAGCCAACGCTTGCTGGAACCAGTGCCAAACAAGACACGTTCTCACAGCCTGCAGGTTAACCTGGATTAATTCTGAAAACCTGAAAATGGATGCACTGCAATTTAACATGTGCTCAACATGTGTGCTCAGCAGCAACTGGAAATGAAATATCTTAAATATTATCAAACGTTACATCATTAAATATAAATTAGATGGAAACAGAGGAAAGCTAAAAATTGACTAGGAGTTCAGCTACTCTAAATGGCTAATATGTCCATTTTTCACCTGAAGCCCTCTCCAATACAGTTTTGCCATTAAGCAAAAACCTAAAGAAAGGTAATCAATTCCAACTAAAAAGCACTTCTCCCGGAATGACTGCACTTCAAACCGCTGGCTGGCTGCCAGCCCCCCCCAGACAACAGCTATCAATGTTTCTGACTATCACAGGAGCACGAGGGGCCATGCATAATTGACTAGAAGATGGGCTAAAACTGTGCCCAATCAGTGTGTGATCAAAAACGCGTGGAATATTCAGCGCCACTTGATTACATGGAGGCACGTCCTTTCGCTCTCCTCATGAAATCTCTTCAAGGTCCAGAGTACTGTAATAAGATCATTACTGTCAAGCGGTACGAATCGCAGGCAATGAGTCTTGGGATAGGAAGTCATACTTCACAAGCTCCTCTGGTCTTTTTTTTTTTTTCTCCCCTCTCCCTCTTTTTTTTTTTTTTTTTTTTGTATTTTACTGCGTGTTGAGGCAGCAAGGCGACGAGGTGACAGATAATGATCACATCACTGTGTGGCAACTAGAAAGGCACTTTTAAGAAAGAGCACAGAGAAATCAGCTTAAGAGAAACTCAAACATTTTTTTTTTTGGCTTTTTTTCCCCCACTCAAAAATTAAATAGAATTAAACTGTGCAGTATTCTCCTTTCATGAATTGTGATTTAATGTCATTGAATTTAATCATTTGATAGATTTTCATATTATACCAAAGCCTATTACCTCACAGACAAATGGCCAATTTTCTCCATCTCATGCTCACAAAAGAAACCTTTATTAATTTCCTTTTTTTCCCCCCCTTTTTGGAGGCGGGGGGAAGTGGTAGAAAATGATGAGACCTGTTCAAGTTTTCTTTTTACCCACTCCTTTCACCAGTTGCCCACTACACAGAATGCATAACATCTATCACAAGTTACCCATCTGTAAAGAGAAAGGTGGAGGGATTGAAAACAGGAGATTAAAGCATGGAGTACAAAACAAACATGCAGGAAGCTCACCACTGAAATCTCATGCACAGCAGCCTATCTGCAGTAGAGACTTCACATGGAACGATACCAAGTATCCACTCACCAAATTTGACAGCTAATTTAAGGCAACTATTTGATTAAAACTTGGCAAAACAACACAGCTTTGAAATGACTGACTGGCCAGGAGCAGGAAATAAAAAGAAGTCTACATCACTGTTACAGGGTTGTCTTATAAATGCCTGACATCAATACCAGAGAGCATCAAAACTGCAATTGCTCCAGAGCTGCATTTTTCAAATGAAGAAGGCTGCTACGATCAGACAACAGCTGCTTACGGGGAAGGAAAAGTCACAGAATCACAGAATCATAGAATAACCAGGTTGGAAGAGACCCACCAGATCATTGAGTCCAACCATTCCTATCAAACACTAAACCATGCCCCTTAGCACCTCGTCAACCCATCCCTTAGACACCTCCAGGGAAGGTGACTCAACCACCTCCCTGGGCAGCTTCTCCCAGTGCCCGATGACCTTTGCTGTGAAAAATTTTTTTCTAATGTCCAGCCTAAACCTCCCCTGGTGGAGCTTGAGGCCATTCCCTCTCGTCCTGTCCCCTGTCACTTGGGAGAAGAGGCCAGCACCCTCCTCTCCACAACCTCCTTTCAGGTAGTTTGTACAGAGCAATGAGGTCTCCCCTCAGCCTCCTCTTCTCCAGGCTAAACACCCCCAGCTCTCTCAGCCGTTCCTCATAAGGCCTGTTCTCCAGCCCCCTCACCAGCTTGGCTGCTCTTCTCTGGACTCGCTCCAGAGCCTCAACATCCTTCTTGCGGTGAGGGGCCCAGAACTGAACACAGGATTCAAGGTGCGGTCTCACCAGTGCTGAGTCAGACTGGTTATGAAAAGCCCACCTACACCTATGGCATCTGCACCCACGGAAGATTAAATCCCACACCACTGTTCTCCCCACTTTACTGTTCAGTATCTAGAACCTCAGCCTCTTCTCATAATAGCTGGTCACCCTTTCAAACACATACATTTGGAGGCAAATCCTCATGGCAATATGAGGATGTCCAGCTCCACATCACAGACATAAGACAAGAGGGAATGGCCTCAAGCTGCGTCAGGGGAGTTTTTGATTGGAAATCAGGAAAAATTTCTTCACTGAAAGGTTTATCAAGCACAGGCAGAGGCTGCCCAGGGAGGTGGTTGAGTCCCCATCCCTGGAGGTGTTTAAAGGATGGGTAGATGAAGTGCTTAGGGATATGATTTAGTAGTGGACAGGTACAGTTGGGCTCAATGACCTCAAAAGTCTTTTCCAACCTAGTGATGCTATGATTCTATGACTCCCACGGGCTCTATCATCGTGCAAGAACCAGAGGTGCACAGCACTTGTCAATGTGTGTGTTGCTGATATTGCAACTTGCAGTCTAAGAAATGTTGAAACATTGTGCCCAGGTGACCCAACCTACCCTTTGAAAATCACAGCAGGAAGAGACTAACACCCATTAACATACAGAAACAAGAAAAAACATGCCTGAAAACATCAGTCTCTTGATTAACTTTTGAAGAACCAGAATCACAAAGGGAAACTGAGAGAAGAATCATCATCTCTTGAAGCGAAAGAACTTTAAATTTCTCAGACTTTTGCATCTTGCCCACTTTTCTTAAAGGAAATTTCTTGGGAGAAATCTGTGTACGTTCCTCAACTTCTTTAGTAAAACTGTTCATGTACACCATTCCTATCCTCAGCTTTGGTTTGGACCTGCTTTTAAAAAGGTGTCACAAACATTTAGACAAAGAAACAAAATGCAAAGGGCACAAATATTCCTTGACCTATAGGTTGTTATTAATTCCTAATGTCTTGTTATTAATTCCTAATGTCTAGTGGAGCTGCAAAAAAAAAAAAAAATCCCACCAGCATTACAAGGGAGCAGGGGAAACATTTTGGTGCAACTAGGAAAATATGGAGGGTCTATCTGTGTGTAGTAAAATCAGCAAACTCCCCAAACCTTTAATGCCTGCAAGGTACAAAAGACACTGTCAGACTGAAGATGCTGGGCAAATCAGCTGTGTGCAGCCTCTTGAATTGGAATCAGCTGGAAACATCATCTTCACTCACATTTCCCTAGAAGTACACAGCATAAGGTATACTCAAATTCACAGACTTTACCAAATGAGACTCTCCACACCTCCCTTGTTAAATGCCACGCCTGGAATACATTTATTTGGAGCACACAGGGGAAATGACCAACAAAGCTGTGCATTTGGGAGAGATAATCACATGATTCACCTGGATTTAAAGGCAGTTGTGGTTTCACTGCCCACTGAGACCTAGAGCAAGGATGCCGATTACACAAGGAGTATCTTACGACATTATGCTCAGATCAGTTCTTAGCCTTAAGAACAAAGTGAGTAGCAACACACATTCTTCAGGGCTTACCCATAATTGACTAAAATGTAGGGTTCTGCAATAAAAAATGACTAACTTGTTATTTCTACATTCTGTTCTCTGTGTACCTCTTGATTATGAGCTCTTTTTAGCATAATGCCAAGAGCGTGTCCTATAACCCGAGGGTAGATCAGACCTATTGACACATTCCCCCTTGATTTCCAAGTTTGTGCTACAGATGGCAAACCTCCACAATCAAGCCGCTGTCGTTAATCTCACATTACATATTACAAACAAAAAAGAATGCCTGTAATCAACTGGCAACCCATCAACCCTCCCCTCAAAGCTGCCCTGTGCCCCCTACGGCAAATTTAGCATCATTTAGCAAGGCATGACGTAGAGAAGCAGAGCACACCACCAGGGCATAAAGTCCCTCTACCCTCCTACTCCCTTATCAGCAACCAGTGGGAGATGCCTACAACAGGCAGAACGGTGACAGATATGGCAACATGCACCCCCATGCACCTTCCAGAACAGTCCACGGTTCGGGGACTGCATGGCAGAGGCTGTATACTTTATTTTGAGACCTTCACGGATTTTTCTTCTTCATATTTCCCTAAACCAGCGGTTCTGTTTTAGCTGCTTAATGTCTCCCAAAGAGAATTATTAAGGACTTTACCCTTTGAAAGCAGCTTCTTCCCAACGCACCTGTGAGTTGGGCTTGATCAGCCTGGAGAACGCGCCAAGTAGACCTTACGGCAGCCTTTCAGTACTGAAAGGGGGCCTAAAGGAAAGCTGGAGAGAGGCTCTTTCTCAGGGAGTGCAGGGATAAGATGAGGGGGAACAGTTTTAAGCTGAAAGAGAGGAGACTGAGATGAGATCTTAGGAATAAATGTTTTCCTGTGAGGGTAGTGAGGCCCTGGCCCAGGTTGCCCAGAGCAGTGGTGGCTGCCCCATCCCTGGAGGTGTTCAAGGCCAGGCTGGATGGGGCTTGGAGCAACCTGATCCAGTGGGAGGTGTCCCTGTCTGTGGCAGGGGGTGGAACTGGATGAACTGTAAGGTCCCTTGCAACCCAAACCATTCTATGATTCTATGACAGGTCTACCTACACAAAAAGCTGAGGCAAGAAATCTTTCATAAAGTAAGTCTTCTTTCCACACCAAAAGAGCCTGTTCATTTAAACTGTGAAACCTTGATTCAAGAATTATGTGGTGAACCACCCTAATCATGAAGAACTTCTTCCTAATGTCTAATGTAAAGCCATTCCCCCTCATCCTATCACTCAATGGCTTATAAGAAGCCCCTCCCCAGCTTTGCTGAAGCCCCTTTCAGTACTGGAAGCTGCTCTAAGGTCTCCTTGGAGCTTTCTCTTCTCCAGACTGAACAACCCCAACTCTCTCAGCCTGTCCTCATAGCAGAGGTGCTCCAGGTGCTCCCATCATCTTGTGAACAGTAGGAACCTTTTTCATAATCAAAGTATCTCTCCTGGGTTGACAGCATAGTTCTAGGGACGGTAATGACCTAAAGCCAGTAAAAAGCTAAGGTATCGCTTATTTTCATATAAAACTACTTAAAACTCCTTCTTTTTCCAAAAAAATCAGGCCAAATCACAGTGCAGCCCTTGTACTAAGGACACACAGTGTATCCTTCTGCACTCACAACACAGAGCACTTCACGTATCAGGAGTGGGTCCACTTTTTAGAGAAATGGAGAAAAAGAAGTGTTATCTTTCTCTAACTATCCAGATGTGCCAGTGTGTACAGCCACCACCAATTCATCCCGGGACTCATCCTTCCCAGAATCCCCTTTCCTGCCGACCACCACTGTGACATTTTTCCTTTCAACCAGGTAGGCGGAACCTGCAGCCTCTTCCAACCCTGGGCTATCAGTGGTTTTAAAGACAAGAAGGAATCTTTCAACTTGTTTAGCCCGCAATGAAACAGGTTAAAACAATAGATGAGCTTCACCTCCCTTGTCTTTCACTCCTCAGCATCAACATAAATGTCTTTCAGCAGCAAACCTTTCATGTCAGATACGCTGTGAGGACTGAGGCTGAAGGGTCCCCAACGAGTGACCTTTATGCCTTGGTTGAAAAGAAGCCTCTGAAGATTCAGCCTCTATTTTATTAATTTCTGCCCTCCTGTTTCTCAGGTGTACAGCAATCGGCCAGTGCTAAATCTCCTCCGCAGCAGTGAATGAAGTCGCTGATGATCAGTAGAATTACAACTAGAGTGTTCTGACAATGAATAGGTGTTAACCTCCAAGGTGCCTGCTCTACGCTTACATCAAAACAAGCGTTTGGCATTACAGACAACAAATAAGGTCACGTATTAGTGATGATTTATTTTAAAGTTCAAATGCAGGGGGGGAAAAAAAGCCAGGTGTTTTGCTTGTTTTTGTTTCATTTTTAATGCCAACTAAGATCTGTTTAGTTTTTTTTTTAAAAAAAGGAAATGTTTACGTCCCGAGCAGCCAGAGCAGAAAAGAGCTGGATCAGGACAGACCTGCAACTCCTCTGTGGTAACCCACAAAATAATGATGCATACACTTAAACCACACTCCTAAAACCTTACTAAAGCCAGGCTTGTTTAACTCCAGACTGGGTGATGATCAGCAAAGCAGAACTTGGGTTTTTCAGTGTGTGCAGCATGAAATTCTGTTTGCTGAAGCTTCTGAAATGTTTAGTGCACAGGAGGACTAAACAAATGACACTACGATCAACAAATGGTACATGAACAGAATTCAGCAGTAACCTTAAATGAATTATAAATCTGCTCACCCCCCCAACACGCATGTTCCCAGCTATCTGCTTATAATGCAAACCTTGCCTGTTCCAAATAAACGCTGCTTTTTTTCATTCAACACTGCAGTCAAAATGCCAATTTTTGTATCAATCTCACTTTAAATATTGCAGAACATGTTTTAAGACTGCAGAACTTTTACTTTCTAAAACGTTAAGCACTTGAGAGACCAGAAATAGAAACAAAACCTGCTCTCACTAAACTGTTCACTGAAATACCACACAACAGGACGGAAACACACTGCCCTCCTGCATGACACCAGCCTGCGCTTGGGTTCTTAATTTTTTTATATGTATTTTTTAAGGGGAAAAAAGCTTATTAAGGTATCTCTTTTTTATCACTGGGACACTGTTTCTTCCACAATGCAAATGCTGGCTGAGCACGCTAACTTGGGTCAGTGCGTTCCCCATGTGTAGTAAAGCAGCAGTGCAAAATCTGGGGATAAATCAGTAGGGGAAACTATCTGTTCCTAAATTATATCGATGTCTGGGGATTTTTTCTGCACAGTTATGTACTTCACAGCCACAGCAGCATGCCAGAGGAGGCTACACACACAGGTAGGGTGCTGGGATGGGCTTTGCAGTTGGCATGGGGCTAGGGGGACAAACAGCTTCTAAATGACTTAGCTTAATTCACGCTGATATATCCACACATAGGCCACAGGAGTATGATGACAACTCTTCCCTAATGCTGACACTAATGCTTTATTTCTTTTTCACACATTCACTCATCTCATAATATCTTCTTACTGAAATAAGAAGGACTTTTCCATGAATGCACCTGTGTCTACTCGTACTACATAGAAGCTTGTAATTATTTATAGCTAATTTAAAGAGACTACAGCAAAATAACTAGGATGACAAAATCACCAGGAATAACTTTTGTAGAGTTCTGACATGGGCAACATCTATTTTCCCACAGTAGAGTACCTGATTATCCTGTAACAGACTGGAAAGAGCTTTTACTCGAAGAAGTTTTCGTGGCAGCTTAGTTCTACGCATTACTTCAAGCAACACAATCCAAACAGGGACCTTGACATCTAATAGATTTGATTCCAAAGGTTACAAACTCTTTAATAGGAGAGCAGTTTTGCCCTTGCTGCAGCTGCAGGTCAAGATATTTGATTTCACGTCGTCCTTGCAGAGAAAAGGGAGTGACGATGCTGTGACTTTTTGTGCTGGGAAGGTTTCTGAACATCCTGTCCTCTGACAATGTCAGAAGGTTTCTTCCAAACCATGAAAAGCAAAAAAAAACCCCCAAGAGCACCAAGTAAAAATATATCCCTTCATCATGTTGTTCAATTCAATGTATTCTAAATAAGTATTAGTATTAACAATGTCAAGTCAATCTGTCAAATGAAGAATCCAAACACAACAGCTCATTCTTTACATCTGGTTCAGTGCTCTCACTAGATTTCCAAAATTCCTAATTAACTTTTTTTTTAATACATGGCCAGAGACACTTCCTTTTGTCGAGTTCAGCCTGGTCACAGCACGCTTACTAGAACTGTGCACCTAAGGAAGCGCGAGCTAAAATCGGCTGGAGAAGAAGACTATGCACAGAGACGTGTGCAGAGCCAAATCCTTTCAGCACATAATCAAAGAATCACAGAATCATTAAGGTCGGAAAAGACCTCTAAGACCACCCACTCCAATCGTGCCCAACACCACCGTGCCTACTAAACCATGTCATGAAGTGGCATGTCAGGTAAAACACAGGGACACCAAGGAACGCTTAGGGTGAGGCACCGCAGGGAAAACGCACAGTTTTTTCCATATATCACATGCTGCATTTCAGTTCACAGCTGCATTACTTCCAATTTACACAAGAGATGAAGTTTTCAGGTGTTATACTGATTCAGAGACCAGTGCCAGGAGCTGCATTTCCCTAATTCGCTTTGTCATTCTGGCTTTGGGATTGCTGGAAGGGGCCAGTAAGTCTTGCGAATAAACTGGCAAACCTTTTGGCTTTTTGCGCCTTGTCCCACCCTCCTGGACCCAAGTCCCCACACAGCTGAGAAACCAGAGGAAAGAAATGGAATTTTTGCTTGTTGATAACAGTACAACCGAGAAGTTTGACTAAACACTGTTTTTTCCATCCACAGAAAACAAATCAACATACTTTCATTTCCAACTTAACTACAGCTCATCTTCAACACTCCCTGAGATTCGGAACAGAAGAATGACTTCAGTGCTATAAAACAGGCATGCGAACACACGAGCTTTTGAAATACCTCCACCAGTTCATCCCAGGAAAATAAACCCCCTACAATTTCTCAGTAAACTGGGGTTCATCACTAGCTACAAGCCAGAAAGCGTACAACAAGAGTTGGGTGCTAGACTGTGCAGGAATGCACAGGGAAAAGCAATTACTTTACCAGGGACAGAGAACAAATCTTTGTTTTAAGAAGAATCCTCAAGAAACCAGAAAAGGTCCACCCTTGTCAAAAGTTCTTTGGAAGTCAGCGACAAAGAAGAACATGCAACACATTCGCAGAGAAAACAGAGTTTAGAAAGTCTTCTGAGTCACTAATCACATGCATTACTCTCTCATCAAGTCCTGTTTCTCTGCTCCCTCTGCATGAACAGGAACACACAGCAAGGCTTGTGGTGCCTACGCTGCAGGGAGAAAAGATAAATGAACAGCGCTCTGCCTGCAGCTGCCTTGCACCTCCCTGGCTGGAGAAGAGGATTCACCCATCTCCCTGGGAGCAGCCAGCAACGCTGGCCCTGTTGCCCAGAGCTCTTGGGCAGCAAAACACTTGCAGAGTGTGATCTAGAGGTGATGCTGAATGATGGACATACCTCGGTCTTCCCATAGCTCCTAAAATCTCAGAGATGGAGGGCAGGCAGGTGCCAGCTGGCATAACCACGAAGTTTTAAAACAATAACAAGAGTAGGAAAATAAACACTGCGAAAGGTGTTTCTGTGAAGAGTATTACCAAGAAAGCTCTTGAACTTTTCTACACGTTTTCAAGCTTCAAAACCTTCCGATTGTCACTAGCTGATCCACTAAATGCAGCAGCACAAGAGTACCACAACAGACCGGGCTCTGAGCAGCTATTCCTCTTTGAAACACAGCATCGTATAATTCTGCTCTGAGCAACTTTGGACAGCATGGTGAGAAAAACACTGCTGGTTGCTGGCACCTTGCCTAATGTAAGCATTCCTGCTGTTACCCTCAAAAACACTGAGAGATTTTTGCAGTGAAAAGTTCGGTACAGAGAACTAGAAAACTTCTCTCCGCTTTTCATTGCACTGGAAAAATTTCACAAGAATCTGTTTTTCCAAAATAGGAATTGAATTTTAATTTTCATCCAACTGCAGCAGTGCTGCTTCAGTATTTGTTGCTGCAATCGTTGTCTCAGAAAACCTGTAGAAAGATAAACCAAGTAAGATGAAAGGATCAGTCCCAGAAAGAGAGGGCTGTGCAGGTGCAGACAGTGTGGAGAAAGAAGAATCAGTGTGACCTTTATGGAAGGGCATTGAAGAGATGAGCATCAGGTCCCTGGAATTAGTGAACCACCCTGGGCTCACTAGTGTCCATCATCGTGATATCTGAATACTTGGGCAGAGGTCAATGATCAAAGCAGGCACGTTCAAGGAGAGAAAGAGACCACAAAGTGCAGTAAAAATGCTAGAGTTGGCTAAAGATCAGATTTAAACCTCACTGAGCACCTAAGCTTCGTTACAGACAAAAATGAAGGAAGCCAGCATTTATGTTTGAAAGCTGACGACCAAAATGTGCCTGGACCCAAAGGAAGGCAACATAAACTCTGGAATTAGCCCAGTCATTTAACTCTGATCCACTGTAACTGTCTGAGAACAGCTACTGAAGGAGGATCCTCCTCCTCTTCACAGCGAGCTCATGATTTCCAGAAGGAAGGAAGATCTGGTTCTCCGATGATTATCGCTATAGCTTCCGTACCTCATTTTCAATGTCACCTGCTGTATCTCAAACACTTGATAGAAGTTGCCAAGGCAAAGCATGCATCTCTCAGAACACCTTCCTTTTACTGTTTAATTTGGACTTGTGGTCTCCAGTAATCCTCAGAGGGTTTAAATCTATGCTCACGGCAAGTGTGGAGGAAGAAAAATCAAAAAGCAAATCTTTCAGGGCATTGGATGGATTTGTAGACAAGCACAGGAGAGCAAGGAAATAAGCCTTTTCCCGATGAAAGACAGAATTATTGAACTGAAAACTGCATTGAATCGCAAGACAGATGTGAAAATGCTACATACGACTACTTGGAGAAAAAATCCTGAAGCCCCTCAGACTCAAACTCCACTAGCAGCAGCCTGGCTTGTGACGTAGGTTGTCCCAGGACTGGAGTTATTCCTCACCATTCAGCATCACAGCAAACTTGGAGATATAAACACTGCCCGTCTGGTCAACCACAAAGCATCCCAAACGTAACATCCAGCCTGCGCCAAGATGAGTAGCGGAAAACACAAAGGTTGCAGGTGCCTACATGCCAGGATTTGGAAAAAAGCAATCCCAACCCTTTGACAGAATTTCCTAGGAAGTACTTCATGGGAATCCACAATCATTATTAATTTTTCTGACACATCCTTCTTCTAAAGGACAGGGACCTCCAGCACGTCTTACTGCTCCCTCCTTCAGCTGACAGATGAGGCTGATTGTCCCAGCTGTCTGCTGTCCCCTCCCAACCTTGCCAAGGGTTCAAGGGCCAGTAAGATCAGTTGGCTGCTGCAGGATGCCCACACTCCCTCTCACAGATGGCACAAATACTTTGTGGAGAGTCTCTGTCCCTGTAGCCCATTGCTGTTTTTTCAACCGGTTGTGCTTTAAAAGAGATGCTATAAAAATAAGTAATTTCTCAAGTACTGTGGCCCACCCACAACAGACGACTGGCAGCCCCAAGCCAGAAAAAACTGCCCATCTCAGAAGACACGTGCGAAGAGGCAGGTCAAAGACAGCTGATGGGCTAATGTAGAGATACAAAGACTGTAAAAGCAGGTGTTGGCACTCATTGCTACTTTTAAGGCCCTCTGTGAATTACTTGGATGCCGCTTGCTAGGTCCTTGCCCTTATGGAAGCAGATTTATCCCGTTTATAAGAAAGGGGACAGTTTTGTTGAGTTCTCTCAAAAGGATTTCAGGCTGGTGTGTTACGATGCTGACAAGGAGAAGGGCAAGAGAAACAGAGAAGGATGAAGGAGCATGCACTCCCCACTCTTGTCAGAACAGGGATTTCGAGGACAAGATGCACAACTGCCAATCCCCCATTGCTCGCTGCGAGTCGTAAGTCCACACTCACAGACCAGGATCACACAGGCTCCAGCGACTTGTAAAAACCATCTCCCCAGGAGAAAGAAAACATACATGCATTAACTACTTAGAAAGAGACTTTTCAAAGGCTCTTGATATCCAGCTGGTCTTGATTCATATTGACTTCAACAAAATGTTCTTGGACCAATGGTGAGCGCTCTGAAAAACCCCTTCTATAACTTGTCCCTGAGGTAGGAAAATAAGTGGTGTAAAAGGGATTGTTAACAACAAAAAAAAAGACAAATTAAAAATGAAAGGTTAAAATAAAATTTGGCTTCAGGCCATAAACTAGGGGGAAACTAACAGCAAAGATACTTAAATGACTGGAAAGAGAACGCAACAGGAGCTATTATGAAAAAAAGCTGATGGCTTTTAAAAAAGGATTTGTATAGATAGCCGGGGAAATAAATTCCGTGTGTGACAGAAGTGCAATTGAGAAATTAAATAAATGGAAAATAAGGATGACTAAGTAATAGTTAACATGCCCCTTCTCAGTTGTATACTATTATCACGTCTATTTTTAATGTCTCTTCAGCTGTCCGCAATTGTCATCCTTCTTTCAGAACTTGTTCCAACGCTCTTTGACACTGAATTAGCTGTTTTTCACTCTCCGATGCTTACAACCGCATCTTTTTCTTACTCAACACTCCCCTTTTCTGACAATGTTGTTCCATTGTCTCCGTTTTTCATCTCTCCTTATGTGTTGACTCCCCAGTTTCTGAGCTTTCCAACTACCCTTGTTCATCTTTTTTCTGGAGCTCTTTTGGTTGAATCCTAGCATGCTTCTTTTCTTCTTTTCTAAAGATACAAGCATGTTTTATATCGTATCTGGCTACTATACACATTGTTACCCCTTCAGAAGGGCATTGAACAGCTATAGCAATGTTCACGTTGGAAATAGTAAGCTAACCTAAGGGAAAAAAGAAGTTCTTTTTGGCTTTTGCTTTCTGGTTCTTAAAAAAGAACCCAAACATTTAAACTCTCCCCTTTTCCTTTTTATCCTCAAATAACACAATCTTTCCATGAGCAGCTGAATATTCAAACAATAACAGGCATCAGAAGCATTGGCGATTCTAGAGCCCAGGATGAGTTTAAGAGTAAGATTTAATACTACTGAAGAAATACACAAGTTCTAATGTGAAGTATGGGTTATTGATTGAACCTGACTTTTTCTTTCTTTTTAACTTCACAAGTCTGCCTTTTCCTTACCTTTACGGCTAACAATGCTCCATATTAGCTTGGGTACATGTTTTTATTGATTAAAAAATCGGTTCAAAACATTTTCAGACAACTGAATTCACCATCATGATGCCTCCGATTATTTCACTTCATCGTTAAAAGATCAGTCTTTGATTTCCCTACTCTCTTTACTTTCTGTATGCAAAGCACGTACGTATAGTTGAGTACATGAGTATATTGAGTTGAGCAAATGTGTAGTTGAGTTGTACTTAACAGCGTTCTTTGGAATGATATTTTAAAAATTCAGACTTCCACCACGGAGTCAACTTACCTTCAGCTGTGCCCGAGATACCATCGGCTTTGAAATTGCTCGTGCTTTTCTTCCTGCGGTGCTTCTTTCTGTTGGCGTGAGGTGAAGGAGGTGGATCGAGTTTGGGGCTCGTCGTACTGGATACACTTGGGCTTGAACAGACAGAATCTCCTAACCCAGTATCTGCAGTTTAGGGGTAAAAAAAAAAAAAAAGAAGGAAAACTAAAAATATTGCATAATTTCAGCTAATGATTTCTAGAATCCAAGATATAACCCCTGCTGTCTGTTAACAGCTGACTTCTTGAGGTCACTGACTTCCAAAGGCTACAGGAGAGCTTCCTAAAAATATCCATTAGTGTTTCAAAAAGGTACAGAAAAAGCAATTTGGCTTAAGTTCTGATTCAAGTCCTATTAAATCAACAGGACTCTGCATCAATTTTAGAAGCAGGCCAGCTGGAACACACAAAAAACAATGGGAAATCACTTTATTGCTTCCAAGCGCTGTTTCTTACAAAGTTCTTACTGATTCTCAAATTAAGTCCTGTAACACTAGGACATTTTAATACACAATGGAACCTCAAAGTCCTCTGGATGCTATCTGCCTTCATTAATATTAGAGACAGACACACATAGAAAAGGTGATAATGGCAATAAAGGTGGGAAAATGAGATGTGACTGTCCAGTACAATTTAATATTGTGCGACAACGGCTCAGTCAGTGTCTGCTCCCAATCAAAAACAATAAACTCATGTTCATCAGTTTGGTTTCCCACTGTATTAGCTATCACAGAACCACAGAATCATAGAATGCTTTGGGTTGCATGGGACCTTAAAGACCACCCAGTTCCAACGCCTATATACGCATAACGTACAACAATTCTAAGAATTAATGACAGAGTAATTTTCTCCGCTCTCCTACCAGTAAACTTGGTCAACCAAACCAAAACTAAGGTCTATGACCCCCTCTTTTGTAAGGCGAGACCCAAAGTCCCTTCCTGGGTCCACACAACTGCTGGTAATACAAGAACACCTTCTCTTTGAGTAGTTTTCCTCTTCAGCAGTCAAGAAACGTCTTAATAGCAATATTTAACAAAAGTTTAGGGAACGAAGACATACTTGAAATTCCAGTCTCCAACTGGGTCCTTTTGCATAACAAACACCGAAGTAACCTTAATCCAGTATTGTTCCCCGAGGCTGGTAATATAATTTAGGCTGAACTACAACCAATCTTTTGGCTACGATTAGTGCTAAAAGCATTTCTATTTTGATGGTTCAGTTCTGTTCTTAATGATGAAATTTAACATAACATCCCACACTCTTCTTGAAGTGCTTGCTGCTATTTAAAGCGAAGCTGTTCCCAGAACCTTGGGTAGATACCAGATTGCACTTAAGTGCGATACTCGGATTTCACTTAAGAAAGTGAATTTGGATGTTAGAAAAATGTCAAGTCAAAGACTATTTAGAAAAGTAACTTTTGATTTATTTTTGAGTAATTAAATTGCCATGCAACTACATATTTGACAAAAAAATGCCACTCTTATTTTGTTTTTTGCTATTAAAGTTTATTTACTAATTACTCGCTAAACGCAGTTGTGCTGCAAGTTATTAGTGGCGGATAAATTATGTAGCTAATTGCCTGGCAATAGAGACCAAATCAAACTTATGCTTTATATTAGGGATTTTTCTTCTTTTTCCTATATGCACTATTTTGAAACCAATCATCAAGTACTTAACCACAAAGGGAATCATGGGAATATATTTACTGTATAGCAGATTTGAAGTATGTGGTGCAGGAACGCTCAGTGTGCCTGGCAAGGGTCTGATGTCTCTCCAGGTGAAGAGGTAGCAAACCCTGATGAGAATCCATGCCAGTGCTCAGCATGTTCCTGGGACATGGATACCTTTTGCTCCTTGGCACTGAAAGATGAGAAGACGCAAAAGAAGACGCTGGCAATACTGACAGTGTTAGCTTAAGGGTTGGACTTGATGATCTTAAAGGTCTTTTCCAACCTAAATGATTCCATGATTCCATAATCCAAAGGCACGATCGCAGGCGGAAGCTGGTCACTGCTAGTCCTAAATACTGACCCCGATTTGAGACTTGAGAAGGCTTCATATGTCGGGTATGTAAGGAGATAAGTCACACAAAATACCTTCTGTTACAGCAAAGAGACGGGAAATTGCTGTGTTGAGCAAGTCAGCTTCGAAGCCAGGAACTGCAAGGAAGGGACCCAGCTGCGGCTCTAAGTTCTGCCAAAGGGTACCACAAATCAGTCTCACTGATTTTCGTTTGCTTGCAAAACTCCAGAAAATTCATAATAATCAAGGAAAAATCCCAGTGAGCACACGAGCCAGGAAGCCTAATGTCTAACACAACTTCTCCCAATGATTCCCCGTGTCCCCTCAGAAAGCACGCAGAGAGACCTCATTCTCAGCTTTTGCTTTAAGAAGAATTATCCCATTTCACTCAAGGGGAGGACAAAAAAGAACCTGGGAAAAAACAGCTCTATCATCCTTCCCCAGGCCTTACCAAAATCTTGTTTCCAAATATTCCTGATTCCAAGACAGGTGTCGAAGTGCTCGTGTACCAGGGTTGCGTTCATTGTCACATGCAACACTGATGCCAACCATGATGCCCCAAACCCATAACATGGTAAAAAAAAGCCACCCTGACACAGACCCAGAGGATACAGCTTTCTTTTTCCTTGTTAAAAGATGCTAAGGTAAATCCACAGGCTCACTGGGGCTCAGTATAATTTCTAGGCTATAAATTGCATCAACAAAACCTGCTCGTGAGCTCTGAAAAATGAAGATGCTTACAGACGTACAGTCTGACTACCAGCCTCAGAGAGCTGAAGAATTAACCTCCCCTGGTAAATCCTTGTGATTCGCAGCCCTTTCCTGGTAATAACCTGCCGTCCTTGGGTCAAACAGCTCTGAAGTGAAGAGCCTGAAGCTTTCCCTCCCCCTCAACCAGAAAAGAAATGCGAGTCACTCGTAAACGGGTACCGAGTTGATATTGTTGGTGTATTAATGCCCCGTATTCCCAGTTTCAGAGACCACCCTTTGAAGATGGAAGTTATTTAACATTCTCCTGGTTTAAAATATGAGCAATCAAAAGGCACTAGGCTTGCACGCTGTGCTTTCCCATTTCCCACTACTTCTCTTGCCTGACAAGGTATTCTTCAAATTGAAAAGAGGGCTCCTGAAAGCCCGGGCTTCAGAAAACTGTAAATGAGTTCAGGCTCCAGCCCGCTGAATGCAATTTCATACTCCTGACTGAATACAAATAATGCATTTTATTTGGTATCAATTACCATGCCTGAGAACAGATGAACATTGCCGACACTATTAAATATAGTTAAAAAAAAATAGAAAAAAAAAAAAGAGGCAAGGCAAAAGGCACGCCAAATTAAAAAAGCAAGCGCCTCATTACTCCACATCTAAACCAGCTTTGACAGAGGCACTGGAACTCATAAGATGCGTTTCACTAGGTTGGGATGGGCTGTTTTGCAGCCATCCCGCGCGTTCAATGTCAGCCATTAGTTCTTCCCAATCGGGCATCAATGTTCAACGCACACCCGAAAAAATATATAATACTAGTAATAATAATAACAATCTGCAGCCTCTCCGAGCTTCAATACTTGAAGTATGAGTCAAAGAAGCAGTTTCACTTTTCACTCGGGAAGATGACAAGCATGACTAGAGGGGGAATAAAATAACATTCAGTTCGCATAAATATCAAGCGGGCTGCTTGAGACTGATGGGCCAGGAATGTATTCTTAGCCATCATTCTGGCAGACAGGCCCAAGGACACTCATAACTTATTTTACAATCATTTAGTTTCAGCTCAAGTGGAAAACGTGACAACTTATCTCTGCTGACAAGATGCCATATCGAACCTTACAATTAACTCTCCCACGATTATCTGCCCAGCCCATCATTAGCTTTGCAGGTTTTGATGGACTGTACGTGCAGCTTTCCTTGATGACGGTCATCACTTGCAGGGTGTATATCTATATTCTACAACATTAAGGACAAAACTCTCCCTTTGCCACGCAGCTGGGGTTGTCCTGACCGCCACATCCCTGGTTCTGCAACTGCTGGGCCACGTTTCTGAAGTGATGCGTCACAATCAGCTGCTGAAAAATGTCTTCCCCTCCAAAACGGAGCATCACCGTGCTCCAGCCTGCGCCTGCTCCTGCCTGCAACCTACAGAAGTGACCTAGAGATGCCCATGCTCTCTCCTGGCAAACAGCCAGCCCTCCCCTCCCTGCCCTCCTCTCCCCAGTGCAATTATTAACTCCTCTGAGAGCTGACAGGAGCTATGTCCTTGCAGTTTACCTCCGCACACTCATGATGTGATAAGGAGGACAGCGTGAATTTCACACGCATGTTTGGTGACTTTCCATACCACGTTTCTCATCAAAAGGTGACTTTCTAGCTTCACAGTATCACGAAATAATGCCTAGCTTATACCAAGGCATAGGAGAGCGTCTACCGAAAGCCGTATGACACAGTACGTTCCAGAAAATGTATTCAATTCAGAGTACGTTGAGGGCAAGTTTACATCTAGGCAAGTTATTTGAGGCCATTTAAAACCACACAGTATCTCACTCCATGCCCAGGAGCAACAAGTGACACTTGATAACCAAACCCCGTAAGTTATCAAGAGATGGGCTATTAAAAACCCCCACCACTCTGTTGTTAGCACAGTGATTTTTTTCTCTCTAGGTGCTTGACACATGGGAAAAGACAAAGATTCTGCTTGTTCCAAGTCTGACCCTTGTCTGCTAGAAATTACAAACACAAATAAAACAGAAACCAATGCAGCCGTTATTCCATAAATTGGGTCCCATGCCGGGCTCTATCCTAGATGCATTTTATTATTACAGGCATAAGAGAAATTCCTTTCAGTTATGACAAATCCTGTAGGAGAAATGAAAGTTGGAAGGGAATAAGTATGTTGCCTACCACTACAACCCAGAACGATAAGACGGAACATCAAATGAAAAAAGAAACCAACCAGTCCTCAAGGGCTGTGCTGCTGTACTGTGCTTTATTTGCCATTTGAAACCCTTATGTTTGATATCCTCTTGCAGCATTACATGATGTTTGTAAAACCTAACATTCTGCATCAGTCCCACTTCTTATCTCTTATTATTTGCAAGCCACATGTGCTCCAGAAACAAATCTCAAAGACAACTCCATCTACACCCCCTAAGGACGTCATGAGATGCCCCCCCTCCCCAGATTTGGAAAGGGTAAGAAATTCAATTCAAACCCAGCCTGGTGCTCCTAGAATGAGACACAACTGACCTGAATCCCAAACTCCCAAGCATCTGCTCAGAGAGCATCTTGGGTTTGGATTGAAGCCATTTCTCCTTCACCACTTGCGGTGCTCGCACAGCTGAGCTGTAGAAGACAGGAACCAAGGATGTGAAGAACACGAGGGCCAATAAGCAGGCGCAAGTCCCCCCGGCCAAGGGAAAAGGCCCAGGGGTGCAAAAAGCATGAGGAAAAGAGGCAACATGTAAGGTACCGGAATAGCACAGCACAAAAGCTGAGCTACAAAAATCTGAGAGCAGAGCTTCATCTTTGGCCCATGGCTCCTATTCTCTCTCATACACACACAACCCTCTCTCCTGGGTAACCATTTGCAGTGGAAACAAGAATATTCTGACCTCTTCTATCTTCATGCCTTTTGATTTATTTCATATTTTTGTCAAATCACCTATTTACAAAAACTTGAAACAAACTCAACAGGTGATGCTATTCTCCACAGACCAAAGTCGAGCTTTATCTGGTTTACATTTTTCTTGCATCTTCTTGTTAAATTTTTCCAACAGGCTTTCAAAGTGAAATTAGACTTTTTTGTCAGGTCCAGCTCCCCAACGCGGCCTTATTCTCAAGTGGCTGGAGATTGATTAATTTGGGTTTTTGATTTGCCGAAGTGACAAGGAGTCAGACGTTACAAAAGTGGGACTGGTGAATGGGATCAATTAAAGAGCAGAAGCAGCAACACAATTAAGAGCGCCAGGTTCAAGGGGAAAAAGAAAGCGCTGATGACGAAAACAACAGCAACAGCTCTGCCTGCAGCAGGAATCTTTGCCGCGACCCAAGGAAGGCTGAATCCAAAGAGGGTGTTTCAGAACTTTGACTATGCCATTAGTGTTGAAATGAAATAAGGCAAGGATGTCGGTAGCTGGTGGACTGAATAATAAAAAAATAGCTGGACACTTTCATCTTCTACACGTGTGTTTTAAATAGAGGCGAAAAAAGCAATCCTTTTATTTAAACAGGGGAAGCAATAGACTAAAACCATCTGTAGTTGTATTTCAGACCCATTTCCCTGAGCTGAGATTTTTCTGGCTGTGAAATCCAATGCTCTACAGCTTCCCTTTACAGCTATTACCATAAATGTTCTATCAAGTTCTTTATATTCCTCCTCGGCCTCAAACCGAAGTTAAAGGGATGCTGCAATTGCACAATGACTGCAGAAGGCTGGATGTACAGGACTGACATTCAAATCCTGTCAGAACTGCAGCTTGGCAGAAGTCTGTGGATGACAATAAATACTGGGAGTCGGGGAGAAGGGGTGGCACGAGATCACAGAATAAAAAAGGCAAATATTTTCCAAGTACATGGAGCTCACACCTTTGGTAGGAACAGGCGCATCCGGTCATCGTTTGGCTGAATTCAGCTTGGATGCTCAAGCTATCGAGGGCTTAAATTAACCTGCTGTACTGAATGAAATTAAAAAGAAGCTCTGAGCAGAACTGGGGGATGGAGATGAAAGAGCCTCAGGAGTATTCTCTTTCCACGGCGTCTACCATTTTTCCAGCCTTGTGCCTAGAGCCTGTAAATCACAAAGCTATCCTGTCACAGGCAGAGAGCCCCACCGAATGCCCAAGTCACTGCCTCCTCTCCTCTAACAGCAATCTCAATTAAATAAGAAAAACGAAGCTTCCTTCTTGACAAAAAAAAAACCCTCTCCCTGCTTTTGGAGGGTCTGGGTTGTAGCACGCCTGGAGCAAGGCAGACCTGAAGGCATGTTTGGGACCACAGGATCGTTTCCACTCGGCAGCCAAATAAGCCCCTTTGTGACAGGCGAGGGACATCATCCACAGACTTGTGAGAGCCAGCTGGTCTCACGGCAGTGAGGCACGGGTATCGGAAGGATCAGGTCCAAGAATTTCAGAGATAGGAAGGCCCTTGTTACAATCTCCCTTACCTAAAGAAAAGGCAAAGTTACCTCCAGCTCATTTAGGCTGAACATTAGGAAAAAAATTTTCACAGAAAGGGTCATTGGGCACTGTTAGAGGCTGCCCAGGGAGGGGGTTGATTCACCTTCCCTGGAGGTGTTTAAGGGACGGGTGGACGAGGTGCTGAGGGACATGGTTTAGTGATTGATAGGAATGGTTGGACTCGATGACCTGGTGGGTCTCTTCCAACCTGGTTATTCTACGATTCTATGATTAACACGTAACGTTCAGCCATGGTAAAGGAAGCATGAAAGCAAAAATGCAATATAGCATTTAAAAAACCCTCCACAGAAGGAAATTGCTCACTACATCTCCCCTCCTAAGGAGAAATGTGTCGCAGTGCCAGCAAAACACCATCAAGTTCTCTAGAAATCGAAGTGCTGCTCACAAGAAAAGAAGCAACCGTATCCTGTTAACTCCCTTTCAAAGCCATCTCTTGAAGGAATTTACTATCTGACACAAGCAGAGGAAACATTTATTCCTAAGTGGTCCTCCTGTGCTGCCGATAAAGGTGACAGGCACGAGCAGTATAGACTGGCTGTGTTTTAGAGGACCATGAACTCAGAACATGAAGAAAGAGCATGAGATGCTAATCTCTCCTCTGCACGTCTTGCCTAAAGCAGGTTTAGATCAGGGGCAGAGACATTATAAACTCCTCCCTGAGTTAACACAGTTTGCATCTTTGCATTCGCCTCCTTTGTACTGTACGCTGAACATGCCCTGTGGAAAGATCAAGCGTGACAAGTTGTTTGAATACATAAGGACAACAAACTAGAAAGAGATGCGAGTCTTAGATGTTGCAGGATGCCACCACATCCCAAGGCAAACTAACTTCATGGTTCCCACGGAAAAGATCTAGAGTCTAGATGTACAAGGGACATCTCTAATTCTTCTGGCAACAACGTTTTCACTGGGCAGCATAAGATCTGTTGACGAGATGCAGTTCTTGCATGGTGTCACCCTGAATTGCTACACATTTGGTGTATGATGCTACAGGCACTGCTCCTCCTGGCCATCAACTGTATACAAAACGGAGAGATGAGGAGTATTACAAAAGGCAGCTAATTATGGGGATTAATTCTAGGTAACTAGTTCTTAGGCAGCCCATGAGGGAGAAAGAAGATGGGTGGTCCTTTTGAAGACAAACTGTACAGCTGTGGAATGGTTTCAAGGCAGTATTTCAATATTGTAGAATCGTGGGATGGTTTGGGGTGGAAGAGACCTTAAAGATCATCCAGTTCCAATCCCTCTACCATGGGCAGGGACACTGGCTTGATTCCAGGTCATGGGTTGGTAGCCTCTCTGCCACTTCAAAGCCAGCTAGATAACCAGACACCTCACGAGTAGTTACCAACTTTGGCACGCAGGACCTAGCGATCCCATCAAGACCATCCCAAGTAATAGTGATCTGGAGAAAAACAAACACTTGGACCACCACTAAAAGAACACATCTTGGATAACAAGCTTCACCACGATCAAGTACAAAAAACATTGTGGGAGAAACACTATTTTAAACCTTTGTTCAAAATGATATGCATAATAAATTCTGCTCAAGTTTACATAGAGGGGTCAGAGCTCCACCTTGATCTAACGATCAGCATTGTCTTCTAATTACAAAAAACCCCTCATTTAACAATATTTTGCTTTGAAATACAGCCTTGATGTCTTAAAGCACTCAGAAAAATAATGAACCCATGCCTTACTGAATCATTTCCTACTAAAATATTTACCTTGTATTTCAAGATGGGCAAAATAAGACAGAAAGAAAGAACTGACTCTCTTCAAAGAAATGCTCAGAGCCAGAAAGAAAGCCACATCTCTTGTCTCTCTGCTCTTGTACTTTAACCTTCAGTCTGTATAACCTGTGGATAACTTCAAGCATCAAATCCACTCACTGGTAATTGAGAAGAGGTTAGGAAACTCTCTGCTGTCAGTCTACAAGACTTCAGCGGCGAGCCCTTATATCAGTGTTTTGGAAAAATCGAAAGGCTTTCACTATTAACATTTTACAATTAAAGCTGAACAGTTAATTGCAGCATACCAGGTAGGAAAATGCTGAGGCTTCCCTGGGAACGTATGCCACGAGCACCAGTGTCAGAAAGGAATCATAGAATAACCAGGTTGGAAAAGACTCACCGGATCATCGAGTCCAACCATTCCTATCAAACACTAAACCATGCCCCTCAGCACCTCGTCCACCCATCCCTTAAACCCCTCCAGGGAAGGGGACTCAACCACCTCCCTGGGCAGCCTCTGCCAGGGCCCAATGACCCTTTGCATGAAATATTTTTTCCTAATGTTCAGCCTGAACCTCCCCTGGTGGAGCTTTAGGCCATTCCCTCTTGTCCTGTCCCCTGTCACTTGGGAGAAGAGGCCAGCACCCTCCTCTCCACAACCTCCTTTCAGGTAGTTGTAGAGAGCAATGAGGTCTCCCCTCAGCCTCCTCTTCTCCAGGCTAAACAACCCCAGCTCTCTCAGCTGTTCCTCATAAGGCCTGTTCAAAGAAATAACAGAAGCAACAGCAAAAATGCTCTTAAACAAAGACAAGCTCAAACATTATCCCATTGCAAAAACGCTCTTAAACAAAGACAAGCTCAAACATTTTCCCATTGCAAAAACCTATAGCTGAAAAGTAAAGATCTAGACACAAAGCTGCGTTTTTGCTTTTACAGGTGTCAGATGACACGCTGTCATTAATTTCTAAATTTAATCAAGCCCTCTTTCAAGCTCTGACCAGTCCTTCTGAGGGGTTTAGATAACCTGTCAGGGCCTTTCTCTTGCCCTCACAAAATCCACGCATCAGAAAAGCCACTCGCCTAGAGCGACTTGTGAACTGGATACTCCTCATCGACCCAGCCCGTGGGTGGCCCACACCATCGCTGAATTAAGGGATGATACCGGCTGCAACAAATGAAGGGCCCAGAGACTTGAAAGGAGATGCTCTTCCACCTGCGGGAAGGGCAGCTCTCTGTGCTTCAGCTGTCCCCCCAACAATCGGCAGGTTGTGAAGGAGTCGCGTATCGGATTTAACACAGAAGCTTCTTTCACTCCTTGAACTGTATATGCTGTGAAGAAGCTTTGAAGTGTTGGATTCCATAGGTAACGTATACACAACATCCCTGTCCCCCACGCTCTGTGATCTGGACTGGAAAGAAACCGAGCCTGCAAAGAGACATGCTTGATGAGACAACCGCTCTCGTGTTAATTGGAATAGAAACTTCATTAAACCGAAGAAATAAAAGAGTTGCGTGTGTTTCTTGCACACACTTGGTCTAGATCCTGGCAAAACAAAGCAGTGTGCTTCTGGACGTACATGAAACGAGAAATCTAATTATTATGACCATCTATTTGAACTACCAAAGTACGGGCAGGAAAAGCAATTCTGAAATCGGGAACTACTCCAATGGTATCTATGCATTAACTTTCCCTTTTCCCAGCTTCATGTTTAAAACTTTGCTAAAGTTTATCTAAATTTAAAATCTATATTATATGAATTCGAATTATATTAGAATTATAATGAATCTAATTATATGAGTTATATAAAATCTATATGATATGAATTTGAATTGTATTAGAATTATAATGAATCTAATTATATGAATTGAAACAAAAAGATGAAATACAAGTGTTCTGACTTGGGAAGTTTACTGATTGCCTGCTTAAGGTCCTTAAAAATGGAATCCATTTGGCTTAATACACCTTTAAACATATTATTTGAATTAGAAGAGTTCATAGTGCCATATTTCACTCTTACAGCATTATGTCTTGCCTGTATGTTTACTTGAGAATGTGTCACTCAACTTACATTACTTATATTTATGTATTATAACTTTTAATATTTACATTATTCTCTGTAAGCATGATTGTATTTTACAAAGTTCATAAAGTCCTGTGGGATATTGTGCGAATCCAGCTCACGTACCTTTCTCCTTGCAATTATAGCTCATCGAGGTACATCTCTCCTCAATCGATACAGGCATCCTCACAGCCAACGCAGCTCCTCTACTTTTATCAGCTACCACCAGAACATTTGTCCTGCTGCTGAATGCAGCCGGTGTGTTGATGTCTCGGCTACTATTTAAGCATTTTAAGAGCACAAATCGCATTTATTCCTGAGATACTGAGAAAAACAATCACAGCTGATCCTCTGTCTCAAACTAGTGACTGACCTGCCAGGAAACATCACAGGAAAGCTCGTTCCAAAGTGCAAACATTTAAGAGTAAAGCCATCTCTCAGCACAAACAGACAAAAAAACCCTTTGAAAGATTAAACTCTTTTTATACAAATGAGATGACGGGAGAGCTTTCCTTATGAAGAAGTCACTTTGTACAGGGTTGCCACCACCTTGAATAAAATATTAACCCTTCCATTCTGACAGATACCGATACAGACACAGAGAATGGGATATATTTTATAGACTCCTAAGTGCTGTATCCACCCAGTTCTGGGTATCTGCTTTCCTTACTCGGTAAGTACCAATTTTCTGTGGGGTTTAACAGCCAGAAGTGGGGAAGCCTGTGCCCGAGAGTGAGCGCCTCCCCACCATGCGCTTCAAGACCTGATAAAGAGAACAGCCACCATTCACATTATCCTCTCAGGCTACAGTTTATGCTCCATAACAAAAATAAAGTGCTCTGGTTTGAGGGTTTTTGTTTCCTTTCTCATGAGTGGGGACGGACGGAGAAGGTGTGACAATCAATGCTAGCCACAGGCAGGAAAAGCACTGATGTATCGAACATCACTAGAAGAGCATGCCAGATTAATCAACATCAGTAACCACCAAAAAAATAACTTTTTTCCTATTATAAGGAACATGCCACATGCTTTTCTATTTCAGTTTAAATTTTAAGGAAAACTAAATGCAAAATATGCATTTAAGCATCCATAAGTAAATGTGGGGGGAAAAAATAATACTTTATAGTTGCACTCGAAAAGTTAATGTAGTCACATCAACAATTTACTGACAGTCATCTGGCACTTAAGGCTGTGAGCAAGATTAAGTTGAGCAAGAGGTTGCCAATGTCAAATTACGTGAAGATTAAAACTCACATTTCTTGTCATTTTGGAACCAAGCACAGGATTTAATTGTGGAATGCAACAATTTTTTGTTTTTTAAGCATGAGGAGGGGACAGAAAGAAGAGGATCTTAAACAAGAAAAGCAAACAGGTTTCTGGAGAACTGCAGAATGTAAAAATCCATATAATACAGCTCAGGATTTAAGCAGCAGGGCTAGGTAAATACAGAAGCACTTAGCTGAAACCCAGAGAAGTTGCATAGAAACGCCCATGTACCCAATATCCTCCTTAAATCAACACCATGACACAGCTCAAAGGTTTATTGGTGCCATCTCCCCGCCTCACCAAGGACACAGAAACAGAAGAACTGCTTTCCTATCTTTCATTCTTCTAACCCATCATGAAGCAAAGCATTCCCTGACGGATGCGAAGTCCAGTGGGACCGAATGGCAATGGCTCATCTACAGTCCGGCATTCATTGAGCAGGAAGCCACAACCTGGATGACCTGGTGAAAAGCACGCTGGAAGCAGTAAGCAACCAGCAGAATTTGAACCCCAATTGCACAAAGATAGCAGATTGCAGAGGTTTCGCCCCCTAATTGGGTATTTTTTCAGCACAGCGCGCTGGGCAGAATTTCAGGAACGTCTCACAGTGCTCTTCATCTTTATGATGGGACAGGTTTTTCCCATCATTTTGGCCACAAACACACCCCCAGAGAACACAAGGTAAGCGCTCGCATTTTGTGCACCTGGTAGGAACATCCCAAAGAAAGGCAACCTTAACTATTCCCATTCAACTGAGAACCTTACGGTCTACACACTGGGAATGGGTCCTACTGCTTCTGGATGCTAATCCACTCCTACAATAAACACAGGCAGAAAGCACCACAGGGGTTAGCACTCTCAAACCCATTACAGAGAACTTCCCCTTGAGACAACAACTCAGTGGAAAGACAAATGGGATATCTGCCCAAATTCAGTGTCTTCATGTTTCCTCTCTCCATCTACCTTCAAGCTCAGGTAAGGTGGAGGCAACATGACACTTTCCTGACTAATGCTCAAGCATTAGTGAGACAAAAATCAGATTTCCTCACTGACCTCCTCTCTCTAGCTGAGCACTGAAGTGATATGGCTTCCTCCTCCTTTAAAAAGTTATAGAAACCAGTATCAAACACCACCACTTCCAATACCTTTCTTAAATATCAAAGTGTCTTTGGCATCCTGCTCTTCATTATGCTGCAATGGAAAAATGATGAATGACACAATTATGAGAATAATACAGCAGAACATCTAGCTGCAAATGTCTTGACTCTGCCTCACCTACTTCATGGTGAGGATCCAGGAGGAAATACACAATGCTAAGAAACAATGAAACCTGCACAACCGAGAACTGCTGGGATTATAGTCTGTGCTGGCCAATTGCTTGGGCAGTTTGGGAAATCTCACTAATTGTGAAAATACAAGAAGGATATCCCTGTCCTTTTTCTCAAAACAGAGGAGCAGCAACTCATAATTTGCTTTGAAACCAAGGATGAAGCTCAAGACCAATTTATTATGATAAGAAACCTATTTGTCAACCCACGCACAGCAATCACTCTGCCCTGCATGCTGTAAAACATTATCTTGGGGAACCACAGGTTGCGAAGCTGCATCTCCCCCTGTATAAATTAAAATCCATCTGAAGAGTGAAGTCCTGCAGGGCAGTTCTTGCCATGCGTTATTAGCCACAAGGAAGATGCCACAGCACTTCTGAGAAAATATCAGTTCCCTGCTCCCTTTGTTGCCTGAGTGAAGGCACAGACACTACTCTGGTGAGACACAGTTGCACAGGATTGTTTAATATTTCTGGTTGACCGGGCTACTTCAGGTTAGAGTTTGTCAAAAATGTCAACTAAATTTTATTACTGGAAGTTTCTGATTATGCAACCTCATGCTGAAAGAGGATCGTTGTCTAGAAGTGGCAAAGAAGTAGTGCTTTATAACCCAAGCTTCCTCAAGGTATTTAGAAAGCAAAGGTGATAATAAGTTGTTTTTAGCAGAGTTTTCCCTGACAAAGCTTCCCTCTGGAAGTATTTGCCAGAAGCAATTTGTCTATTGATCATAAAAAGGTGTGAAATGCACATGAATATCCCCTTTTCCTTCTTATTCTTAAAGACAAAGTAAGCTACTTGCACATATACTGTCTTATACATGACAAATTCTGCAACACTAATTCACAGAATCACGGAATGGTTTGGTTTGGAAAGCCCATCCAGATCCACCCCCTGCCATGGGCAGGGACACCTCCCACTGGATCAGGGGCTCCAAGCCCCATCCAACCTGGCCTTGAACCCCTCCAGGGATGGGGCAGCCACTGCTGCTCTGGGAAAGCTGGGCCAGGGCCTCCTCACCCTCATGGGAAAAACCTTCCTTCCTAATGTCTCAACGAAATCTTCTAGCTTTCAGCTTAAATATTAGCAATTGCACCAAACCCTAGAGCAGCTCCAGAGCAGCTAGAAAAAAAGGAGAAAATTTCTTTATATTTGCATTTCATTACTTATTTCCTTCTTTAAAAAGGAGGAAGAAGCTCTTCCAACCTACACACATTTAGCCAAAGAAATCTGAAATCCTATCAACCTATTTGAAATGATAGAATTTATCCCAGTCAAGAACTTGCCTACTGAATTCAAACAACTGTAAACGATGTTTTCTGGTTTGCATTTTACTGTCAGAAGCAAGCTGAACCCTCTTCTTTTTCTGTGTATAGCAGGAGGCTCTCTCGTGCTTATGATGGGAGGAATAAGGCAAGCTGTAAGGTCTGCATTAACATAAACAGTCCGATGACCTCTCATACCCCATGGCACAGTGAGAACTCAATTTCACATTAATAAACCCGAACACCAAACTGTTAGAAACTCAAAAGACATCAGGTATTACAGCTTACATAAATTACAGCTGAGATCAAATGGCCCGTACAAGCAATTGTACAGTGATAAAGCCTAAGTGGATGATATTTAAACAGATATTTGATTTACTGCAGAATTTTAAATCACGCTAGAATTCAAATGACAATTTACAAGTCCAGTGGAAAGATAGCCCTGTCCCATGCAAACTACTGCTTGCAGCGCTGTTTCAGAAGAGCTTAATATTGTAACTTGAAGAAAGAATTTCTTCCCTTTGATATTCTCAGGACACAGTTTTGGAAGCCAAACTATAAAACCTGACATTTAAAAGAGAATGAACAAGCTACCTCCTCATTCCCAGGTAGGAAATAACATCCTTAGTCATCTCGGAACTAAGTCTCAGGAACCTAATTTCTGCAATCTAATACAGCTGGCTGTGGTTTTGGCCATTGAAATAAAAAAAACCCCCTCTGATGTAAAGCTTGAGGATCTGTCTCTCGAGTTCTTTGAAGATGTACAAATCGTGATTACTGCAGAAGAGATAGCACCATCCCTTATTAAGGGCAGCAACACTGCTAGTTAATATTAATCTGTTTTTCATTGGAAAAAACCTGCTTTTTTGTACTCAAGTCTGAGATATCACACAACAGCACTCCCAGCCAGCCTTTCCCCCACTCCTCAAAACAGTCCCCCTTTTCCTAGCTAAGAAAATTTGCCGAAGAAGAAGAATGTATGGAATAAAACGAGAGCCAAATTTGCCAAGGAGGAACCATGCAGATGCACATTCCTGAACCAAACCAACACCTGAATGGGTTACTAACCGCTCCTAGAATCACAGAATGCCCTGAGTAGGAAGGGATCCAAAAGGGATCATCGAGTCCAACTCCTGTCCGTGCACAGGAGAATGCCAACCTCCACACCACGTGTCTTGGGATCATTGAGTCCAACTCCTGTCCGTGCACAGGACAATGCCAACCTCCACACCACGTGTCTTGGGATCATTGAATCCAACTCCTGTCCCTGCACAGGACAATGCCAACCTCCACGCCACGTGTCTTGGGACGTTGTCCAAATGCTTCTTGCATATTGTCAGGCTTGGTGCTATGACTGCTTCCCTGGGAGCTTGTTCCAGTGCTCCACGACCCTCTGGGGGAAGAACCTTTCCCTAATACCCAAGCTCACCCTCCCCTGGCACATCTTCCTGCCATTCCCTCGGGGCCCCGTTGTCAACGGTCCCCAGAAAAGAGAGCTCAGTGCCTGCTCCTCCTCCCCGCCTTCTGAGGAAGGTGCAGACCATGATGAGGTCTCCCCTCAGGCTCCTCCAGGCTGAACACACCAAGTGACTTCAGCCGCTCCTCACACCGCTCCCGTGAGCCCACACAATCCTCTTCTTCCCCAGCAGAGCACAACTATAGATAATTCCAGGTGAAAAAAATGATCCGTCAAGGAAAAGATTTATCAAAGAAACAAAATCGCAGGCTTCCAATGCGATCCAGGAAACCCTCCTGGCCAATAGTTGCAGCAGCAGTAATTGTTCTAAATCTATCAATAAACCTAAGCTGCTCCTTCATTGACTGCAAACACCAATTTCTTTCACAGCGGATTATAAGTTGATGTTCATGGTTTCTCTACCACCATTAGGGTGATAAACAGTTTAAACTACATCAGGATCTGACATGTAGATCAATTCTGGGTCCATAAAGAATCTACACAAGAGGTTCCCGGACAGGGATTTACTGCTCTCGGTTTTTATTCTCTCTTGCTGCTAAAATTACTTCTGTCAAGTACTTACAAGAGTAAGAAAAAAAAAACCCAAAAGAATTAATTTTTCATGTGCTGCTGGAAGAGTCTTTGGAAATTTCTGAGTTTTTAAGGCAAATATGTTACTGCATTTAAAATTATGCTGAACAGCAGGTGGTATTGAGCGAAATAGTGAGCCAGTCGCACGAGCCACTCCGTATCAGGCAGACAGCAATTTGAAACACTGAACTAAGCTGTCTAGATTTTCTCCGAGGGCAGTCACAGGCTTCACGTTACCGGTGCCAAATTATATTAGACATTTAATTTTAAACCTCAGGTACTTAAATGTAAAACCTTACAACAGTAATAGTCATAAAGCAGTGGGGCATTCCATTTCAGAGAATGGATTTTTCTATTTTTCCCCTTTAATTTAACCAGCACCTCCTGTTTTGTGGCTCTGCCCACTACAAAGTAATTTATCTAATTAGGAGATGTTCACAGCTGCTTGAAAGACAGAAGCCCCAGGAAACCAAAGGTCTGGTTTGGAAGACTTTGAAAAGTTCTCCGGAGCCACACAAAGTATTAATTTAATGTGAAAAAAGGTGCAGAGAAAAATTGAATCCCAATATGTTATTTTGTCTACAATAAAACCATGTGACAATAAGCAGGCATATTCTCCAGTACATCGGCATTTGAATTCCAAAAGATGCTTCGCTTCTCACCATACCTGCTGTTTTCACAGTATTATCTTTTTATGACTAAAATTCAAAAATCTTTTAATGGAGAAAAAAACCCTGAAATTAAAAAGGATTTTTCATGCGTCAACTTGCCAGCAGAAAGGACGGCTATGAGCTTACCACAAGATGATACACTGAGAGCAATGAACTATTCTTGAGGTTTTGTAGCATATTATTGCAGTACTTCTGTTTCTGCTGGCCCTTAGTTGTCTGAAACTCAACATCAGTCCAATTTCCCCCCTATTTTAAAAGAAAAGCACAACTTTTCATTGTTTTGTTTGTTTGTTTGTTTGTTTTTAAATCAGAACCTCTGCAGGAAATGATTCCAGTCAGGCTTCTTCCGAAGTACCCACTGCATTTTCGGAATAAATATTTCATAGATAATTCTAGCTGTCGTCTCTTTTGATCCAGAAGTAATCACATATGAGCGTCAAGTCAGAAAAAGGTACTGCACATACTTGGAGTACAGAGCTCGTGTGGGAGAAGAGGTTCCCTTCACCAGGAATTTAGAACAAGCTGAAGCGCAGCATCAGGAGCAAAAGGAAAGCCCAGCCAACGTCTCCAAAGCAGAAACAGTAAAACTTAGTAAAGGGGAAGGGAAGAGGCAGGAATTTACATCGTATTTTCACTTTTCCACATATTAATTACTTGCCACTTTTAGGAACCCGTTGAATTTTGAAGGTTTTCCTCTACTGCAGCCTCAGTTGCCCCATCTGGCCCTAAAGGAGTGAGGGGATGGTACCTGCTCCCCTGTCTGTAGGTACTTCAGGCATCAAGGACCAGAGACTTTGGTTTAGAACCACAGAATGCTTTGTGTTGGAAGAGACCTTTACAGGTCATCCAGTCCGAGCCCCTGCAGGAGCAGGGACACCTCTAATCTGATCAGGTTGCTCAGAGACCCATCCAACCTGACCTTGAATATTTCCAGGGATGAAGTCTCCATTACTTCCCTTGGCAACGTGGGCCAGGGCCTCACCACCCTCATTGTAGAAAACTTCTTCCTTATGCCCAGCCTAAATCTCCCCTCCCTTAGTTTAAAACCATTACTCCTTGTCCTGTCACAACAGTCCTTGCTCAAGAGCCCCTCCCCGGCTTTCCTGGAACCCCTTTAAGTACTGGAAGCTGCTCTAAAGTCTCCCTGCAGTCTTGTCTTCTCCACGCTGAACAACCCCAACTCTCCTGGCCTGTCCTCATAGAGGAGGTGCTCCACCCCTTGAATCATCTTTGTGGCCTCCTCTGGACTCCAGAGGAAGTCTGCACTTACTTTCCTTCTACTGCACAAATCCAATATTCTTCAATATCCCTTTGCAGAGCTACAGTATGAAAGGGTGCAACAAGCCAGGCCTTTGGTACAACCTTTTAAAAGGAAAGTAGAATTGGGGTTGATTAAAAAAATGAAGCAGCTTGGTGTGAAAAAAAAGGAGAAATATATGGCCTGAAGCACACAACCAGTTCACTCTAAAGGAATGAGTGTCCAAAGGAGTAGCTGAGTTGGGTGGCCAATGAAGAAAACAGACCTGAAGCTTAGCAGTACATTTGGCTATTACCAAAGCTGAAATAAAGGATGCTTGCTTTAGAAAATTCTGTCAAAATCTGTGTGATTTTGATGCAAATATCACGCTCCTGAAGATGCTGCCCACAAGTTTAGAGCCCCAGAATTGTATGTGCCTCAGGAACTATGTATGTGAGAGCTAATGCCACACAGAGCCAAGGTGATCAAGATTCTAAACTCTCTGTTCTCTTAAGGTGGCACTGAAAAAGCTGTTCAGATCTGCTTAAAATCCCAGAGACAGTATCAGGGCTAAATTCAGATGCAAACCTTATACCAATACCTACATACGCGCACACACACACACACACACAGATACATTTGCAGAGAGAAGCAGGGGCTGCCCCATCACTGGAGGTGTTCAAGGCCAGGTTGGATGGGGCTTTGAGCAACCTGATCCAGTGGGAGGTGTCCCTGCCCATGGCAGGGCGTGGAACTGGATGGGCTTTGAGGTCCCTTCCAACCCAACCAACCCATTCTATGATTCTGTGATTCGATTTGGAACACGCGAAACAGTTTTCACGTTCCTGTAATTCTCACTATCTTAGGGATAGCCATCAGAAACAGTTTTCCTCCTCCCTGCTCCTGTCTCATTCACATTTCTCCCTGTTATCCATATTCTCTGTTTCTTCTCAGTTCATTCTTCTCTTTCACACATACATCTCCCCTCTGCTCCATGAACTTCCCACCGTTTCTCCAGCTGCCTATTAAATCCCACGCTCCCGGACACATGTGCTTCACCAGTATGAACCATCTCTGCAGCACCTAACAACAGAAACACCCGGCTCCCAGCCCACCCACAGCAGCCGCTCCAAGGATGCTCTCATTTGTGTAGAATCATAGAATCACCAGGTTGGAAGAGACCCACTGGATCATCAAGTCCAACCATTCCTATCAAACACTAAACCATGTCCCTCAGCACCTCGTCCACCCGTCCCTTAAACACCTCCAGGGAAGGTGACTCAACCACCTCCCTGGGCAGCAGGTCAGCTATACGTGAACACCTTTGCAGCTCTGTCCTGCCCTAGGCACTCTGCTGAGGCCAGTTGCATCCTTTCAATCCCAAATATCACTTGTAGCTGTTAAAAACAACAACCCCTGTCTCACTATTACAGCCCAATCATTGCAAAACACCATCTGGAATAGTGTTTGCTCCTTTTAATACTGTTAAACACTCCACAGAGAAAACACTACAGCTACGCCAGTAGCGTGCATACATTAAAGCATGAACACAGCCAAGAAAGGACAAGCTGATGGAAAGACCCGGAGGATAATTTACTGCTAATACCTACCACACAGAGTAAGGAAAGAAGAATATTGAGTGAACAACCTGCACTACGTACCTGAAATTGAAATTAAGCAGTATTATAATTACATTATCTCTTCCTTCTGAAAAAGCATCGTAGTGACCTGTTCTTTTATCTAATTTCTCCTTTTTCTCCCAGATGCCAGAAGTTTGGAGCACCTGAGTGAACATCGGGTAGTAATTTTTTTTTCTCTTCTCTTTTTAAAAAAGCAAATCACCAATTTCCCCCTTCGCCCCAAGGCAAGTAACCCCTCCCAGCTCCAGGTTTCTTACCACTGCTAATGCCAGAGTTTGCAATGACTGTTGCCTCACTCCACTGATCTGCACTGGAGACCGAGTAAGAGCGCTGATGCATACCATCCGGACGGCTGTTGAAGGAGACTAGACTGATCCCACTGGCCATCTGAGACACAGATGTGCTAGTAGTCACGTTCCCTAGACATAAACGGAAAACAAATTGCGTCAATATAGAAGACAAAATTGATTTGCATGAAGGTGGATGGGTGCATCTTAACAGAGCAGAAAACGAGATTACTTAACCAACACAAAAACCGCTGCAGCCCTCCCTGAAACTCTGAAGCCAACAGTCCTGTGACCACCTTGGGGCACCACTGATTTTAGCAGCTCGCTCAAATCCAGCTAGCAACTCTGACAAAAGAGCCTACATTTTCAAGATATCAGCTCATTCTGTTCATTCACCTTCCAGAAAACACCACCTTCCACAACCCTGCTACCAGTCACATTCTGTAGAGGTTCTCCACTTGTTACAGGCAGAGCACAAACGACAGACTGGGCATAGAAAATGAATTTTTTCCTGAAAACCACTGTTTACACAAGCAATCAAGACAGGACAACTAAACCAACTCAACAAGCTCGAAACAACCTACCTCTAAATAATATTTCACGTGTGTCCCTCAAGTGAAGCCAAGAACACGGTCATGGGGAGTAAATGATGACCAGTATTGTGAGACCAAGCAAAAAGCTTACTCAGACTTTTAATCTTAAAACAGTTTTGTGATGCAAAGCACACACTAGAGGCTTGTTCCACTGACTGCAAATACAAATCCTGCCTTTTCCCACAGCAACACATCCATCAGAACTCTAACTGAAGACCCGCTACACGAAAGACGAGATACAAAGAACAGCCTTTACCCAGTAAACATGAAACAATTTGACTATTTTCATGATCAGTGAGGTCTAGGGCAATAAAATGCTGGGAGGTGTGTGTGAGAGGGAGCATCAGGAACAGGTTTCTCACCATAAAACAGGAGAAGCATGACCTGGGTGAATGAATTTTAGAGTTGAAACAATTAAAACCTTTCCAGAAACTCAGGTTTCTGATGGTCTTACTCACAACTTGATAAGGGCCAAAGTCTGCTCTACAGTTATGCTTTCTGAGCACATTTTACTTCATTTCTGGCACAGGAATACTATAAAGATACTGATATTTCATAATGCTGGTTTCACTGCTTGTGACAGCTCCTCAGAAGGTACCACGTAGGTTGCCTATGGATTTAAGAAAACTCTTTAACAACACATGTGAAGGGAAACGAACAGACACAATTTATAAAGTACCCTAACACTTTGCATTTCCATTGCACCTTCTACTGATGAGTTCAGAAAAATTAATGAATTAATTTTCAATGCTCCTGTGAGGTTGTTAATTATCTGCTATCATTTCTCCCATTTTTCAGAGGTTAAATGACCCAGGGCCACAAAGGAAGATTGTGGCAGACTTGAAAATAAAACCCAGATCTCCTGACTCCCAGTTCTATCATTATGTCTTTTCCCAGAGCAGCCTTTGGGAAGACAGCAGAGCTTAGTGAACTACTTTGTGTTTATTAGAGTTGGCATAATTGTCCCTTCATCTCCTCCCCTTTCCCAAGACTGAGTCTCATCTTTAGTCTTTAACACAGATCCATCACCACAGCCTCTGTCCACCTGAGTCTTGAATGCACTTACTCAGTCTCAAGAACTTCTGTTTGGCAATCTCTACTTTGTAGACATGAAACACACGCAGAAAAACTAATTCGCTCAATTATGCAAAGCCTAAAGGTGGATTTTGGAACCATGTTGGGACCTCTCAGGGCAATGCTTTAGCTACTGGCGCATAATTCTTCTCTAATCATCTTCCCTGGGCAGACCTTTTTTACCAAAGAATTCCATAATCAAAGCATCACCTGCTAAACTGTTGAAAAAATTTATGCCTCCAACAACTGCTCCTCTTCAGGACATTGTGCGCTTGACCCCATCAACTGAGAGCAATTTGCTAATGCTGGTATTTTAGCACCTTCTAGACACCTTCCAAAGAAACGTTCAGCAAAGAAATCACGCCTACAGAAATGAAGGTACAAAGCAGAGGACCAAATTATAGCTCAGGACCTTAAAGCTGCAATAGAAAATGGAAAAGCTAGGTGACAGTACATATTTTGAGGCCTCTTATAAGAAATACCTCCTTCCAAATGAACTTCCGTGATGCTGCTGATGCTTCCTTTGAAAAAAAACAGCAGGGTTTTCCTCTGGTTTCCACAATCCAGAAAAACCATGAACGCTAATAAATTACTGGAATGATAACGCCAAATTAAAGGGAGCGGCTGACACGAATGACAGAGTTTGAAAGCAAATAGACTTTAGAAACTTGAGATTTACACAAACGTGAACAACATGCTGTTCAAGAAGAAGTGCCAATCCCTGCTCCTGGGGCAGAACAACCTGATGTAGTAGCAGAGGCTGGGGAACAGTTGGTTGAGTAGCAGTAGCACCTTTTTTTTTTTTTCTCACATCTTTAGATGATTACTGGTCAATGGCTTTGGAAACAACTTATTTTTTCACAAGCTTCTACCCTGCTGGACTCAAGCAATGCCCCAAAAGTGCACTTTTAGCCTGTAGTTATCTTTCACACTGTGCCTAGTAAAATGGGAAGCTACACGTGACAAAATCCTGCAAACGCATCTTTGTACCCAGGACCATGAAGGAGGAAATTGGCACGTGAAAGCTGAGATGGAGCGTTTCCCAGCTTTCATGGGAAAAATTACTGGACATCTTTGCCTGGATGACACATCCCCACGACTCGGTGCTGGGTGGCTGAGCTGCCGCGAGCAGCAATATTTGCATGTTGACATCTTCCGCTCAGTTCACAGATGCTGGAACAGAACTGCCCAGTCACTTTGTAACCGGGACGCAAAAGTAAAACCTTAAAAAGATCATTTTAACAAGACTTCTACATCATCATATCAGCACCAAAAGCTTTACTTCCACTTTAATGTCATCTTTGGAAACTCCACACCCCACGTTATGACATCAACCTGTTGAGGAAGTGATGACTTCTGCAAACCACATAAGTTTTCTTTTCCTTTACTTTTCTGAAAGTTATGGGCTGGTGGCAACAAACAGGTGCCAGGTTCCACCACGTAATACTTCACTGATCAGTGACACAACTCAGCTCTGTCTTTTCCACTGCCGCACTCTGATAACCCTGCAACCCTTCTGGTAACATTTATTCAAGGTGAAATTCCTCATTCACGTGCTGTAAGATTTTCATGATACATCAGACAATGCAAACCAGAACCCGTGAGCAGATATCAGAAAGGCTGGACTACAGAAAGCAGAGCGTGCTCTTTCTTCTCTCCCTCCTGAACGTGTTCAGCTCTGGCACAAACTTGTTACTTACAACCTTATTTAAAAATCATTATTTCCCAAACCACTGCTCATTTTTCCACTTCTCAGTCTAATCGCAGCATGCCCAGGATGTGTATTCCAACCCCTAGTAGGCACTGATGCTGTCACACCAAAACAAGGACTACTGGAAGTCAGCTGCTGCTCTTGCGCGCTTTGTGTGCTGCACCAAGCTTCTACAAAACACTCCTATGTATTTTTCCCCATCTTTAACAGCCAAACCCCAATCCACAGAATCACTAGGTTGGAAAGGACCCACTGGATCAGAGTCCAACCATTCCTATCAGTCACTAAACCATGCCCCTCAGCACCTCATCCACCTGTCCCTTAAACCCCCCCAGGGAAGGTGAATCAACCCCCTCCCTGGGCAGCCTCTGCCAGTGCCCAATGACCTTTTCCATGAAAAATTTTTCCCTGATGTCCACCCTGAACCTCCCTTGGCAGAGCCTGAGGCCATTCCCTCTTGTCCTCTCCCCTGTCACTTGGGAGAAGAGGCCAGCTCCCTCCTCTCCACAACCTCCTTTCAGGGAGTTGTAGAGAGCAATGAGGTCTCCCCTCAGCCTCCTCTTCTCCAGGCTAAACACCCCCAGCTCTCTCAGCCACTCCTCGTAAGACCTCCACAAAGCAACTGTCCTTTATTTTTGCTCAAGGATAAAGCCTCAATAGCAGAAATCATCTCAGTCTCTCAGCGGACAAGGAAAAGACAGTTAAAAAGAGGAGGCCAGCAACTCCCATTGGAAAGCAAACTCTGTATATTGGGTTAGGGACTTGAAGCCTTTCCCTCAAGCTCTTGCAAGCAACGCTTGATGCACTCTGCATCTGTCGTTGCCCCAACCTGTACATAGATACACACACATATGTGCATCTATCTATTCGCAGACAGATAGATATACATCACCACATTAAGACGAAATCCACAGTCAGCTACCTGGCCCATCCTGGAGCTGTGAAAAAGTGCCTCTTCAAATACATCGTCCATGCATCAGCTGGTTACTTAAGTTGATTAGCAGGGGGCAGTTAAATTACTATGCTAATCCATGTATTTTCAGCAGTGCTTCCTTGATATGGATATGTGTATATGCTTTCTGGGAAGCCTTGATTAGTTCAAGCTTCAATGTGTCAAAGGCTCCGGATTCTTTCCAAAGAATAATTTTAGCCATACTCACAACCCTAAAGTGTGGGAGCTGATTTGAAAAGGTACTTACCCCTACCATATGCTATTTTTCTTTAAACAATTTGCATTTCAAAGCGTATATGGCATTTATATTTGAATGAATATCAGTATGTTGCCAGAACTGGTCTCAAATGAGCAAAAAAAAAGATGCTGGTCTGCTATTGAACAAAAATGTTTTCATCTACCAAAGGAGCATCAAAGGAAGAGCTCCTCTTTCTAGCTCGAGACAGCTTTATTAAAACTATCTTTTCTGACATTATAAAATACCCTGTTATGATCGCGCTTACAAAACGTTCAAACAATTAAGCTGTACAAAACCCATCCCAATTAAGAGTCAAGGTAATTTCCAGGTTCGGTCAACGCTCAGCAGAAGAGCCTCTAAGAAAAGGGAGCGTGTTCATACAAAATCCCATCTATATACCCATCTCTTTGGCATAAACAGCTGCCAACAGCAAAGAGCAAGTAAAGTCAAGAGACTCAGCATAAGTGGAATTAAGCAGAGGAGCGCATGCCTGTGTGTATATGTACATATTGAGAGGCTGATGGAAACAAACACACTGGGGGCTGAACAGCTCTCAGTTTTCTATGCACAGAGGGACTCACTTTGGCTCTTCACACGCAGTTGTTTCCGATTTACAGACTGCAAGTGCAGTGTCAGATGACAGTACTTAGAAACGTTATAAAAGCAACAGAGATTTACATACAAGGGCCGTACAAGATACTACGAGTGCATCTAGTCAGTAAAACCTAAAAGATAAAGACACCGTGTATTACAAAAATACTAATAAAATATAAAATAAATAAGGTTTAACATAAATGTTATCTCACGTATAGGAATTAACCTGCCCAACTGAAAAATAAACCATTCAGGGTTCTTCATGGAATCATAGAATCACCAGGTTGGAAGAGACCCACAGGATCATCGAGTCCAACCACTCCTATCAGACACTTTTGTCACGCTGCTTTCGTTATGGAACGGTGAGGTGGACAGCATTTTAGTAATTCCTCTTTCAATGCGTTTTGACTTAACAAAAACAATATAGTGAATCGTCTCTGGGCAGCACAGGTTATTTTAACAGGCATCACTTTAAAATAAGCCTTCACCAATGATGCCACCCACTAATTACAAATGCAGAAGGAATATAATTCATAGCCATACAATAAAAAGTGAGCTACAAGTGACTGAAACACATGCAGGTGGCCTCCGTTCCCTGCTGCAGACACATATGTGGTTTCTACCAAACAAATCGGTTACAAGAAGTTATATTCTGGAGTGCAACTAATATACTCTAGAATTTATGAGAGGAGTAGACATTGCAAGAGTCATGAGGCAGAACTATATTTCTCCATGAACCAGCAGCGTAGGAGACCCGCAGTGAGCGGCCGCACAGAAGCACAGAGAGACTGAACCAGATGAACTACAGCCTACTGCCAGGCTCTCACCACGACTATGTTTTATTTGTGTAACACTCTTCATGTTCACGATGAGTTTCTCTTCCAAAAAAAGAAACAAACCTCTTAAGGCCAGAGGGCTTGCTCACCAGCTGTTAGAACTAATGAAAAATACATTAGAGTTATGGGTCAGGAAATCCTGACTCTTGATATCAGAGGGTTAATTGTTTCAAATCGTGTTGGGTCAATTTATGTTGCAGGAGCGCTGCCTATTCTTGAAATGCCCTCTAATTCAGCAAAAAGGCACTGTCAAGTAGGTTAGATTGGCTGTTGGTTGCCCGTTCAAAACCCATATCCAATACTGCACCCTAAAGGTTCCTCAGGCATTAGGGTGCAAAAGGAAAGCCAAAGAAGCCTCTTTCCTAGTTGCAAACAGATGAAAAGCATTCATAGAATCACTGAACGGTTTGGATCATAGGAGATCTTAAAGCCCATCCAGTTCCACCCCTGCCATGGGCAGGGACATCTCCCACTGGATCAGGGGCTCCAAGCCCCATCCAACCTGGCCTTGAACCCCTCCAGGGATGGGGCAGCCGCCACTGCTCTGGGCAACCTGGGCCAGGGCCTCCCCACCCTCACAGGTAAACATTTCTTCCTAATGTCTAATCTAAATCTTCCCACTTCCAATTTATAGCCAACCCCGCTCATCCTGTCACTCCAGGCCCTTGTAAAACGTTGCTCCTCAGCTTTCTTGTAGCCCCCTCCAGGTACTGGAAGGTTCTTATATGGTCTCCCTGAAGCCTTCTCTTCTCCAGGCTGAACAACCCCAACTCTCTCAGCCTGTCCTCATAGCAGAGGTGCTCCAGACCTCTGACCATTTTCGTGGCCCTTTCTTCAGTTCTGCATTACATTAATGAATTAATTCCCAGAGCTATGCATAAATCTTCCCAAGGGACAAACCTTTCCTGAGAAGTGAGTGACTATCCAAGCCATATAAACATCAGGACAACCCCTGCTTTAGCTGAGAAAAAATTGTCGATAGCTCTTTTGGGTTCCATCTAGTTGCTGCCTCAGCTCCCAGAATTCATCTTTTACAGATGCATCCCCACTCTCTTATAAACCCTGGAGATCATGCCCTGCACTGGAATCTGGGAAAACTGCCACTCCCTGCCTCTCCAGTTGAGTGGAGCAAGTCCACATTGGAAAGGAAGACATTGCCCAGGAGTAAGAACACTATCTGGCTGCATTCTCAGGAGGATCAGCTGTGGGACCAGGGCTGGAGAACTCCAACTTCCACAAGCAGGTCCTTGAGTGGGGTTATTCATGGGGAAAAATCTATGGAACTATTGCTATGGATTCTGTTTGGATCTGAGAGCAGTGTGCACACAACATGTTATAGAATCATAGAATGTCTTGAGAAGGGACCTACAAGGTTCATGGAGTCCAACTCCTGTCCTGCACAGGACAACTCCAACGTTCACACTGTGGGTCTGAGGGCACTGTTCGAATTCTTCTTGCATATTGTCAGGCTTGGCACTGCCACTGCTTCCCTGGGAGCTGTTCCAGCGCTCCACCATCACCTTCTGGGGGAAGAACGTTTTCCTGATATCCAGACTAACCCTCTCCTGATGCACCATTTCCGCCTTGGGTCTGTCTCTCCCTCAGCACACTGACCATTCATTTCAATACCACAGCTGACAACTTGCTTGTGGCTTTTCCTTATTTTTAAGACTTTTTTTTTTTTTTTCAAAAGCATTTATTATTTAGTCAACAAATTTCCTGAGAATAAGGAGCTATTAATCGACGAAGACCTTCCATCTCGCTGCCTGGCAGGGTAGCCTCTGCAAACCGGGCTTGATTAGCAGCATACAAACCGAGAAGGGTCAATACTAATGAACAAACAAGGCGATGCCAAGAAATATCCTGGCAGTGAAGGACATGGCGCTGGGAGTATAACGAGAAAAGCTATTATTCTTGGAGCATGCCAAACCAACACAGCAAGTGTGGAGGAAAATTAAGTCATCAGAGGAGACATCTCTTCTAAAAGGAAGTTAAACCCAAGATCTTCACCACGGGCTTCTGCTCAAGATCCACAGTATTCATTCTGCTGGGATCAAAGTCTGCTTGCCTTTCTCAGTACGCATATTACTATTTTTTCAGTAGTTTTGACAAATAAAAGCAATAAATAAGGCACACTTTGCTTTCTGGACAAGCCCTGCTTGGGGTTGTCCGTTTGTTAAGAAAACGCAACCTGGACCCAGCAGTGACTCATATTAACAGCAAATGCTCTACTTTGTATTGCTGTTATTTGGTTGTAAATCCTGTTAACGATTCTGGTTTTGACTTAGCAAAAAATAACAGTGCAAAATCAACTAATTCAGGGGTATCGCGCTGCTCGTGTGTAAAGTGAACTATGTATAAAATGCTTCCCAATCCTTTGACTGCCTGTGGAAGTTACTAACAGTGAAATCAGAGGTGTGTGTTGGGGAGTGTCCTACCTGTGTGCTGGAGCTACATCAAAACCAGGTGAGATGAACTGAACTAACTCTGGGAGCCTTCCACCAGCCTACAAACCTCCCCAAACCCTGTGAGTGGCAACCAGAGCACCTCCAGGATGGGAAGGGATGATTTGATAGGAATGGTTGGACTCGATGATCCAGTGGGTCTTTTACAACCTGGTGATTCTATGATTCTGCTGGTGCTCAAATATCCTTGAGCGGCAACCAGAGCATCTTCAGGATGGGGAGGGATGACTGCTGGTACTCAAATATCCTTGGGCGGCAACCAGAGAATCTTCAGGATGGGGAGGGATGACTGTTGGTATTCAAATATCCTTCCAACTTAAGAAAACGGAACAAACAAACTTTATTTTTGAAAAAGAGACAATAGATAAGAACGGGAGATGACTTTTTTTTTTAATAGCTGTTGCCACTGTAACAGCAGCTAAGCGAATGCATGTCTGCAGTGTGAGCAGTTTTGATAAACAGCCTCTGCGGGCCACACAACGGGGATAATGTATCCTTAAGTACTGCCAATGAGCTGCCATTCTGCACAGCCAATTACTTCTGTGCGTCTGTCACTCAAAGGAAAAATGACTGAGCCCATTAGATCAAACCTTTGTCACTGTTCCTAATGCACTCTTAGGCCTCATTAATCTGAGGGAGCAGCAACACAGCCGCCGGTGCCTCATTGCCTCCCCCACAACAGGCCCACGTGAATCTTCTCATCTCTCCCCCAAGTGCACCACGTTAATCAAGCTCTCCTTATTACCCCGGTCCCTGTCACGGCGGAGAGCGCTCTCTCTCTTAAATGCTCTCATTATGGTCCATCTTTAGAGCCGGCTGAGTGGAAAAAAAAAAAGAGAGAGCCAGAGAGAAAGAGAAGAGGAAAAAGCAAGTCCGATCACATTAATATTCATGACAATAATTAGTATTCTAGGTCACTGAATATTCATGCTATTAGTTTGGTTTTTTATGGGTTTGCTGGATGTCCTGATTGCTGGAGTGTGGAGGAAAACAGCATGGTTGGGACTTTAGATGTCAACGGCAGTTCAATACTCAAAACACATTTGTGCATTTTTTTTCCCTTTTGGTAAATCAGCTTCAACCCTCCTGATGGCTTTAATATTTTAAAATCACTGGGGGAAAAAGAACGAGCAATTCTGCAAAGGTCTTAACATCCAACTGGTTCATATTACAACGTGTAACCATCAAAACTCGGTGAGATTGCATCGGGTAGACAAGACAGATCTGTGATTTTATGCAGGATACGGCGCAATGGAGGCATGAAAATCGACCAGGGCGAAACAGGCACGGGATGAGCAGCAACGACTGCATCTTGTCCGGCATCCACAGTCATCTGCCTGAAGCGTCACGGCATATTTCTATCTTTTATCTACCTAATCGTCATCAGAGATGGGCACCATTTGCCCACCGTAAGAAAGAATTATAAGACAGTTCATTGTTTTCTTTCTTTCCTCAAAAGAGAGAGAAAATTGAAGCCATCTAATCTTTTTCCTATATGTAAACAATGCAGCGTTTTCACCAAATATTTATTTCATTAATACTAATGTTTGCCCTGCTCCTTTTCTGCCCAATATTAGGGCACTAATACTTGAAGTTTGTTTCTCTCTATTCAAGAAAGGGTGATTCCTGGTCCAAAGGACCTGGAGAAGATGACCTTGAGGGATCCCCCTTTGCTGGGATAAAAAGATAATCTCCCATGCACTTAAAATTGGGCTTTTTTTCCCTTTGAAATGGGCAAACTGACAACTCATCCCTTTGTTTGCTATAGCTGTGTGTGACTGAACTAACATTAAACCAGACCGAATGGAAAATTGACTCGAGTGATTAATGATAAAAGTAAGTTCCAAACTTGCATTTGTGATCTGGGGGAGGAACAGTAAAACTCACACTCAAGGTTTGCCCAGGACAGTGGTGGAGTCTCCTTCCATGGAGGTGTCCAAAAAACATGTAGGTGTGGCACTTCGGGACATGGTTTAGTAGGCACAGCGGTGTCGGGTTGATGGTTGGACTGGATGATTTTAGAGGTTTTTTCCAACCTTAATGATTTTATCATTCTATAAGTTGAAGGGTGGAAAATGACTCGCATTGAGTCAAGTCACCTCATGTACTACACTAGATTACAAAACCAGTAGCAAACAAATACCAACCACCAACCATGTACCTCATGCGAACTCCACCAGATAAAATTTGGCACTGCCAAGTCAGACGCAACACGTTGCTCCAGTACACAACCCCAGTCACCCACAGTTAAGGAGTTCAGAGCAGAATCACCTATTTAAGTCTTGGTTCTGCACTTATTTGCAAAAGCATCCAATATCTACAAGATTAGAACAATTGCTTACGCTAGTGAGTTCTTGGCATGATGCATGTTTTTGCTCATCGCCAACCTCATCGTAACATCTGGATCCTTACAGTAACTTCCAGTCATGAAGGATTATTACAAAGACTTATAAAAATACTGACAAATTCAGTCTACTTTGGATTGAGACCTGAATTCACATCACATCATAACACAGGAGTGATCCTACCCATGGTTTTACATCATGCTTCACCTCGTGCATATGGCACACAACGCTTCAGAGGGCACTGGTTCTCTCTGGACTCAGCAGCTATTAATTCAGATATTGTGGGAAACGGCTGCCAAACACGACAGGTAGGGCTGTAGATGTGAGGCAGGCTTAAGAGGGGAAAAAATGCAATGGTTAAAGAATGGAATCATTAGCCTGGTATTAGAATCTAAAGACACCATGTCAGAAATGTTACTTTGAAGCGTATCGGTCTAATTGAAACACCAGTCCTCTACCTTTTCAAAAGCAAAATCTGGAAGGCAGTCCATTCCAGCCTCAGCCTGATTCCAAGCACTTCAGTGTAAAGTAAGGTTACTTAATGACCACTGCGTTGATTTGATAGATGATCACAATTAGTAACAGATAGAAAACTCACATTCATAACAATGTGAAGATGCCATTCTTGTAACATGTCTGAAGTGTCGCATGCAGTTAGCAGATAACAACCTTTAGAGTACTTAACGATGACTATGTAGCTAACACATTGTAGGATACTTCACATACTGTACATCCACTATTGTAAGTAAATTTAATAGCACCAAATTATTGAAATGAAGTGTTAATCAGGAAAAAATTTATCTCTACACCACAGGCTATTTTTGGATGTGAACTTTCTACATCAGTAGCTCTTGATGGAGCTCAGGCTTTGTGTTGTTTGTAGAGGAGAAGTAATAAATGACTCTTGGGAGAGATTTCAGGAATGAGTTCACCTTCGGGTCACCAGCTCAACTCCAACCCAGCTTGGGAATATCTGAAACCCAGATCCACTCCTGCTCCACATTCAGCTTCTAAAAGGCAGAGAGATTTGGCCACCGGCTGACTTATAGGAGTGCTGGCCCGTACGACATCGCTGCGATATGCTACCAACTAACAGGTGAAGTTAGTTGGACTCAGCAAGTCCAGAAGCAACCCTCTTCTGAAGCACTTCCAACCGAGACGCATCAACAGAACAACATTCACTGCCATGCAAACTTAATTTAAATTTCAGTTGCTTAAGTATCATTCAACAACTTTGATTTAAGACATCCCAAAAGTAACAGAGCTTCAAATTAATGGGACAAATTTCCATTTCCCTCCACTCAGAGATTCCTACAAAACTAGCATACAAGCACCTGTCATAAAGCCACGATTAAAAACCTGTTATTTAAAGCCTACTTAAAACAAAACTAAAACATCCCTCACCTTTCTGTATTGCCTGGGTGAAGCGGTCACTCAGCCCCCCAGTACGTACAGGATAAACCCCAAGCTGTACCTCCAGGAACCCAAGAAAGCCCAGAGACTGGTTTTCAAACTTTAAGGTGGCCAAACTTTGAGGGAGAGATAAATCAAGCTTTTAGCAACAGCAAACCCAGCCTCAGCGTCTACTGATTTGTCTGGTTTCTGACAGAGTATGGAAAACACTCGTTTTCCCCACTGCTGTTTCACTTCCAGTTTGGTTCCTGTCCTACCATGACTACGCACATCAAGGGAAAAGCTTTTCCCAGCTCTAGTACCAGTATGGAAATCCAGCAGCAGAGTCATCTTTGTTTCTTTTCTTTGTAAATTCTCACATAGATCTTTATTTTTTACATCTCTAAAACAGAAACTCTCAGAAGGACTTGGCTTTTTTTTTTTTTTTAAGATGATTATGTCCTAGAGATATCTGCTTCCAGATGTTTGGGATGTAAACACATTTAGAGATCAGGATTGCTGTCACAGAGATGATTATCTGTCTGTATTTATCAAACTGTCTTTAAAACCAGAAAAATGCTCTTGTTCAGACAAGAAGTGCTACAAAGCGTGACTAAATTTGATGTACTAGGAACGACACGCTTTTAAACTTCTCCTTTTGCATGTGATATCTGTGTCAACTGGATCTAACAGATAAAACCATCTTGTAAATCGTATTACCAAGAACTGAGCATTCCCCTCTTGAATTCATCTCCCCAGTTACCCTAATTCCTTCTAGTCCTCTTGGAACAACACTATGGGAAGCACCTTGGGGAAGATCTTCACCATGCTTAAACGTGCTGGAGAAAGAATCATAGAATCGTAGAATCACCAGGTTGGAAAAGACCCACCGGATCATCAAGTCCAACTATTCCTACCAAATACTAAACCATGCCCCTCAGCGCCTCGTCCACCCGAGTGAAGGTGTTTGAGGGAAGGGATTCTTAGGTTGGGGATTGGACCAGATGATCTTTAAAGGTCCCTACCAACCAAAACTATGCTATAATTCTATGATTCCATAGGTCCAGGGAGGCAATAAAAGGAAGAGCTCCAGGTCTCCTATTGCCTCACAGACTGTGGTAGGGCTTAGAAGAGAAGCTGAATGAACTTCTGAGCTTTCTCATGGATGAAGTGCTGTCTTCCACTTCTAGCAGCAAGAACTGCCTTGCACAGACACAAGGTACTGATGTGTCTGTTCCCCCTTTCGGAAGCCAGTGGGCTCCTGGTCTCTGATCTGAGCTATCCCAAGTCTGTCCATGTGCTATCTTAGGCTGAAGGGTGCCAGTCTCCAAGACAGCATCTCCACAGCATGTTTTTTATAACCCACTGGTCGATTGGCAAGAGGCTTTGTCTTTGCCTCCCTATCAGACCAGCTGATGCGATGGCATCTATCCAAAACGTAAGTAATTCCACTAAGAGACAGAGAAAAGTATCTGCCGAGCACTCATGAGGGAACGAATTTAAAACATGTCAGTTCTAGGCAATCAAACAGACATCGAATACATATATTTATTGGCAAAGTCAGCACTGAAACCCATAGTTAAGGGGCATCCTGTGAACAGCGTTTAATAACAAAGCACTAGTGACTCCAGATGCATAGCGCTACTTGGCAACAAAAATGCACTGACTCTTGTTTTCATTTTTGAATGAAAATAAGTTCAGACATTCCTAGGAACACAAATTAGTGGAAAATAGGTAATCTCAGCTGAGAAATGCTTTTATTTGGCTTGTGCTATCACTATGTGAAAGCAAAGACCAGTAATGCTATTTCCAGGGTCAATCTTAAATGTGACATTTTAATTGACTAGTGGTATTCTTTTAATATCTTAGCTTTTTCACTAAACTGTACTCAACAACATAATGGCAGAAGGAAAATTAGTCTTCTACTGACAAACAATTAAATGAAATACAGTCCTTGCATCTCAGCACAAAGAACATTTCTCCAGGTACCAAGACTGCACTGGCAAGAAACATAGAAGAATAGAAAAAATGCATTTTGAGGAAGAAGTAACACTTGAAGCAGTAAGAATATAATGTATTTGCATGCCTAAAAATGAAAATAACAAGTGCTGATTCTTTCTGTGCTTGGACTAAACCTCCGTAGAGCAGGTCTGCGTACAGAAGCCGCGCAACAAAGAAGCAGTAACAGAGCATTTCAGCCCTGCGATCAATTTTAAAGCATCACTCAAGATGAAGACAACATTTTGCCAGCACTAACAACTGAGAAAAAGCTCTGAGGCAGCACCACAGACCGCAAGGGGTAATTTGCAATGGTTTTTTAGTTGAATGACAGGCAACTGCAGAGATACTGAAGTCCTCCTGGCGATACAGAAGCAGGGCGCTGAGTACCTACAGGTCTCCCCCCAAACAGAAACTGGGACCCTCTGCATAAAACCCACTGTGACTCTGCTTGACCACATGAAAGTTCAGACTAACAAGCCAGGCACGGCTTGTGACGGGGTCTTTTCTACACTACTAATACTCCTCATATATTTTAAAATCACTCTCAGCAATGCAGCTCTTCAGTCTTCCCTGAACACGAGGGTACTGAGAGTGACACAACACTGAGCTGCCGACACTGAATTCCCAGATCCAGTCTCTGCTACTACAATTTTTTTTCCTATTTTTTTTAATGTAATACTTCACTGATTAGAAGTTCCTTCTTCTGTTTGATTTTAACTGATTAAGCACTGCGTGGATCAATCAGCTTTCTAAAAAGCCCCTCTGTCCTGCTGGTCATTCTGTCCAGGAATGCAATAACCAGACAGACCTCAAAAGTGGCCTTTAAGTAAGATTCAATGAGGCAGCTTCTTCAGAAGAAACCAATTCTGTGAAGAAAAAACCCGAAAGAGGAGACACCATGACCATGCTGGGCTGACGATTGGGCTTGATGATCTCAGAGGTCTTTGCCAACCTTAATGATTCTATGATTCTATAATGTGCTGAATGTACCGACCTGAATTTCAGAAGCAATGATTGCAAGGGAAAAGACTAAAGTGGGTCTGAGAATAAGCATGTGTATTCAGTGGAACTAATGAAATACAACATTACAGAGTTGTGTGATTCTTCACTGATGCTCCTCTCACAGCGAAACCTTAGACGTCCTCCTTCGATGTCCTCCAACACCCAAAGTGGGCATGAGAAAGCAGGCAGTGAGGTATGAACAAGCTGTCTGGCTGCCACACAGAGTAAAAAGCTGTTCAGTCCAGCCTGTCTTCACCTGCTCCCCCCAGCAAGTTATAAAGATGCTTCAACACTGTGATGCTTCCAGCCAGCTACAGGAATAACATAATTAAGACGTCAATCCTTGCTTTATCTTTGGAAAGAGAACCACACAAAGATAATCAGGTGAAGAACTTGCTTAAAGTTGAAGAAGGATCAGCATAGTGTCCCAGCTGCATGAAAGGGGAAAGGAAGGTATGCCAGGTGGTAATGATAGAGGAATCAGGTTTGACTTCCCTTGGACACAACTCTTATATTATATTACGACAGCATTATTCATTTTAAGATGTCACCACAGTAGATCAGGTCGCCCAGAGAAGTCATGGCTGCCCAATCCCTGGAGATGTTCACAGCCAGGTTGGACGGGGCTTTGAATGACCTGATCCCGTGGGAGGTGCCCCTGCCCATGGCTGGGGGGTTGGAACTGGATGGGCTCTAAGGTCCCTTCCGACCCAAACTGTTGTATGATCCTATGATTTCTTGAGCTGCGGTAACCAGACATCAACAGCAGAAAAGTCTTTTTGTATTTCTAAGCAACATGACAAAGCCTCCACGAGAGAGGACAGAAGCTCCAGCTATCCCCACCATGTTATTTGAAAAACACTATCTAAAAATGGAGCTGTTTTCCAGCATTTATGCTTTCTAGCATGAATAACTCTTCTTTTAAAGGTATGGCTGTGTGATAAGCTCACCAAGCTCACCAGGTTACACACACAGCGGCTACCAACAGTGCCAGAAAGGGCTGCCTACTGCACAGTTTCATGCACAGAAAGCATATGCTTCTGTGTGTGTGTCCCACTTTTCATGTACAAGCTGCTTCCCCCGACCTGAACATTCAAGCATATCCCAAAACACTAAATTCCATGCTATAAACCTCATATTCACATGTACCTCTGCATATGTTTTCAGAAACTTACTTCTCTGGAGCAATCAAGTTATTTTTGCCTGTGTTCAAATGTCTTAAAAGCAGAAATCTCTTATTTATGTGTCTTACAGCTGGTTTATTGACTCAGTCCAGCACTTTTCTTCTCTAAATTATGGAACATGTTGAAAAACAAAACCAGCACTGTCTCTGGCCATCTAAATTAAATAGCAAAACAGAAAACCCAGGCCAACCATGAATAATTTTCTCCTATGAACTCTTCCAGTGACAATGCCGGCTCTGTGCTTCTTGAGGGGTAGGTTACAACTTGAAAAACAGTCTGATGAAACCACAGCTTCAGATATTTCAGGTCCTCAGTCAATCTTACGTACCATGCCACACAAGATCCTCAAGGATGTCTGCTCACTGGCACCACTGGAAAGCCACAAGGTTTTGGTTTTTTTTTTTCCCCCCCCTTTCTAAACATTCATCTCAACAAGCAGCACACTGCAAAAGCACAGGGAATTGCATCTTGACTTGAAGCCCAAGACAACCTAACTATCCACAAAAAGACTCTTGAATAGCAGGGAGACTGAGGTCCTTCCAGTAGTTTCTCATCCTGCCTGCGCAGTGTGTACTGCACAGGGACAGACAGAAGTGTCTTTGAATGGTTTTGTCAGCACGTGCTGGAGGTGTCTACGCTAATCATAAATGCAAAAGGCAGGTGGAACTTTAGAGACATCAGCCCAAACACGCGGACAAAACTGTGATACCAACAGTAAACCATTATGAGTATTTTTCCAAGTTGTGTGTTTACAAGATGAATTGTCTTAAATGTTTTTCTTTACTGAATTTTTTTAAATGCACTTTGCTGGATGGACAAGTGCTTCAGTGAACAATAAACTTCTTTGTTTAGAGCTCACGAGGAGCTATGATCTACTTCCATAAGCAAACTAAAACAGGTTTCTACAGAATAATCTTGCTATTGAAAAGTCCACAATAACGCATCCTTCTAAAGGCAGTGGAAGGAAACGCTGTAGATCCTACCAGGAAGTCACAAAAAGCCCTTTAAAATGATACATCTCCTGTTTTTCCAAAGTATTAGACCTAACAGATTAGTGGTAAAGCAACATCAGTTCTTCACATATGCTAATTCTGAGAAACTATGTAGGGTTTTGGCAAGTACAAGGTAACAAATATAGGAAGACGGACGTTGAAGGTTACTCAGCAACTTAGAATCTCTCGTGGAGGGCATATCTGCAGTTAGGGCTCCAGAAGTTACACATCAGTGGTTACTTGGATTTGTAAGTTATTGATGGATGTCACCCCCATCCCAACAGTATAAGACTACAGACGCTGGCAATGCAGCCTTTCCCTTTCTTTCCCTAGCAGGGTCATCTCTTACCTGAATTTGGCGAGATGTGTAAGCTGCTCATGTCCTTGGAGAGGCCGTTTGTTTTGGGACTGGAAATGGGTGCACAGGCTGATGTAGCTCGGGGTGGCCTTTTCCCAGGGACTTTCACAGTGGTTCTCAGTAAGTCGATTTCTTTCCCGTGAACGTTCTGCATATAGTCCTGTTGAGAGGGAAAAAACCCACAAAACTCAATATCAAACAGGTAGCTCTTTAACTAATAAAGCCTGGTTTCACAAGACATCTGTCCTGTATCATCTGCCACCACCCACCACACTGTCTTCTCTTTTCTTTTCCTTATAATCTCTTCCACATTTCTGACTACAAATAGTCCTGAAACTCTTCAGCTCTCGACTACATCCTCCAACTACCAGTTGTGGTTAAAGAGGCAACTCACAGCATGATAGGTTGAGCCACAAGTAGGAAGTCCCCAGCTAGCAGGTTCCAAACAGAAGGGAATTAGAAGGCTGACTGTCCCTCATGAGCAGGCTTATTTGCATCTCAATGTTTTAGGCACCTCTTTGGCCCTCCAACTTGGCCAAGCTTGGTCATCAGCAGGCACAGGAGTTAGGAAAGGGCACTGACTGGTAAGGTTTCTGCAATTACAGCATTGCTTCCTTAGAATATGATCCTTCCTCCACACACACACACGCATAAAAACCATAGAAGAGGGAAAATTATGCAAATTGTGTCTGATTCGATTAAACAAACTAAAAGCTGAAAGCCAGAAGTGGAAAAGGCTTTTCCCAATTCTTGTTTGGAAAGCCTCCAAAGAGGGAATAAGCAGACAAATGGAGTCAGCTGTAGAAAGACAGAGGTCAACTGACTGAAGCCAAGCCACTGCTTCCAGAGAAATCCATGAGAAAGTTCCTCAAGCTGTAAACAGCTTCTGGAAAAATAAGCTCTGGAGATTCTGCTTTCCAGCTTTGAAGGCATTCTATAGATTGTCTGTGGGCTTCTTCAGAGGAAAACAGAAAAGCAAATAGAGATGGGCGTCTTTATCATAGGGCAATTGACAACTCATTATGATGTGACAACCCCTGAGGCTGCATTCCAGGGATATATCAGAAGAGATATTTCCAGGAGAGATGGAGAATGTTAAAGCCAGCACACAAGACACCAGGGTTTTCACCTCTGGGTACACGTGGTTGTAGCTACTTGCATTCCATTAAAAAATAATTGAAACTGGAACAACTATGAGGACACTAAAAGGCACAAAGAGATTGGATTTTATGAGAAGATATGCAAGGTGGGTAGCACAGGACAGCAAAAGACTGAAAAGGATTAAGAGCATTATACCAAAGTACATCTGAGTATGTGTACCCCGAGAGGAAACCAGCAATTTGAACTAAAGAGTGGGAAAAGATCTGGGATTAAGCTTTTGAGTTAAGCCAAGGGACTGGTATGCTTGAGCAGCCTTCCATGCAGACTACCTGGGGCAAAAAATCTAATTCCTTTCAGACAGAACTTGATCAATTTAGAGAGGCCTGGGTGATGCTGTGGGCATCTGAACGTGCAAAGTCTTGCCAGCAAAGACATAACTCCCCATTGTCCAAGTGTCCAGGCCAAGATTCAGCCAGATGACAAGGTGTTCTGTGAATAGCTACCAAGATTTAACTAGGCTGGTTCCAAACCTGCAGTATACGAGACCTGCACATCACCAGAGCATTAATTTTACGTGTAAACACTCAAATGGACTAAAAGCACACCGGATGTTTGCAGCACCACCGCCACAATCCTTCCAACTCTGACACATTTTGCAACAGAAACTATATATTCTACCCAAAACACATCAAAAATACACTACCAGACCTGCATTATTTTCATCACAGAGAACATTAATCTGTGAAAAGTTTGGGAAATGGGGTTGTTCAGTCTGGAGAAGAGGATGCTGAGGGGAGACCTTATCACTGCCTACAACTCCCTGAAAGGAGGTTGTAGAAAGGTGGGTGCTGGTCTCCTCTCCCAGGTAGGAAGTGATGAGAGGAAATGGTCTCATGTTGCATCAGGGGAGGTTTAGACTGGATATTAGGAAAAAATTGGTCACCAAAAGGGTTCTTGAGCACTGGAACAGTTGCCCAGGACTGTAGTGGTGTCAAAAGACAGGTAGATGATGTGCTCAGGGATTTGGTTTAGTAGTGGACAGGCACGGTGTGACTTGATGATCTTGAAGGTCCTTTCATAGAATCATAGAATCACCAGGTTGGAAAAGACCCACTGGATCATCAAGTCCAACCATTCCTATCAAACACTAACAATTCTATAAAACCCCAAACAGAGCTATCACACCAGCTTTTTTTTAACCCCAGCTGTGTGAGAACTCTTATCAGTAAGAAAGGGGTGGGATGTCTGAACAGTTTGAGGAGTGAGGACACAGAGCACTGCTGCCAAAAGAAACAAAGGCAATCCAGTACCAAAATTCATTCGCGAGGTTTTAGATGGAAAGGAATATAACGTTTTCATCCATAAATTACCAAGTTGGTGTTAACTTTCTTGTTCAGTGTCAGTTCTTCACAAATTAAAATACAATAAGCAGAACATAATTGAGCATTTATTGCTTATGGGCTCTAAAATGAGGCTTAATCAGATAGCGACTAAACCTCAGCATGTACACCCTTTTAATAGGCACATTTTATTTAACGTACAACAACCAGTGTAGCCCATTTAAATTTGAGGATGAGGTTTTTATTCCAAATTCTTCATGTACGATATCCCAGCCACCCTGCCAACTTGTGAGATGTGACAGGGCATTATTAAAGCCCTTTTAATTGAGAGTAAACCAGGCTTAGGTGAGCTACAAACCACTCGCAGGAGTAAGTGAATGTTGGCAAAGAGGAAACAAATGCACAGCAGTCACACGGTTATTATACAAAAGCACCCAAACACAACAGATGCCGCATAGGTATTAACGTCAGCTTAAATATTTATAGGGATATATCAAATGTAAATAATAAAGCCTCTTTCATTGGGTGCAAGATGCATAGCGATAATCTCTGCATTTCCCCGAGGAGGAGAGGCAAGCACCAAGTTTCCAGTCGGCGGAGCATCCACCCCCACGCGCGCTCCTTCAGATCTGCACTTGGGGAATAAAAGTGAGAACTACAAACTAATGTCGCGCCTTCAGAAGCGCAATGGAGGGTTTGATCAGATTAGAACAGATGAGGGTCTTGCTGTCATCTGGAATATGCTGTGTTAAAGAGAAGACAGCAAGCCTGATTTTGATATGCAAATGTTACAGATATAACTCCCCTAGATGTTAGTTGTAGAAAATGCTGATCCAAGAAAAAAGGGGAAAAAACCCTTTAACAAGGCATGAGGGTAATTCAAAGCCAAGTACTTTTAAACAGCACTTAACAAGTCCCTAGAGCCCACTCAACAGTGGGCCACCCCAGAAGTGCCATCTTCTGCCCCATAACAGCTTGAAAAAGTAGTAATTGCAAATCCATTTGCATTTTTCTTCTCAACTTGTCCATGTTCATCATTCAGCAGTGCAGGGGGAGGAAAAAAAAAAAGCAAGCGGCAGAGGGAAGGGAACCCTCCCCAACCGGGAGAAGCCAGCGCCCGATCCCCCGCGCTGCACCTTCGCCATCGCTTGTTTTTTACATTTTGCTCCTAATTATGTTGCATCTATTGCCATACACTTAATTAGCTGCATTAATGTGATTTCTTTTCACATAGTCAAGCAATTAAGAGCTATGATTGAGTTTCATTCAATTAGCCTCAACAAACATGCTAATTGATGTCCCAGATGCAAATGAGGTGCAATGAGAGAAACCTGCTAGCAATTGAGAGTTGTGGCGGGGAGACCCACAGCTCTCAGCTTGCTGACAGCAGCACAGCTTAACACGGCTCCCACCTTCTGCGTAGCTGCTTTCGGAGGCAGGGGGGATTCAAGCCATTAGTGCCTCAGTTGTCCCAAATCGATCCCTACAGGAATAACGGGCAGCGCTGAATCAAATCAACGTCGTCTCCAGTTCTCACGGCAACGGCTGGTATGAGCCGGAGAAGAGCCGGAGAAGGCATTACAGACCCTGCGAACGCCACGGTTTCTTCAGCTAAGGACTATAAAAGGTCTCCATCTAATCTCTGAGCTCGTGAAATACTACGCAGGTAATGGCCTGCAGTTAGCAGTAACTGGCAACTTAATCTTAGTCAGCTGTGGGGCAACGCTGCCTCTTCAAGTTAAGCCCAGAACGCATCAATCAATCAATAATCCCTAAAAATACGCTCGCTATATTGATTCTCATCGCTTTTCATCCTGAGGTTACCGTTAGCGGTTTGCTCAAATATAGTGCTGCTGAGGTGTTAATTTGACTACTCAAGGCCATTGACCATTATCTAGAGGACTAAATAAACTGTTAAAATATCAGCGAGAATCGTAAAAGCTACATTGACTGAAGATGACACAAAATATTATTTGACAGCACCACAAAATGAATTGCCTTGAGTAAGAAAGAAACGATGTGCCATGACACAGAATAATGTAAAGCAGAATTACTTCAGTTCTGCTCTTAATACAGCTGTTTACAACAGCAGAAATTAATTTAACCAATTAACTGAATAGAAGCCTTTCAGACATGCAAATTGAGCAAACGGGCATGATCGTGTTTTCTAAACAGACCCACCAAGAAGAAGCACTGTTGTTTTGGGGGTTTTGTTTTCAGATGCCAGTGGTTGTTAAGCTTGCTGCCCCTCACAATAGCTTCTGATTATTCTCAAAGAACTTCTGTCCTGGGACTGCAGGGAAATGGCTAATACGGCAATCTAGCCTTCTTGGGCAAGAAATCTTAGCAAGAAGACAAAAGGACCAAGACACACCAAGAAGGGCCAGAATCATAGAACACTATGTTGGAAAAAGCCTTTGAGATCATCAAACCCAACCATACTGGCCCACTACTAAATCATACACCTAAGCACTTCATCTACTCGTCTTTTAAACACCTCTAGGGATGGTGACTCAACCACCTCCCTGGGCAGCCCAAACGCAGCTACGCAATGCTTCCAGCTACCTGCTTACTTTCTCTCCCGGTTTAGAAGACTGAAGACAACAGCCAAACACCTCTTCTTCCACAGACGCACTTCGTGTTGCTGCTGCCTGCTCAGCCCTATTTTGGGGGAGGCGGCACATATGGACCAGACTGAGGGAAAGGTGGAAGAATGTGCTGGCTGCTGCTCCCATGAAGCTTGGACTCAAACTCGTAGCATCCAAGTCTACCACATTCATCCCAACTACTTCACTAAAGGGCCACTGAGCACGGGGCAACGTGGCACCTCCCTAGGATCGTCCTGAAGTTAGAGACATGCTCACGTGAGGTATGTAACACTGTGGGTAGCAAAACCATTACGAGCTTAAGGATTTTTAATTGTCTGTAATACAAGTGACAGTCATCCTTGTCACACACACAAAAGCCTTTCTACTACCTAGGCTGTATTTCAAAACCATAGCTATTTTATTACCAGTTATTAAGCAAGAAAATATCTGTGAATACTGACTTACTGAATAAAATATTTAGGACCTTGAGAGCTAAATCCCCCATGTGTTTTTGGATAGCTGCCTGCATGCAGTAGGAGTACTGGGGGTGGATGAGGTGCTGAGGGGCATGGTTTAGTGATTGATGGGAATGGTTGGACTCGATGATCCTGTAGGGTCTTTTCCAACCTAGTGATTCTGTGATTCAGTGATTCACTGGAAAGCTGGAACTGGATTATCTTTAAGGTCCCTTCCAGCCCAATCCATTCCATGATCCTCTTGATTTACACAATTGTAAAGTATTTTCCAAAGTAATGGAAAACAAGCCTTTGAAGAATGAGAGCTGAGCCATTGTGCTCAGACAGGTTTCAACTGCACCGAAGTGCCCAAGCGGGCAGGTTCTGGCAGCCTGCCCACACAGGCAAGTTCAGTTCTGCTCCAGCAGAGAAGGCTGAGCTGGACACTTTCTGATTGAACTTGCTTCGGACTGTACTTCTGTGCTGGGATTGCAGTGAAATGGCTAATGTGAGCATCTAGTCTTCTTGGCCAAAAAAACTCACTCAAACTATAGAAGAAAACACCCAGGAGCTCCTGTGGCTGGGCTCAGATGGACTGTGGATAAACTCCTGTTTTTGGAGCTGTATGTTTTACATCACGGCACTAGGTGAACTCAAAAATCACATCAAACCCACTCATCCCAGGATTGCCATGTGCCATAACATTAACATTAAAAAAAAATATCTGCTTCCTCCTGAAGAGCCTCCCCACACGTTTCTTCCACCATGTACATGTCCTACTGCCGCTCTTTTTCAACACACATCATTCCAAACTAGCGAGACTCTCTCTGACAGCAGTGCCTTTCCACCCCTATAATGGTACACGAGGAAGAATGACACGCTTGTTCTCATCTTGAGCTATTACAGTCTCTCAGAAGCAGCCTGTTTTCCCCAAAATAGGAACTGGTCCAGGCCCAGAATCCTTCCCAGATCTGTTCTTGGTTTACACTGAGCTCCTGAGCAAAGAAGACCAAGAAAAAACCAGAACCTTCATTTTCTGTCAGTTTTCCCCCACCATTCAACTGGACAAAACACTCTTAAGGCTGAGCTTCCTGAAGCTGAGACACTGTTTCCTGATCTGAGGAGAAATAAAAATTATTATGGAAAACAAAGTTTGTGGTTGCACCTCTGGATGACATTTTAAAGACTGTGGGTGGCATATTTTTTGCAACACAATTCCAGTTTCGTGATCTGCCCTGTTGGACCTAAAAACCTATTGTTCACCCTCAGCAACAACTGCTTCTGAAAAACAAAACCCGATCCCCTTCCCCCCAAACCAGACCAAAGCCCCCAAAGCCCCGGCAGGCCGGTAAATGGATGGAGCCTCGACTTTTGTGCCTCGACGTGGCAGTCAGACAATTTTATTGCAGAACGCCGTCTGGAAAAGATGCAAAACAAAATTGCTAAACTGCAAAAAAGAAGAAAAGGGGGGGAGGTAAAAAAAAAAAACAAAAGGCCCCCTTCCCTTTGCTTATTGAGTTCAAAGGCATAACATGCAGCACCCTGCAGCAAATGGGAAGCTACACTAATTTTAAAGCCATAAAACGCTATAAAGTGCCCTGCGGGGCAGGACTACACTGAAGCTAGTTGCACCTAAATAAGACATGGTTCATTTACTTCGCAGCTTAGCCTAATGTAATCATCAGCGGATTTCTAGCCTAGAGTTGTAACAGGCAAATAGCCGATACTGCGGAGGCGACACTCCCAGCCATTGAGGGGCCGCAGCGAGATTGCTGTTGATTAGAAAATTTTTCAGTTTTGACAAGCACTTAATGAACATAAATCGCTCCTTGATTGGTTTCCATTCGGGGCCACAGGCACACCTAAGAAGAAACAAAAGTCTCCAACTCCTCTCCCTCCCACCCCGTTTCCTGGGAAGGACCCCAGCAACAAACCTACCGTCAGGTTATGAGCCACAGTGGAATATATTCATCAAACGCTCCCGTGAAATTAGCCATCCTCCCTTCTCGCATATAAATACAGGCATAGTATCATTCGGCTTCATAATATACAGTTAAGAAAAGCAATGAAATGTTGTTTTCTGAAGAAAACATCACAGTGAAAATGCATTCTGGAAAACACTGATCACCCTAAAGCACTCTGTCTTGACAAAAAGAAGGTCATCTCAAATCTGTTTTATTCACATTACGGATCAAGAACATTAAATGTCAGTAATAAAAAGCATTGGCTATATCCATATCATTGTGTTAATCAGTTTGATCAGCGTTGCAGGGGCAGGAGAGGCACTCAGGGCGACACTCTCAACACAAAAGCAGCTCTATAAAATTTTGTGTTTTTTTTAAATGGATCGCTCGTTTTCATAAAATTTTAAGAAAATTCTTCCATCTGCACTTAGAATCCTGGAATGGTCTGGGTTGGAAGGGACCTTCGAGACCATCCAGTTCAACCCCCTGCCATGGGCAGGGACACCTTCCACTTCACTTCTGATTCAGACTTTGTAACAAGAACTGCTGTAAAAGACAAATTAAGAGTTTTACCATCCTGAGTAATTTATGAAGTATTTACACCTGCAGCAGTTAGCTCTGCTGGACAGGAAGCTCTGGTTTTATAAAACCCCATGATTAATTAATAGCTTGGCTTTTACCATTTATACTGCGACTCATTCCGATACCAAAAATTTTTGAAGAGAGAGGAGATGTGACACTGAAAAGCATGTTTGCTGCTCCTTCGCACACACTGCGGGTTCACACAGCTCTGCAACGGCAGCATTGTGTTCGCTACCATGCCCTACGCTAATGATGTGATAAATCCTGTTGTGCCCTCCGAACCGGCCGGACTCGGAACTAAAAATGCTTCCTGTTCTCCTTGTTTGTGCGTTCGGTGACCTGTGAGTGTCTGTAACAAGTCCTGGGAGTGATGGTAAGGAGTTACTGAGAATAATCAGTCTCTCCTTCCCCATCAGCCGGGATTAGGCACATGAGGAGCGTTTTGCAGGGTGGTTCGCTGACCGTCGGTGACAATAACCCGATCTCTCACCGAGCGGAGCAGGTCAGGCAAGAAGATTTCTAGTTTGAAAAGCCACAAAGCCATGGGGGTTGAAAAGAATTTGCTTTGACAGCTACCCCAAATGATAGGTCTCACTTAAGGACTGCAAACACATTTCAGCTCCTATTTTCCCCATTCGTTTTTATTCTCCCAAACTGATCTTCACTCCATTACATCCTTAATATAGTAAAGATGTTTTCTGGGAAGCGATAAAGGGAATGAGTATGAGTGATCTCCACAGCTCTATCACTTTATAAAAGCCTCTTTTGCTTTTAAAGCATCGTAGGTTACGTACATTGTTACATTTGGTATCCTTACCAAAAAAGAAAGTTACAGCAGCCTGATTAAAACTTATTTTTTTTCATTAAGGTCAATTATCCGTTAGCTATACCTAGAAGCAATGTAAGTTCACAGTCAAACGTGCTAGAATTAAGAACGGAAAGCACTGGGAAATTTAAGTCAAGAGCATTAGAAAGGAGAATGTTGCTCTGAACGTGACTTTGATGAAAAGGCTTTCCAGAACGAGAACCACCAGTAATGGTGAATGGGAAAAACACACATCAGCTCATCAGCTGTAATAAGCAATTACATACACATAACTTGTACTTGTTCCTACTGTTCAGTTTTATTATCTTAACCAATGTTTTAGGTGTATTAATGGATGCAATAACTACAACAAAAACTTTCAAATGCTTTAGACAGATTGATCTTCAACACCACTTATAGAATCATAGATTCGTTTGGTTGGAAAAGACCTTCAAGATCATCAAGTCCAACTGTACCTGCCCACTACTAAACCAGATCTCTGAGCATCTCATCCACCTGTCTTTTAAACACCTCCAGGAATGGTGACTTAACCACATCCCCGGGCAGCCTTTGCCAGTGCCAGAGAACCCTTCTGGTGAATAAATTTTTCCTGATGTTCAGTCTGAACCTCTCTGGCACAACTTGAGGCCATTTCCTTTTGTTCTACCACCTGTCACTTGGGAGAAGAGACCAGCACCCACCTTGCTACAACCTCCTTTCAGGTAGTTGTAGAGAGCAATGAGGTCCCCCTCAGCCTCCTTTTCTCCAGGCTAAACAACCCCAGGCCCCTCAGCCGCTCCTCATAACCCCTGTGCTCCAGCCCCTTCACCAGCTCCATTCCTTTCTCTGGACTCGCTCCAGCCCCTCAACGTCCTTCTTGGAGTGAGGGGCCAAAACTGAACCCAGGATTTGAGGTGTGGCCTCACCCGTGCCGAGTACAGGGGCACAATCACTTAACCTATACCCTCACTTTTGCTCTGTAAGATTTGCTCCGATCGCTCTTCTGTCTTATGTGAAAAACAACACATGCATATCCTTTTGTCAGCTCAAATATGTGTTTACCAAAGCCTGCTTTGAGGAGCAGTTGTTGATAGGAAAGGCCACCTACAGCAGCTCTCAGTGCCAGGCAATATTCAGCTTTACATTCCTTTGAAGTAAGACCAGGTAAAAATAAAGGGCATACATGATGGTATTTTAGAAATACATACGAGCATGAATATTTCTATTAAAGGAACACAAACAACGCACATTGGAGCTATTAGACAGCCTGAGGTAATGCAATCCTGAAAATAAGGCTGAACCGAAGCGATATCTGTAGGCGGTTACTTGTCACCGCACTGCTCCCTTGGCCAGAGCAATGCCCAGCTCCGTTACCAGACCACTCTGCTGTCGACTGGCCATGGACAGAGACCCCATGGAGTCCAGCTAGCGTAGCGTGCCCATAAAACTCACAGAATCACAGAATGGTTTGGGTCGGAAGGGACGTTAAAGATCATCCAGTTCCAACCCCCACTGGATCCAGTTGCTCCAAGCCCCATCCAACCTGGCCTTGAACACCTCCAGGGATGGGGCAGCCACCACTTCCCTGGGCAACCTGGGCCAGGGCCTCCCCACCCTGATGGGAAAACATTTCTTCCTAAGATCTAAAGACAATCTAACTCTCTCCTCTTTCAGCTTAAAACCAAAATGAGGAGAGACAGAATACTTGATTTGCAAGCACTCTTTCGAGTTCCAAATTACCCAGGAAAATCCTAAGAACTGATAACGGTCAAAACTTTCAACTGTAGCTCTAAGAAAAACGCTGCAAATATCTATTCAAAAAAACCTAGAACAGCTTTAAGGGGGGAAAAAAAGCACTCTTCCCGCAAAATAGCTGTTTTCAGCTATTTTTCCCCTTCTTTTCCTAAATGAAGGGCAGTGTTGATGGTGGGGATACAAAAGCAGAAAACAGACATTCGCAGCTAAAGCTTTGTCACCTACGGACTGCGGTGTGATGGCAATCCTCTGGCAGACAGGCATCGGTGAAACACCATCAGCTATTCATCAGGATAAGACGTAGATAAAGAAGTGGCTCGTAATGCCGCCCAGCAGGTATCCCGGCGAATACATTTCGGGAGCCCTCGCGCCTGGCATTCTTGCCATTAAAAGCCAAGAGATGCCTAGGCAAATCCCCCCGGGTCCTTTTGGGGAGGCTAACACTGAATTTGTCGGCCAGGATTTTAGTCATCCACTCAACGCTCTACTCCACAAGCGTAAGATGAATAGGGAGCTATGGTGAACTTTGAAGCCTGCGGGTCAAAGTTCTCTCTCATTATCCCCACCATTTTCTATCGGCGTAGCTCCTCAGCATCCCAAGGGACGGGAAGGTTTGAGGCTCTTGAAGAAAACTGACGTGACCAAGTCAGGAAACAGTAGGGTGCTTATGTACATATATTTTTCTTTTCCCGTCTTTCTCTCCCCCCATTTTCTTGAAAAGGAGGAATATGAATTTAGCTATTGTGTCAAACGTCAGGCTGGTGGCATCGGTAGTTACTCATTTAGCTGGCACAATACAGCAGTCATTTCAACATGCTGCCCGGCCAAACAGGCCTGATCCTTCCAGGGATTCCTCCTCTGTAAGAGAGGCACTAATTTGATTTTCACTCCCCATCCCAATACCTTTCATTATGTAGCCCGTCCTTTAGTCAAGGAGGACAACAGTAGATTCCTGCAATACAGCCATTAAATATTATAACAGTTTCTTCAAAGGCAAGTGCTCAATAAAATCCTATTTTTAATAAAATCCTAAAAGGAGCTTGTGGAGAGGAGGAAGCTGGCCTCTTCTCCCAAGTGACAGGGGACAGGACGAGAGGGAATGGCCTCAAGCTCCGCCAGGGGAGGTTCAGGCTGAACATTAGGAAAAAGTTTTTCACAGAAAGGGTCATTGGGCACTGGAACAGGCTGCCCAGGGAGGGGGTTGAGTCCCCTTCCCTGGAGGTGTTTAAGGCACGGGTGGACGAGGTGCTGAGGGACATGGTTTAGTGTTTGATAGGAATGGTTGGACTCGATGATCCGGTGGGTCTTTCCCAACCTGGTGATTCTATGATTCTATGTTCTGCCTCAAAATACAGTCTGGGAACACTGAATCATCTTCTAAATTTCCTTCTTCCTGCCACCTCTAGAGGCCAGCCCACCTTTTGCTTCATAGAACTACAACTGCTAATTGAGATAACCCAAACCCAACTACTGGGTCAGATTAGAGCCAGGTTTTGTAAGGGTTTAGAAAACTGGCTTTAGGTGGTTAACAAAAGTTCTTTTCAATGCTCTTTAATGGGAAGGTTGGTAGGAATACGGTCCTTATTTTTCAAAGCACTGTAAGATATTATCCCAAACAGCAATGCAAGCGCAGTATTAAAAATTGATCAGTTTCTGTAGCTTGCTGCAAAAAAAAGCCCCAAGCAGTTACAGGTAAACAAAAATTAGGAAAACCAACCAGGAACACAACAGCAGAGTCCTGTTTGGGGGAAAACCCCTTCACTTGACAAGGCCCAAGAGGAAATTCTGACTTGCACGCCTACAAAGTTTTGTACAAACAGTAGTGGGAGTGCAGCTGACTTCAAATATCTGGTCCTGCCTCTTCCTCCCACTGTGGTTTGCACAGGGCAGGGATGCTGCTGCTCACATACTATCACCTGATGGATGACGAATGCTCTGCAGGGTATATTAACAACAGTTAATTGACAATAAATAGTCCCTTGACAGTATGGAAATGTACTGCTGAAGTAGCGCAGTGACTCTTCAAAGGCTGAAGGCAACAAAAATAAGGCATTGAACCAGTATAATTTATAAAAGAAATTACGCTGTGGGAAGATTTTAACACAGCAGAACTCGAGATATTCCTAGAGTGGATTCAGCAAAGGTGTCTCAAGAAGCCCCTGAATGAGTACGACATTTTCCCCAGTAGCTTCTTCTCGGCTAGGAGCTAAGTGTGGTCCCTCCCCACCACCTACCCACATCATCCAAGGGAAAAGTCACGAGTTATGAACCTCTCCGATCTACGCAAAGAGGTCTGAGCAAATGGAAATATGGAGCCGTGTACCTTTTTCTTGGGGGCGGGGGGACACGGTGGAGGATAGAGGGAAACAATTACAGGCTAGTAATTACTTCTTCTTTAAATGGATTCTGTCTAATCTCCAATGGATTTACCTCTAATCTCAAAGTAATTACCTCTAATCTCAATGGATTCTCACTCTAGGGGAGAGTAAGCAGCTCCAGGGAAGCCTACAGAGGAGTAGCACTCCATTGTCTGCAAGAGGCAATGAAAAACTAACACATGCACAGCTACTGCCAGGAACAATAGAGCACTTCTACAAAGCGAGGAGGGGTCTTGGGCACAGACAATGTCAGCTCGCCTCCTCCTTGCTTGATGACCCAGAGTCGGCCAACAGAATCTGAGGGAAACTCATGTGGGAGCTCCATGGGGGCTGCCTCAATGGCATGCAGTATCCGTTCCTCCCTTCTGTGAGCAACACTGATACACAATTCAGGCATTTTGGGATAACTTCACAGCAGAATTCAGCCAGATTAAAGAATGGAGAAACAGACTTGTCCAGCATCACAAAAGGGAACAGTGAAAAGCCGGGCAAAACCTTGTTCTGGAACACATGGGATGAGATTTCTGTTGGAAAGCAGCAATGCCTTGAACACAGATGTTGCCTATCTTATTAAATATTTTTTAAGAGACATGGAAGTAACATCAGAAACTACAGAAACGCATTATTACGGCAGGATCTGAGATTATGAAATCTTGTGTCAAGCCAGAGAAAGTGCTAATATTCAGCAGACAGGGAACAGCGAGTTGTTGCAAGCACCACATCAGTGCGGCCATGCTTCTCAGACATCACCCACCCCAAGAAGGAGTCTCCTGCCAGTTCCACGTGCAGGTCTACAAGCCCCAGTGCACACCTACAGAACTGCAGCTGATGGAAATCTTGATTTTCACTCCTTAATGAAAGTTTCCCATGAGCATAAAACGACACCAACAGGCTTAGAAACAGCTGGCTCTAAAATGTTACAACTGGCCACCCTCTGATTTTCTTATAGGGTATGATGATATAAACCCAGATATGATTCTGAAGAACTTGGTAAGGGTAATACCACTTTTTTTGAATTTTACCACTTGCCAGTAACTCAGAGAATGTAAGGAGCTGGGAACTCAAGTTTCAAGATATGGAGTCTCCACATCGGTTTTGTCTTTTGAACTGCTCTAGCATGGACTGAACTTTTGACAAAAGCCACCTTTCCTCCTGCTGGCACGGCCAGGGCAGATGGGGTTCTAGGTCAGAACACTGAACTCCAAAACCGTACGTAGGGATTGTGTTACACACACTGAGAGGGACAGGCAGGATGCTTGGGCAGAGATGAGGACACATGTCTTAGCATGAAATGGTTTTATGGCACACATTTTAAGAGCTACGTTGTTTTCAAAAGGCTGCTTAGAATTCCTTCTGAATAAACCACAACCACTGCACACACTGCCAAACATCAGAAACTTCCCTCACTCTTTATTACATCTAGGACTTACATGTAAACTAGGATGGTAGGTCAGCACACCGTTGTCGCACAGTGTCACGTATTTCTTCTTCCACTCTTTATTCAGCGACTTGCCACTTCGCTTTAGCAGCATCCCCTATTAGAGGAACACAGGAAAAAAAAAAAAGATTAAACACTTCTACCAATACACAACCATTTAAAACAGTGATAAATGTAATGGCCAATGTTCTTAGATGCGCTTTCTTCTGCAAGTTACTCATTTCCCCCTGCTTCTCCCACGACGCGTGTTTTCTCCATCAGCAGCTTCAGTGCTTGCAATTCAGGAGGAAAAGCTCCAAGTGCAGCTTTCATAAAGCACGTCACACAAACCAAAGAGACTGTATCAGTGCTGGCTTTGTCCAGCGGGTAGAGAAAACCCTTTTGGATCAAATTCCACACCTCAGCAAAGCACATTTTAATGTGACACAGGGTAAGGTTACCCACACACGCTCCTAGGTGACAAAGGCAGCACACTCATTGTATTTCCTAGCCCTCTCAAATAAAAGATGGACTTCGGGATATGTGATGATTGTACTGCCTGGCTTGTACTCCCTTCAGTGTGTAGGAACTGGATAAGCTTTAAGGTCCATTTCAACCTAGATAATTCTACACTTCTATACTTTAATGCAACAGGTGCGATCAGAGAGGAAGGGAGGTGGGCACAGCGACTCACCTTTCCACAAACAGTGTTCAACATAAACATCAGTGATGAATGGTAACAATCAACAGGTGAAGTTAAAAAGTCATCACTGTATTTAAATGGACAAGAACTACTACCGCATATTAACCTGTTCTCAGCTTGAAAACTGAAAGTCACTGAAAAACGCAAAACATAAGCTGCTGTAGCACAGTGAATGTGGTAAATCAAGCAGATTTCCCTAGGAAATCTGAATTTCCAAAATCAAATCAGAAAGCAGTTCTTAATGAAACAATATACTACTTTGGCCGTTGAAAGTCTTACTGAAATGTCACAGTGGAGACGCTACATACAGCACTACCAGATGGACTGACCACACATCAGGTTCTGATAAAAGCAGACACATATTCATGTCATTAAATCATAACCAGGAATCTAAACCAATACAAACTCCAATCATAGAATCATTAAGATTGGAAAAGACCACCAAGATCGTCCAGTCCAACCCTCAACCCAACATCACTGTGCCTACTAAACCATGTCCCAAGTGCCACATCTACACGTATTCTGAACACCACCAGGGATGGTGACTCCACTGCTTCCCTGGGCAGCCTGTTCCAATGCTTCACCACTCTTTCAGTAAAGGCATTTTCCCTAATATCCAAACTAAACCTCCCCTGGCACAACTTGAGGCCATTTCCTTTCATGCTTGTTACTTGGGAGAAGAGACCAACACACCCTCCTCTCTACAACCTCCTTTCAGGCAGCTGTAGAGAGCAATAAGGTCTCCCCCCAGCCTCCTCTTCTCCAGGCTAAACAACCCCAGCTCCCTCAGCTGCTCCTCCTAAGACTTGTTCTCCAGACTCTTTACCAGCTTTGTGCCCTCTGGACATGCTCCAGCACCTCAATGTCTTTATTGTACTGAAGGGCCCCAAACTGAGCTTTTTCCATTCTCATTTTCCATAGAATTTAAAAAATGGGAAAGCAGAACAAAAATATGCACTATCAAGCATGGTGCCTCTGACTCCTAAAGAGTTGTTCTTGTTAAAGCAGGTTAAAACCTTGACAGCAAATTGTTATCTGTTTTCCCTTTAAACCTGCAGCTTTGTTAAGCCATCTCTTTGCAGACCCAATCCCAAAGCCAAGGACAAGGAGCAGTTCCATGCAAGGAGAAGTCCTCCAGAGCCAGGCAAGTTTGCTTCTCCTTCCATGCCAGGTGTTACAGCTTTTGGCTGAAGTCCCTCGTCAAAACCTCCACAAACTGACAACTCTCCTTTTGGAGCCGCCGAGATAATCCCAGTGGAAAAGCCACGTACACAACCTGTTCCCGGACACACACTTTCAACACGACTTCAGAGAAGAACCCTTCATGATTCAAAGCAATCTGTGGACGGGACCATAAAGAAAAGCTTGTCTCGGACGACTGAATTACACAGCGGTACAAACTCTGAACTTTCTGATCGTCTCGGGGTCAGATTGCCTTTTTTATTTTTTTGCTGTTCCTTGCTACAAGTCAAACTTTTACAAGAGAGAATGGGGTTTCTGAAACACTTTCTTACAAAAGCTTCTGTGAGTGCGATTCGCACATCCCAATTACCGTCTTCCAGTGGTTAGAGACGTTGTTTTCTTCTATTAAAAAATGAAAGCTTATGTCTGCCTTTGACGCGTATGTTTGTCTATAGTAGGTGATCTGTCGCTTCACCTTTCCAATCTTTCATACCTCACCTGCAGCACGGCTGTTCGCGTTATGGGGGATCCGATTCTACTTAGTGCTGTGCTGTGGGGATCAAAAATTACTGTTTCCCTGCGCTGGTTTGTTCTTCAGACCTTTTAATGGGGAAAAAGCTGTGAGGATCACAACGGTGATTTCTTTTCTTGCCCCCTTGCCTTTTTTTGAAGTTTTAAGGAAAGTAAAATATATATATTTCATACCTTTTTGACTGCTCCTATACAAAAATATATATCATTACTTTGGTAATTTTCATTTCATGGCAATAATAAACTCATTAACTAGCAAAATCTCAATATTTTCCTGAATTTTACTACATATATGTCTTGCTTCTATCTAGGTATGAATTTTAAAATTCTATTTTTGGATCTAAATGAAGAAAATAATTGAAAATGGAGTTTCACCTCACTTTTAAAATGGATTCGTGTGCTCTCACGTAAAAGATAACACACAGCATTAAATACGTGTCATCTACCTATTTGTGCCTAACTAACAAACCAGACTTCCTGGATCATTTTCTTTAGGCAAGAAAAGAAAGTTCTTTGGCAAAAAGAATAGATTATTACATTATGTGAGAATTAAAAATACCTTCCTGTACCTGCAGAGGAAGCTGCTCTGAATGCAAGGTGCTAACTTGAAGTGTTACGAAGCAGAGAAGCTCATATAAACCACATTTTCTTCCCCCAAGGCCAGAGACCACCACTTTGTCTGTGGTAATTATATAGAATGGTCTGGAGAAATGCTCTTAGTATCAGAGTTTAGATCAGTTATAAATGCACTTTAGCATTAACTAAACTTAAAAAAAAATAAATGGCCCAGATATGACAAGAAATGTTACTTAGAAAAAAAGAATAAGCCCTTCACTTCAGTCACATTATGTCTACATTTAAGTCACATCAGATCCTCTGCCTCGGAAACAAGACACGTGGGTTCCCACTGACCTTTGGTACCTCCGAGGCAATTCAGAGGTAGCTTGGTTTTGTCTCCAGTCACAGCAAAACGGGTCCCGGACACACATAATACATCACAGACATCACATCAAGCCTCCACGCTGTGGAGGGACTACGTAAATCAACTTCTGCTTCATAACACTGATTTTTAATCTCTGCCTCAAAATATTATTAAATGGATAACATTATTTCTCCTGATTTGTATGATATCCTTCATTGTTACAGCCTTCCATCTGCGACTTCAGCCCCACAGTTCAGCGTAGCTGACCCAAAGCCTCCCGATTCAACACCAAGAATTTAACACCTCCAATTTGCTCACAAACTGAGAAGAATTTCACACTTCAAATTAAATATTTTACCACCTTCCCTCCAAAACTGCAATTTCGCGTCTAACGGAGGAACGCTTCTCCTGCCAGACTGCCCTAGCTCTACTTTTAATGAGCCACAGGAAAAGGACTTCAACCAAAGAGCACAAACGTGGGTTCTTGGGTTTTGCTGGAGGAACTGTGCTACCGTACACAGCGAACGGAGAAGCCGTCTGTACCTCCTGCGAGCTCTTTATTAGTAATGTGTGTGCTACGTCTAGTCCCAGGAGGTCATTGCAAGCCAAAAGCAATGTTAAGTGTACAAGCTTTAAATAACTTACAAAGTTAATGTAATGAATGTAAGTGCTATCTGAAATCCATCACTCAGTGGCTTGCCGTAGCCTCAAGCTGTGATAAAACACCACTCATAAATTTATATTAAAACTCTGTTCAATAGCAATTATTTACCAACAAAGATTTATTGATTGCATTTGCTGTTAGAGACTGAGGCCCTAACTGAGTCAATCGGCTCACGTTGTTGAGCTTCGGGGCACCAGGAGAAGTTACAGACTGCCATCAGGCTCCGCGTCCCGATCATTACGGTGAGAGCAGGAGCAGCTAATGAAAAGCTGCCACTGCAGGATTGATTGGACTGAAGGTGAAAAAAATCCCCACCCAACCCCAGCCAAGGGACCACTAGGCATAATATACACAACTCCTCCGGATACGCAGCGATCGGCTAAATCTCGCTCCTCCAGATGCCTTCCCGTGAGCTACAAATCATGCTCGCTTAAACAACAAAAGAAGACAAATAGTGAAACAATTATGAGTTTGTTTTACGAAAATATTTCAGGTTGTAAGCAGTAAATTATCAGCATTTACAGAAGTGACCCCTTGAAGTTGCCCAATACTGCATTGAAGATGCTGATAGGTGAGCTGCCTTATTTTTTCAACGGGCTGGAGAGATGGTAGAAGGATAGACTTCTATCCCTCCCACAGACAAATGTCATAACACCCACGCTGATCATCAAGAGAAGTCTACAGCCACTGCTTGGCCCGCAGAATTAACACTGTGTGAGAAGCAAGATACTTTGCATGTCCTGCTGTGTTGCATTTAGTGATTGATTGGACTGGTTGGACTCGATGATCTGGTGGGTCTTTTCCAACCTGGTGATTCTATGATTTCAATTTTCCCACTTTCCCGTGTATTTTGGGTTTTCCAGGCGGCCACCAGACACAAAGGGTTTCACAAACAGACATTACCAGTGATCACAGCTCAACCAACCATGTGGCTTTTTGCACGTGACTTGAGGTTTTGGGGGTTTTGTTTGTTTCAGTAAGATTTGGCACCTCTGACTTTTCTTGGCAAGCCAAGTAAAAACAGCAGAGCCCTGGAGGCCAGCAGCACCAAGACTGGACCTTCTGGAAAAGGAAACACAGTAGTTTGGTTTCTATTCTCTTTCCAAAGCTTACACCACTGTTGTGGCTGAGGTACTGCCAGCAGGCAGGCTTTTACTCCTTCCCCTCCCTAATTTTGAGCCAACCCCATACTGTTACCCTGATGCTGTTTTGACAGAATGGAATATGTAATTTCGCATTTAATCATTAACAGCATAAATTCTTCATTTTCCACTCAGGTCTTTAGTTCTCATAACTATGATTAGCAGCTAGCAGTGTTATCTATGAATTTTCTACAGCTCCGTCATTTGCATCTGTTTCACAAAAGAAAAACTCACGCTCATCCGAAACACCCTCCCTCAAATAACTGCAAAAGCAACAGGATCACAAGCTGTTACATATGGATTCTGGTCAATAAAACAGCTGCTTTCTTTAAATCTATTAACACAGTGAATAAATACTGGTAAATCCTCCAGGTCTGCTTGACTGGTCAGCTCGAGGTAGACTGGCCAGCAGCAATGGCACCAGTCTTGCTTGTTCTAAGAACAAACAAGAGACTAATCCCAGTCTTAAAGTCCATTCTTCCAGCATATGGTAGACACCAGCTCAAACTATTGCACGTACAAACAATATTCACAAGCTAAAGCAAGTATATGGTCATTGATGTTCTCTCTTTCGCTATTAATTTTGTATTTGGGGGGTGATGGTGGATGAGAAGTGGAAGAAGTGTTTTCCTGTGAGGGTAGTGAGGCACTGGCCCAGATAAGTCGTGGCTGCCCCATCCCTGGAGGTGTTCAAGGCCAGGTTGGATGAGGCTTTGAGCAACCTGATCCTGTGGGAGGTGTCCCTGCCCATGGCAGGATAATCTTTAAGGTCCCCTCCAACCCAAACTGTTCCACGATTCTATGATGAATTAATTTGAGCAGACGTCAGAGCACAACTAATCCTCTAGGTAAACAACCTCTGAAGATGCTCAACGTATTTAGAACCCTTCCATACAGAAGTAACTTGCTTTCTCGATCTCCCAAATTCAAGTCTTTTTTTTTTCCCCCAGGAATTTAAGGGAATACTGCTTGGCCTTTTTGACAATGAGCTATGAAGCTGCTTAACTTTTTACACTTGGAAACCTGTAGTAAACATCTCTTACAATAGCAGGGCACAACTGGGAACCGACTGAGCCACAGAACAAAGGCTACAAGAAAGACGAGTGCCTCTAACGTGATCTGAAATCAGGAGATCTCAGATGTTCTCAGACTTCAGTATTGAACAATAATGTTTGCGAGCACCCCCTAAAGGACTCCCTATCTTCTTACTGGAGGCAGGTACACAGAAAAAATCCCTTATGCCTTCCGTAAAAATTGGCACTACAGCAGTAGCGGAGTTTTGCCACAGACTCAAAGATGCTTCCCCATTGAAGAAACTATTCAAATTTCTGTTATGAGGAAGTGAAATCAGAACATCGAATGCAATTCTTTTCTAACATCCTCTAAACACAAGGCAATAACTCAGCGCAGCAGGTAATTACACCATGAATGGTTACCTAATGCTAAGGTTGATCAGCCACTATTTCCATCTAGAGTCAAAGAAAGGAAAGGCTCTAAGATCTGACTTGGAGAAAAAGATAATAGCTTTGCTAAAACTTGAAGGACAATCAACCTGGAAGCTATTACCTTCCAAGCTCTCTGCACACAGGCTACTAAAAAATATTAGAAAGCTTTACTTAAAAAAAAAAGAAACCCCAAAAACCCCGTGCTGATTAAGCACGTCTTACAGTTCATTGTTAGCACCGGCAATGAAGATTGCCTCCTCTAACAAAGAATGGTTACTGAATTCCTGCAAGTAACCTCAGCGCTAAAGATGGATAAACGGTAAGAACAAACTCTGTGCTCATTGTTATTGCGTTTTTATTTTTAATGACTGCTCCAACAATTCAGCCTCCAGATTCTGACCTTACCTGCCAGCTGTGGGTAATGTACAAGTTCTTCCGATATGCAGCAAATAATTTCAAGGGAAGTTTTCACAACTCCCCAGCTTGCAGCTGTCATTTGTTTAAAATGTAGCCTATGTATTTCTAACACGGCATGGACAAGGATTCCTTGGGATCTTGCTGAGCATAAGAACCTAGTAACCTTATTTCCAAGCATGATGTGGTTGAGAAGAGATGACCGGGCTGCAGTTTGTGGAGTAGAATAAATGAAACCATCATGTGGCACATCACATTCACCCACCCAACGAGCAACTTGAAGAGGCAAAATGATGATCACGCAGGAGTAGTGATCCTAGTGCCCAAAGATGAGTTTGAGTGGAAAGCCAAGCCCCTGCCCTGCTGTAGCATCCAGGGAGCAATAAACAAATTGCTCTGGCAGGACATCCCAAGTCCAAAGCGGCACCTACGTGCACAGCAGCCACGATAACACTCAGACACCCAACCAGGCACGTAAAAGCAACGTGGTGCACACAGTTATAGGATGGAGATGCTTACCAAAGTAGGAAACTTTCTGAGTACTCCTTCACTTGACAGCTTTGTGAAACGGACGCTCTTTTGTTAGGCTTTATGATTATTTCTAAAATTAGACTTTATAAAATCATTAGCACATTGCATACTCTACAGTTACCTGTAGTCCTGTCTACAGGGTTTAATATTCAAAAGTGTTACAAAACACTATTGTTTATTTAAAGGAACGGCACCTCTCTTGCTCTACACCCAGTTTACCACTCTTAACAAGACACAGCACCTTGCAACTCACAATATTTTTCCGCCTTACAGTAGTTTCTGCCTCTGTTGCCTTCTGAGGTTTGTTCCACTTACCCTGGACTGCTAAAAAAAAAATAATCACAGCCCTTAATAATCTCAAGTAGTTGGTTTATTAACCCCTTGGCACTGGCAGTTGTGGTTTCCCGGATACCATCGTCAGTGCTAATGCGAAATGCACTGCGATGCAAATCATTATCTTCGTGTTGGAGAAAGCAGACGGCTGATGCCAAGGGGTCTGAGGCAGCAGCAGAGGAGCCGGCAGCGATCGGCTCCATTTGAACTCTTACCTCTTGCTGCAGCTCCAGCATCACGCGCTGCCTTCTGCCTACACTGCCCACGAATGAAGTTAGCATCCACGCCACTCAGCGCGGCGGAACGCTGCTCCTTAAGACTAAAATTAAAAGGAAAAACAGTGTTGGGAAGCTGAAGTAAACATGACGGTGTGGTTCGGTTAATTTGGAAAAGGCTTTCAGAGTGGAAAGATTTGCGTCTGTAAGAACGGCTGCGGGGTCAGGCATGAAAAAGAAGGAAGGAAATATTGCCCTTAAACGAATTGAGCATTGGGGGGCACGAGATAAAGAAAGGAACCATCGTGCAGGCATTGCTACTTCTAAGTAGACGATACGGCTCTCGTTACAGTAGCACTCCATTCCCTGAACCCTGAAATTCTCTTTATCATATTTTATATAAAGTAGGGGTTTGGGGAGGGGGAAGGGGGGTTTCATGGGAGAAAAGCCATGAAAAGCTTAAAACCCAATTTTAACTTTCTATCCTGATACCATAGTGTTTCCATAGAAACATCAGGAAGACCACTTAAGAGCAGCTTTTTTTTTGTAGCCATGTTTGGCACCGTACCCCTCCCCCGGACAACCTATTATTTCACAAATGGATGCTTTTTGCAGCTTGTTCTGTGCAGGCTACGATGAAGGGGGGGAAAGAAAAAGAATCCTGGATCTTTAACCAGTTCCCTTGTGGCCCCCTCCCTTTTTTGTTGGTAATATTTCTGTCATTGTGCCAGGGTATATGGTACAAAGGGTTACACTTTAATTGAGCTGTCAGCATCTCCAACAATCCTATAAAACTCCGATTATGCACGGCGGGGTTAGTGACACACTTGTTATTGTGGATGCCCTATTTGCTAAACCCAAGCCCCCCCCTCACAGGTCACATCACCCACGCGACCTTCCTGTCATTAGCCGCGTCTATTCCTACCTCACTGCTGTGAAAATCACACAAGCGAAGGCTTCAAAGCCCTTGCCAGGACTGAATTCGACCAGGAGCTAATCACCCACAAATCCAGCTCAAATGGCAATAATTGGCTAAACTGCTCACCTCTCCAGAGCTCAGCAGTAATTTGGGATAATAAAGAAAAGAATTATTCAGCTAACTGCCCTGAAATGTATGCTTTGTGACCGACACACTTCACATTTTAATAATGATGGACACAAAATCCAATTTAATACAGCATCTACTGAATAACAGAACCAAGAACGCTGGTCGAAGGGGGGAAAAAAAAAAGTGTGTGTTTCTTTTTTTTTTTTTAAACTGTGTTCCATATTATTGTGCAGAAAGGATTCACGCTTCACATTGTGAAATTTTGGGACCAAAAAGGTCTTCGTGAACAACCAAGTGTAGAAACTCTGTGCTATAATGTGATTTTAAAATATTTTTATATTATTATTTTTTAATCAAAAGGAGTGTACTGCACTAAAAAAATAACTTTGCCCAGCAGTTACCCCTCTGGTCCTTAAACTTTGGTAGGTGCGAGGTAAGAAATAGCTTTTATTTCTTCTACCAGTAGAAGGGTACCTTCTTCGTTATTCTGCTAAACAATATTTCCTGACCGCCCTGTTTTTCTTTACTTTTACACCTTGTTCTCTGGTGACAGAATGATCAGCATCGATGACCCCACTACATGCGCTCTCTGGGTAGGTAGCAACACTCCCTGGACGGCTTCAAGGTGTGATGAGCCCCTCAGGAGGCACCAAACTGGTTCAACACTGCTCCTCCTCCCACCCACCCCATGTTCCTTCTTCAAATCTCTCCTAAGACCAAGGAAAAAAATAATAAAAAATACAAATACCTGTGTCTATACACACCCATACAGAAACACTAAATGCCTGCCCTGACGTTTATCCACCTGAGATGTCCAGCTCACTCAGAGGAACAGGAATGAAGATGACAACTCTTCAGAGATGCAGTTAATGCATGTTGGGCAACTAGCATCCTCTCATGGTTACAGCAGAAAAAAGAAGGAACCCAACGAGAAAGGACTCCTTCATCCCCTTCAACTGCCTCACCTTACCTGCTAAGGGAAATGGTACATATGGAATTAGACTCTTCCAGACATATTGCTGCTTCAGAACTATTGGAACGTTACAAAAGATACCCACAGCTCTCAAATTCAGTGAGTGAAACATGCCTTCCTGCTGGACAAGCACCAAGATGGATTCTGAGGGAAGAGGTGTCAATGTCCCTGTACGTCAACTGCTGAAAAGATCTCAAACTCCAAAGGCAGAAATTGAACTTACTTTGGACGGGGATCACGAGTGCTACATCTGCCATGAGAAGTTAGTTTAGAAATGCCTTGTATCTCTCTATTTAAGGCAGTCCCATACCTGCAGTTTGATAACTCAGCAGAAGGTGAGTCAGGAAGAACAGTCACACCTGCAGGTGCATTAACGGACTAAAAAGCATTACTCATTAAAACATCTGAGTCAAATCTGACATAACTGGGTTTAAGGCAAGTCCTGTTCCCTAAAGATCACAAAATCATATTTCATGTTCTTAAAAGAGCTGAAGAAAATGGGAAACCCCATTTAGTCATAACCGTATTTCTTGTATTACCCCATCGTTACAGCAGGGATCACTTTAGAAAGCATATTTTTATAAAGTTGTAACATAAATACATGTATATATAAGTTTTCCTTAGAACAGACTCTCCAGTACCGTTTTCCGCGTTTCGTGAAGACAATAAAAACATAGAGAGTGCACTACTCCACGTCGAGGTGGTGCCTGAGCTGGTTACGTGGAGATCATCGTGTTGTTTCAAGAGGACATACAGAAGAATAAAGCCCCCACCTTGTGACATCAAGGTTGCAACACATACTCTGAAGACCACAGCCCATTCTGGACACGATGAACGGCCGACCAGAGCCTATATTGGAGCAAATGCATTGAAGCACTTGTGCTCTCGATTTTATCTTAAATAAGAGGAAAATGCTTAGATAAATGTAGAACACAGACACACAGAGGCAACCTCATAGAGATACAGCTACAACCACATCCCTTTGCTATTTGCTCAGCATCTGAGCTGGCTTTGAGATAAACAAACTCTTAATAAAAACTAATGATTTATCTACCAGTGCAGCAGAGACATATCTTTTTAAACAAACCTGTTCAGAACATACAAAACTGTGGGTTTTTTCCTTCAAGCAAATGACTTCTGATTGTGCTGATGAACCAATCTGCATTTTATCACCTGAAAATAAATTAATTCTGGTTTTTGCTTGAAATATATATATATGCGTGTGTAGTTATTTTACCTCAAATGTACAGTAAATTTACCTCAAAGCCTCCTAGCACTGGTCAAGCACCATGACTTGAATCACCCTGTTGGGTACTCTGAGAGAAGAAATGCTTTTTACCGTTGTAAAATTTTGCTCGAGAAACCCCAACACACACCACCTTAGACGACTTCTGCAGATCAGCAGAAGACAGAAAACAAGAGTCTGTGTGTTTCTGCCTTTTGTCCAAGAGCAACTCAACATCTAGTGGAGAAGAAAGAACCTTCTTGACTTCCCAGACTCAGCCCACAGCTCCAGCAGGGTCGCAGAAGGAGAACAGCACCTCTCTTCAGCACAAACTTTTAATCAGTGTTTCTGAAGCCTTTTCACTTGCTTAATCTATATTATATATGTGAAAACTCTTCTATATCAAGGTACCTCCATATCTACAATGCCTCCTTGAACCCCAATGAAAAACCTATCGTGGGATATAAGCGTGCAATCTAAAGACAACTTTCAAACACTAGTTTGTCACTCAGTGTTCTTAGAGTGTGACTGTAGGAAGGCCAGGCTACTGCTGTCCTTAACAGAAGTAATCTGTTCTTACTGTGATAGGTGCTAGAGAAATCACAGCTAACAAACTACTCGAGACACTGCCAGTGTCAGTCATCTGAATGCACCTTTCTGAGAAATTATATATCAGTGCTTTTGACAAGGATCATATTAGGATTCCTCTAGCCTATGAAGTAATAACCTGAGACAACTCAAAATTTATTTAACGTGCCTCAGACCAGAAATTCATGCCTCAAATTAAGTCGTTAAATAAATCACAGAATGGTTTGGGTTGGAAAGGACCTTAAAGCCCATCCAGTTCCAACCCCCCTGCTGTGGGCAGGGACACCTCCCACTGGACCAGGCTGCTCCAAGCCCCATCCAACCTGGCCTTGAACCCCTCCAGGGATGGGGCAGCCACCACTGCTCTGGGCAACCTGGGCCAGGGCCTCACTGCCCTCAAAGCAAACATTTCTCCCCAAGATCTCATCCCCTCTATCACTTTGAGTAAACAAGCTGGTTCAGCCTGGACCTTCTTTACTTGCATAAACACCTCCTCTTGCCCGCTTCCCAAGCTTAGCATTAATCAGTGCATTTTCAAAGTAAAGGATTCTGCATATTGTGTCAGCAAGTTAAAAACTGTAATATTGTTTTAATGTTAAAATCACTCCAGATACAATACTTCCTATGTAGTGTATTTCATGCCTCATTTGCTTCAACAGATATTAAGTTTCAGCCAACAATTAACTACTGACACCTTTTTTTTTTATTTTTTAAACCAAGAAGATTTAGCGGAAAAGCTAAGGCGTAACTTGGATTTATTAGATGGATGCTAATTCAATGTCACCAGTTTATTTTCTTTCTATAAAGTATCCATTCCGTAGAGTGATAGGGTCACTTAATCTACATTTCAGCTGAATTGAAATTCAGATTTGAGCCACGCAGCACGAAAAATTGCTGTAAGTGCATGAGTTTAAAAGATCATTTAAACCGTTAATTGTTTTTCACTTACCATATAAGATCATTCCCAAACATAACCATTTAAGTGAACATTTAAATTGTGTTTTGTATACAGCACTTTTCTATTTATAGTGATAGTGGTAAGGAAATAGTATGCCAGAAGATACAGACTAGGCATTAGGAAAAAATTCTTCACTGAAAGGGTTCTCAGGTACTGGAAGGGGCTGCCCAGGGAAGTGGTTGAGTCACCATCCCTAGAGGTATTGAAAAGACAGGTGGACAAGGTGCTCAGGAATATGGTTTATGGCGGACAGGTGTGGTTGGCCTCAACAATCTCAAAGGTTTTTTCCAACCAAACAATTCTATAATTCTATAAGATGTCATGACAAACGTGGCAGCCACCACGTTCTCTTGGAAATGTCTACCCACGGTATGCAAGGCAGCGGCAAAGCACGATGCTCCAGAAAGAGCATCACGTTAGCAGCAGCACACACCAAAACCATGATCTGCTTCAGGCACTTCTGGCAGCAAGGCTGTTTGAGACATTTCTGGCAGCATCAGTTTTCACCACGTGAAGCCTTAAAGTTGGGGTCAGCTCCTTACGTGTGATCTGTAACACGGAACGTGGATGGCTTTGAAAGATCCGAGGTAATTTGATGCAGTGGTCACTCAGCATTTTCATGTTTTACAACACCCAGCAGCAAGTGCAGGAATAGGAAGGGCTATTATCCAGTGTTATATATTTCTACGAATGAAGACATATGTCTGAAGGAGTCAATCTAGGCTTTTTAAAGCAGAAAATCAAAAGATGTTTCCTGAAGCAAAGATATCTGCTCCTCCCCAAAATCACGTAAAGATACACACAGGATATTTTCCCCAGAAGAATACACTCTGACACACGTTGATCGCTCAATTTTAAGTCTACACGCAACACCATTAATATTTTAGTTGAACAGGCAACAGAAGAACACCCTACAAGTGAGCCGCTCTCCTCCAGAGGCTATTACTGTTTGAGTAGGGAGTATCTGAGAACCCACAGGCTTGCAGGCGATACAGAAGAACACTATGTTCACAAAAGGTAATTTATAAAGACCATGTGCAGATTTCTGTGTGCAGTTACTTGGCTGTAGATGAGCTATGTTATAACATCTTGGAGACAACCTCTCCCCCTCCAAATATCTTCTGTTATTCAGTTAAGTCATCAGTCACGGTCAAGACGAAAGACTTGATTTTTAACCATCTTTTCCAACTTTCTATAGATAAAGAATGTGTTTGTAAAGACAAAATAAAATTACATAAATAAAAATGCAAGGGACCCAGAGTGCAGCTAATGGGATTTGACGCTGGCTTTAATTTTAATGAAGAAAGTTGCCAGTAGCAACAAAACTGTCAGCAGCAGCCAAGCACCATTAATAAAGACCCAGACAACATTAGTGGCACGGCAACAGTACAAAAGGTTCCCCCCGGTTCATGCTGTGCTAAATTGGCTGCCCAATTTTTCTTAAGTGTCCATACTATTTAGAAGACAATTTATTAATTTTTGTCATCTATTGTCAGTTGACAGGCCATCATTTTGCATCCTGAATTTGAGATGAAAACTAATTGAAAAGACTGGCAGTATTTATGAGGGGTATTATTTGTCAATTATGACTGCTGATGATACTTGCTACCACCAACTTTAATGCCCCGTGCTCGGGTGCGTCTGTCGGACTTTTTTTGGTCATTTCCATGTTAGTTCTACAAAAGTGACAAAAAGCAATGAGCAAATCGATTTAGGGAACTCATTAAGGAAGAGGGGCTCATCAATCCCTGCTCTAAAATCACTGGAGTGGGGAAAAAAGAACCGATGTCGCCCAGGAAATCTCATCTCTCTCTCAACAAACCCCCAGCTCTCTTTGTTTCCTACAAACAGAACAGATTTGCAAATGTGTCATGATTTAAATCATCCCTACAACTTCATCCAGGCTGCCTAAAATTGAAGGTTTTGCTATCCTATCACTTCCCTTAAACCGCTTCTTTGCAAGTCTGAATGCCTCAAAGGCCCTCAAATTTCTAACTGCAAAGTGACACGTCTTAAGTCCGGTCATTTCAACTTTCCTTGTGCTACTTCAAGTTTGTTATTTAAAACAACAAGAACAACAACATCAACACCACCACCACTACTACTACTACTAATAACAACAATAATAATAATAACAATAAAGCTTTTGCTACTTGAAAGCTTCCATCACTGTCCCCAGAACCTCTCCAGAGAACACCCTGGAGAACAGCAGCATGATTTGAGGGTTTAAAAAGCAAAACAAACCAGTACATACCTGATGGTGTATCCTAGACACTGAAAATCAAACAGTTTCCACCCTGGAAGAGCAGAAACCTGACTGCTACAGGGATACATTGCAGCCTTCCAGGATCGCTGCACACTGAGCTGCCTGCCCTGCAATAGCTGGGTATCAGCTGCCATCAGTATCAGTGGGGGTTACCATCCCAAAAGGATATTTATTTGCAACCCTTACCCAATTTTTGAGAAACATTCTCCTATCTTCCCAAATCTCAAGACACTTAAAACAATGGAGACACTGTTACCAGCAATTAGCAAAAAAGAACCCAGGAGCAGGAGAATCATAGGATGGTTTGGGTTGGAAGGGACCTTAAAGCCCATCCAGTTCCACCCCCTGCCTTGGGCAGGGACACCTCCACTAGATCTGAGAGCTCAAGCCCCATCCAACCTGGCCTTGAACACCTCCAGGGATGGGGCAGCCACCACTTCCCTGGGCAACCTGGGCCAGGGTCTTACCACCCCCATCGAGAAAAATTTCTTCTTAATGTCTGATTTAAATCTCCTGCCTTCCAATTTAAAGCAAATCCCCTTCATCCCATCACTCCATGTCCTTGTAAAAGCCCCTCTCCAGCTTTCTTGCAGCCCCCTTCAGGTACTGGAAGCTGCTCTAAGGTCTTCCTCGCACCATCTCTTCTTCTCTTGGGTTAAACAACCCCAATTCTTTCAGCCTGTCCCAAACACAGAGATGCCCCAGCCCTCTGATCATCTTTGTGTCCTCTTCTGGACCTGTGCTAACAGTTCCGCATCCTTCTTATGTTGAGGATAATCCCAGTTTTGAAATCCCAGCAAAGAAAATGAGGTGCCACCATCCATCCCTAGGCCTCAATTTCAGGGCTTTAAACGCAAAATATTTCTTTTGAGTCATCAGAGCCTTCTGAGGCTTCACTTGAGTGTATCACCCCCAAGAATCCAGGGATATAGTCACCCGAGACACTGATGCCCCATTGATGTCAGGACTGGGGATGTGCATGGGACTGGGCTGTATCCAACCACAGCTTCAGTTTTGCAGCAAGTGTTTTAGTGAAGTGCCACAGCACTAAGATGAGAGATCTTTCTGTACTGGCATCATGAAAACCTTACCTGCTGTTTCTCACCACTCCTGCAAAACAATGAACGTGTTACGCTGCTGCCTATAGAGCTAAAAATTTTACGGCCACTGTCTATGGCCAAGTTGCTCAAAGCAAGGTACCTCACAGCTACCGTCCACTTTAACATCCTCCCTGTGACCTTCCTGTAGATGTTACTATTTTCTAAGCTTTGAAGGGCGGCAAAATTATCTCTTTTCTCCCTACTTCTCTATTTAGTACAAGTAAACCTCAGTATTGACTTACAATATGGACATTCTTTAACACATCCTATAACTCCATTTATTCCTGAAGATGTGAACATTTGAAGGTGACAGCTAAAATCTCATTTAAACATTTTAGGAACAAAGTATGTAATCTTCCTTTACCACCAGCAACTGAAAAGCCTGAAACTGAGCTGATCTACTTGCTATATATGTGGTTTTCTATAATACCAATAGTAAAATGGGTATTAGAGAAGAAAATATTAGAAAGAAAAAACTTAAAACCACAACTACATTAATTACAATAATATGTAGTTTAGTATAAATTATCTATATATGATTTATTAGTTTTTCTATGTAATAATTACTTACAATATACTACTAAAGAAAACTGTGAAAAATAAACAAGAATATACTTCCGTAACAAAACCAACCATGTAGACACCAGTTCAATCCAGACTGAATCCACCCTATTAACCCACATTATCTCTCCAGAAGACACTTTAAGCTTTGCTTTAAAAAGATGTTCAAGGAGAGCATTTCCCAATATCTCACACGTCAGGTTCAAATTTAAAGCAAAAAGCTTTCTCCTTCCACTATTTGCTAGAATTAAAAGAAGCGCACCCTTAGTTATCCTTCTGCATGAGATAACGCAATCTGAGGCTGATATTCACCTGAAGTACAAATTCTCAACCTGGAAAAAATTCAGTGCAGTTCTTACATTACAGAGATAATTATTATCTTCCTTTTTTCCATTGCATTCGTGCTTGGTCTCTCATGTATAAAACACAGCTAAGTGCCTCTCTGGGGGATAAGAAAGCCATTTTCTCCCTTTGATTCCCTTCCAGTTGTCAGATGCAAACCCCACAACTAGGAGCAGCGGGTAGGAAAACCCATGCATGCTACACGAGGCTCCCCCAGCTGTGTTAAAAGGGGGCAGAAAGACTGTTGATCACCAAGAAAAATGTTTTTCCTCACATGATTTGCAAGACGGGGCTGGAGAGGTTGGTCGAGGCACTCCAGTTTCCCACTGGCAATCCTGTCTCCATGTACTACGCACGGTTTAAGAACTGAACACAGATTTTGGAGGAAGGGAGACTATTTTGTGCTCAGGTTGCGCTCGCCATCAGCTGTGCATTAGTGAAAAATGCCAGTGAGTTGCTTGCACAAAGCCCTTTGGAATGGCAGCAGTCTTCTCACCAGAGAGAAGTAGAACCTGCAACGCATCAGGACTCTGCTGCTAAGAACACAGGACTTTGTACTGGGCCACCAGTGATTTTCACTCTTCTTGGAAGTGATCCTCCAGCAATATTTTCTTCCTATTTTAACTGACCTAAGAGGAGTTAAATTCACTGAAATACAAACGCAGAATCATAGAATCATAGAATCACCAGGTTGGAAAAGACCCACCGGATCATCGAGTCCAACCATTCCTATCAATCACTAAACCATGTCCCTCAGCACCTCATCCACCCGTCCTTTAAACACCTCCAGGCAAGGTGACTCAACCACCTCCCTGGGCAGCCTCTGCCAGTGCCCAATGACCCTTTCTGTGAAAAAATTTTTCCTAATGTTCAGCCTAAACCTCCCCTGGCGAAGCTTGAGGCCATTCCCTCTCGTTCTGTCCCCTGTCACTTGGGAGAACATGTCACACTACTTATCTAGAAGTCTCAATGCCAGCAACATATAAAACATTACTTTCCTCACTAGATTACCCAAACACCATCCAGATTTGTAGAACAACAACGCATGTTGGAAAGATCTCTGGAGGTCATCCAGTCCAGCCCTCTGCACAGAGCCAGGCCAACAAAGACCAGGTCTAAAGCCTTGTCTGCTTGACTCCTGAGAAACTATCTCCGAGGACGGAGATTTCACACCTCCTTTAGATATCTGCTCCAATACTTCAATGCCCTGTTGGTGATAAAAAACAATGTTTCTGCATCCCTGATTGGACCCTCTCTGTCTCAACTCATGCCAAAACATACATCACAGGACTGCTCATTTTATTTCTCCAATAGATCAGTTAGCAGTGCGGTACACAAGAATTTGCTTCCCTGTGCTTGGATAAAGCATAACTGAAGAGCTTGATAAACCACAAGCACCTCAGCTCAGCAGCTGCCAGGCTGTAAGACCCACTAGGACAATCGCTAAGCTATTATTCCAAAATGGAACAGGTTTGTTCTGCCATCAGTAATATCTTTAATGCACTTACACTGTCATCTTAAATGGAGGTTAACTAATATATTACCGATTTAACTTTCACTAAGATCTTAGAAATGCATGTGCATGCCCAGGGAAGCTTCTGCTTCTTGAGTCCAAAAAGAATTGAAGTCAAACTAAAAACGCACACTGCTGCTGAAATGACAAGGAGAAAGCTTTACCAGTCTTAGAAATTAAAGAGAACACAGAAGAATAATGCTTTATTTATCGTCAAAAAGAATCAAGCCTTTCTTGCATCAAGAGACTTGGTTACATTTTCTAGTGCTGCCACTCAGATTAAGGAGAAACGGTGCCCATCTGAAGCCTGAAGTCAATACAGTAAGACGCAGGAGTCTTCATCTCGAATTGAAAAACTCCAGATGAAGAGAAGACCTACAGATTTGTTTCTGAACATTTTTTAACTCCAGCAGGTAAACCGCTCTGAAAAAACCCATCTCGATGCCACAAGCCTGCCGTAAACACAGCAAGAACGCTCTTTTTCTCCAATGCATCCCTAAAAGGACAGTGCTTTGACAGAGGATAAATTTGATGTCTGAAGCCCCTTAATCCAGCTCAACGGGCAGAGAGACCGAACACCTTTTACAATCTTGATGCTTTTAAGATACGTGTCTAAAGTTTGCACCCCTACTGCAAGCAAAGCAGTCCAACCCACAATATAAGGGAGATAAGGGCACCAAAAGAAACAGTGCAAAATCTAATTTATTTTCTCGGTTATTGTTGCGGTGACTTGCACAGCACAAGAAATTAAGGGTTCATTGTAAGCATCCTAACTTTCTGGAGTAATGCACCATTTCTTTTACTAAATCTCCCTTTTTAACCTCTTTGTTGCAAAGTGTCAGCGGCGTATCAGCGCCGGGGAGAGTGACTAACACACAGAAGCCGCTCTGCGAGCTATCGGGACTCCAATCTGGAGTTCACCTACACGTTAACTCCTACCGCTAATTCATCATCCCGGCACCCGACAGCTAAGCTGATTGGGAGCCTCGCAGGACAATGCGGGTCTCGGCTGACCACCAAAAACCAGCCCAAGGGAGGAGGGGTTGATGGGCACGGACCTGGAGAAGGCCTACAATAAGTGCTGGCTGTCAGTGCAAGGACAAAGAAGGGCAGGCCCTGGGGAGAGAAAGGAGATAAAAAAAAATCTCGACAACTGCTTTATCTGATGAGGGTTATGGCTAATTAATTATAAACTCAATTACCTAACCCTTACTTCAGCAGTCTCTATTCATTAAGAGATAAAACCTGACTGACTGCTAACTTTCTCTTGCACACACACCCCCACCACACGCATAGTTCGGATTTGCACACTTTAGCGCACAATTTCTTGAAAAAGATCTCCAAAAGTCTTCGTACCTGCCAACTTTATGCTCTCAGGATGGAAGATTTCTCCTTTTCTTCCCCCTACCACCCAAAGCACCCTCTGCTGCACCATGGGAGGGCCCAGCTTCCATGCTGTGCATAGGCATTTAAAAGCAAAACCGAGGCATTAAACAATAGACATTATGGGCATCAAAGCCCCTTTTCACAGCCAAGTTTCTGCCCCTGTGGGCTTCTGATCTAGTTCGCATTTTAAATTGAGCTTTTAATTTTGGGCGCTAAAAGTTTCGCAGCATAGCTCGTCGGTACCAACTAAACATTATTCTTCAACAGTTTGAGGTTAGACAGCAAAAATGAGTTGCATTAAGGAATGAACTCTAAAAACCCTTAGCCAAGCTAACATTGGCTAATAATCCAAACTGAATTTTGCATGTAACGTATTAAAAAATGTCTGGTTTATTGCTATTCAGATTCAACCCGCATTCCTGTGGTGCTTGGCCTCTCCTCCAGCTTAAGTTCTTGCCCCCTTGCGTTGTGCTTGACACGAGCTCAAACAGCCTTGCAGAATCAATCCTGGCCATTAAAAGAAGGCTCCTCTTAATCTCTTTCCAAAGACTGCAGACCTGTCTCGCTCTCACCTTTTGAATACACGGATATTCTCAAATCCCTGTTTCACTCTGGTTGCCCTCTGCTCTAGCTTTTCCATTTCTACAGGATAATAGCTTTTACATATAAATTTTATATGAGGGTTTCACATATAAGTATCTATCTTTACCTATATCTATCTATCCAGCTACCTATAGAGAAATAGATAAGAACAACAAGGTGATCGCACTTACACAATATTTCACGTCATCTTAGAACCTTTTCAAAGAATAACTTATTCCCATATGCAGAATGAAAGAACCCAGCTCTGTGTCTCTTTCTACAGTAAGTCTTATTTCAAATTATTGTGAAGTATATTTATGATATGACATTTTGCTTCATTCAAGACGTGCAGCCTTTTAGGTCAATTTTTCAGGTTTTGTAGACACCACCGGAAATAAAAGCAACACAGTCAAATAATCAGGCCAGCTGATATACATCATGCAAACTCCTCACCTCAAAGAAGTGATTGTATGATGGCATTTAAAATGAATAGTCTTGGTTTGGATATTATTATTTGGTCTTGGCTGTTTCCTTATTAAAAAGGATTTACATTACTAATGCTTATGTTTTGGACTTGAAATGATGTAGTTAAATGGTTCACTTCACTCCAAGAATGCTTACATGTGGCAATGTTTCTCTGAGACTTGTTTCTACATCTTGTTCCCTCCCTCACTTGTCTTGCAGATACCTGAGACCTTCAGTATACATGAGCTTGTTCAGTTCAAGCTTTTGAGACTTTCCTGAGAAGACAAAATATACTGTTATACAAACTTAAGACGCAATTTTTTCATTCCATAAAATAAAAACTTTAATGTGCACTCTGTCTAATGCTCTTAAAGCCTATCACATGGACAAATTCAACTCAATCTAAAGGCCGACTGCTTTGATAGTCTTTAAAAAATTGATAAGATCAGTTCTTGAACAGTGTCATTCACACTTAGTATCTTAGATAAAACCTCAAACAACACCACAGCCTTCTTTCCATCCTGAGCTTCTACATCTGTTATGAATATCAATTCAATACTTTCCCTCACCATAACTAATTCTAAATACAATTATTATTTTAGTATTTCATATTACTTCCTTTATCCCCTTTTGCATTAAGTTCAAAAGCTTATCCCATGCTCTTATGGCCGGCTGCTTTCCCCTGAAATACATATATTTTTCTTCTTGGGCAACAGTTTTAAACCTTGTCCTGTGGATACTACAGCTGATCCGCTCCTTGTGGTTCCTTTTAACTTCCAGTCTCTTTTACTTGATGGCACACTTAGCAATAACACACACATCTGAACGCTCTGCACTGTCTCTACTCACTCTGACCAACAATTCCAAGGACATTCCAAAATGCCCCATCTACAAATTTTTAAAAGCCATCCCATTTTCTTCAGCTCTCACCTAATTCTTCACTCATAAGGGCAACTACAGCTGATTAAAATACACTGGATACAATATATTGAACGAAAATGCAGAGTTTTCTGTTTGTATTCTGAAAGATATTTCTGAAAGAAATATAATATTGCATAATTCTGCAAATTATGTATCAGAAGCTGCCATCTCTCATCAAGCCCTAAACTCTAGTCATTTACGAAAGGCAGATGCACCCATCATCTTGCTTTTCTTTCCCAGAATTGTTAATGAACGCACGGACTCCCACTTGCTTTTGAGCTCTCTTCCATCACTTTTCCTTCTCTTTTTTGGGGCCCTAAACTCTACCCCCATTTTGCTACGCACCTCTCCAATTCTCCAATCCAGTTGCATCCTGGCCTCGCTTCTCACCAATGTGTATGGAGACATTCATTGCTCTCCCTTTGTTCAGTTTTTCAAGTTGTTGCAAATACTGACCGTTTTAAGGCTCTTTCCTCATACATATTCACTTTTATATGGTCCCATAACTTTTTATCTCAAGGAAGATGATTGTACTTTGAACAAATTACAGCTTAAAAAAAAAAGAACCAGAACAGAAACAGTAAAAAAATCCAATGCCATTTTCCACCAACAATTTCACACAGCTATTTAACTTAAAAATATAAACTATGCTTGAAACAACCACGCAGTCCGTAATGCCGCGCTCTCAATTGCCTTCCCATCACACGAACAGTATTAGGTAAGAGGGAAGACTTCTCCCATTCATCAATAGAGGAGTTATTCATCCGAAGTTTATTATCTCAGGTAATTCGATCAATACACTTCACCTTTATAGTACAGTTGTCCTTGTGAGCAAAGCATTTTGCGTTTTATAGTGAGATGGTTATTATGAAGGCTATTCGTAGGGAAATTCTCTGCAGTTAAAAGTTTTTCCAATTAACTACATTTAACATCATTTAAGCCATAAAATGGCGGTTACATTTCACATCATGTTGTCTAAGCATGGCAGCGCTTTGAAAGCAGTTAGCGTACATTTGGCAAAGGCATCAACCAATACTTTGGAATGGAAATCAAGATAACCCTGCCAGCAAACAGAGAAAGACCTTTTCAATACGAAGTCGTGAATATGCACAAAAAAGCAGGCATCAGAAGAAACCCTTTACAAAATCCTGATGAACAGCCTCAGACTTTCCACAGCCCTAGAAATGCTCCTTAGTACCAATTCTTTTTTTCCCTTCGTGCAGTGTCAGCACTCTTCCATCATATTTCCGTGTAAGTTTTCTTACTTATATTTGATTGCAGTATTTGGATGAATGGACTATGATCTAAAGCACAAGTCTTATGAGGAGCAGCTGAAGGAACTGGGGTTGTTTAGCCTGGAGAAGAGGAGGCTGAGTGGAGACCTTATTGCCGTCTACAATTACCCAGAAGCAGGTTGTAGTGAGGTTGGCACTGGTCTCTTCAACAAAGTAATCAGTGACAGGATGAGAGGAAATGGCCTCAAGTTGTACGAGAGGAGGTTTAGAGTAGATATTAAGAAATATTTCTTTACTGAAAGAGTGGTAAAGCATTGGAAGAAGCTGCCTAGGGAAGTGGTGGAATCTCCTTCCCTGGAGATGTTAAAAACATGTGTAGGTGTGGGGACGTGTTTCAGTAGGCACGGTGGTGATGGACTGATGGGTGGACTTGATGACCCTAGAGGTCTTTTCCAACCTTAACGGCTTTATGAGTCTATGACCTTCCAATGAATTATGGAATATGAGAACCAAGTGTCTAATGTCCTTCTGGGATGAACATCTCCAAAACCCACTATCTTCATTCCATATCTGAAGTTTGCAGCAGCTGAGCTGCCCCCCTCAGTCGAAAACATCCAGCTTAAGACACCACAAACGATAAGGAAAAATTCTTCAAAACAGAAGCAAAACACCACATCCTTGTGGATCAGCTATTCTAAGGAGAGAAACCTCTAAAAACGTGCTCAAAAAGACAAAATTATTATTCCTTGTGAGACGTACTCAGAACAAACTAGTTCATTAAAGTCCTATCAGCACTTGTAATTGGCCCTCGTTGGCCAATAGAAGGAGACATTTGCAACTTTTCCCAGGAAATTATACCCTAAATCCTTCATGAGGTGGACCTTGTCCTTTTCTAAGGAAACTTGATAGCAGTCTTTAGTATTCACTGGCATAATTAGGACTGCAGTTAATTTCATTAAATTCTCTTGCTGCTAAATGAAGCAGATTATGAGACATCTTTTATTGCAAGGCATGAAATTACAGCCTGTCAGCTGCCAATGGTAGAGTAAAACTAATGAATTACAGGGTAAATAACACCAGAATTAACCAGCCAATTTAACATAGCAGAGAACAAAGTCATTTTTACTTAGAGCGTTCTGGCGAACGCCACCACCACCGGGATAGCTTTCAGCTGACAGGGAACCAATTCGAAGTGCCTCAAAACAAAACAACCAGGGAAAAGCCACATTTATTGTGCAGGGATGGTAAGAAGCCAACCCTGACAGCAAGGTACTAGAAATTGGTCAGGTAAGTGGTGGATACAGCATCGCTAAAATATTTCAGTCGTGGCCTCTCCAAGTAGTTTGTGCTAATACATTATTCCTTACACACCCTGAGAAAAAGGGCAGACACGCATTAATTTGTTACTATTATAACCAGTTTAATGGTGACAGCCCTTCACAGACAGCACTAGACAGAACCCCCGTTAATGAGGGACAGATACACGATGGATAGATAATTAAAGAGAATGGAAAGCAAGTCTAACTAACCAGTTGCGTTTCCTATGCCCATCCTTCCAGCACCCCACCCCACACTTCCCTGCTAGGAGGGCAGGATGGATGCTCTTTCACCTCTGGCCATGAGCTTCAAGAAGGTCTGAGGGCAGAACTTGGTCTGTTCAGCCTGATTCTAAGTGTCCACTTTGGTTACAGCCTATGCAGACCCAGTCTGTGCAATTTGCATTTATAGGCTTTAACGCAGTACTCGGTATCAGCCACAGCACGTGTCGTTTCTTGCCCCTCAAACGCTTGGGGATGCAAGGTTTGCAACTTGCTTGACTTCTATTTTTAACAGAAAACCCAACAGACATTAGATCATCTTCCAAAAAAAATTAAATTGACAATTCCAAGTGCAAAAAGCATTGTCTACAAAACCTAGAGGAACTGAAAGTAAAAATCAAAGAACTAAAACAAAAAAAAAGCCACACAAACAAACCCAAAAGAAGTGCTACACAGCATAATTCACTGGCCCAAAAAATTACCTACCGACTCATGAATGTCAGAAAAGCTAAGAATTTTGACATCGAACAGATCCTATTCCTAATAAAACTACCCTCTCACTGCTACTTCTGTAATACAAAGCATTCAAACACCTGTGACACCAATTTATTTAAAACCATGGAAGCAGCTGCAGGATATCACAAAATATCTTTCCTAGGACAGCAATGTTCTTTACTTCATGTAGCGTCAACTCAAACTTGTGTTCAAAATGAGTTTTTGTACCCCTTCCCTGGGAATAAGAGTTTTCCGCTTCTTGGGTCAGCATACTCTTCTTCAAGATGTAAGACTTAAAAAATTATCCTTATGCATATCTCAGAGGGAAAAAGCACGAGCAACAGCCAAGGAAAGCAAACCAGCATCCAAACAGAAGAGTAAAACTTCAGTGCCATCGCTGCCAAAGCCACACAAGAGACCAAGCTCTTTGAGACCAGGACACCAGCACCATTCAGGAACTCCAGAGAAGAAATTAATCTCCTTAAACCGCATGTGATTTTAGAAGTTGGAGTCAATTAAGTCCTGTATCTGCCATGAGTTCAGAAATGAGATTTCTCTCACAGATGGATTCTCCAAGCACATGTAAGTGTTACACAAGAAAGACCCGTTGCTCTCTGAAACTTCTGCCCAGCATAAGCAGAATCATGGAATCCCTTCATTCAATCCACTATGGTTATTATTTCTGTGAACTGATCCTGCAATGGAAATCAACCCTAGCCCACGCAGGTATTCTACGAGACATGCTGACTCTCTCCAGTCCCTCCTTGTTGACTCTTCACAGTTTCAGACTCCTATCACATGCACTCTGCACAATTATTTCAACATAACTTTAACTCCTCTGGACAAACACTAATATAACCTAGCAATCGATCACCATAGAGACATCAGCACCTTAAGAACCAGATGCCTCCAGGGACTGATGGGCCACTCTCTGAAAACACACTCAAGATTTTTAATGTTAGTGAAAACGCCACCTGGTTTTCATTCTTCATAGTCTTGGTTCAATATTTGCCCTCCTTCCTCTTACCCAATACAGATTTTCTCCTTGGTTCTCACTTGGCTTCTCACAGCTGCATAATTTTGCATTCGAGTTCCATCCCTCTAATTGTCACCCATTGCCTTGGCATTCTTTCCCTCTCCTCTTACCTTTAAATAAAGCCCCTTGCTTTTGTTTGCCTCCTCACCTTCTGCAGAAGCAGAGAGCTGGCAATCTTCAAGAGAAAACTCTTGCTTCACTACATCACATCAACAATAAGTAAAGTGTCACTTAATTTGAATTAAGTGTGACTTCATCTGTATCAGGAATTACAGATCTCACAGTGCTGCAAGACTAAAGCACTAACAACAGTGATCATACACGTATTATTCCTCACCTACAAACACAGTATCACTATGAATTACAAATTGACAGCAACGTTTGCTGTACAAAAGGCCAATTCATAAAGTACTCTGAAGAAGTTCTTAGCCATGCCATCAGCTTAAACAAAAGCGATGTGTTAATCTTCAAAACGCCGAGTACACTTCAGTGATGGATGGATGCACAAGCTCTCTACCTGCTGCAGAAAGGGTTTGCGCAGCTCACGTGCCAGACGTGAAAACTGGAACGTTGAGGAACTTCAGCACACTCAACTCCACCCCCAAAAAATAAACATACACATGTATTTTAAGACTCAGACTTGAGTATTTAGTTGACATGAAGCATACCAGCCATATGTGTTTCTATACTTGGTCTGCTCCCACAATTTGTTTTCACCCAGTTTCCTCAAAGCTCACCAGTCTGCTTTTCGTCTAGGAATTACTGTGCATCTCTCCCCACAAAAAAAGTTTTTTTTTGTTTTTCATTTGGCCATGAAACAGCTTTTAAAACTGTGATTCCTAAAGCAACGATACCTGCCTTCTCAGGCAGTCCCCATTCTCCTCTGGTTTGATGTACTGCTCACTTTTAAGAAGCAGAATTTCTATACAATTCAACTACCTTCTTTGCTATTTTAATTGATTTTTCTTTCCAATACCTACTTGCACTTGAAGATTTCTTAATTTTTCCCCCCTGAAATATTCACACGAGAGGAGAACGTTAGACGTTAATCTAGCTACTTGATTTGTAGCAGTTCTCCAGTTCTCTACCCAACCATTTAAATACTGTCATTCATAATAGGGTGATATACTGTACTATAAACCCTTTTGCAAATGGTATGTCTTGGTATTTTTCTTTTGTGACAAAGAATCATATTAGTTATAAAGGGGAAAGAAATGTACTGGGTGCTCTTGCTTACCTACAGAATCTCTGTTTATGTCTCAACAGTCCCTCCTCTCTTTTGAAAGGGAGACCTTATTGGTCTCTACAACTACCTGACGGGAGGTTGTGGAGAGGAGGGAGCTGGCCTCTTCTCCCAAGTGACAGGGGACAGGACAAGAGGGAATGGCCTCAAGCTCCGCCAGGGAAGGTTCAGGTTCAACATAAGGAAAAAATTCTTCACCGAAAGGGTCATTAGACAATGGAAGGGTCTGCCCAGGGAGGTGGTTGAGTTACCTTCCCTGGAGGGGTTTAAGGTGCGGGTGGATGAAGTACTGAGGGGCATGGTTTAGAGATTGGCGGGAATGGTTGGACTCGATGATCCAGTGGGTCTCTTCCAACCTGGTGATTCTATGATTCTATGAAAGAAAATCCACATCACTAAAGAATATATCGCTTCTGTATGCAGAACGTGATACAGTCAGACAGCCCTTAAGTCCAGAAGTTTTGTCTTAGTATTAAGCCTTATATTGAATACCATCTCCTCGTCATTATTCCATACCTGTGCCTCAGAGCACAGCAGTAACAGGTCTTTTCCTGGCAAACTCACTGTAGATTAAAAGAATCATAGAGTGCTTTGAGTTGGAAGGGACTTTTACAGGTCACCCAGTCCAATGCTGATGCAAAAGCAGGGACATTTTTAACCAGGCTCAACGTCCCATCCAACCTGTCCTTGAATGTTTCCAGGGATGGGGCCTCCACTACATCCCTGGGCAACCTGGGCCAGGGCCTCACCACTCTCACTGTAAAAAATTTCTTCCTTATAGCCAGTCTAGATCTCCTCCCACCCTTAGTTTAAAACCATTACTCCCTGACCTGTCCCTGGACTCCTTGATAAAAAGCTCCTCTCCATCTTTTCTGGGAGCCCCTTTCAGTACTGGACGCTGCTCTAAGGTTTCCCTGGAGCCTTGCCTTCTCCAGCCTGAATAACTCCAACTCTTTCAGTCTGTCCTCGTAGCAGAGGTTCTCCAGCCCTTGCATTACCTTTGTGGCCTCCTCTGGACTCGCTCTAACAGATGTATGTTCTTCCTGTGCTAAGAACTCCAGAACTGAACACAGGACTCTGGGTGAGGTCTTACCAGAGCAGAGGGGTGGAATCCCCTCCCTCGACCTGCTGGTCACACTTCATTTGATGTAGTCCAGGATTCCCATGCATAATTACAAGTGCACTGTCACCAACTGTAATTAGCTTGCTAGTCTTCAAAGTAGTGATCTCATATGAGAACTCACATCACTAGCGCTGCTAACATACCCTGATTATCTTTAACGTTTAGTCAGAGACTGATCTGGCTTTAGAGGTGGGATCTTCTCCCCCACACTGCCTTGAACCCCTCATCTAATCCACGCATTTTAATGACCTTGCATACATCTTGCAGGGTATTGCTCTCAAATGGCTCACTTGTCATTCTCCGCGCTAGAGCTGCGCATCCTTTACAACGTGATGCAAAGATGTTTTATCCTCAAAGCGCATTCACCATTTGCATTCCCTTCTCAAGTAGAAGCCCAAGTTGAACTTGCAGGGTCTATCTTGGCAAAAGCAGAAGAGGGAAACCAGACACGGGTTTCAGAAGGAAAGCCACCCAATTTCCCCTCAAGTCATCCTACTGCAGACCTGGCTGCAATGGTGAGTACACAGCTCCCTGTCACTGGGGTTGCTGAAGCGTCTCAGGGAGATATCATAAGCATACAAAGGCAGAACAACTTTCCAACGGGGCTTAAACCAGCAAAGATTTGGGTATCTGGGTTTTAACTCAGGTTAACCACAGTTCACGACCCACGCTAGTTTATTCTACCACACTGCATTTGTTTTTCATAGAATCATAGAATAACCAGGTTGGAAGAGACCCACCGGATCATCCATCCAACCATTCCCACCAATCACTAAACCATGCCCCTTAGCACCCTTTGTGGTTATTTGTCTTAACAGGCACGGTGGTGTTGGGCTGACGGCTGGACTGGATTATCTCAGAGGTCTTTTCCACCCTTAGTGATTCTACGACTCTATGATGATTTGAAACAAGGATAAAAATCCACTTTTGGAAGCAGCCACATAGCCCTGGTAAGAGACAGCACCCAGTGCTTCGTCAAGAATTTGCCTTCACAAGCAAACACGAAGGAAGAAGGAAAGTCTGGCATGCGTGAGCACTTCGGAGAGAGCAGGAGGATACGGCTTCTATTAAGTGACTTGTGTCTTTGCAAGTCAAATCCCATTTCACATAGTCACTAGCTCCAGATCCTGTCTCCTTCCTGATGTGCCTCTCTCTTTCCAGCTCCACCCCAGGGAGGACTAATATCAGTGCTATTTGTCTGCTTGTGCTTCCAACACCACCATCAATGGCATCAACCCCAGCGCTGAACCAAGCTCAATCCTCCTCCAGCCAGCTCGAGCCACGGGCTGGCTTTAGCTTTTGTTCATGATCTTACAGATCATTTTCAATCCACATCACAGTCTTTAGCCAAACGCATTTGGATAAACTCTCAATTAAAATGTAGCAAGGCAGTACCAAAATGCTTTACTAAAATCCAAAATATTTTACATCTGTTACATTTGCTCCATGTGCTTATTTTGAAATTCTGTCAAAAAAGCAATCGAGTTTTTCTGGCAAGTTTCAGTCTGTATAAACCACTCTGTGAATTCCTCATGGTTATATTAAGCCACTCAGGAAAACTAAATCCTGCAGCTGTGTGTTTGCATTACTTTTGTCTTTGTAACGTTGGTTACAAGGCTCATTTCTAAGCTTTACAGCTCTAGGACAACTGTAAGTGAAATACATCCATGCCATCTAACCATGTGACTCATCTCCAATTTATCATAAGGCGAAGGACCCTTTATAACAAACACAGCATTCAGTTACTTGATTTTTCTCCTTGTTCTAACTTATGCAAGATAAACTAAAATTTTATTTTTTTAAGAATTTCACTACTGAATTATTCCCTTTAAATCAAAAATATTTAAGAGCCAACATATGGCCCATCTGCTGAGATTGCGCTAAATATGTGTTGATAATTACTGCAGTTTGAAGGTTTTAGAAGAATAAAATTAGCATTAGAGAAAACTGTATTTTAACTAAAGTGCAAGGAGTCCCATAGCTGGGATGTTGACGACCAATAACAAAGCAGATAAAGTCAGAGGACCGACGTTAAGCTGACAGAAAGGAGATTTAGATGAGATTTTAGTAAATTTTTCACTAAGGGTGAGGAGGCCCTGGCCCAGGTTGCCCAGAGCAGTGGTGACTGCCCCATCCCTGGAGGGGTTCAAGGCCAGGCAGGATGAGGCTTGGAGCAACCTGATCCAGTGGGAGGTGTCCCTGCCCATGGCAGGGGGTGGGACTGGATGGGCTTCGAGGTCCCTTCCAACCTAAACCATTCTACGATTCTATGACTATAATTCTACGATTTCAAAGATCCTTTTCTCTGCATGTCCCTTCCCTCCAACAATATTCCTTCTTAATGCCTTCTACTATTTATTATTTGCCATTGCCACTTATACCCTCGAGAAACGCTTGCTCACAAGTGTCAGATGCTGACAGTGCCAAGGGTCTTCTTAAAAAAACCCAAATAAAACCAAGAAACAAGGGATGCTGGGTCAACACCCCTGGCTGAGATTCACATGCAATTACCACACAATTAAAAGGTAGCAAAAGAATTATGAAAACATTTAGAATGCCTAAAGTTTGCCTCATTCAAAAGATTAGGCTAAAGGGCTTTAAATGCGTGCTGTTCAGTTTACTCTTTTGATTGCTTTACCACTATGTAAATCAATTTGTTAATGTTCCTTACAAAATGCATGAGCCAGTTATACTGACAAACACACAAAGCTCATTCGTAATTAGCAGTTAATTAGTAAGAAGGAACAGATGCTGTTAGAGTTTCAGCAGGCGAACAGGTTCTGTAAACAATGCTTATAAATCTAAATGAATTTATTAACCACAATGCAACTGTCAACATTTTGCTGGCAACCATACAAATATGGTGGAATCCCCCAAACATCTTTACAACATATTAATAATCATCGTGTCAACCCAAGTCTAGCAGGCAGTCTCACTTGCTAACTGTCATAAGCTTCCTACTTAATCTTGTTATGTCACTTCTCTGGCCTAATTCCTCATGCCCTCGGAGGAAGAGCTCCAGCCTCCAAAGGTAGCCCACACGGAATCTTTTCCAACACACCAAGGCCCCTTGGAACAAAGGTGTTTTTGCAAGAGGAATGTTTGGTTTGCATCGAATACCTTGAACAAATATTCACAAACTAAAACCCAACACAGTACATCCAGCTCTGGATGCGCATCTCAGCCTTAGAGAATTTGCAGTCATTTTCTTTAAAACCACCGTTGCTTGGTGAGATATCGCTTCTAGGATCCATCCACCTCAAGATCTCATCCACTAAAAATAACCAAAGGTCAATCATTTCTACTCTCTGTTTACAAAATCATGCATTCAATAAGCCACTAAGTGATGCCATATGTTTCTTTTTTATCATTTGCGTATAGAATCATAGAATCGTTTGGTTGGTAAAGACTTTTGAGGTCATCAAGTCCAACTCTACCTCTCCACTACTAAACCATCCCTGAGTGCCTTGTTTAAAACCCTTGTTTTAAACATCTCCAGGGATGGTGACTCTACCACATCCAGGGCAGCTGTTCCAGTGTCTTGTAACCCTTTCAGTACACAATTTTTTCCCGATGTCTAATGTGAACCTCCCCATAAAAAGAAGCAGCATCTAGATACAGCCATCTTGAATCAAAGGCTCTTGGCCAGGGGTCAGTTCTTAGCCTAAGAGCAACAACAATGATACCTTAGTGACCCCATTGCTGTCAATCTCTGTGTGTCACATTGAGATGTCACCTTGATATATTACACCATTTCAGCACTGGAAAATTCTAATAAAATTTTTAAAGTCATATTATGGCTTTCTTTATTGATGTTCTCTTTTATACCCACATTGCTTTTGATCATTCCCTCCTCCTGCTCTCTGCCAAAGTGATATGACACATCTTCACCATCTTCCACGCTCATTTTCAATGTGCGATCCAAGACTCAGAATCACAGAATGGTTTGGGTTGGAAGGGACTTTAAAACCCATCCAGTTCCACCCCCCTTGCCATGGGCAGGGAAACGTCCCACTGGATCAGGTTGCTCAAAGCCTCATCCCACCTGGCTTTAAACACCTCCAGGGAGGAAGCTTACATGACTTCTCTGGGCAACCTGGGCCAGGGCCTTACCACCCTCAAAGGGAAACATTTCTTCCTAAGATCTCATCTCAATCTCTCCTCTTCGAGCTTCAAACCATTCCCCCTTGTCCTATCCCTGCACTCTTTGATCAAGACTCCCTGCACAGCTTTCCTGGAGGCCCTTAGCTTCAGGACACAGTCAGAGGCAGTCCAAAAAGTGACAGAAAGTTCATTTCTCTGGGAAGTTTATTAATATATCTCACTGACAGATCTTTAAATACACCTGTGGAGCAGCTGTAGTCTGCTTACCTTGGTCTGGGCACACTTGGGACTGTCACTGCACCATGTCTGCAGGTATTTCAAGATAAAATTTATGAGACAGAAAAATCATTTTAGGGACTCTCAAATACTAAGCGATCAATTAAAAGAAACATAGTAGAAATGCAGTCCTTATAAGCTAAAGACCTAAAGTCCAGCTTTCATGGAATCACAGAATGGTTTGGGTTGGAAGGGTCATTAAAGATCACCTAGTTCCAACCCCCTGCCATGGGCAGGGACACCTCCCACTGGATCAGGTTGCTCAAAGCCCCATCCAACCTGGCCTTGAACACCTCCAGGGATGGGGCATCCATGACATCTTTCTCCTGCTGCCGTCAGATACCTGAGGAAGCAAAACCAGCAGAACTCCAAAAGCAGGAGGAAGCGGATGAGTTGTTGGGCCAGACTGACAGACAGGGAAGAAAGAGGAATTGCCTACCTGAGAGCTGCTGAGGTTCTTGCTCAGGCCCATCTGCTTTGGCTCAGGGTCAGAAAGGGTCATTCCCTTGGACTGTCAGGTAGAAACCTCAGCCTAGGGCAGAGGAGCCTTTAACACCTGGAGCTGGCAGGGTTAGAACCGAGAAGCAAGCCCAAGAGCACGGCATCCTCATCTCCTTCCACTGCTTGGTATCACAGAGGCAGAAATTAAAGCAAGCTAATGAAACTGCACACAAAGTCCATTAAATCCAGAACTTTTACAGCAACTACTGCTTTTCTTGGGATGGTATGAGAAAATCATCAACAGTAAACCACACAAACCCAGCCTTCGCAGTCAAATGAAACATTATTCCAGGCAGGCACACGTAGCTGTAGCCGTTCCTCTGATGTAAGGGCACATTTGATCTAATTGGAAAAAATATTTCAAGTGCACTGGGAATAGTCACTGTTAACTGAATGCAACAACGAAAAAGGAAAAAAGAGCATGCAGACCCGAGGGAATTACCAAATCAATTAACAACTAATTCAGGAACTAATTTCTGTATTGCCTCTTAGCACAAAACTGTATCTTTAATTTCTCCTGCAATAAGCATCACCATGATAGTCCTAACACACTCTGACGCTTTAAATGAGTTTACAAGTATCTCTTTTTGATTGGCTATATAACATTATTTCTTCACAGTTCAATGCAACCATAGCCAAGTGCTCCGAAATATTTAATTATACTGGTAGCTACCAGTTAACAATTTACAGAACCACAGCGAGTACAAAACATTTTATAACTAGTAATCAGCTAATTAAAACCACAGCAAAATGTGTATGTTCTGATTATAAACAATTGCAGAGGAATTACACAGAAGATTTCAGCACTAAGAGTATTTGGCTAAAACCCACATCCTCGTGTTTGTACAAGCGGAGCTGGATACTGATTACTGTGATTAGACAGGAGTGTGACAGAGGAAATTACACCTCACGCTAGATATAAATAAATACAACTATGTCATCTGCCACTTCCTTGTAAATCACATAATTCCTGAGTTTTGGAAAGCTGCTCTCTGGGGACACCAACGCTGGCTTGCGACCAGCTGCTGCTGAGCCTGCATGAGCATCAATAAACCAACGCCAAAGCAGCGGTACCTGTGAACGCTGTGCTGTGGAAGCCAGAGCAGACGCAGCATCGCGGGGTTGTTGTGGCAGTGAAACAGGGGTTTGGGTGAAGGAGCTTGTGGAACAGCATATCACAGAGGGGACATGCCCTGAGAGCCATGGTGTGAATGCCAGGGTTGCCCTGTGCAGGGACAGGAGCTGGACTTGATGATCCTTGTGGATACCTTCCAACTCAGGGCATTGCATGATTTTATAGCAAAGGCATTAAATCCTAGTTTTGCATGCCCTCTAGATGTTTGCTGCCGTCCTTCCTGGACAACGTTTTTGGTCTTTATAAGCATTACCCATTTTTATCACAAAATATGACCCGATGTTAGATGTGGATGGAAGAGAAGCCACAGGACAAGCCCCAGCAGCGGGCTGGCTAATGCACCAGCTGTAGCGTCCTGTGTCCGTCCTGCTCCTCCTATACTGTCTTCTTTCGCCCTGTCAAGTCACATGAATTAATTTAAGAACAGATATTAAGACGGTTGCTTATGTGCTCTCTCTTTTGGTAGACTCAAAGTAAACATTTACATTTGTGAAACCGGTTGCAAAAAAGCATTTATTGTTTATGACGGTGGCGGGTCTGGGGTCTGACACTTGCCTGAAGCGTTCCAGTGCTCTTCTGCTAGCAAGGAGGACTAAGGACATCGGTTTGACTGACGAGACGTGGCAGAACATCTCTTTTCAAAACCTATTTCCAAGACACTGCCATACTTACTGAAATGCTCTAACAGTATTCTAGGGGAAAACAGATTCCAGGTAGAACGTTCTTTCTGGTTCAGTGGGGAGGACCAAGCTAAAATAGCAATGTGCGTTACTCCACACATGAATTGTGTCATCGGTGCTGTACACATAAATCATAGAATCATAGAATAGCTTGAGTTGGAAGAGATCTTAAAGCCCATCCAGTTCCAACCCTCCTGCCATGGGCAGGGACACCTCCCACTGCATCAGGCTGCTCAGAGCCCCATCCTACCTGGCCCTGAACACCTCCAGGGATGGGGCAGCCACAACTTCCCTGGGGCAACCTGTTCCAGTTCTTTACCACCCTCACAGTGAAGAATTTCCTCCTCAGGTCTAGTCTAAATCTGCCCCTCTCCAGTTTATAGCCACTGCCCCTGTCCTATTGCTACACATCTTTGTAAAAAGTCTCTCCCCGGCTTTCTTATAGCCCCTTCAGGTACTGGAAGGTCGCTATAAGGTTTCCTTGGAGCCTTCTCTTCTCCAGGCTGAACAAGCCCAACTCTCTCAGCCTGGCCTCATACGGAAAGTGTTCCAGCCCCAGCCAGAACCAAAAATTAACAAAGGACAAGGAGACTGGGAAGACAGAAAGCGTTCAGAAAGCAGAGTTGGACTGACCTGCACCTGTAGGGAACTGCAGAGAAGGAGGAGGCTGAGCAGCACAGAGCACCAGGCAGGCAGGAGGTCAGAATGGCATCATGGGGCAAAGCCCATGAAAATCCAAATGAAGCTCTAAAACCTCTGTTTTGAAGTTGAGCAATACCATTGGATCCAATTATCAAGGTTAATGACGAGTTTCTCCTCTACTACATCCAATGCATTGAGAAGAAGTGTTTATTTATACAGTTCTTTAAAAAGTATCAATTTGCACAAAATATGGGACCTAAAAGGTAGAAAATAATTGATTTTATCTTATGATCTATGTTCTTCAGGGTATAACTAAATTTTCGACTCAAAGTCTTCTATAGTAATAGACTTTGAATCTGTATCACTATTTTTCCTTCTGGCAAAAGGGATTTATTGGATAACAGGTGGTAAGGCACACAAACAGAATTTTACAAAACAGATTATTAGCGCTGTCAAGCAAATTAATAACTAAATAGGTTGAGAGCTCATAAATATGAGACTAAAACATGGCTAATGGGAATTGCTCATGAAGAAGATATAATTTAATAATCGAATCAAAATTCTTGCACCAACTATTCTGTGATTGTGACTGTCCTAAGACTAAACTTTTAAAGGAATATTCAAGGACAGGTTGGATGGGGCATTGGGCAGCCAGAACTAGTGGGATGTCCCTGCCCATGGCAGGGGGGTTGGAACTAGATGATCTTTAAGGTCCTTTCCAACACCAACTATTCTATGATTCTATGATTCTATGATTCTAATACAGACTGATAGGGAAAAACGTGTTACAGTCCTGTCTAGTTAGGCTAAAAGATTATAATAAGGCAACACTAGGAACGGAGGGATCAGGAAGAAGGGAAGAAACGCAAATGGACAGGCTAAGGTAGGGCATGCAGAAGGAAGGAAGATGGTTAGTACCAGAAGATCTTGCCTCACCCAGAGCTCTCCTCACACTCCACAGCATGGACAGTCACCGCAAAGTCTTTGCTTGGTCAGGCTGGAAGAGGCACGCTGCTCAAGCACAGCAGCAAAGCCTCTCCCCAGGCACATAGCAAGAGGGAACACTAAAACTAAGTCTAACTAAAAGCAAAGTTTCAGGTAAACTACATGGAAATCCTCTTCTTTCATTTGAAAGACATTTCCTAATGTCCACTTGGCAAGGGCTGCCATGCAGGCACTGGCAATTGCAGCGAGGAGCGCCTAGGTAAAAGAAACGGAGAAATAAAGTAGTTCCCACTTTCCCAGAGATTCTTTCCACAGAGCAGTGCAGAAACAACGTATTAAAAGAGTTCAGTAGTAAAAAAAAAAGTGATTAAATTAAAAAAAAGCATAAATTGGCTTTAAAAAGCAAAAAAATAGCACAGATTTTCCCCCAAACAGGAAAGTTTTTTTAAAAATTGATTTACTTCTATTCTTCTAAGGCATTTGGGAAGGATTGAGAATCGACAACGCAAGCAACGGCCAGGCTTGAAACTAAAAAGTTCACAGGAAATTCTGAGGAACTCTATTTATTAAAGTTCCTTAAAAAAAAATATTGCTGATAAGGGGTCATAAGTCACAATGTAACTCCTCAAATATTTCAGAAGCTGCTTAACCAGAGTGACTTTTTCTAATGTGAGGTTTGACATTTCATAGAATCATAGAATGGTTTGGGTTGGAAGGCACCGTAAAGCCCATTCCAACCCCCTCCCATGGGCAAGGACACCTTGAGCACCTCCAGAGATGGGCTTTTGTTGATATCATTTTCCAATAGCTCTCTTGGCCATGTTTAATGCTATTTTTTTATAAAATTCATATGTATGTTGTGAAGTTCCAGTTTTGTTCACACCCATCCTAAGGCAACGAGCATTCAGGAACCAAACTCTTCTTCATGAAAAGCAAATCTGTGACTCCTGCCCCATTTGCTGACAAAGCCCCTATCTTAGAACCTGAAAAATACTTGGCATTTTTAGTTCAGAGTCAAAAATAAAGACTAAATACCTAATTCAATTGTGATTAAAGTACTTAAATCTGCCAAGCTGGTAAGCAACGAAGGTCATTGGAAATATCACCAAAAAGTAAAGCCTGAATAAGACATTCAGCTTTCTCTATCAATGCAAACTGAGAGAAGAGAGTGGATTCTAGTTTACCTTTGCAAGTCATAGATGGCAAGTTTTTCACTGTCATCAATATAAAATTAACCATTATATCACTTATTTTTAATCCAGACTTCATGTTTGCTACTGCTAAATGATGCAGGAATCTGGGGGCACAAGAGGTGCCGCGCCTCCCAGGGCAAGGGCTGAGGCAACCTCTCAAACCCTATTTCGACCAGCTTTTTTGGTAAAAGAACAGTCAAGGTTATATAGTCGGGCAATATAATAATAGGAGCATCTGTGATGAAGTGCAAATGGCAAGTAGAAGAAGGGTTGAAAGCAGAAAGTCAAGGCCAGCTCTTAGGTATTTATTTACACTCTAATCTGGGGGGGTGAGGGCAGGAGAAGGAGGACGGGGGGAAAAGAAAGAGCACACAGCTGCCATCCCAAACCCAGACCTCCCATCTGCCACCCACGATTTGCATGTCACCTTCTCCAGGCTCATTTGTACTTCATTAACTGCCATTGACTTAACAAGATTTATGCAAATGACACCATAGGAGCCCGCTAACTCCCACTGCAATCAAGTGATTATGTATGTACAATTCTCCACAGCAATGAAAAATTAATACATGACAAGCCCACTCACCGCTGAGCTGAGCTGCTTGCTTTTATTTTTCTTGTTGTGCTTTTTTTTTTCATTCGAATATGCCCTACTGCGAGACCGCAGCAAACAAAGTCATCTTCCCAAAATGTTACAGAACTCCCCATCGTACAAGGGAGACGTCACCCTAAGCCGCGCAGCCCAATATGTGCTACAAAATACCGACTCAGGCTAGCAGGGACAAGGCTTCGTTTTCAGAATAAATGGTTTTGAACAGAACCCCAAGTCTGCTTTAAGGGCAGTACTTGCAGCACTACAGAAGATAATAAACATTTTTAGTTTAAGTGCCTCTTTCTCAAAAGTACAGGCTTTTCTCTGGATTTTAACTTTCGCCTAATGCTGTTCCAGACATTTTCTGACTCCATTTTCATTAGTAGAAAATATTTAAACAGCATAGGAATGAGACTTTGCTTTCGTTTTGGAAAACGATGCCAATCACAGTTCTCAAAGGATGCCAAGGAGACAGGATTTCATAGAATCATAGAATAACCAGGTTGGAAGAGACCCACCGGATCATCGAGTCCAACCATAAGGCATTTAAGGCATGCTGATACTTCTATGCCTGCTATTTCCTCCCTGGGAAATTGGCCTTCCCAAAATTTCATTCACCTCGGAGTATTTTGGCAGAAGTTAGCAGACACGCTTTAAAAACGTGTCTACTTTTCATCACCTCCCGTTTGGGTTTCTGCTGGGAGCAAGAAGGTTCATCAGAACAGTTTTATAAGGCTTAGCCCGATAAAACCATATTTAGCGCTGCAGTGAAAAGGGGGTTTTAACATTAAGGAAGGACAGAAAGAATAAGACCATTAACTCTTCCTGACCTGCTTGCTTTAAGTCAAGGTAAAAGCTCTCAAAGAGAGAAAAGTTTCCTCAGAAAGAAATAAGCAATTTACAATTTTACCTATTTCCCTCAAACTCTCAAGAGATCCAGGGACCGAGAACAAGAATTCGGGAACAGGTTGCAACTCTTGGCTTTTGTCAAACCCCAGTAGCTGTGCGGGTCGGTGTCTGGGTCCCAGAAAGGCTGTGATACCAAACCATAAGCAAGTCTTTGTGCCAGCCTAGCTCCCTTCTCAAGATGTGTCTGTGCATTCAGAGAGAAACCAGAAGAGAAAAGTAACGTCCCTACCAACGTCCCTTCCGCTCCTCTGCCAGTTTAAACTGTCTGCACACACACAACAGCATCGCTCGGACAACAGGCATCCGCCCAAGGCACGCTGGGTCAACAGTGGCGATGAAGATCTCATCTGTGAGAAAACCTGCAGCTAAGATGAGCAACAAGCTCTTTGCCGTCACATTTCTACGCTTCCTAGAGAGCTGCTTTTCCATACGTTTATATATTATAACAGCTCTTCTTCCCTCCTTTCATACGCCCCTCTAGCACTGGAAAAGCACTTTTCCCAAAACCAGAACACTTCCAGCTTCCAATAAGCCTGTTTCAGGTTTGTTTTTGTTTGGGTTTTTTGGTCACTGTTTCATGGCTTTTGCCTTTTTTGTTTTGATCTGTTTTTTTTTTTTTTAAGTTGGAAAGTAGTATTTCTGATTTTGGGAGTCCCTAGGTAGATAAGAACTATCACAGGCACCACCAAATACACTGGATAACCAAGCCATTAATTCCAACATCTGAACAGTAAGAGTTTTCTTTTCACTATTTGCTTTTTTGCAATTACATTTTTTCCAAGTAGCAGAGAACTGAGAACACAAAATCCAGTGGGATCTGAGTTTCAACTACAACTTAGTTTTTTGGAGGTGATTCTACTCAACTAACACAACCGAAGCCCCGATCTGCAAGTATGAGTTTGGACTTCTACCTTGCAGCAGAAGCACAGCCCAGCCAGCAGCCCTTTTACAGCACAGAGAGTACGAACCTACAGAGAATAAACCAAAGCCCTGAGAACAGACATGAAAAAAGCATGGTTGTTACACAGATGTAATAGAAGATGTATAAGCACGAAGCTGACAGAGGCATTTTGCTCAACAGCAGCTTCAAGATGTCAGAGCATGTTTAAGATAACTGGAGGTTATTCCTGCACAGGGCAGTTTGCAAAGTGACATTCAGGTTAAGAGGAGGACAAACAGTGGAAAATAGGGTGATAGAAAGATTAAAACGAAAAGCCTTCCAATGATATCAGAAGATAGCTCTCCCACAGCAATGCTGTGACCACTACACTCTGCATTCAGCTTCCTGACAACAGGTTTCTCTTACTATTCCCCGACCATTTGTCACAGAAACAAATCACAACGCAAAGAGCTTCTCGCTGCAGGAAGCACGGGCGCATGACACATTAAAATTTTTAGGTCAAGAAGTTCCTTTTCACCTCCCTCTGTCTTATTCACAGGTAATGCATAAAATAAAAGAGACTGCATCCTTTCTGGTTGGATTTTCCGCTGCCTCGGAGCGACGCCCAAGTATCCGTCCCTGTGGAGCCCACCGGGAACACAATTGTATCAGCAATTTAACTCGGTGCCACCCCTACTGATGGGACCTCTCCATCTAAATAGCAGGGACACAAAAAGCTTCCCCTGACCATCCTCTGGGAGCCATTTCTGCTTCGAATGTATGGAATCAAAGACCACTTCAAACTAATGTACGTTTTTAAACAGCAATGAGACATTATCAGTTTGAAAACACATTACATACCCATTTTTAATTAAATGTTTCAAAAAAGTATTTTTTTCTATTCCATCCTTTTTGGTTTTTTTTTTTGGCTTCAATGGCTCAGTGGTGCTGGGCTCCCACACTCTACTGCAACATAGAAAAACCGTGAGCTCCCACATCCATACAAGTATGATGATACCCCTGCCAGCATCAACCCTACAGCACTCCATGCCACTCATCCTCCCTTCTTCCAGCACCCTTCCCAAACCCCCACGAACAGGATGTATCTGCCAACTACAGACCCACTCAAGTATTTTTCTGGTACTCGTTTGCACGTGAAAAAAATGAAATTACCATAATTGGGATTAATAATAAAAAGTACCCATTCCCCAAAGACTGGTCACACTCGGTGTACGAGCAGGGGTTACAGGGAGAATTTTTCAATAGAGAAATGCAAGAGATTGTAGGGGATATTTCATTACAACATGGTGCAATCACTTAGAAAAAACTTATATTACACTACTCTTCCGAAAACTGCATTTTAAATCAGATTAATTTCATACAACAGCATTTTCCAAGAGTAGAGTAGCTACGCCTTGAATAAATATTGAAAAGTATATTTCTCAGTTTTTCATTTTCAGCTGCATTCGCAGGTGCTTTTGTTTAATTAGCATCACCCAAAAGAATTCCAGCCGGTCTAACCCATCTTGTACCATACAAAAGCTGTAGAAAAAAAAAAATTGTAGCTTGTTTTAAATGCTTGGAATCTCCTCCCCCGAACGCAGAGCCAAATGCTGAGCTTATCTGGTTTCAAACTGCTCTTCTGAATTGCGGTCTGTTTGATTAAAATTTGTCTACTGGAGATTCACAGACACGACAGCACGGTGGCTGCCTGATGGCCCCAAGAGGCCTTTTTAACCGCCTCTAACAAACAAAATCACTGCAAACAGTCAGGGGACAAACCCATCTCCCTCTCACCCCCCAAAAGAAAACCCCAAACTCATAAGCCCATGCACAGAGGGGACACGTGGCGAGATGAAGCATAGATTGAGGAAGATTAGAAGAGGGAAGAGACCCTCTGGAAGGCAGGAAAGCCACCAAAAGAAACTGGAAACGATTGCGTGTGAAGAAAATAAGCTCCCTTCCCTCGGTGCTTTTGCCACCTTCGGCAAAGTAATTCACACAGAAGTGAACACTTGCAAACGCTGTCGCAGAAACTGTGGGTAAAGCATCCCGCACCAACGCTTAGCGCAGGGCTCTGAACCGCACACGGTCAGGGGGATTTAATTTGAGAAAGTAAATGATCTCATTCATCCAACTACTTGGCATCAGATGCCGACATTGCTTTTGCCTTTCAAAGGAGCGTTCCCAGCTCCAATTTAGCATTGAGATTCCGGGCTAATGAAAGTGCATCTAGGCTAGTAAAACAGACCAAAACAAATCCTCGAATTCAAGTCCTGTTGTGTAATGAGGAAGTTTAATTAAGGCCACACATTACAGCTGTAAATGTTCCCTTATATAATAAGGTCTAAATGAAACTGAACCTAATCAAAGTTACAATTCCTTCATTAGCAAATTACAAACAAGAGCGCACAGCTGACACACCGGCTATGATTATCACAACTAATTGCCTCGTTGTTACGAACCAGCCTGAAACCGCGTTCAGATGTCCGTCTGCAGCAGCAAATTAGGGCCACATCAGGCTGCTCCCGCCATCACAAGGGGCTCTTGTGGAGCAGTCGGAGCTACCCGCCGCCCCGGCGGCTCACGGCCCAATCAAAGCCCCCTCTACAAAGGCGCCTTTGAAGGCACCACAGCCAAGAAACCCGCTCCATATGCAGGCCGGCAGACTGCACTTCATTAGGCCTGTTGTCACATTTTCCCTCTTCTTATTCTAATGATCCTATTTTAATACACACAGGAACCTCTCCTAATTGATGTCAAGTGAGTGACTTCCACATTCATCACCGGAGCACATCAAATGCGTCTTGGCGCAGGGGCTCGCCATCAGAGCGCTTAAGACCCGAGGTGTGTCTCCAACTACGGGAAGCAGGGGGAAAAGAAAAGAGGTATTTCGGCATTACCTGTTTAATTGGGATTGCGCGGCCGCTTCCAATGCTATCTGTTCTGCTCTCCAGGACCTTCTTCTCTTTGTCTGGGTCACTCCCTTTCCGAGACTGCAGAGCAAAAAGAAAGTTTGTGTTCCATTAAATGCAGCGGCTCACACAGAAAATGCCTTTTTTTTTTTTTTTACCTTTTTCAAAGCAATTAAAAAAAAAGCATTTTGACACATAAATAGAGACTCAAAGGGCACAGGTTACAATCTACAAAAGTACACAACCATCCCGAAATCGGAACACTGAAATACTGCCGGTAATTTTCAGCCATCCACGTGTCTGAAATGGCATTTGGGTTTAAAGAGTTCTAGGTTCACCGCCTGAAGACCTGGTGGATCAGAGGACTCGTTTCTGAAGTCTCCAACAGCAGCTCCAAAGAGGAATGGAGGTTCCAGCCTCTCATTAACAAACTCCCGATACATACATGCATGTACTTAATTCACATCTACATTCTTAGAAATGCAATTTAATGATGCTGCGTTTGATCATATTGACTTTAACTTTTGATTTTTCTGCTTTTGGTTGTTTAAAAAGTTGGAATTCCAAGAAAAAGTATTGAGTGATGCTGAAAAAAGTTACCTGACCAGAAAGAAGAAAAAAATCAGCGTGAGGAAAGCGTAACTGATATTTAAAACCTGAATCTTGGTTTTCTGTATCACCAGGACTGCCCTGGGAGTAAGCTCACCGTGTTCAATTCCTGACTTTACAAAGTGACATGGGAATTCTCAGAGTTATTCAGATTCCAGTCGGTTATTGCAAAAGAACGCACGAGCATAACGATAGTGACAGATTTATTTTAGTACAAAAAGAAGACCTGAGAGTCATCCTCCTTAATAACGGACCTGACAAGTGACAACTTCACTCCATTACTTTTCAATGGGAACATTACTCACACAATATTGAAAATGGGAAAACATTTTCGTGTGCTTTTCAAATCGGCGATGATGTATGAAACGAATACATTTGCAACGTCCAGTACCACAATGAAAAGCTGAGCGACACCAGATCCTGCTTTTCGTTTTCAGCAGAAAGAGATGTTTGAAAGACACAGAAATTAGGAGAAGCATTAGGATCGCGGATGGCTAATACCCATTTTCCATATTATATGAAGGGGTGGAAGGAAATAAAAAAATCCCCCAAGCAGTTGCCTTTGGGGGCAAGAGGAGGGGAGGGGAGGGAGAAAACACAGGGAGGAGGACTGGAAGTAACACCAATACATTTACCCAGCAGGGATGCCGTGCCGCTTTCCCCGCTCCACCGGGAGCAGGCTCCTATCACTAGTTACTATGGTTCGGGGCAATGGAATGACGTGCTGGGGAATTAAACAAAGAATAAATGAAAGCAAGCAAAACAAGTGGGAGGGATGAAATCCAATGTTCAGGATAACTATTGTTCCTCATCCTTCAAGACAGATTTCTGAATCTGAAAGTGCCACTTCCCAATAATACAAGGCAAAACAATGCTTCAATGGCACAAAGCACCCAGAAGTGACATTTTAAAGAAACTCGGTGAAGGTAGCCAAATCCCTGGGAGGGAAGTTGTCAACTTGAATGTTTCTTTTTATTCGACTTTTTTTTTTTTAAAAAAAAAGAAAGTATCCTGCCTCTGAAAAGCCACTTAAATATCAGTGCACTGTTTTTTATCTTTTTTTTTAAATCATCACCTCTTCTATTCAATAAAACTGACTGCATCTGGAACAGATTGGACATAGAAGGGAAATATCTATATGCAAACTACTGTCAAAAGTCCAAAGTATTGAAACGTAGGGATTTCTGTTGGGCAGATTCTATTCTATCTGCTGGCAATCAAAGAATACATAAGATTTTCAAGGGGAGAATCTTAGCAGGCTCTGCCATTTATAAAGACAAATCGTGCAGCGAAACAGAAAGATATTCTGGGCTGTCATGCTTTTGTATCTATCTGTAACACGCACAATACATCCTGTAAAGTGAAAAACAGCCTCAAACCATGCTGGACAAACATTAGCTAGAACTTTGTCTGATGTCACTTCTACACATTAAGTATTTTATCTAAAACTTGATTCAAGTGAATCAGAGGAGGTCCAAAAGAATTTAGAAACCTGCATGAATCTCGTTTGACTTCTTTTTCCTTTGCACTGGAAATCACGTGCAGGCTCACGTCACGTTACCCAAGGCAGATCTGAAATCAGATTATTCCAGAGGGATAAGGCACCTGAGTTTTGGCACAACCAGAATCCCGTATCAGCAGTCCGGAGAGCCCCAAACCCAAGAACACTGACCTCTAACAGCAGATACTGAAAAAGAGCATTCATTATAACTTTTTAAGAGTCCCACTTGCAATTCTGCAGAGATTTAAGAAAAAGAGCACTGAGTATGGGAAAGGGAATGCCCCTTGCTGTCCCAGACATTCAGTCTCCCCATATGGGACTGGAGACACAGCTACTAGCAGCTCTTTCCTGAAGCACTATTACTGAGTTGTCCCCATTAACACACTGCACAAAACAAAGGACATTTAATCTTCTGCTATTATTTGAGCTATTTTATCACCTAAGTAGAAAGTCAGCTCTTACAACTACTGCTTGACTGCAAATCTAAATAACCAAAGTCAAAAAGATCAGATACCACATAAAACAAGCTTCAACATGAAGAGGCTTAACATTCTCAACTGTATTCCAACTCAAAAGCTGCCTCAGATTTAAGAAAAAGCACATCTGTTTGCTACTTAACCCAATTTTCTTCCAACGTTAAAAGACCTTCATGCAGGACACTAAACATATCACCTTTGCTAGACAACAAGGCTCAGTTTGCCTTGACATATAGAAAAATAAACAGAAATACAGTGAAAAATAAATGAAAAAGGCATAAGCAAATAACAGCTGAGGAAAAGAAGCAGAGTAAAATATAAATAGTAGTAAAATATTTCAATTACACACTCCGTTCATAATTTGACAGCACACACTGGTCATTTATTTATTCAATTAATGAACTCTAGGATAAATGTGGCTGATAGAACACGAAATCTGTACTACAACAGGGTCAGTGTTAAATACTTCAGGGCACGGGTTACAGGGCAAGTCAATACACAACATTCAATAATTCCTGGATCTTAAAAGACAGAACTCATTCTAAAACCTCAAATTACTTTTTATTTTTCCATAGGACTTTCCTCCCACATTTTTCTCCAGTTATCAGACATTAAGGCAGCTATTGACATCCTCTTCTATTAGCAAATTTGGTTCTTAATATGCTGTTCTCGCAAAGCAGAGCTTTAGTCTATTTGTTTCCAGCGACGCAGCCGACTTTAACATTCCTCTCAACCCTTTTGTCGTGCTTGGAGATGGTGTGTGTTCCTCTTTATTCATGTCCTCAAACTGACGCCCCCTCTGATTTAAAGCACCCCCAGTTTCCCCATCATCCCCGACACGCAGCCAGCCCTCTCAGGATTTTACGCATCCTTCGGACCAGCGATGGTGGGCGAAGGCTTGGGAGAGCAGCAACAGCATCGCGGCATTCCCAGGCTGACACTGACACCTAGTGGGGTCGGGAACTGCCAGCCTGCCCAGCGCCAGCCCCGGGACATCCCTGAAAACAGCGGTGCCAAAACCGGACACCTCGTCCCCTGCCACCCGTCTTGGTACATTTTGTTCTTTGGCATCTAAACACAACCGCACGATATTCAGACCTTTGTAGGAGTTGGAAGATGTCATTTCAAATCAAAATCTCACTTTTGGGATGAAACACGTGAAATACAATCCCTGGGGCTCTGTGCTTTCACTCAGTGCTTCAAAACGATGCCGAAACTTTCTGCTTGCTAAAGGCCAAGAGGTCAAATTTTGTTTAGGTACAAGGCAATTTTTTGTAGGCTGTTCCCTGGCTACAACCATAGGGAATGGCAGGAAGACGTGCCAGGGGAGGCTTAGGTTGGATATTGGGAAAAGGTTCTTCCCCCAGAGGGTGGTGGAGCCCTGGAACAGCTCCCAGGGGAGCAGTCACAGTGCCAAGACTGAAAATATTCCAGAAGCGTTTGGCCAATGCCCTCAGCCCCACGGTGTGAGTGTTGGGGGTGTCCTGTGCCGGGACAGGAGTTGGGCTCCACGATCCTTGTGGGTCCCTTCCAACTTTATGATTCTAGGATAACACAGGGAAGTGAACACAATAACAGCTTTGGAATACAAAAAAACCCTGTTTACCATGACCGGGAAGATGCGGCTCTCCAAACAACTAATGCACAGATACGATCACCAAAGGATTTCCATGCGAGCCCTTAGGGATTCTGTGTTTGTTATAAAGCACATTAAGTGTCAAAAAATGCTTATAAACCCACAATAGTGAACAGAATACAATCCCAAATCTTCCAGCAAGACTGCTAAACTAAGGAATTCATCACCCGAGGCTTCATTATCGTTTCCCAACCTACTTATGCATAACAAAGACCTATCGTATTGGACCAGTCAAGCTTTCTACTTAGTACATATTTTGCCTCTCAATAAAGCAAAAAAGAGATGGTTGGGGAAGCAAAAAAGTAATTTTAATCTCCATCATCTCTCAACCCTGGAAAAGAAAAGTGAGTTGAGACTGTACAGTCATAAAAGTAGTATGGGTACTTGCTTTCCCGTACCACGTGGTATTCCCACAACAAACCTTGAGACCCCTCTACAACCACTGGAGCTTTCAAAGGAAGCCCCGAGGCAGCAATGTCACTCAGTGTAAGGGTAGGATGGGGGAGCAGAGACCCAGCTTTCTCTGTGATTACTGCCAAACCAGGGAATCTAGACAAGTCCAAGATTTAAAGTCAGACAAGGGCTCCAGAATTCAATCATGGATTTGTTTGCTTCACTGCAATTCCCCATAGGATAACTTCACTGTATCTGTAATAGTTTCTCTTCAAGTCCTCAAACAGAACCACCCCATTCTACGACATCTTTGTTTTCAGGTCTACAGACCTATCTCAACACTCCTGTCTGGATTAGATCAGCTCAACTCAACAGGGCTGAAGTTCAGGCCGTCACCACGGAGCGCTACGTAAAATACAGCAACAATCTCTTCCTTGGCTCACTCACCGTGAAGAGGTTGGATCGGCGCTTGGACTGTTTACGGACAGGAGTTGGTGTGTTGGCAGTGGGAGGAACATCAATCCGTAGCTCCTTCTGGCTGGTGCTTGGAGTTGATGGGACAGAGGAGGAATAATCACTTAAACTCCCTCCTCCATTACTGGTCTGCAAGGATTAAAGTTAAACAGTGATGCACTGCTTTCAAGACATTATAATCCACAGCTGTATCTTATTCAGTCCTGATAAGCAAGAACAGCAGCCCAGGCTCAGGAACAGAGCAAGACTGCCCATAGCAGGGGTGGTGGAACTGGATGAGCTTTAAGGTCCCTTCCAACCCAAACCATTCTATGATTCTATGACTGCCCTACAGCCACTTTTCCACACATTTCTATTCCAAGTCCTTAAGTAACTTCCCTGACATTATTTTGTGAAGACTTAGCTCTGTTGATGTGTCAGGCACATTTTCTTTCTACACAATCTAACCTTAACTGGATAGGAACAGTTTCATTTGTTTTACTAATGAATGAGTAAGCAAATAATTGGGGTAAAAGTCTGTAAATTCTGGTTTTCAACTTCAAAACTGCTAAATCAAATTCTGTCTCAAACCTCGGAAAATTACCTAGTGCCATAGAACTACACAGCTTGACTTAATCCTAGTCTGGGGACATCACTTTACTGAGACCTAATCAAGACAATGACAATAATTCAACATTGTAAAATGGCTGTTACGGAGGTAGATCCTTCCCAACGCATTTGCTGAAGCCTTTGGTATGGGGATACAAAACCTTAAAGGAAGATAACCCCATTTACTCAAAGTAGACAAAAATGTCAAGTTGCATCACAGTTTTGTAGCAAATAAAGCAGCCACTCAGATTATAAAGCAATTAATGAATTGAGGTAACAAGAGACTGATAGCAGGAAAGTGAGGAAGACAGAATAGAAAGGACAAAAAGGTGATTAAGAACAAAGTCTTGATTTTTAAATTGTTATTTGTTTTATTATTACATATAACATCAATACAAATGAAAAATATCATCACAAAGGAAGTGGAAGCAGTCCGGAAAGGGGAAAGGACAGGTTTTTTTCTCTCAGATACAAGAGTACCCTTTGCAGATAAACTCTATGTACTGATGGAGAATGGGGCAAGGAAAGATGGAAAATTCTGCACGCTGTGGACAAACAATTCACCAGGAGAGCAGCAGTGGGTGGAGGGTCTACACAACAACTCACACAAAACTTCTAGGGGATAACAGAGGTCTGTGGTGCACACAAAAGGGTGAAAAAACATCCATAAAGCAGTCACATTTCCTAAAATAAGTGAGGAAGAGGGTATTTGCAGGATGCCTGAGGAGATGGATTCTCCCATGACACTTAACAGGTGACCTGGTCTCATCTTAAACGCTGTTGGTAGGAGTTCATTGGGTAAAGCTTAAAGCAAAAGCAAGCACTCAAATGTCTACCCTTCAGCATCACTCTTACACTAGTGACAGATCCTACATGTACAGAAAGCTTCCATGCAGGGAAAGCACCCACAGCAAGACAGGACCTCTCACACACTCTTTGGAGGTCAGCATAAGGATGGGGATCTTGAGTTGCAAGCAGAGGCGAGCCCTCCAAATGAAACCTCTGAAGGAGAACCAAGTAGGAGACAATCCTCCCTTCTATCATCCAGCTAAAGTTTATTTTAGTGATTTCGAGTCTTCTTGCAATTCTTCTAGTTTTTATTTTTTAAATTCAAGAAGAAAAGGGTAAAGAGGAAGAGACACAGGACACGCAGCTCACGTTTGGGTTAAATGCGGATAGAAATCTGTCAACACCACTTCTGAAAGTCACTGTTTCTCTGTAAATAACAACTCATTCCCCAGTTTATTTCTGTGTGACAGGACAGGACTGACAGGCTTTTTGATAGAGAAAGTTCTTCTCTTTCCCTTCTTTAAATATATATGAACTTTAAATATATATGAACTTTCATCTTCCCTTCATTCCCACTGAACTGGGGAAGTGTGGCTGCAGAAAGCCTGAGGTAAAGCGACTGAAAGAGAGGACTTTGAGAGAGATCTTCCAACACAGCTTCAAGTGCCCAGAGGAAGCAGAATTTGGAGGTGGCCTACATGTATAATAACAGAGATGAAAGAATGCAAGCCAAAATCATCATTTGAGTGCCCTAACAGAGAACGTAACACCAGAGAAATGAGGACACCCTGGGAAGACGTGACCTTAATTTACCCTACCCTTGGTCTCCCTTTTTCCATGGCATCTTACCGAGACTCCATGTAACACACCAAATACCCAGGAGAGCAGGAGACCTGCATGAAGACGCATTGAACCTGTACAAGTCAAAGATTACCTCTCTGAAGAAACACAAGAAAGACTCTTGCAGAGTAACGTAAAAACATTAACTGGGACACTTCTCAAGTCACCAAAAGTCTTCCCGAGTTCAAACAGCCAAAGACTTTGGAAATAAGTCCTCAAAGCACTGGACACGTCAGAGAGGAGAAGTGTGGTCTGGAAGCCTTTAAATGTGGCTTACAAAAGAAGGAAGACAATATCTGGAAACTCAACAACTGTAAAGCAGCATCTGGGAAGGAAACAAAGATGTGGGTGTCAAGGAACAGCTTTCTGACCAGACTGGGGAGGACCTACTGCCCACTCTGCCTTGACTGCAGCGAACCGGGACAGGGGAAAAAGGGAGAAGGAAATCTAAGGAAGTAACATTAATGGGAAAAAGCACTGAACACGTTTAAGATTAAAGCCATGCATCTGCAAGGTTCAGCTGAGGAAAAGGGAAAAAAAGATGACAATAAGCAGTGAAGAGGGAGAAAAGACGAAAGATCACAACAGGGTCACGCCTCAAAACATTTAGAAGCCTATTCTACAGAAAGGAGAGAAAAAGGCAAGAAGGAAAGATTCAGATGTTGTACATTGATGACAAGATTTGAACTGCAAGCTGTGGAAAATATAGGGATGCAGCTATGTTCTGTTCCAGAATATTGATCAACTCAATAGGTGTGTGCCTCCACCTTTTGTTAACTGAAAACAGGTAACAGATTTCTACCCTAGGCGCCTCTGTCTCAGATAGATCACAGAAAGGATTCCCTTCTGAATCTCCTGTCATCTTACAGCATCATAACTACCTGAAAGGAGGTTGTAGAGAGGAGGGTGACGGCCTCTTCTCCCAAGTGACAGGGGACAGGATGAGAGGAAACGGCCTCAAGCTCCGCCAGGGGAGGTTCAGGCTGGACATTAGGAAAAAAATTTTCACAGAAAGGGTCATTGGGCACTGGAATAGGCTGCCCAGGGAGGTGGTTGAGTCACCTTCCCTGGAGGAGTTTAAGGCACGGGTGGACAAGGTGCTAAGGGGCATGGTTTAGTGTTTGATAGGACTGGTTGGACTCAATGATCTGGTGGGTCTCTTCCAACCTGGTTATTCTATGATTCTATGATTTTATATTCATTGTAGTGATGCACTAGCTCATGGATTCAGAAGGGGTTTATTTTCCAAGAGTCAGTAACTCCTAAAGGCAAACAAATACACCTTGGGTATTCCAGTCCCCAAAGATAAGATATTCCTGTACAGCCAACTTCTACGAAAGAAGTCCTGCAAGTAATGTTTCTCTTCACACGTGCAAACCTCACTGGACTTCCAACTTTGTCAATAAAACTCTGAAATGGTTTCAGAATAAGTTGTGGCAAAACTACCGGCTGGAAAAAATTGATCTGTATTAATAAAAGACTTAAAAGTAGACAATTTCAAGGCTTCCACAGAATAAAAGCATGGCCACCAATACTGAACAAGCTTGAACTCGTACTGAGGGTGCCAATAATTAACAAAGACATAATACTGCTCTGAAACACCTGAATTAAGAGAATGGGTTCGACAAGTAAGAGCTCATAGGTGACTTCCAAGTTACATAGACAGGAGCAATGAAAATTGCAACCAGACAAGCACTTGGAAACCATACTCCTGGTAATATCTGAATCTAAAGTGCTGCTGAGGTGGCAAGTGGTCGCCTTTAGGTTGTTTGCTTACACCAATTAGAAGTCCAGAGAGCTTGCCATGTTGAGACAAGCAGGGAGCCATCAGTATGCAAGCAATTTTTAACAAGGTCACTGGCGTTCAGTACAGAATTTAGGGCACGTGGCCATAACTATAATTCACAGAGCTGAATGTTTGCCCCAAGTCATAAAAGTCAAGCTAGTGAATCCAAAGAACACCTTCCTTACAGCACATATTGAATATAAACCCATTTGCTGAGTACAGACAAGCTGGTCAAATTTGTGGCAGTGGAAACCAATCAAATAAGCACATTAACACCCACTGGGACACCACACAGTTCAGCATTACCTTTTCAGTCATGTTTTCCCACTAAGATGCTCTCAAGACATCAGCAAAAAGGGCCATTTTGGAGTCACTGCTCTAACCAGTGTCACAGCAATACGAACAGAAGTCAACCAAATGACTCTAGGTGGGAAAACCTAGAGTAGAACTGTTTACACCAATACACGCCTGTCTGGCCTTCTCTGGTGACAGATTGTACCGGCTTCATTAAGGAAGCACGTCCATCCTGAAATGTGTTCAGCTTCTGGATGTGCACAGTACAAACTTGTCTTTCCTTATCACTAGGAAGACACTCAGCCTGATGGTGGTCAATGAATTTCAAACCATTGGAGAAAACCCTGGAAGCCTTTCAGTTCAATAATACATTATTTCTAGGATGGACCTCATATGAATGGCCAATACTCCATTTACAGAAATCATAGAATGGTTTAGGCTAGAAGGGACTTTAAAGATCACCCAGTTCCATCCCTTGCCATGGCAGGGACACCTCTCATTGGACCAGATTGTTCAAAGCCTCATCCAACCTGGCCTGGAACAGCTCCAGGGATGGGGCAGCCACAACTTCTCTGGACAACCTGGGCCAGTGAATGTGTATCTTCAGTATCTATATAGGCTTCCAGCTTTGCTGCCACAGAGACTGATGCTATAAAAAACTCAAGGTGATGGCAGCAAGCACAGAGTTTACAGAATATCATCACTACAAGTGCTACCAGACAAGAACAACTGAGATGAAACCACCAACCTGGCCTGGCTTGACCAAATCTGTCCTGTCAAGGCAGTCAACCCAAAAGCAGATGTTGCCAATTAAAGTGTTAAAGCCTGCAATGAGATTCCTACCGGTATCTCATAAAAATCCCCAAAGTTTGTATGCAACACCCACGGTTCTGTGCAGAGAAAGTACAGAACTGAGTCAAATCCCCACTTTCAAAGCTTTCACACAGTTCAGATTTCTGTAGTAAACACACTGTTGTGTAATTTACCTGGCATACCAGAGCTCAGCATAAAGAAAAGGTTGGACTTAACCTCAGATCTGCAGGCAGCACGTTCCTGACTGGCTAATTATACAAGGGCAGCAAAACATTCACCTTTTATCTTATAGAAATTATTCATGAATCTCACATAGTACAAACATCAGGACAAACTGCTAAATGAGAGCGCAGGAAGAACAAAGCTGAACTTTTTCTTCTTTACAAATAAGCCGATACAAACAAATAGTGTCTCCCTAGATATAGGAGAAGCCCTGCAGGAAAATCATCTCTAACCACTGTTTGAGGTGAAAATGCAGGCAGCAGGTCCTCCTCCTAAAACAGGGAAGAGACTGCCAGGGTGTCAAGGAGCCAGGGAACAACTGAAATAAAGCCAGTGTTGATCAAAAACACAGGCTACGTACCCTAGGACAGACTGCATTGGCTCTCTGCACCTTCTGCTCGTGGGAAAGCACAGAAAAGAGCATTTGTGGACAAACACAGAAGCCTCACAGAAACTTCTTTAGTCAGAACATTTTTCTCTTGCACAAAACATTATTTCAGTTGTTCATCTGAAAACATTATAGGTGGGAGACCAATCTACTGGAGGAGTTTTGGTGAACACAGCTAAACCTCATCGCAGTCTACAGTCTCATCACAAGGGAAGAAGGAGGAGCAGCCACTGATCTCTCTTATCTGGCGAGAAATGAAAGAACCAGAGGGAATGGCAGGAAGATGTGCAAGGGGAGGGTTAGGTTGGATATTAAGGAAAGGTTCTTCACCAAGAGGGTGATGGAACACTGGAGCAGCTCCCTAGGGAAGCAGTAGTGGCACCAATATTTCAGAAGCATTTAGACGATGCCCTCAGACTCATAGTGTGAATGTTGGGATTGTTCTGTGCGAGGACAGTAGATGGACTCGATGATCCTTTAGGGCCCCTTGCAACTCAGGATGCACCACGAGTCTACGGCCGCTGAAGACAGATGAGGGAGGAAAGGGCTCCATCCTCACCTCAGCAAAATCCAGAAAGCTGTGAGTGGGCTGCCATGGAACACAATTCAACACCAGATTTCAAACCTAGGCCCAGACAAATGATTCCAGAGACTTCAGTGAGTTTAGCCCTCCACAGTAAACCCAAATCATCTTGGAAGAGTTGTTTGTTTTCCTCTATTTAGCAGTTTGACCTCATCCTTCGGGATACATTAGAATTTGTCCATCTTAGAAGCTTTTGCCTCTTTTCACCGTAACAGCAAAGTGGAGGATAGAGCAAACCTGTCCTGAGAGATAGACCAAAAAGAACAAACAGACTCTGATGACAACTTCTTAAGAGAAAGTCAGCTGGCACATTCACAAAGTCATCTCAATGAAATTACTAATAACAAGGCCAGATTGGATGAGGCTTTGTGCAATCTGATCCAGTGGGAGCTGTCCCTGCCCGTGGCAGGGGATTGGCACTGGATGAGCTTAAAGGTCCCTTCCAATCGAAACCATTCTGTGATCCCATGATTTAATTAACCAAATGTGATGATAGGCTTTACTAGCACAGTGGCAGCAACTGCATTATGAACTGAAAAGTTTAACAGAACATCAAGTCAGAGCTTGAAGTTGAAGAGACCTTAGAAAGGAAAATGTAAAAATGGGCATAACAAAAACTAATACAGGAACTTAACTGTGATCCTGTGAAGATAAAGGAAGGAGGAAAGTACATCGACAGATGCACTGAGCTGCAGCATGTGAGTCTTGGAGAAGGCGTTTCCATATACAAGTTCTGTGTGTGAAACTATAGACATGAATGAAGGAGAATAGACACGCACACATGAGAAGCTCAACATGAGCTGGCAACGTGTGCTTGTAGCCCAGAAAGCCAACCACATCTCGGCAGTGGGACCAGCCAACCCCACAGCAGTGGGACCAGCAGGGCAAGGGAGGGGATTCTGCCCCTCTACTCTGTTCTCTGTTCACTTGGAGTCCTGCATTCAGTTCTGGAATCCTCAGCATGGGACGGACATGGAGCTGTTAGAGCGAGTCCAGATGAGGCCATGAAGGTGATCCGAGGGCTGGAGAACCTCTGCTACGAGGATAGGCTGGGAGAGTTGGGGTTGTTCAGCCTGGAAAAGAGAAGGCTCCAGGGACACCTTAGAGCAGCTTCCAGTACTGGAAGGGGCTCCAGGAAAGCTGGGGAGGAACTCTTGATCAGAGAGTGCAGGGAAAGGACAAGGGGGAAGGGTTTGAAGCTGAAAGAGGGGAGATTGAGATGAGATCTCAAGCAGAAATGCTTTCCTGTGGGGGTGGGGAGGCCCTGGCTTGGGTTGCCCAGTAAGGTTGTGGCTGCCCCATCCCTGGAGGTGTTCAAGGCCACGTTGGATGGGGCTTGGAGCAACCTGATCGAGTGGGAGGTGTCCCTGCCCATGGCAGGGCGGGTGGAACTGGATGGGCTTTGAGGTCCTTTCCAACCCAAACCATTCTGTGATTCTATGATACACACACACACACACTTCTAAAAAGTGTACTTAAAATAAGTGAGATTACTCAGAAATGACCCTGTAAATACAAAAGGGTTGTGACGTATGTTGCAATAGTATTAAATATTGTTTTCACTTCTCTTTTACCTTTCATTTTGGAATTACGTGACAAAGCAGAAGTAAAAGCTCATTAAGCAACGCAGTCTCTTCTTCATTCAAGTGCCCAAAAGATTACAACAGAATCTTTCATCCCAAATGACCCCCACTGTAAATAAGATAATTGTATCTTACTATTTAGTGCTTATCCATAATCAAGTCTCATATACAGTAAAAGAACGGATGATTAAGCTGACTGCACTTTGCTTTTAATAGTTTAATTTACATATTTAGACAATCACGTTGCAATAAAAACTTTATGGAGGCATAGTGCAAGCATAAATAATGCATCTTTACAGATCCGCAGCAGGAAGCAAGCTTGTGTGCTACCATAACTGAGCTGCGGTTTAGTGAAGTGTCCGTTGAGCTTCACACCCTTCCCAGGTGAAATGGAAATCTCCTAGGAGAGTGAAGGTGTTGACTAGAATCATAGAACAGTTTGGGTTGGAAAGGACCTTAAAGAGCATCCAGTTCCACTCTCCCTGCCATGGGCAGGGACACCTCCCACTTGATCAGGTTGCTCAAAGCCCCATCCAACCTGGCCTTGAACACCTCCAGGGATGGTGCTGCCACCAATTCTCTGGGCAACCTGGGCCAGGGCCTCCCCACCCTCACAGGAAAACATTCCTGCCTAAGATCTCACCTCGATGTCCTCTCTTTCACCTTAAAACCATTCTCCCTCACCCTGTCCTTGCACTCCCTGATAAAAAGCCACTCCCCAGCTTTCCTGGAGCCACTTTCCGTACTGGAAGCTGCCTTGAGGTCTCCTTGGAGCCTTCTCTTCTCCAGGCTGAACAACCCCAATTCTCTCAGCGTGCCATCACACGGAGGGGAGAAAACACATTTCTTTGCACTGTAATTACCACGTGCAGTGATTTTGTGGGTAACTGACACACTCACTGCTTGCTCAGGGAACACATTTAAACTGGGAGCACGGAAGATGTGGTGTCTGAGGCCCCTTTCCACCATGGCAGAGTGCAGGCAGCCATGGAGCAGCGCAGGCACACAGGGCCAGGACGCGGTGCCACCTCAATCCCTTCTCACAGCAAAAATTAAACAGCTGAATTGCAGGAAAGAGAGCAATTGTGAAAATATAGGCAGACTCCAGATTACAAGTACTTATAACAATCTCTTCATTTTACCTTCAAAGATCACAACTAAGCCCACGCTGCTGAGGACTCCTACCTGGCACCTCCACGCCATCAGATTACTTGAAGAGGGGCCCAAAGTCCTTCACACAAGCAGCAACTACAGGTGCTGTGCCATGGGCTTTTCTGCTGTTTTTATAACAGTATAAATGTGGAAACAAGCAGCAACTCAACAGGCTGTCCTGTACAGGACTACAACCCATGGGTTTCTGATAGATCTTCAGGTGAGGTGGAATGCATCAAGGAACAAAGGTGGCATCCACCTGAGAGGCCTCATAGGTTTGGGACCAACATGATCTCCCCTTCCATCTTCTGGGCAGGGAAAAGAGCCTTTCAGAACTGTTGGATATCAGCACTATTCTTGAAAGATATTATCTTAAAAACACGTTCCTGATACATCAGGTGTAAGGAATAAGCAACTCCCTCAAGTACAGAAATGAGTTTAGGGAAAAGAAATGTCTACACATCCTTGCGATGTAAGGAGAACTCACGCTATTTTGAAACAAGATTTAGCCTTGTCTACAAGCATATCAGGCCTAGAAAGACTGGCAAGGGGCAGTGGGAGTGCAAGGTGGGATAGAGATGCGGAAGACATTCCCCTGGTTTGCATTTCTTCTTGCTGGCCAAAGCATAAAGACCTGCCCTGAGATGCCCTGGGGCCACTAAGAGGTCTCCAGTAAACTAGAAAACAATTCCTCTGAAAACAATTTTTTTAAGTGTTCAGAAACACCAGAAGGTGAGCCCCTGACTGAAGTACTTCTCAATGCATCAGACAGATTGTTTCCTAGCAGAATATCAGCAATACTGCAGCTTCCTTCTTGCTGACAGAGTATACAATAGTTCCGTCCATCACACATCGTGAATGATATCCTTGGATTTGAGAATAAAATTCTTTGTCTGCATACTGTGCTGCCCTTCAAGTCACCACATGTATATGAAGCGCTTGCACCAAGGGTTACTGACTCTGGCTATCAAAGGTTTACAGGTAAAGTCCTCACCTTGACGGACACACGTGTGTTATAAACACAGAGAAGGAAAACAGAAGCAGCACTGACTGCAAAAACAAGTGGGTTTTGTCTCTGGAATACGAAGCACCGCATTCTGTGAAACATACCTCTGGAAAAAACACAAATGCATGAGCATAGACACATCTGTGACCATTTCCTAGAAAGGGACATTACCTAGGTGTTCACCTAGGACTACTGGACACAAGTATAGATGCATCCAAACACACAAACAAGTCTTTCACCGATAGAAAACTGAAACCCCAGGGTGGAGAAGCCCTTGTTGGAATCGAGACTTAGAATTTCCCCCTTGTTGGAATTGAGACTTAGCACTAGACTGGGTGAGGTGACAATTTTTTCCTTTTATTTTTTGCCTTTCTCTAAAGCCTCAGTGCTGGACTGCAGAGTTCTCTGGAGAGTTTGCAGGAGTTAGATTGCCAGAGTGATCCAACCAGAGAAGGAACGATATCTCACTTTATCTGAAGTGATCTGTGCAATCACTGCTTGTGATGCCCTCACTCCCACGGAGAATGCAAGTGGCAGGGCACTCTAAGGATAACATTTCTGATTCATGGAGAAAACCTTCAGTGAAACATCATTATGTCAAAAGAGATGTTCTAAAGGGCAAGACACCAGCCAGTCTTCCAGCCAAGATCAGAGGTGGTAAATCTTCCCCCAGATCATCTTAAACTTGGAATTGCAGTTGCAAAGTTCTTTCAAGTCCACAATAAGGATTCAGCTTCCTTTCCTTAAACAAGATCGTACTGCCTTTAAGTGTAGCACAAAGGCAATAAGACATGAAACAGATTTATGGCCTACGCTTTTAGGCATGACATCAGTCTCAGAAGACAGACATCTTTGACTGGTACTGCAATTGTCCCCCTTAGATCATTATGCCAGCTAGAAAAGGCAGTAAAGAATGTGATTTCATGTTTATTGAAATAGATTGTAGGGATCCTTATCACAAAAGCTATCTCGTCTTGATTTTCCCAAACAGTCCTTATCACTGGCAAGAAGTGTGCTGTGCAGGTAAACTACTTGTACAGAATTTGGTATTTGCTCTTGGCTTCCAAACTAGACTTGGGTAAGAAACTGGTGAGAACCTAGATATTTGATGTTCTTCATGAAACAAGCTTCTCAACAAGGGTGACTGCGACTGCTTTAAGACAACGCAGAACACAGAGATGGAGCTGGTTAAGACTGCATTATACAAGGTGTAGTCTATGAAGTCTTGAAAAACAATATAATCATAAGAAGCCTGAGTAAAACGGGTCAATTCCTGGATCCAAGAGTAAGGTCAGCATTGGAAACTGTGACCTTCATCCTCCACATTGCTGTGACAGGGTTTTTCCTCTTTCACCACTGAATAAGAGGGGGATCAGATAGACCCTAAAGCAGCATCATTCCTCTCGGTCTATAAGTATGAACATACACCACTGCCTGGAGGAAATTAGTTGGAAGAAAAACATTTCACACAGCCAAGCGCTGGTGGCAATGAACTGGTCAGAGAGTGGCTGAGGCAACATGGTCAGTGTCACATACAAGAGCAAAGGGGAGAATCTCTTCCACATGAGGAACTTGTACTTTACCAGAAGGCACCCAGGTTCTTCAGAAGAGTCGCGCACCTTAGCACCTGCTTTAGAAAGGTGGGGGGTCTGAAGGTCAGTGTTTCCTTTTGGTGTCATCAGCAGAAGTGACAGTCACAGCCTGAGGGAAGTAACTGGACTGGACTCAGCTTGAGGCAGAACATGTGACAGCAAAGAGCTCTAAGACCAAGACGTAGTTTCCACCAAAGTGCAGAAGAAGATCAGTCACTATGACCACAGAAGAACCAGAGCCTTCACCCTGTGGTATAAATCTAACCAGGGTGTTTTCAGAAGACAAGTTTTCAAGGCTGCAACACAATCTTAGAAGACGTTCCTCGTGCATTATTGAGCATAGACTGAAAAATGCACCAGGAGGGCTGGGGGGGTAGCGGACATTTCTGACTGGAAATTGGGAAACCAGGTCACAACTCTGAGCACAGACTGTAAAGGGTCAAAATGACAGCCCTGTTATCTCCACCTGCCGAGAGCGAGAGTGCACAGCCAGAGCATCACCCTGTCTGGCTGCAACCGTCTTGGATCAGAATGGTAGAGTCACAGACATCCCAGCACTAGGAAACAAAGATACTGGGGAAGGAGCTCACACGGGAAGTACAGAAGAGCGCATTAACTACTGTGTGTGGGTTAAAACTGTGCAAGGTAAAAACCTTTGGTATTAACCCCGTGTTTACAAAAACACCATCAAGTCCACCAGACCTTCGTGCCGCATGGAAGGCGGCGTTTCCTTTTGTTTTTCCACACAGAACCTACAAGTTGATAGCAACACAGAGCACTAAAGGGGAATCGTGTCGATGGAGCGTGACAGAGACAGGCAATTATAACTGTGCGCAGTGCTCACAAATGTAGAATTCCAGCGCGCCCACTGCTGCGATACAGCGGCTGTTAGCACACGACTGGATGAGAGCAAGAACCAAAACCATCGTGAGGCAATTTTAAACCACAGCACAGCAAATCCTGCTGTTGTAGCAATCGGCCTGCTCAGAACAGCAGGCTGCTGGGCATAAATCAGCGCCATCAAAGATGGCTTTCAAGCCAAACTACTTTATTGCAGCAGTTTCTTGAAACAAAGTAAAGCCAATTAAAGAGAAAAATATTACTTAAAACTACAGATCCCTGATACCTTTCAAAAAATGCCAACTACCTAACAAGCAGCAAAAGGAGCACTAGCACTGAATGCATTAGATGAAAAACAGTCTATCAGTTCTCTTTCCAAGCAAGCATTTGTTATAGTCCATACCTGGCTGATATGTACAGCAGAAACCTGGGCAGAACACACGGATGAGTGGCTCGGGGAGTTTGGTAGAGACTTGCAGGGTCCAATCGAGAGCTGCTGCTTCTTCCTCGTTGCAACGATCTTCTGAGCAACTAAAGACAAAGAGAACATACAGGCAGGTAAGGTACAGCGCACACGGTGAAATACAGCACGTCAAAAATAAACAGAATACATCCAGTTGTGATGACAGATGCTGGTGTTCCACATTATGCTCCATGTGAGATTCCAGCCCTCTTCCCCACCTGGAGGAAACTACCCTAGAACTCCCACTCCACCAGGCAAGCACCAGGGAACCAGTAACATCCCAGCAGAAGGGAAAAGGCAGTGTGTGAGTTACAAAAAGCAGCACCAGGAATGCTGAAACAAGTCCTCTATGTGCTTATAATACTCACTAAGGAAGCTTATAGCAATATACATTCTTCTTTGACCTTTTCCCTTTACAGACAGAAGATAAAAATGAGCAACTCTGCACTACAATCTAGTTGAAACGCATCTCAGTGCTACCTAGGTATACAATCCTGGAAGGCATCCTATATCCAGTAGCAAAAGGTCCTTAGGAAAGCTGTCACTCTCAGTCCAAGCAGGCTTAGTTTAAACCACAAGTTTATAGCATTTGAATCAAAAAATAATCACAATAATAAAAATGATAAAGTGTCCCTGATACAGAATAGTGGGATTAGTGGTGCTATCAGTGGTGCACCAGTGTGCATATCACATCCCATTCAATTTCATTATGGAAAGAAGCTATATCCTGATTCCTAGTTTTAGCTTTAGTTACTTAACAGCACTAACACAGCTGGAAAAATGATGTGTTTACTTTGTGATTTATTAAAAAAGGTTTTACAACTTGTAACAAAAAGCAACATTTATCCAAGACAGGGATCCCCGTCATTAACATCTTGTATCTACAGCTTAACAGACTCATAATAAAAAATGGAAACAGTTGATCTAAAATACAGTGAATTCCATACCTCTCCTATAATTTTTCAATTTAGAAAAGTCAAAGTGTTTCAGAAGTTCATTCCGTGACACACCGGAATTTCAGTTCATTCCACTGTTTAGCTAAGGCTTTTGGAAAAAGCTCCTTTTAGGTGATAAATATTTTAAAATAAAGTCTTTTACACTACATGTGTTGCCTACCTTTTGGGTAAAAAAGTAAACAATTTTCAGTCTTTGGAAACAGAGACCAGTGAGGTGGCTTACGAAAACCATGACTAAACCATGAAACTGCTGACTAAGATGACTCAAACAGTTCCCTTCCAAGCCAAACCCAAAATATGATTCTATGATTCTAAATATTCTGTAAGTTTAGCTTCCCTGCATGCAGTGAGCTTCATGGAATGAAGCTCTTTATGAAACCTGTGCAACAGAGTCTGTAGTCACTCATGTCTTCTCCACCAAAACAGGTCAGTGAGGCAGAACTGCACCAACTACTGGCATCTACTTAAAAACTCACACAGAAGCCTGCTGTAAATAAACCAACAGCGTTCAATCTGTCTCATTTGGAAAATACAAAAAGGTGTTGAAGGCCAGGTTGGATGGGGCTTTGAGCAGCCTGGTCCAGCGGGAGGTGTCCCTGCCCATGGCACGGGGTGGAACTGGCTTTGAGGTTCCTTCCAACCCAAACTATTCTTCGATTCTATGTTTTATGTAAGTTCTAAGATTATTTTTCCTCAATACATTATAACACAGGCAGAGATATTGTTTAGCAGTGCAAGCATATAATTTCTTCTCAAATGAATGCGATTTGAATAACAAGCTGGTCCAAGCCTTATGTTTTTCATATAAATGAATGATAGCATAACCATGATTTAGTGAGAATTCATTGTATAAAAAATGGCTCATATATATAAAGAAGCAGCTTCATTAGTTACATCCCACCTCCAATAGGCCCCTTATCATCCTGAAAGGATGATATCAATTAATTTATTTTCCCCTGGCATATTGATCATAACCTTCATCAGCTAATCATGTTTAAATTACAGAGGAATATCGTAGTACTCTGTCATTTCAGACCCATTGGTTTATTGATCTGGAGCCTGGAAAGCTATATATTAGAATATTTTAACACACATTAGTGAATGCAGAGAGCAAACCGAAGGTCAGATTTTAACATATGCACATGGATTTGTCTTCATCATAACCGGTAAAGACCTAAATTAAGACCAAAAGTGAACTAAAACCACACATGAATGAAAACTACCTTCTCAGCAAGAGCTTCTACTCTTGCATGGGAGAGGTAATTAGTCAAGGAAAATATTTACCGCTTTCCTTCAACTTGAATATAGGTGTGTGCGCAGCATTGCATTAACGCACACAATGAAGCCAAACGATCGCTCCAGGAAGGCACAAGGCAGAAATACCCAAGGCAGTCTAAACTCACCTACTTAAACACACGACCTGAATGCTGCACTATAAAAATTAAATAAATATTTTAAAATAAAAAAAAAAAGACACAAATTGTTACTCTATAATTGTGAAAAGCCATCCACAAAGCAGCTGGAAACTAAACCTTACACAGAGCAGCACGAAGAGTGATTTATCCTGTAGAAGTGTCAACATTACAGCAGAAGATCCAGTGCACCCTCCTTAAAACTGTGCTACAAATTCTGGAATGGGCCATTCTTAGCCTCAAATCTCTTGGCTATTCCCTCTGTCAGATAAATGACGTGCCCCCTAATGGAAATCCCCTTCTGAGCTGCCAAACCTTCCCAATTCCCCCTCCGTTTCGGCAACAAGTCTAACAACCCCCATCGGAGTGTGATTTCCCCCTGCCTCTCCCCTCCCTTCATTAGCCAACCTGCTCTCCTTTGAGACACCAGAGAGGTTTGGCTTCTTTCACTGCCTCATGTAGCTGTCCCTTCGTAATTAGACTGCGTTCAATATTCAAGTGCTCAAGGCTACTTGCCCTGGGGTACGACGGTGGCAGGAGCTTCAAAAAGTACCGAAAGGAGTACCCCGACCCTTCAAAGTTTGCGACATATGAAAGACGTGACTGATCATCTGCGGGGCAACTGCCGGACCACCAAAAGACCTACTGTGCTCTTTCTGAAGCTACCTTGTGAGGAGAGATGAAACCTAAATCTTGCCCATCAGAAGTCAATAAAAGGGGTTCAGCACACATCTCCTCAGCAGTGCTGCTGCCAATTCGCGTTTGCTACATCTTCTGTTCCAGAGAAGAAAGCCCTGGAATACACAAAACTTAAAATGGCTGGCACTGAAAACCCCACCAATCTGCTAACTCCTGCTGCTGACATCTTCAGATACCGTAGTTAGGGAGGAAAAAACCCACGGTTAAATGGTTATGTAGTGAGAGAGAAACATACTGTAATTAGAAGAACAAATACCAGAACCGGAGAACAGCCATGCTGTATTGCTCGTGCAGCCCCCAAACCTGTTTCTGCTCCTACATCTTTGTTAGGACTCAACGTGACCACTCGTGAGCCCCATCGCGGTGGTGGGGAACATCCTTAAACCAACACATTTTGTTTCCAGAATGACACAAAGGCTCACACTGGATTTGGGAGCAAATTCCTCAGGGTATTCTGAGATGTAAGTACATCCATGAGCACGACGGTTTACTCACCACCACAGTCGAGGCAGCTGAGGTGCAGGGTGGGATCTCCACTGAAACCATAAGGCAAGAAATAATTGTTCTTTAGGAATGCCTGATTTAAGCTCTGCCCATATCCAAGCATCTTTTCGCTGTTAGTGAAAGCCAATTTGTGTACTTCATTAACCGATTTAAAACCGCTCAGAGTCAAAATCTTCGGACTAGTGTTGCAGTGCCTGTAATTGCAACATCAGTCCAGAAGAAGCTCCACAATTAAAACAAACTTTGTTCTGTACAGTGAACACAGCGTGCAAGAAAGCAGAAATATCTTTGCTCCAGAGCTTTCAGATTCCATCTCATCCCAAGAATGACTCAGGGCTTCTGAATTTAGTGTAAATATTCTTGCTTTAGAAAACAGATGAATGCTAACTTAATCTATGTGGCAGATATCAAAAGCAATCAAGAAAGCAGCAAGCATTTCAACCTATTTTTAAAAAGCAATGACATTCTCTTGTTTTTATAAACTCAATTGAGCTATCAGTTTCAGAGATTTTACTACCAGCCTTCTACCTATAGTATGAAAAGCTAAACAAAATTTGTCTGCAAAGTTCAGAACTATTTAGTAAATAAACAGGGATATGCCTGGGATATTTAGTTATAAACGAAGAGGTCTGATGTTCAGCAAATACCCGGTCTTTGGGGAAGAGTGAGCTTTATTTTTTATACATTTAAACTTAATTTCACAAGCCAGAATGACTAGAAGCTCTATTTTGCTTTAAGGCCTTGTTAGTTAAAAGCATGCAAAATCCGTGGTCTGATAGATGAATAAAATGTCCAAGTTTAGAGAGAAAGCTCTTGACTTGAATGCCTCTTCTTCCATGCCTGACTTAGCTCTCCAAAACAAAATTAACCTTCCAACCCCCTGCCGCTTTCATCTCCAACACAACTTTTTGTTGGTCGAACTACTTATTGGTAAGCAGCTCCTAACACCTTCTCCTGGCTGGTTTACTGGAAGGATTGGACCTACGAGCAGGAAAGCTCGCTGGTCCAGCAGGCTCTGAGCCGTAGAGCAATGCTCCAGCCCAGCAGATCTGCATTGCAAACCACCTCTGTTCCCATTTGCACATAGAAAAAAGTTCCCCATACACTAATTTCCCCCAAACAAAGCTTTCCTATTCCACTCTCGGCAGCGTAGCGCTGACTGTCGGAAGAGCGGATTCCCTCGCTGTCGCCTCCTCATCCCGAAACCCAGAGCTGCGCCTCCATAATGAACCGACCCCTCTTTGTGCTCCGTTTGGGAGCTAATCACCATTAGAAATACTGTTGCCAGAGTAACTGCTCTGACAGAGTTGTCTTTCCTTGGTTCAAAGGGCTGTTCACATGTCAACCTCTTGTGCAGTGCGGGGCCGCTTTGGCGGGGGCAGCCGGGTCTCTCCAATCTCATTAGCACAGCTTCATTCAAGTGTAAGGACAAGAAAGGCAGAGACCTAGGGGGAAAACACTCCTTACAAGAAGTTCAAGACGCAAGGTAAGATTGTCTCATCTAGCTCCAAACCTCTAAGAAGTGAAAACACAAAGGTGCCTAAGCATCGCACAATAGACCCGACGGGGAAACCTTGTCTTGCCCAAAACCCCATCCTTCCCTGTTTAATGGTCACTCAAAATGTCCAGAGGTATCAACAACATGATACTACCCTCTTTCCCAAAAGGCAGTGAACAGTTACCCCAGCACCCTTCACGTTGCGTTGTTGCATTTTACCAAGGAACACTTGAAATAAAGAAAGGGAAAAAATAAAGAAAGGGAAGGCTCCAGACAAACAATATCTGTAACATCTGGTGGTAATTCTCTTCTCAATCATCACTGGTACAAAAGCATCGTGTATTTAGGAGATGCAAACAGTCTTCTCGAGTTACCACTAATTTAAATAAAAATTGGTTTAACGCAGAAACCTCTATAAGACCATTAATCTCATTTATCTGCACTGTGTGTACAAGCAGGAGTAAACACCAGGGTTTAAAACCTGTCAATTTGTGCAAAACGTGGAATACAAAAATGGCACGCTAAGTTTTCTTCCCCTTATTGACAGAAAATAGCTCTCAGATGAAGTAGGAATGTTCGTGGTTGTCAAAAAACAATAGGATCAGAGTCATTTGAGTCAGAAGGGACCTTAAAGCCCATCCAGTTCCATCCATGGCAGGGACACGTCCCACTGGATCAGGGGCTCCGAGCCCCATCCAACCTTGCCTTGAACACCTCCAGGGATGGGGCAGCCACCACTGCTCTGGGAAACCTCGGCCAGGGCCTCCCCACCCCTACAGGAAAACATTTCTTCCTCGTATCCCATCTCAATCTCCCCTCTTTCAGCTTCAAACCCTTTCCCCTCGTCCTATCCCTGCATTCCTTGATCAAGACCCCCTCCCCAGCTTTCTTTGAGCCCCTTTCAGTACTGGAAGCTGCTCTGAGGTCTGTAACACAAGAAGTAAACAGTATGAACAGCTATTTTAATTGCTGGGGAGTAGGAAAAAAAATCTGAAAGTTGACAGAAAGACCTTGTTTCTCCTTAAAACACTGCCCTCCATGCTCGCCATTTGCTGTGAGCCACAACCAACAGCTCATCTCCAAGGAAAAGCCCTGGTCAAACCACATCACCCGCTAGGGATTTGTAAAAGGTGAAGAATTCCTTTGAAATTAAACCAAAATGCTAACAAGAACAGACAGACCTCTGAAAATGAATGTTGGCCTTTTGAAATTTAGAATTTTGAATCTAAATTTGGTTTTAAAATATTTTTTATTTATTTTTTTTTTATCTAAATCCTCATTCTTTTTGCAAACTAGTAGATCAGTGTCATATTCATGCCAATTATCGACATGCGCTTTTCCAGACCCTCAAGAGAACTCTGCCTAAAAAAAAGGCACGGAATATTCACCTTGCTGCTACTGGCATTGACCAAGATGCTTGATAAAATGATGATTTCTAAGGAGGGCTAAGCAATGTATGTACTGTGCTTCACCTTTGAAAAGGGCACGCTCTCTGCACAGCCAAAGGCCATGGTGATATTTTTAATTACAATAAAATTAACATTTCATCATTACGAGGCTTACATAAAAAAAAAATTCTCTATTTAATTGATAAAAATCGTGAAAAATTCATTTCACGTGAGCACAAGGTCAAAATATTTACTTAGTTCTTAAAACTGCAAGGGAGGGGAAGAGCTTCAAAAATGTCATGTGAAATTCGTAACCCTCCATTTCCAAACACCAAGCGCGAGGACAGCTGGAAGCTCTAGCCTGACCCTACACCAGTAGTGTCCCCTCTGGACCTTTCTGTCCCTCCTGCTCGGCCCTTACCCCCTCCCAACTGGCATCAACATACCCATCTCCCCAAGGCTGAGGTTCTTCAGGCCCATCCCAGCACCGAGGGTCTGTACGTGCAGCAGCAAAGGGACCTCAGGGTGGATCAGAACCACCTCCAGGAGAGAACACACTTTTTCTACGTCCAATACCTCAAACTTCCCATGTCACTGCCTCCTCCTTGTTGGTAAATACCAGTAGATACATCTTAACGAACTCCTGCAGGGAGTCCTGGATCCTAAAAACTCCCAGCAACCTCAACAGAACCTGGCAGGGAGAAGGAGAAGGGAAATGGAAGAAGCACAAATCATCCAATTGATAAAAATATATTTTTTTAAAAATATAAAGCAACAAAATGAAGTTTTATCAGATGAACAAAACTATTCTGCTTCTGCCCACAAGCCCCACTGATCAGTGTTTCCTTGTTTCTTGTGGAAATCCTTGCCTAAGGAAAACTCGCTCTTGGAAGTTAAGATACACAGCAACTTACATTTTTATGGCAGCTTCATTTTAACTTAACAGTCCATGTTTACAATAAATAACTGTTCAATAAAAATATATCTGTTCCACAAGTGCACACCACAGCTAAAGAAGCAATAAATGCAGCAGCAAGAACTACCCACAAATGCTTCTGAATGGGAATCACTTATGTAAGTATCCACTATTGAGGCCACTGTGCTTGTTCTTGTAAATTCAATCCATATTTGGAATCCAACTACCTGACCAAAAAATATAACTATCTATAGGGCAAGGTGCCAAAAGCGTTAGGAAGCTTTAAAGAACAAAGTGGTTGGGTAACAAATCTCCACTTCTTAAATCCATCTGATATCTGCACTTTTGCTACTTGCCTACAAGACGCTTCCAAGCGTTGGGCAGTCAGATAAACCAGCAAGCTTTCACTTTATTATTTTACTTATTATTTTTTATCATAATTTATTCTTCTATGTCCCGAAAATCACAGAATGGTTTGGGTTGGATGGAACCTTAAAGCCCATCCAGTTCCACCCTCTGCCATGGGCAGGGACACCTTCCACTAGACCAGGGGCTCCAAGCCCCATCCAACCTGGCCTTGAACACCTCCAGGGATGGGGCAGCCACAGCTGTCCCGGGCAACCTATTCCAGTGCCTCAACATTCTCATGGTGAAGAAATTCTTCCTTATGTCTAGAGAAATTCTTCCTTAAATCTAGAGAAACTCTTCCTTATGTCTAGAGCTGTTATTCTACTTCTGCCACGTGAAACCATCTGCTTTTGCAGTTCCAAGGAGTCAATAAATTAACACAGGGATTTCAATAAAGACAAACTACAGGAAACATAATATTAAGCACTGCCAGTGCCCAAGCAAATGCAACAATTTCAGCTGGCAAGTGAACATGATATTAAAATAGCTGTCTAAGAATAAAGACCTCTTCACCATAACTTCACATTACAAACAGCAAATATTCTTGCCTACCCTTCCCAAATGCATTGTGATGCCAGTAACAGAGTAATTTCTCCCTGCAGCCTGTACCTCCATTCTCCAATGAAGTTGAAAGAGGGAAGATTTATATTAGATGAGATCTTAGGAAAAAATATTTCACCAGGTGGTGAGGCCCTGGCCCAGGCTGCCTAGAGAACTGTGGCTGCCACACCCCTGGAGGGGTTCAAGGCCAGGTTGGATGGGGCTTGGAGCCCCTGATCCAGTGGGAGGTGTCCCTGCCCATGGCAGGGGGTGGAACTGGATGGACTTTAAGGTTCCATCCAACCCCAACCATTCTATGATTTTCAGGAGATGGAAGAATGAATTAATCTTTAAGAAGCATCGATGGATGTCTGTGGTTACAGGTAAGTCTCAAAGAAGAAGCAAAATCCTTCCCTAGCAGTGAATGGACATAGAAGACTGCCTCCTCCGATTAACACATTGTCTTCCTTAAAGTATTTGTTTTAATATAAAGCCATAATGCAGACGCAGAAGCTTATTCAACATTAATCCATTGAGACCTTCAAAGTTGCTCCCAAAATAGGAAGACAAGTTTTAATATGGGATCCAATTCTTACCCGAAATCCCTTTATCTCTCTATATTAAAACAAATTTATCTTCATTTATGTCTCAATTACCTTGCAGGGCTGTTAATTTGCTGGAAATGAAGCCATTGTGTGACTGTTACTGTTACGCGGGGTATTGAAATGCCAACTGTAATAAGCAGTTACCTTCAGGAAGGAAGGAAGTCAAGGCTACTTGTGTTAATTTTGGAATGAAAAAAATTGCCAGGACAGCCAAGTACACAGTGATAAAGCTGGAAACAGAGCTCCTGTGAAACATAAACGAAGATGGCAAGTAATGCTATATATTTTGCTTATCTGTATCAGTCTTGAGCGATGGCTGGACTTGTTGTTCTTAGAGGTCTTCTCCAACCTTAACGATTCTATAATTCTCTACTATGGGACAGTCAAAACTTTAAGCTATACATAACGATCTTGTATAGAATCACAGAATGGTTTGGATTGGAAGGGACCTCAAAGCCCATCCAGTTCCAACCCCCTGCAGTGGGCAGGGACACTTCTCACTGGATCAGGTTGCTCAAAGCACCATCCAACCTGACCTTTGAACAACTCCAGGGTCAGGGCATCCACAACTTCCCTGGGCAAACTTCTGGGAACAATGGGCTAACGTACTGTTCAGCAGGAAGCCAGCGTGTAGCAGAGCTGGCTCTTCGAAGCAAGCTCGAGCTCATCCTGGCTGCAGTTTGTAGCTCCTCAGGCACAGAAAGTCTCAAAAAACTATTAGGCTACTTCATAATACAAGTTAATAGGAAATGCATTTCCGAACACACAATTTTGATACTGAAAAGTACTGTTTCACCATCACCACAGTTAATACTCATGTTCAGATACAATGCCCAGTTCATTGTTACTGTTTCTAAAAGGTTTTAAGACAATTCTCCTTAACATAAATTGAAAGCAGGGCAGTGAATGGATTGAGAGCAGCCATGGGGGTGTTGGAGGATGAGAAGCTCAGCATGAGCCAGCAATGTGTGTTTGCAGCCCAGAAAGCCAACTGTGTCCTGAGCTGCATCCAAAGCAGTGGGACCAGCAGGAGCTGGAGCCCCGTGTTCATCTCTGGAGCCCTCAGCATAGGAAGGAGATCGGAACTGTCAGAGCAGGTCCAGAGGAGGCCAAGGAGATGACTGAGGGCTGGAGCACCTCCCATGCAAGGACAGGCTGAGAGAGTTGGGGTTGTTCAACCTGGAGAAGAGAAGGCTCCGGGGAGACTTCACAGCCGTTTCCAGTGCTGAAAGGGGCTACAGTTTTCCCTCCACAGTTAACTGTGATTAACATCATCTATCACTTATTCCCAACTTGGATGTAAATCATTGTCTCTCAAGGTTAGGTAAGCAAACATGCCAACGAATCCGCTCAACTATCTGGAAAGGACCTGACACTTAAAGAAATTGAAAAAAATAAACCTACATCTTCTTCTGTATGCAAACTGCATTCCAAGTCGAAGTCTATGGCACGAGGATTTATATGGCAAGCACTGTGTCAAGAGACACAGGTAAAGACTTTTGCACATGGATTTACCTGATCAGTAAATCAAGGAGCTCTGTTCATCTCTCCATTATGACAGAATCAAGTCGTAAATCCCGTTAGCTCCCACACAAAGGTACAATCTTAAATACAAAATTTTAAAAGTATTACTTTTCTCAATACAAATATGACTATTATCTCTCAAGATGTGAATATTTTCCTCAAAAAAAAAAAAAAAAGAAGGAACCAAAACCAAACAAAAAAAACCCAAAAGAAATCAGGCACTGTGCCTCCTAGACAGTATTTCCAGCCTCCTGGTAGCTGGCCTCAAACATCAGCAGCTCTGTCTTCACAGTGTGCTGCACCTCCAACTAACAGCAGCTGGATGGCTTCTGAGCACCATCCATACACATTGTCATCACCCCTCCCCACCAAAACTGTTCAAAATTAAAGAATTCGAGGTAATTTTGAGATGATCAAACCTCACTATTGCAACACTGTTGCAGCTGCACCTGAAAGTGACCAACTCCTCTGTAGAATTCAGTTACAACACATGAACATGTGGCCCCTCACCACAAGAAGGATGTTGAGGCTCTGGAGCGAGTCCAGAGAAGAGCAACGAAGCTGGTGAGGGGGCTGGAGAACAGGCCTTATGAGGAGCGGCTGAGAGAGCTGGGGGTGTTTAGCCTGGAGAAGAGGAGGCTGAGGGGAGACCTCATTGCTCTCTACAACTACCTGAAAGGAGGTTGTGGAGAGGAGGGAGCTGGGCTCTTCTCCCAAGTGACAGGGGACAGGACAAGAGGGAATGGCCTAAAGCTCCGCCAGGGGAGGTTCAGGCTCAACATAAGGAAAAAATTCTTCACAGTAAGGGTCATTGGGCACTGGAACAGGCTGCCCAGGGAGGTGGTTGAGTCACCTTCCCTGGAGGGGTTTAAGGGACGGGTGGACGAGGTGCTAAGGGACATGGTTTAGTGATTGATAGGAATGGTTGGACTCGATGATCCGGTGGGTCTCTTCCAGCCTGGTTATTCTAAGATTCTATGATTTTAACATCATGCAAAGCAAATGCAACAACGACACTGCAGCAACATCCAGATGATGCACAAACACTTCATACACATCGCTCACTATCAAAATCAAAACATACAACAACGTCCTTGTACTTGAAAGAAAAGCCTCCTCAAAGCAAACCACCAAGGATCTGAATAAGATCAAATCAAAGATCTGAACTGATGAGCTCACTGTCCACTGAGCCACCCAAACCCACCTCCTGGACACACAAATTCCCCTTACAAAGCCAGTGAAATTTATTGCTACCCAGACAGCTGCAGGTGACGCAGGTGAAATAAAGCCTGTTCCAAACATTACCTCCGCAAATCCAAGAGCAGATACGAAATAATCGATTCTGTTGCTAAAGATGTGGTTCTTGGGGACATGGCTTAGCGGTGGACTTGGCAGTGTTAGGTTAAGGGGTGGACTTGATGATCTTAAAGGTCTTGTCCAACCTAAACAATTCTATGATTCTATTTCTACAGGCTAAATTCTTTATTTGTTTTTTGTGGGGTTTATGCACGTTGAGCTGCTATAAAAGCAGTAACTGGCCAGAGCAGAAGCATCCTACAGCATTTAACATAAATCTCACAAAACTCATAAGCTCACTCTTTACACTTTAATCATTTGCTAACAGTTACAATAAGATTGTATTAAAAATTTAAACTGCCCTACTTAACACAATTTACCTTCAAAGGTCCATTTCCAGAGAATGAATTCGCATGATATAACTGTCGAAGACTTGATCAGATTTATTGCAGCGAGGAATATTTCTCTGGATACAGATCTGACGAGTGAAGGCTAATGGCTTTAGTTTTATTACTTTTTAAGCACTTAATGGGAAAATATAGACATTTTCACAAGACTAAGCTTGAGCAAGAATGGTGCTTTTACAGAATGACAGCACGGAGAGAGCTGTGCCATCTCTTCAGAGATGACTGGTTCAGCGGTATTATAAGTGGAGAGATTAATGCAAAGTATTTATCCAGATAATCTGTCACACAACAGTTGGGCCTGAGCGCTTCTCTGCTAAACAGGGACAGGGAAGGGATGTAGAACTGCTGACGACAGCCAAGTTTCTATACTGAATTGAGGCCAAACTGCACAATCTGAAGGGAAGACAACTGAAGTCACCCTGAGACGGTAAAACAGCTCAGAGGCTGCTACAGGTACAAACTCAACAGTTCCTGCGGGGGTTATGAACACACACTAGTTATCCAACCACCAGCAAACTACAAAACACACTACCAGCCTCCCACCTTTCCACTTCGGAGAATCATAGAATAGTTTGGGTTGGAAGGGACCTTAAAGTCCATCCAGTTCCACCCCCTGTTATGGGCAGGGACACCTCCCACTGACCGGGTTGCTCCAAGCCCCATCCAGCCTGGCCTTGAACCCCTCCAGGGATGGGGCAGCCACCACTGCTCTGGGCAACCTGGGCCAGGGCCTCACCGCTCTCCCGGGAAAACATTTCTAACCAACCATGTTTTCCATAAACAGGAAAAATACTTCCAAAATACTACGAAGAACTAAGTTTTGCTTGTCCAAAAAGATATTTTTTTTTTCAAACTGAAAGACAGCTGGGAGTCCTCACATTTCAATTAATATCTAACACCTTATCCAATCAATCACCAAGTGCTATAAATCTCCCATATTTCTCATTAGTTACACTATTGCATTGCTTAAATCTAAACATACCTTTCCAAAAGACTGTAAATTACGATGCCTAAGACACAAGCAATGGTATCACCCATCAGAAGAGGCATAAATGATGATAGCAAGTCAATCGTATCTATGCTAAACTGAAGCTGATTTACTCTTCACTATTTTGTTTATACACAAGTATCACCCACAGGAGCCTCACTAGAACACTCCATCTCTTGGAGTTTGCATATGCAACCAGAAACTAGCAATGACCTGTCTTTATTAACATTAATAAGTTTTATGCACAAAATCCAATTTTCTATGGATAAAATATTTCTTCAGCACCTGCCAATAACGTTCCTTCATTAAATGCAGACCAGCAAAGGTTTGTTTTTCTTCAAGCTCTAAATGTAGGATCGGTTCTGTGACTCTGAAAGTCATCTTCAGCCTTTTCAAAGGTCATGCACGTGGTGAGACACCCCAGAAAGTGCCTAACACAGCAGTATCTTGAGTGCTTAGTGATTCTGGGGTCTATCAGACTGAAGGGAAACAGAATACTTATTCCTACACGGATTAACAACATTCTAGTAGCTTTTTAGCCTTATGCCAGCTATATAACAATTCTTCTTTGGAAGCAAAGCTCCCCCCGGTGACTCGACAGCGCTCGTGCTCTGAGCAAGAAATTGCTTTCCCTTTGCTTGACAGCAACCCCGCAAAGCCTGGCTGAGAACAAGTCCTAAACACTTGTTTTAAAACCCAAGATAAATGATGTTTGTTCCACAAACAACACACAAATAATTCACAAACAAATCATAAACGTGTCATCACCACACGAAAACAAATCTCCCTTTTCCTGCCACATCTGCTTCACGCCCAGTTCCATTAATTGCTGATTTTAATTCCACGGCAGAGGGACTGCGTTGGTTTCCCCAGGTGGGACCACTCCTGTCCACGTAGGAGCACTCAGACAGCGGGTGCTGCCAGCTCCATCCTGTGCCCATGGACACAGCACCTTCCCCTTTGCAGGACACCTCACGGACACAGAAGACTCTCTTCCTTGCAAGAAGCTCTGCTGGAAATTAAGGCTTCAATCGTGCATGTAGGCGTAACACACAAAATAAATTAATCCCAGTGAGAAGACTGTAAATAATCTGGACATTGCAAGGGCATTTTGATAAGCAGCAACGCTGGCTGAGTAACAGCAGCAAAACTCATGTCTATGGGCACCAACTGACTGGGTAAGGGTTTTCCACTTCTCTGTAGAGGACCCCGAATGAATGCAGCGTTTGCTGTCAAAAGCAGGAGAGTGCTTGACATGGATGACTGAAACACACCCAAAAATCCTTCCTTCTTCTTCTATCTGTGTAAGAGTCCTTAAAAAGTTAATTCCAAGTTTTGGAAGCTACAGGAAAACTTTGTTCAAGGGTGATCAAAATCAAAATAAAAAAACATCAAATCAAAAGCCAAAATGGAACTGAGAAAAAAAAAGAAACCTGAAATCAAAAGGAGACATAAAGCAACAAATCGAGCACCTGAGCTCAGCTTGGCACCTTCACATTCACTACCAGTTATCAGCAAATAATGAAGTGAAGTCAGATGTGCTGACTGTTGGGGTACCCACCAAGAAACCACTTCTCACCCCACCTCAGCCCCCCAGATCACAGATGTCAGGCAGTGCAAACCAGCAAGCAAAACTTCTTCAAGGCAGCCTTCTGTACCACACCGGACAAGCTCATCATCTCTTCCTTACTGATCCTACAGACATTTAAAGCCACCTCTGGTGGAAGCCTTGACGTGACATTGACAGGCCTACAAGCACAGGCATTGGCAAGAAAAGGACAGTTACACGAACCACTTGTAAGCATCAAGGTGGGTGGCAATTGCCAGTAAAACAAAGCACAGGTATTTTAACCTAAATCCCCTCAAAATAATTTATTAACCCAGGCTGTCCATAGGGAGCAACCAGCTGATACCAACCAAGTTTGCTGGAGGCCCTTGTGCAGGTTGCCCAGGGAAGTTGTGGCTGCCCCATCCCTGGAGGTGTTCAAGGCCAGGTTGGATGGGGCTTGGAGCCCCTGATCCAGTGGGAGGTGTCCCTGCCCATGGCAGGGGGGTTAGAACTGGATGGACTTTAAGGTCCCTTCCAACCCAAACCGTTCTACAATTCCATCATTCAAGGGATCTTTTTATCCTTCGCAAAGGATGCAGGATGCCCAGATGCCAATGGCTATCCTATCCCAGTACAGCATCCAATTAAGATTTATATCCCTTAAAGAGCATCTCGAATACCCTGACTTGGTGGGCCTGGCTATCCACCAGCAGCCCCAGTGACTGACAGTAAATAAAACTCCCTGTTAAAGCACTCAAAGCTTAAACCTGTTCAGCACATGGGGCAACCCCATTATCTCTCAAAAATGAAATAATACGAATAGCTTGCAGATAAAATTCATGCTGCATTTACTGTTGATAAAAATCCTGTTACAAGATTGGTACAAACGCTTTTATTTCTTAGTAGTAAGAGCCAAAACTTCCCCCTTTAATGGTCGCATTTCCTTCTGCAACACCAAGGACTCAGCACCGCAAGCAACCTCAGCAGATCAAACTTCACTTTCACAGTTAAAATACATCCTATTAGTTTAAGGATTCGCTATGGAGAATGAGGAAAAAACATGCATTTTAAACTTGGTGGCAGTGCTGGGTGTTTTCTTGCATAGGAATTCCACAGACTAATCCCAACACCTACTCCAGCTTTGAGGCATCACTCCCATTTTAAACTGGGAGCACACAAGTGCTAATCCCAGAGAAGCAAACAGCTCCAATGGGATTTGCATATGCATGCGGATTAGTTGAAAGGGAACAATTTGCAATGCGTTTCAGAAATCCTTTCTGAAGAACAATTTATGCTAACAATAAACTTTGATGTTTAAAATGTGTTTGTTACACAATAGAGAACGTTACAAAAGGATTATGTTTATTACACCGGTTTTAAACGTTTGATAGCTCAGATAAAAGCACCCCTTTATTATAAAGAGGAAAAAGCAAGCAATTCTCTTCAATGTTACTAAATACACTGCAAATACACCCAGACACAGACAAAACTTACAGAAACTCACAGATATAAATGCAAAATCAGCATTTTTACAGGTTTTCCTTTGACAGCTTGCTGTGGTTTGAGCTAAAGTAAATTCAGTTTTCTCACTTCAGCTCAGTCTCATCTAAGTAACTTCATTTTCTGAATGTTAACTGCATGTTTTTCAGACAGTTTTTCTCTAGCAGCGATAGCACGGGGCACTGAGATGCAGAAATGCCAATGTTTACACTTATTCCTACAGAAACCAAGGCCATCGTCCAGCTGGTGGAGTGTTATAAGTCAAAGATGAGGAAGAGTTTCACCTGCAGGGAGGGGTGGGGGCATGACTGAGTTCATTTATTTGTACATCTTTTCATTATTATTATTACTCCTACTATTTTATTAAAGCTGTTTTAGTTTAGTTTCTAACCCACAAGCCTTGCTCCTCTTATTTCCCCTTCCCTGGGGATGGAGGGAGGAAAAGGGAACTGGGAGCCAAACTGCTCGGTTTTAGCTGCTGAAATTAGCCAAGGCAGAGCTGAAGTGTAACACACCTCAATGAAAAAGCTTCAGTATGCTGTATGCCATAAATAACAAACCTATAAGAGAAAAGATTATCCTCTGGAGCCTTAAGGGATGGCTAGAAATCCCGGAGTACGATGCACCAACAGAGCCGTGCATGCCAGGGCTGCCTCTCACAGCCAAGTCAGGTTTTCTCAGAAGCCTCCTCGGGCTTGGTATCTCCTCTTACCCTGTTCCAACAGCCTCTATCCACCCCATCCAGGCACAGGATTTGTTTCCAGGTGTTCCAAAATGCTTTGAACAGGTTGTGTGGGTCTCAATTGATTTGATAGCAAAGGGCAGGGGGCATTTTCTGTGGCATCTCCCTTGAGACAAGACACCTTGCATGTTCAGTCTTGTTCTCCCATTCAGGAATACTAAGCCAGAAAAGTCATTTTGTGCTGACAAATTTAAAGTTAAACCCACAAAGGACATGTAAAATCAAAGGCAAAGGGCCAACATCTTGAAGATAATGACAGAGATGCCACTTTAGGCATCCCACACTGCCCTCTGCATTTGAGAGCTCGTCAGACGCAAACTGTAAGGCAGCAGATGAGGTGTTAGCATGTTTTAAGATTTGTAAATAAAAAAAAAATATCAAGAAAAGAAGAGTCAGATTAAGCGATCACAGCTCAGTAAGGAGCCCGGTAGTTGGAAGGACAACAAGGACCTGCTGGCAAGGCAGCCTGTTCCTCAAAATGAAGCAAATGAGCTACATTTTACATAGAAATAAAACAGAGGCAACTCAGAAAGTCTTGTGGCTACAATAAAACAGGTGTAGAGTGGGACTGTGAGAAGCTCACACGCTGCCGAAGCCCTCTGTGGCCTTACTGAACCCAGCAGCTCTGCCACCCTTCACCACAGAATCATTAGCAGCTGCCAAAAGAAGGCTAACGAATCGCCTCGCCAACAGGATTTACTCAGCAGGATTTTTTGGTTTAATCCTCACACTTGGATTCATCCCCATCCACCGTGCCCTGCTCGCAGCCGAGCTGCTCACTAGGCCATCGGTTCGCTGTCACTTAGAATCATAGAATCATAGAATAACCAGGTTGGAAGAGACCCACCGGATCATCGAGTCCAACCATTCCTATCAAACACTAAACCATGCCCCTCAGCACCTCGTCCACCCGTGCCTTAAACACCTCCAGGGAAGGTGAATCATCCACCTCCCTGGGCAGCCTCTGACAGTGCCCAATGACCCTTTTCTGTGAAATTTTTTTTCCTAATGTCCAGCCTGAACCTCCCCTGGCGGAGCTTGAGGCCATTCCCTCTTGTCCTGTCCCCTGTCACTTGGGAGAAGAGGCCAGCACCCTCCTCTTGGCTCGAAAGGAACCCCTGAAATTGCCACTGTTCTTTTCAGCGTCTGTCACCAGCCCCATCAGCAACTGCAGCAAGACAAAACTCAGCAGAGGGCTCTGTTCCATAACTCAACCTTTGTCAAGCCAACAGGACATCCAACTCAGTTCTATCCTGGTTTTTCTTTTATCTCTATCGAGGAACAGGCTCTGTGAGGTCCACGAGTATTTAGCAGCAGCGTTGTTGTGGCCTCAAGTTGCACCAGGGGAGGTTTTAGATTGGAAAAAACTGAGATGGGTGTTGGTCTCTTCTCCCAAGTAATGGGACAAGAGGAAATGACCTTGAATTGCATCAGGGGAGGTTCAGATTGTATATTGCGAAAAATCTATTTACTGCAAGAGTGGTGAAGCACTGGCACAGGCTGCCCAGAGCAGTGGTGGAGTCACCATCCCTGGAGAGGTTAAAAAACCCCTGTAGTCAGGGCACTTTGGGACATGGTTTAGTAGGCACAGTGGTGTTGAACTGGATGAATTTACAGGTCCTTTCCAAGCTTAACGATTCTATGATTCTATTTTCCCCAAGGTACTAACCACCACAGCAACCCAAATGTGTAACGCAGACTGCAAAACAACAAAGCAGGAACAGAACAAAAATTAAAATCTAAGCACAAAACATTGAAAGCATGTTTCTGCGTGATATTAAATCAAACCAAGTGTTCAGGAGGGCTTGTATCTACAATAACTTGTGTTTTTAAAAAGCAGTAGGTGGTCGCTATGGATTGGAAATGTTGCTCGATGCTTAACAACAAAGTGAGAACAGATACTGTCATTTTTCCGGATATGGTTACAAAACTGAACACAAGTTCTATCTCTGAAGAACAGTCACAGTCCTTCAGACGCGTGTCTGTGTCCAAACCAGCAGGCAGGACTTAAATGTAACCTGTGGGTGCAATATAGACATGATCGACACAGCCAGGTTACCATTTACCAGATGACAAGTTAATATGCTGCAGCAATAACAAACCCCACATTTTATTCATGATATTAAATGCGTAAGTAGATGAAGCAGAACGCATCCAGGAACAAACTCTCCCAAGTTTACGCTTGTTGTAGAAAAGGCAGAGGCTTTAAAAAAAATAAAGAATTTTCAAGCTTTCTCCTCCTTCTAGAATTGGTTTTCATTTTAGTTTTTGGTCTTAATGGAAAACAATTCCTAATTGTACACAAGATACACCATGACACACAACCTGGCCTTGAACACCTCCAGGGAGGGAGCAGCCACAGCTTCCCTGGGCAACCTGGGCCAATCCCTCACCACTCTAATTGTGAAAAAATTCCTCCTTATGTCTAATCTAAATCTGCGCCTCTCCAGTTTATACACATTGCCCCATGTCCTATCACTCCAAGCCTTTGTAAAAAGCCTCTCCCCAGCTTTCTTGTAGCCCCTTCGGGTACTGAAAGGTCACTATAAGGTCTCCTTGGAGCCTTCTCTTCTGCAGGCCGAACAACCCCAACTCTCTCAGCCTGTCCTAGTATAGGAGGTGCTCCAGCCCTCAGATCATCCTAGTAGCCTCCTCTGGACCCGTTCCAACAGCTCCATATCCTTCTTATGTTGAGGATTCCAGAACTGGACATAATATCCCAAATGAGGTCTCATAAAAGAGGAGCAGAAGGACAGAATCACCTCCTTCAGCAGCTTTGTATCACAACTGTCTTCTAGGTTTCAAGTAACACGCCTTACCTCATATACCTCAAATTAAGACGTACAGAAAGTGTCATTAAACTAACCCTATACCATTTATAAAGTCACATGAGAAGCTCCTGCAGCGGTGTTGGACCTTTACAGGTCCCTTCCAACTCAAAGCCTTCTATGATGCTATTAATACCAAGTTCTGCAGAGATTACAGTTTCCTACAGGTAACCTAGTGAATGACACACTTACATAGCCAAAAACTAAACCTCCCTGCAACTTATTATCAATGCAGCATTCAACTCCTTTGTACAAACTGCAGCACTTCTTAAATGCCGTACCCTGGACTATACCTCCTCATCCCATCATTTAATTCCAAAAATGACAAGAACAGATGCAGATGTCATTGGAAGATTTTTCTTCCCCCTCTTTCTTCCTCTCGATTCTGAAGCTGGGTGCAGATTTGAAGGAGCAGTGCAAGCCTCTAAGTCCCCAAAGCCTGCCAAGACCCACAATTTTCATGAAAAGTAGGAACCAAATCCCAGCAAACAGTGTGGCTGCAACACCAAACTGCCAAGCACGAGGCAAACCACACACCAAAGTGACCTGGGTAAGTCCCCAGTGACAACAGGAAAAAGTCTTGAACCATAATGTATGAAAAGTGTGAAATCCAGTTAATCAGAAAACAGAAATCCAAGGAAGAGGTGGCTCTGGTATAGTTGGTTATGCAGCTTGCACAAATACCTGCTGTTCCCCAGGTTGCCCCTCCAGATGCTAACTGCTCCCCAGGATGAAGAGACCTTAACGCTCTCGGTGTTTCTCCAGAAGCACTCAATTTGTAGAGCTCATTTGAAGACTTACGGAATAATTTCCTCCTACCAACTAAAACTGGACCCTCTCGCAACAATGTAAAGTCCGATTTATGATACTGGAATTGGTTGAGAACATTCTATCTAAGGGTGTGGGTCTGAGAGGTTAAAGAGAAATTAGTGTGTCTGGGGAGATATTCTGTGGAGATGTGAAAGGAGCCACTACAAAACCACTGATAATGTTACATCCTTATTTCCAGAACTGCACAAACTAAATTTTCTCATTTATTAATGGTGCCCAAGAGTTATGGGCAGCTAGGAGTAAGGGCAAAGTTTCATACTAAAATAACATCAAGTTCAGAATACAACATATGCAGAAATGGACTTTGCAAGACAATTTCTGTCAGATTTCTGTATTTGTATCTTTTTTCCTATTGGCTTTCATCATTAAATCCTTTGAATCCTCTGATTTAGTTATGAAAAGCTCAGAAGAAAATTCTCTGAAGACCATTTATAAAATATATTAACACCCACTTAAAATGCGTCCTATCTTCCCCGAGCAATAGGAAATAGGAAAAGAAAGAATAGGAAAAGAAAGGAATTTAACCAAGTAGAAAATACCACTTCTGTACTGGGTTATAGCATGCTGGCAGTGAGATAGACAGCAAACCAGAGAGGCACATCCTCCAGGCAGCAAAAATGCTCTGAGAAAGGGCTGTTCCACTGTATTTGGGCCTCAAGTCCTCCTGCCAAGAAAGGGTATGGGCTGTTCTGGTTGGCGTGTTTGGCTCTTGTTTAAACCCTAAGGTATACGAGGCATCTCTAAAAAATCCTGCCCCCACATGCAATGAAGAAAAATTGAGATTTCGAAACCTTTGATGAACACTTAACAGCTTAAATGTCACTGACATGCAAATTTAAGAGCAATAATCAAGCCTAGAACAAGACTGAGACTTTATTTACTTCCCATTAGACTGATTAACATTTCCTAATGAAAACGTATCTATAAAAGCTGACTTGATAATACTGATAGCAAGTGACAACCTTGCCCCGCAATCCAGCTGTACAAGGATTAATTTGTCATCTTCCATCCCTCAAAGGATAATCCGTACTTCAAGGTCTCCCTTTTGGACATAGTTGTTTAACTTGACGTTGGAAATAGTATTTGGATTTGAAACAGAAATATTCTGGTAAATGTTTACACACAACAGACATATTCCATAATAAAAGATGAGTGTAATTTGCAAATAAAGCATTCAAAACCAACAGCAACAGCACAGCACTAGAGGTAATGGTCCAAACTGGGAGGCAGCAATGACCTCTGCCACTATATACCTGTAACTCCTGCCTCAGTGTTCCGGTTTATTGCTATTTTGGACATTTTTATTTCCAAATTCGCATGTGATGACCACCCATCCCAGGCAGAACCTCCCGAGTCTGTGTTTGACAATGCAGTTAACATGTACACACATCCTACCCCCTGCACAACAGAATAAGGTATTGGGAGTTTTCACCTTCTCCCTTGTTTAGGACACGTGCCGAAGTACTAGAAAACAAACTCCAACCCTAAATAAACTCCAACCAATGCAATTTTCCTAAGAAAGACAACAGCAGCAGCAAAGCTACCCATGGTATCTGAGACCAGTAAGTTGTGTCAAAGCTTCACCAAGAGCATCTTTCCAGGATGCAATGGCTCTAACAGCACCTCAACCCTGATGCCACAGAAATCCCTTCCCAAAAGCTTTATCAGAAACACATTTTTGTGTCACACCCAGTGAGGCAAGTGACACTGATGGTAAAATTTAATCCTCTGAAGATCCCAACATTCGCTTTTCCTCTGTGACATCAGAGACTCTCATAGCACACAGCCAAATGGGTCAAAGAAAATCTGAACGGGAAAAGACGTGCAATTATGAATACACGATGAACAAAAATAAAAGCAATTCTTATGCATTAATGGTACATCAAGCTAATTGAAGAAGGCTAAAATCATTAAAAAGGCATCCTGGGGCAGTACACAGTCATTACAATACTGTGCTGACAAGAAATATTAAAATAATCATTTCCAATGTCATTGATAAAATCCATTTTGATAAGCAGGGAAACCCCCCTAATTATTAATTGGGAAATCTGAAGTAAAATGGATCTCATTACGGTCTGCTCTTGTTTTTAAAACATAACTCCCCTGTTTGACAATTCCCGATTCCTAATATTGAAACCTAAAAAGTAATAAAGTAATCCATTATTTTCTATCATTGGGCAGCTTATTCAGTAAATCCCTGGAACCTGGCATTTTTCTTTTTTTATTTCAGACTGAATTTCAGGACCTGCCTGTGCAGCTCCAACTTCAAACAGCACCAGAGATTTGAACCAAGTAAGACAATCATAGAATCATAGACTAGTTTGGGTTGGAAGGGACCTTAAAGATCATCCAGTTGTTGTTCTTGGGAGAAGAAGAGCCAAACCCAGTACTCTACAATGTTCAAAATCCTGCTTCACTTTACAGTACAAATTTTTTACAGGCAACAGCTGGGCATGACATCGCAGGACGCCTGAATTCTCCTTGCAGTTGGGAAATTACAAGCTTCATCACAGGATCAAAGCAGCTGTAAACTATTATTAGGGAACAGCAAGTAATCCTACACACGTTTCAAAAGACTAAGGATCACCATCCTGACAACCCCTGCTTACAAAGCACAGTTTTCAACACCTTAAAACATTAAAGAACAGTTATTTAAGAACACATCGATGCGCATTACCTGCACATCAGCATCATAAGGAGTGTCTGCAGATGTAAGTGCAATATTGCTGTATCTCAGAGAAGCATGACCCTACTCTGTTACAATCAATAGTGAACTCATCAACAGTAACGAAGCATTGCAAACAATGTCTTTGGATTTAACTAAAGAATAAAGTACTGTTCCCATAATCATCATCATTCAGGTTAAATCATTCCACCCCTCAGCTATGGGAAAATGGGAAATAAGTTACAACAGACAAAAGCCGTAACAGATGACCACGAACAGAGTTCAGCAAGTTCAGCAGAGAATTCATTTCTGATGTGTGTACAACGAAGGAGCAAAAGACCCTTCAATGTCATTTCCCATTTCTTCATCTGTAAGGCAGGTCTGCATCACATCAGGGCAGAAACCAGAAACAAGACACTCTAATTCACGCAAAGCCTGTAAAGCAGCACCTGTAAATCTAGGAACTGGGATGTTAAAGACAAGTCTGCCAGCACTAAGACTGGTAGTGGATGGGTGGGAAGTTTATAGGCAGTTCCAGATATACCAAACCGCTGGCAATTCAAACTTTCTGAAACCCAGAGGAGGAGAGGGAGAGCAGGGACTATTTGGGCCACAAACTATAAATGTAACTCACAGCTGACGCAAACCATTGCATGGTGTTTGACTTAATTACTCGTTGCATGCAAGATGAGAGCGCGGCAGCTAACATGACCGACCCAAACCTCAGCTCAACCACTGCTGCTGCTACAGCAGCCCCGCTTTCAAAAAGAGAATCCACATCAATCAACATTATCCAGCAACTTGATCCAGTGGGAGGTGTCCCTGCCCATGGCAGGGGGTTGGAACTGGATGATCTTTAAGGTTCCTTCCAACCCAACCCATTCTATGATTCTATGATATGATTCATCAAAAGTACAGGCCAGCCAAAGCTACGGGACCTTGGTCAACATACAGAAATATCCTTACAGGAATCCCACAGCAAACACTAAGCATCTCAACATGAAGCACAACCTATTCCAGAATATATTAACTAGTGATTAAACCCCATACCTGAGTTCCAAGAACAGATATCCATCCAGCTGGAAGCAAAGGTTGGAAACAACTCCAATACACAGAAAACACCTTCATAGCTCCACGTCTTGTGTACAGGTACTAACTTGTAAAGAATTACTTTTCCTCAGCCACAAACAATAAACCCTCTTCTGTCTTACCCATCCACCTACTAGAGAACTTTCTTTATGCAATAATTGCTCTATATTCCTTTCAAGTTTGCTGAAAAACGCAGCCAATTTATGGAGGCTGCTGGCACTGGCCCAGGATTTCCCCAAAATTATTAATAAGATGCTTAACAGCTAACAAAGTGAGGAACTTGAGCCTGGCCCTCTACCCCTCTTCCCTGTCTTCCCTTCACTGACAGTATTCACACCAAGAAGCAGGTTTTTTTCCAGTCAGACCAGGCTTTCTGATGTTGAATAATCACCTTTATTTATTCTGGAGAGGACGTGACCACAAAGAGAAGTTATTAACCAACACTGTGTGGTGCTTGCTTTTGGGCAAATAGGGCTCAAAAGTCCCTCAAGGAGGTTCAAAGTGGCAGTCCCTCCAGGATTCTACTGCAGAATTCGCTCACATTTAAATCAATAAATAGAAGTATCAATTTAAAACATAAGTATGGAGTCGGAGTCAGACAACCAAGCAGATGTTTGGCTCCCTTGCTGAAGAAGGACACTGACTCCTTTGCAGAAGATGTGGAATGGCCACTCCAGGTTAAGAGCAGCTTCAAAGAGGGTGTGATGCTAAGCGGGGGCCAGAAAGGGAACAGACTGCGCAGTCAGGCTTGCAAAGCCCTGGAATGTGCTACAGCCAACGTGTCAGTGATGCCAAGCTGCTGTGCGGACTTCAGCTAAACTACATCAGCTGTGACTGTATACGTTTTATATTTCATGCCCACCAGCATACAAAGAACTTGGAACAAATGGATTATGAAAGACGGGAGATTGAGATGAAATCTTCAGAAGAAATGTTTTGCTGTGAGGGTGGTGATGCACTGGCCCAGGTTGCCCAGAGCAGTGGTGGCTGCCCCATCCCTGGAGGTGTTCAAGGCCAGGTTGGATGGGTCTTGGAGCCCCAGCGGGACGCTTGGATCCAGTGGGAGGTGTCCCTGCCCATGGGATGGGTAGGACTGGAATGAGGTGGAGCTGGATAGGCTTTAAGGTCCCTTCCAACCCAAACCATTCTACCGTTCTGCAATTCTGTGTGTGTACAACCACTGCACATTCCATGATACCAGCACTTACAGATAAAATTTCACAAACTATGTAACCTGTTCTGTGCTGAAAAAGTCAAAATCCCAGATTACGCTCATGAGTCACAGGCTTTCATGGTGGTGAACGTGATGGTGATACAACCAGGACGTACCGTGCTGGCAGGAGCCCAGGGATCCCTCCCTAATACCCTGCGTGTCTCCCAGTATCCAGAATCCTGCTGTACAGCCTGGTGATGCCTCACAGTGTCTTTCCAAAAAGAAGATAACTTAGAAGTTCTCTTTTCTGCACTCCTGCCTGTCCAAGGCCTGCATAGAGACAATACCAACCCTCTGAAGAGGGAGCATTCTAGAGTTGCACACAGCAAGCATCATTCCATCAAGTGGTTTCTACTAACAACTTTGTGCTGTTCATTCACACCCCCTCATTTAGCAGGGTTAAGAAGTTGCTGTTTCCTGCCGACAAACCCAGCAAAAATTATCAGGAATTGGATTTGGTCCCAGACATGTCTGGCAACTGCAACACATCCATACAGAAGCACTCCTAATCCTATTAGCTGGCAAATATTAAACAATTGGTTGACTGCCATGTAGGTAAAACAAAACCTTGATATTTCTTCAACACATGATCTCTGTCAACTCCTTCGGCTTTACTACTGAAATCCTGCAGAGGCACAAACAAGCTTCTAGGAAGCTTACAAGTTTATCCCGCTAGCCTCGTGCCAAGGGGCTTCTCTCTCCAAGGGTCCCTGAGAATGAAAAAAACCAAACCAGCAGACTGCACAAAGATCCACAAATACCGTGGCTTGGAATATGTAATGAAAAAATCTAACTGTAGCTAGCACTCCAAAATAAATGTACTAACAAAATCCCCTAACGCTTCAAAACTGTACTCAAAATAGAAAATCTAAGCAGTGAAAACAGTAATTTCTGCAAGCAGTTCAAGCAAAAACAGTGAGCAAAGCACAAAAACACAGCTTCAAATGTGTCTGAAATCCTACCGACAGTACCGGTAAAAAAACCTGTATTTGGAATCAAACCCAGTGCAGTGCATGGCAGTATTTTCCACTTAAAAATCAGAATGTTGTGCTTTCTTTTTCATTTTAAAACCAGAAATTTATGTTTTCCTTTGTGTTTTTAACTTTGGCTGTCCCTGCACCCAACTCTGACAGGTACGGACGTGACGCTGTCTCACGTAACCATGGATGGCGCAGAAATTTGCAATGAAAAGCTGGCAATGAGCCCCACTTCCTCGAACTATGATGCTCCAAGAAGTATTTCAACGCAACTGAGAAGAGTTTTACACTGAAAAGCTGCTGCGGTGAAGAGCAGGCAAAGCCCTGAGCCACCCAGCTCGATTTCCACCAGAGGGTGCACGGAGCCCAGCTCATGCAGCAAAGACTGTGGCCAGTGCATTCGCCAGCTGCACGAGTTCTGCCAAGAACAACTGTTCCAAAACAGCTACAGAGGGTCAGAAAGCACTTTTTCTGAGCTGGAACACCATGACCCCAAACACCTCCTGTAAGGCAGACTAGAACATTGCTGCTAATGACATTTTAAGTCACTCATAATCGGTCAACTTTACTTCTAAACCGCTACACAAGGCTGTCAACTCTTAACATTCCAGAGATGCTGCCAGTTACTTCTCACGATGACCTTATTCTTATCAACTTTCTCCATTTATTCTCACTTTCTCAGACGTGCAAGTACCATTTTAAAGCACTTTGTACAAACAGCCTCTCAACATTTCCACAAACACAAAACCTAAACAAAGCCAACTTTGCTAAAACAAAACACGCACCAAAGAAAATGGAAAAAGAAATGAAGACTGAATAAAGTGGCTTAAGACAGCTAAGAATAAAGGTGCTGGTAGGGAACACAACACTATGCACGTGCCGTGTTCAGCTTAATGATGCCTCGACTTCACCTAACAGAGTGTAACAAAATAAATCCCTAAAACCAAGCATTTTCTTTAACTAAACATTATTGAACACTTGCAAAACAGGACGAGTACCTGAGTTTTCAGACTATAGGAGTTATTTATAAAACCAGCTACAGCCCTGTGAAATAGGCTGGAGGAAAACAGTATGGATTACCGTCTTGGAAGACTCTCTCCACGTTGAGTCCGTAAGTAGCACAGGTTTCGTAGTAAGTGCATCTCTTGAGATCATTCGACAGCTTCCTTGCTCTGGCATCATCTATGACACGTGGATTACTGGAACTTATAGCATCTACAGGATAGCAAAAGAAAAAAAAAACCAACATAGTTAGATGTAACTTGAAACCAGTGTCTTACAATTGTATCAATACCCAAGCAGTGAATTTAAGTACAAACCATGAGGCACTTAAAATTTTTAGAAGATAACAGAGGTGCGCAACTCTCCAACTTTACACTTTGCTGCTAAAATCACCAGCGTGCTGATGGATTCTAAAAACCAGGAGAAACTTGAACCACTTTTTGGATATCTCAGAGAGATGCTCAGGTCACTAACTGTAAAATATACACAATCGTACCAAAGAATGTGAGCTCTGATGTAAAAAAAAAACGCTTAGAAAAACAAATGTCTTATGACTATAAACACATTAAATGCTTTTTAGGACACCCACAAATACCTTCAACTGTGGAGCATGAAGCACAAACCATAACATGCTTGTAAGGACAAGAATATTTCCAGGAGACAAATGGTACCAGGTATTATTGTAATACTCAGGGAAGGCATTCAGATTAACATGAGAGATGCTTTTTTTTTATAAAACAAACAAAACACCGCCCACAAACCACCTAGCCAACACTAAAACAATCGGAGTAGGGAAATCATAGAATGGTCTGGGTTAGAAAGGACTTTAAAGATCATCCAGTTCTAACTCTGCTGTACAGGATTGCGATTATTATGTAGCTAAAAATCTAGAGTCCAGCTCTTTCCTTAGTGCCTCATATAAGCTTTTTTTGGTCCTTCCCATGTTTCAGGCTAGCGCCTCAGTGCTTTGCTTTGGCACAGAGAGCCAACGGTGCGCTGGAGAGGCTGGGCTACAAGCAAAGTGTTCTGCAAAGCCTGAACCCTGAGCCCTCTGTACGTATTGTGTGTCAGGCAGGCAGCCACTTGCCAGTGTAAGGGGAAAGTGAAATTTTGCATCCAGTCGTTGCTGACCTGACTTGCATATCATAGCCAAGACTTGATCCAGGAAACTCAACGTAAATCACCGCGTCTCAGGCTTTGGTGTAAAGGCACTTACTGTGCACTGTGCGAACACACTGCCAAGCCAGTAAAAATGCTATTTTCATAAACAAATAATAATACTTTGTACATCTTGGCAAGAGTTACTTTTCATGCATGTTTTTTAACTTTAATTTCCAAAGCTCACCATAGGAGCTAAAAAACACCTTAACACCATGGAAAGAAAAAACCCGCACCACCTCCTAACAGACGACAGAGAAGTTTGTTCATTGCTACTCCACTGCAGCAAAGAATTCTACAAAGGTTATAGTGTTTGACTGCTTATGAACTGATAATACTGTGAACTAATCTTAAAAAGCAACTTATTTGAACAGGGGTATTGTGGTAGCTGGTTGGCTCCGGTAATAAAAGCCGTAAGGGGGGACAGCAGTACGACCTGTTCCACACAACCCTGACACTCACATCTAGCCCCTGTGCCAGACCCCATGTCTCCTACCTTCCCTAGCAAAGCCTCTTTCAGTCTTCACAAAACAGCATCACTTGAATGAAAAGGTGATGTCAGTGACTACGGCCACGCTGTATTTGCAGCTGGATTCTGGGCGTGACGCGACCGCCTAGCAAATGATGCTGTTGCTGCCTTCTCACGAGATCTAACTAATAAAATCCAAGCAGACAGCAGTTGAGCCGACAGCAGAGCGTTTTTATCAGGAGAGGGCGCTGGAAACACGTCACCAGACTGGAATCGAGAGTCACAGTTGCAGAAAGTTGGGCTTCGGAAGCAAATCCAGTGCCACAGCCTGGCCCACCACCCACTGCAGAAGGAGGAGGCAGAGGAAGCATCAGGCAAGGGCTGATGTTTGGGAGAGACCACGTTTCACAGCTCAGTCAGGAATATCAGTCAAAACCAACAAGCTGGATGCCCAGCAGCTATACTTCAAATATATATATTTTAACAGGTATATTTATGTATTTATTTCACTGCACTGTTTGACAGTCAACGTAGCCAAAAACCTTTGTTTTCCTCTGATGCTCACTTCCAGAAGTAGCAGCATTTCCACCTTTAGTCACACTTAAAAAGTCCCCTTTGCATCAGGGCTACAACAAAAAAATAAACTTTCCTGTCTGGCAATAGCTACACTGAGATGCAAAACCAACCCCCCTCCAAAGGGTCAGAAGTGCAGAAAGGGAAGCACCTCAGGAAAATGTTTCCCCCTTCCTCTTCTTTTTCAGCCCCAGTTTTAAGCTGACAGCGTGGCCCTTCAAAGCAGTTCATTTCTGCTTTTTTGGATGCAGTTTCTGCTATCCTAGGATTTTCGTGTTCCTACTACCCTTTTCATTTTTTATCATCTGTTTCCGCCCCACAGCCCGGTTGCGATTCCTCCTTCCGTGCTGCCCACACTTCCCTTCCTTCACGCGGCATCTCTGCAGGCAGGCGGGGGAAAGCAAGACTCACAAAATAAGCTGAGAAAGCAGTGAAAAGCTTCAATATCATAAAAACTGGCAGCATAAACTTCAAGGGAAGATGCCCAGAGCTGAATCTACAAGAGCAACTTGTGACACTCACGTTTTCCCTGTAACACAGCACAGTAACCTGATGATATATTGGGAGCAAAGCCTTAATATGAAGTAGGAGAGAACTGAGATTGTTTAGCCTGGAGAAGAGGAGGCTGATACAGCACTGCTCTCTACAACTACCTGAAAGAAGGTTGTAGAGAGGTGGGTGTTGGTCTCTTCAACCAAGTAGCAAGTGATAGGACAAGAGGAAACAGCCTCAAGTAGCATCAAGGGAGGTTTAGGAAAAACTTCTTTACTGAAATAGTAGTGAAGCGCCAGCACAGGCTGCCCTGGAGTCTCCATCCCTGGAGGTGTTCAAAAAAAGGGGAGGTGTGGCACTTCATTACATAGTTTAGTAAGCAGAGTGGTGTTGGGCCGAGGGTTGGACTGGATGATCCTACAGGTCATTTCCAGCTATAATGATTCTATGATTCTAACCTACAGAAATGTCTGTGTTCTGCTTCCAGGACAGCAGCTCTGTAAATTAAGAAGTCAGAAGGCTGGCACCTACACAAGAGCTCCTCATCTTTGGTGAGAATTTTCACAGGAGGGTCTTCTACATGGCCAGGCACAGAGCAGCCTCAGCTCTGGAGAGCCTGCTCTATGCAGTAAACCAACTGCAGTAAGGGAAACTGCAGAAACATCAGTGCAATGCACAGACAGAACAAGGCAGGGAATATGCAAAAGACAGCTCAGATGCAAAAGAAACTGAAAAATTGCCAGACCCTTTCCATTACCACATTTCCTCATACCAAGCCTAGCAAGGAAGCCCAGGCAGCAGGGCTGCGTTGTGATTTGGGCTAAAGCAGAATCAAGTTTTCTCAATTCAGCTCAGTCTTGTCTACGTAATTCATTTTCTGAAAGTGAACTCCATGTTTTTCAGACAGTTTTCCTCTCTAGAAGTGACAACACGGGGCACTGACACGCAGAAAGGTCATTGCTTACACTTATTCCTCTAGAAAGCAAGGCTATCCTCAAGTTGATAGAATGCTGCAAGTCAAAGACAAAGAAGGGCTGCATCTGCCAGAGGTGCAGACAAGACAGATGACCCCAAACGGACCAGCAGAGCACTCCATCCCAGGTCACAGAATCATAGAATAACCAGGTTGGAAGAGACCCACCGGATCATCGAGTCCAACCATTCCCATCAGTCACTAAACCATGTCCCTCAGCACCTCGTCCACCCGTGCCTTAAACACCTCCAGGGAAGGTGACTCAACCACCTCCCTGGGCAGCCTGTTCCACTGCCCAATGACCCTTTCTGTGAAAAATGTTCCTAATGTTCAGCCTAAACCTCCCCTGGCGGAGCTTGAGGCCATTTCCTTTTGGAAATCATCATGCTTGGTACAAAACTGAGATATCACAAGGGTCTCTCTCTTCTGTGATGGCCGATGTCCAGTGAGGACCTCATCTGTCTATTTGCCCCAATCTGGGATTCATGCGTTTCTCAATCCCAGTTGCTAAGCTCAGTTCCCTCCCGGCCTTGGACCCTTTTCTTTGTGTCTGCTTAGCAGCATTCATGATGATGTACAGTTATCAGGGGCAGAAGAGCATGACTTCATGTATTTGTATGTATTTCATAATTATTTTCTTTATTATTATTTGATTACTATTTTATTAAAGCTGTTTCAGTTTTCATTTCCAACCCACAAGTCCTTTTCCTCTCACTCCCCTTTGCCTGGAGGAGCGGGAAGGGAACTGGGAGCCCAAGTGCTTGGTTTTATCTGCAGAAATTGGCTGGGCTGGGGCTAAAGCGTGACAAGCCCCCCACCCTGCTGGTTAACCACTACGTTATTCTCAAGCTCCCATCATGAGATGGGTGGCAGCACTAATACAAGAGAGGAAAGGACAGGACATGTCTTTGCCAGCTTGGAACAGACGATAAGGTGACTGACAGACCGCACTTACCCTGGGTTCCCACCAGTACCATCGGAATTTCACTAGTGTTTCGATAGTTGGCCATACGGCTGTAGTAGTGGTAAACCGTCTGGAAGCTAATTTCATCTTCCAAGCTGAAGACAAATATAACAGCATCCACCCACATGGCAAACTGCAGAGGGAAAATGAAAAAGGCGAACTGTGAGAAAAGCAGCAAAGGGAAAAACAGAGACATCCTTACCTTTCTTGGAGGGAAAAACACATCAGAGAAACTTTGTTAGTGACAATAACCAAGGCCTTAGAAGTTGCATATTCTTTCTAAAATGACAGACCGACATTCATTGCTCTGCAAGCGATGGGGATCTGGGATATACGGAGGCTTTTCCCTACGCTCACACTCCATCTCTCTGTTGCTGGTATACGACGCTGCAAGTCCAGCTGCTCTCACTGCACGCTGGTTTTAACTCATAGCAAGTTTGCAGACGATACCAAGATGATAGTAAGCTGGGTCGAAGTGTGGATCTGCTGGAGGGTAGGGAGGCTCCAAAGGGATCTGAACAGGCTGCACCGCTGGGCTGAGACCAATGGCATGAGGTTCAACGAGGCCAAATGCCGGGTCCTGCACTTGGGGCACAACAACCCTGTGCAGCTACAGACTAGGAGAAGTCTGTCTAGAAAGCTGCCTGGAGGAGAGGGACCTGAGGGTGTTGGTTGACAGAGACTGAACATGAGCCAGCAGTGGCCCAGGTGGCCAAGAAGGCCAATGGCATCTTGGCTTGGATCAGACACGGCATGACCAGCAGGTCCAGGGAGGTTATTCTCCCTCTGGACTCGGCACTGGTGAGACCGCTCCTTGAATACTGTGTTCAGTTCTGGGCCCCTCACCACAAGAAGGATGTTGAGGCTCTGGAACGAGTCCAGAGAAGAGCAACAAAGCTGGTGAAGGGGCTGGAGAACAGGCCTTATGAGGAACGGCTGAGAGAGCTGGGGGTGTTTAGCCTGGAGAAGAGGAGGCTGAGAGGAGGCCTTACTGCTCTCTACAACTACCTGAAAGGAGGTTGTAGAGAGGAGGGAGCTGGGCTCTTCTCCCAAGTGACAGGGGACAGGACAAGAGGGAATGGCCTCAAGCTCCACCAGGGGAGTTTCAGGCTGGACATCAGGAGAAAATTTTTCACAGAAAGGGTCATTGGGCACTGTTAGAGGCTGCCCAGGGAGGGGGTTGAGTCACCTTCTCTGGAGGCATTCAAGGGACAGGTGGACGAGGTGCTGAGGGACGTAGTTTAGTGTTTGATAGGAATGGTTGGACTCAATGATCTAAAGGGTCTTTTCCAACCTAGTGATTCTATGATTCTATGAAGACAACACTGCATCCCAGATTTCTGAATTTGTGAATTACAGCCCAATAACCCTTATCTCCAGGGCCTTGAGTGCCCGAGGTGGCGTGGTGCTTCCCCAGCCTGTGCTGCACACACATGCTGATGTCTCTGTCAATACCAGGACAAGCATTACGGTTGTGGTTTTACAAGCACCGCTAGGAATTCCCACGTCTTGATCAGCATCCAAAACCATTCATTTCAGATTTCCAATTCTTTACGATACAAACACTCTTAACTGAGCAAACAGCACCAAAAGCCTTGCTCAGCTTTCAGTGTGGAAGCCAACTCTTCTCCCTTGGCATCAGTAATCTGCTACAAGACACATGCACACCCAGGCCAAGGCAAGGTACTGCTCAGGTGACCATGCAAGTGAAGAAGTTCTAGCTCATGAGTGGAATAAGATTGCAGAAACACACTGAACACGACAGTAAACACATACAAGACATCAAAACAAGATTCAAGTTGCACTTACCTCACTGCTTTTATTTTTCCCTAAGTGAGTCCATTCCTACCCAAATTTAGACCAATGGAAACAAGTTTCAGCCATGGGTAATCATGCTCTTCATTCTATCACTACCACAATACACCAGGGAGATTGGGGACACACTAAGCACATGGATCACTGCAAGGAGCTTTGTCTGGGAAACTTTTCTGTACCTTTTGCTGAGCTTCACAAGACTCGCCCAGGTCTGTAAGCACTTAGAGCAGCCCTACTAGCTCTCACAGTTTCGTTTCTGCTCTCGCACTATTTAAACTGCTTCAGTCACTAGTTTGTAGACTCACACCATCCCAGCTTTTTGTAAGGCACCCCAAGCTGGCACAGACAAAGGGAAGAAGGGGGAGCTAGCAGTTACAAACTGAGGTTGCTGAGCTCATTACATTTTCCTTTAGCTGGTAGTACATCTTGCCTGTTACTCATACAGCATATTATCTAATAATTTAAGTTAATGTGCATATTCAAGACTGTATTGTACTTGAAACCAAACACATCTCTTATAGTTAGAGGGTAAAAATAGCCCTAGTATTGAGGTTTTCAAGACAGTCAGGAGGGCGATCATCTGGATGTTAAGGATAGGAACACTGGCACAGAGCAGTCACTGCCAGAAGATCAACCACCATGCAATGTGAACTACTAAAACCAGAACATCTAACCAAAGAAACCAGAGATAGCATCATTACTGTGGACTTGGTTTAGGTCTTTTTAACCAGTCTTAAAGGACTGGACTAGGCAGCACCATGATGAGAACCCCTCCTTACACCTACAACAACCTTAAAGCATGAGTTTGGAAGCTAACAGGCTCTCTAAACTTTCTTAATGTTTCAAACTGTAGGAGCAGCCTCCTAATGAAAGTTATTAAAAAAAAATCCAGAAGGTGGTTGTGCAATGCAAATCTCTCCAGAGAAACAAAATATATCCAGTAATTTCTACTTCTTAAAGTAAGTTAAAGCTTCGTGGATACCAGACCTGCAATATTTAAAACAAAAGGAATTTTGGAAGACACAGGGTCTGGAAATCCAGGATGTCTTATCTACACCAGTGTGCAGGGAACAACTTGAAAGAAGGGAGGTAGCTCTACTGCTGATATATGAACCCATCTTGAGATTTGCTACCGCGACTGAGCAGATCTGTTTGTTCAAAGTTAAGTACCAACAAAAACAAAAACAAAAAAAACAAACAAAATCTCTAAATTTCAAAGAAATTAGCGTGCAGCAGCTCGTTACAGCTCAGTTGCTGTGTTAATAGGGTTTTACAACAGGAGGCTACTACGTTTGTAACAGATCACAGCAAGAGTAGAATCAAACCTGGTGAGCAACAGAAATGGGTCAATATTCACGAGCAGCATTCACTGCAGCAGCGCACCTCACCCCTTCTCGTTTTATGAAATGAGCTTTTTTCCCTTAATTATTTTCATCATCACACGATCTTATGTTAGACAAGAGAGAGATCACCCAGATATCTCATTTTCCTCCCCCTTCTGCCATCAAGGGGACAGTGAATGGAGACCTGAGCTGCCAGGCTCAGCACTGAAGCAAAGGGTCATAAATTCCAAGACGACCACAGTTAAGCTCATTATTAACAGATGTCATAATTCTATCCCAATTATCCATAAAAATAGCCTGTACTGAAGCAAAAAGCAGAACTTTAAGGCTAAGATTACCAACCTTTTGGACATCATAAGCAAACAGTGGGAGGCAAGCATTTTTCTCCTGATACTACTCTGTTTTCATTATATAGTTATATCTGCTCATGAACCCAGATGCAAATGTTTTAGTGCAGCAATTAATAAACAGATTAAAGATATATATGTGATTTGAAATTATGCCAAAAAAACCAAAGATAATTTACATGTGAAACACGTCTTCTGGGAGGTGAAATAGCCTCAACAACTTAATCCTTACATACTCATAAGTTGCTGAAGAAAAAAATCCCATCTATAGCAGTAATTAAACTCCTCAAATTCACCTAGCACTGATCAAATCAAAGCCTGTGTCTGTTCATCAGTTTGCAGTCAGTGCAAACAAAGCCTACAAAGCCAATTCTTTAGGTACAAGAATATTTAGATTGCTGCGTGTACCTTCACAGCTCCAGTATTTATGGCTTTAGAAGAGAGAACGTTCTCTAAGCACCGGGGCCTGGAACTGCTGTGTCCTTCAGCCAACCGATGCACAGCCTCAAACAGAGCTCTCCTTTTAGGCTCACACTTCACATAGCCACAGATGTGTCAGCGACACTAATTTTTTGTTTTCGTTTTAACTTCCTTCCAGGATGTCTCTCACAGTATCCATTTCCTCCACCTCCCCTGTCTTCTCCTTTGTCCGGGCACCTTCCCCCACGCTCTAATCCTCCCGCAGCTCACGAGCAATAGTGGAGCATTGACACACAAGCTGCTGCCGCTGGCACTGCTCCCGTTCAGCTGTTTGGCGACAGCACAGTTCCTGCTGCAGGATTTGGGGTTTTTTTGGAAGCTGATCCACCGCTGAGCAGCTGAGCAGCGAGCCAAGCCAGCAGCAGCCACCACAGGTGAGAAATCCCACCAGTGCCCAGGTAAGAAGAGGTGGCAGGGAGACAGGGACGATGCCTGACGGCAGTGACACCACCTACATCCAGGCTGGCAGAGTCTGCAGGGATTTAAGCATCCCATAAGCAGACTCTTCAGTAAAATTATGAGTTGAGGACACAAACCCACAATGCCTTCTCAAAGGTAAATCCTGACAAGTCACCTCCTGCGATACAAGGGGTAACACGGAACATATGAACCCCAAGCTAGAAAGCTGAGATCTCAATGGTGCTGAGCTCACGAAGTTGAGGCTTAAACAGCACAGGGAGCAAAATGCAGCAGCAATAGGGAATGTAAAGATTTGTACACAAGTCTGTGTGTCACCATGCATACATCTACCCTGTATTCTAGCAATTTAGATGTATACATTTTCCCAGCAGAAAGATGCTTAGGACCCCAGAAAGAATGAAACAGAGAGAGTTCTCTTAAAGGAAGCTTTATACAAGGAAGGAATCAGGGTGTTAGGCTGTGGAATCTGTGGGGATGCAGTGCTCACCTGTGCCTCGGGAGGGCCTCCTTCATCCCGGATCAGCAGCAGATAGCTCTGTCCATCCACCACTATCTCCTTCTTGAATCTCCCACCTGCCACACAAAGACACTCGTGAGCCAGTGAAAAGCAGAACAAATGCAAAACAGAAAAAGGCTTCGCTTGTGGAAAAAGAGAGATCTTGCACAAATCCACGAACTACTGTGAACGCACGTTAAGTCCACACGCAGAGCGCATGCACAGAAATTACTTAAGGAATAAGTCCCATACTTTAAGAATAAGGCTAATGTGGAAAAAAGCCACTGACTACATTACAAACGCTAATTCCCACATTAGCTGTACTTGGGCTTGATACATAAAAGACCATCACCTTTGTTTTGTTTAAGGGTGAGAAATACATCTCTACAAGGCAAACATGGGACAGTCACGTACAAACAGTATCATGTATGAGAACTGCAATAAATTTCCTCTGTGCCTCAGCTTTTCCTCAAGAGAAGCCCAGTTCTTCCAGCACACACGTAAAATGTTATGAAAATGATATTTCTATAGTCACAAACCACAGTTAGGGGAAAGAACTAGACACATGTTAGACAAAAACACTACGATGGTGGTACCTCTGCAGAGACGTACTGAACGAACAGAGAACGCTGGAGCGCTTACCAGCGGGGTGAACTAAAGCCCTGCTTTGGAGATCTAGATAAAAAGAGCAGAGTCACCTTCAGCCAAATTCTGTTCCTGATCCTATTATTCCAGGGAGACGTAGAATGTCGAGTGCTTGTGCAAAGCAAAGAGCTGGCACCGAGCCGAAGGAACCAAGCCGAGCGTGCAGCTGCCCCGCTCCCTTCCCTCTCCTCTGGCCTCAGGAGGACTCCACGAACGCCCAAGGGCAGAGCTGGGATTGCTTTCCTTGGGGGTTAAGTATGTTTCGGGCACCCTGCTGCGTCTCAGGACAGACTTCAGATCCTGACAAATCACATTTGGGGTTGCTGGTGTGACCAGCCCTAAGCCAGGATTACCAGATGTGTCCTCTCTAAGTAGCTGGCTTGTGTTTAGGCTCCACAACAGCTCCACGCCCAGCATCATCCAACTGCCTCACACCCCAGCCTAACATGAAACATCCCCTGACACACACTGAACTTCTTTCTTTACCTCTTTTTTCTTTTACACTGGAATTACTGCCGAGTTAGAATCATAGAATCACCAGGTTGGAAGAGACCCACTGGATCATCGAGTCCAACCATTCCCATCAAACACTAAACCATGTACCTCAGCACCTCATCCACCCGTCCCTTAAACACCTCCAGGGAAGGTGACTCAACCACCTCCCTGGGCAGCCTCTGCCAGTGCCCAATAACCCTTTCTGTGAAAATTTTTTTCCTAATGTCCAGCCTAAACCTCCTCTGGCGGAGTTTGAGGCCATTCCCTCTTCTTCTCTCCCCTGTCTCTTGGGAGAAGAGGCCAGCTCCCTCCTCTCCACAACCTCCTTTCAGGTAGTTCTAGAGAGCAATGAGGTCTCCCCTCAGCCAACTCTTCTCCAGGCTAAACACCCCCAGCTCTCTTAGCCCAGTTTCCCAACTACACTTCCTTCAAACCTTGTCATCCTATGGAAAATGATGCGTCCAAACAGGCGATAGGTGAGGGAACAACGCTGCCAAGTTCTCCAATGAGCTCTCTAAGCAAAGACATGCAGGCTAACGTGGATCCTGAAAACATCTTCACAAAACCCACCCATCGAAGGGAAAGAACCCAGTTTTGCTCCTCTGTTCCCATAGCCTGACCACTGCAGCAGGCTTCATTCACATCAAGAGCACCTAATACCTCTGCTATCTGCAATATTTAAACATGTTTAAACACATTTCATGTTTAATAAAAGACATAAGAACAGGGCTTTTTGTTTGTAGTTTTGTTGCTTTTGTTTGAGGCTTTTTCTGTTTTTATTTATTTGTTGTTTTCTTTATAAACCTACCCTATTGTGAAAAGCTCAGCAGTACCAGACACACAGCAATTAAGATCATCATATTTCTGCAGAGTAGAAGACCTATGTATAGATTTTCATTATCTTACTCACAAACTGGATTTCAATTTTGCCTTTGAAGATCAAGTGGCAGATAAATACACATCATTAGTGAACTTGAAAAGAATAATCAAAACCACGCGTAAAACTTTGCAAGGAAACTTGTCTCCGCTCTCAGGAACTGAATTTCTATTAATAAGATCATTATTTCTATATGTCGTCAATTAATTGCATACGCTTCATAATGAAGTGTTAAATAAGATAAATTACTTAACATACAGCCCTCCAGAGAGGCTTTGAAGTTGTAAGTAACAATGGAAACGCAGTCTATACGTGATCGAAGAGTGAAAGTCCTGCATAATTGCCATTTCCTATTTCCTTCTTTTAAAGGCTTAAAGTTTACATAGCTCATTATGAAATACCATGAACTGAACATGCTGAAGAGCCAGTTCATTATTCCCTCTTGTTAACAGGACCCCTTTCAAGTCTCACTGTTCCCTCACACCATCCTCAGAGGTACAGAGGAGGTAAAGACAAGGTGAAATAAAAAGCTCAAGTAGAGAATTGAAAACAATAATATCAGATCCATGGCTGCATTATTAAGATGTGTGTACACAGATTACAAGTGGGAGCAATAGGAGATTTATTCTCGCGAGGCACTTCAGGGTCACCGGTGATTCTGTTTACAAGAGCAGCTTTGAGAAATGTGCTGGTTTTTATCTAACACAGCTTAAGGTTATCCAGCAGCTCTCTTCCTGCGTGAGCCCACATTAAGTTAACGGCTGGCGTACCTGCTCCTTGCCTTCTCAAAAACCACTGGGTACAGAGCTCGGTGCAATGATAATGCAGTTTTATTTCTAGTATTAATTCAACTCTTGACAGGTTGTATCACTGCACCACAGACTGTCACGCTGGACGAGCAGTCAACAAGCACACAGTCAATTTAAATCTGTTTCAAGCAGCTTTTTCACCCTTAAAAGCTGAGCGCGCTCATTATCCAGAATATCCCCTAGCTCCTTGCACACTCTCACGCCCTCATTTATTTTTGTTTGGGTTTAGATACTTCATAATAAATAGTTTAAATCTGATAACTCTGAGAATCAAATTGTTTAAAAGAATGTCCTGCATTTCCACCCTGCAATAAGCATTTCAAATCAGATTGGAAGATTCAGAAATGTATCAGCAGACTCACGCTGACTCCCTAAACAAGAATTATTTTATGCAAATTTGAGATCAAAGCAGGATGCATCCCTATTAACTTATGTTTCTACACCATTACAGCGCCCTTACGATGAGTACATCATAACCTTAGATACAACGCAGGACAGAGGTTTAGAAAACCTACCTAAACACTAAGAATTTATACAAACAAGAATAGAAACACGGAAGAATATAGAGAATTCTACCAGCACACAAACCCAAGGCTATGCCAGAAGCTGCACCATCCCTGGAGGTGTTCAAGGCCAGGTTGAATGGGGCTTTGAACAACCTGATCCAGTGGGAGGTGTCCCTGCCCATGGCAGGAGGTGGAACTGGATGGGCTTTAAGGTCCCTTCCAACCCAAATCACCCTCTGATCTCTCTAACGAGACCATAAGAGGAAGGTAAACAACAAGCTTTTGCCTTCATGAGCCCTGATGTGACTCAACACCAAGGACAGGCAAGTAAATCGAGTGTGAGGGCAGTGATTTCGGGATAATTGGGCTTGTGCAGCACCACACTGGTTATCTTTTTAAAAGCATGTCTCTGGACCATTAGGAAACAGGAATTAAGAGAGATCAGCCAACTACTGCAACCTGTCGAAGTCATCAAGAAGTCACCCCTGGCTACATAACACCACTGTATTTTTGAAAATATCTGTATATATGATGGAACCGCAAGACACCACGTAGGTTGATGACAGTGAAAACAAAAGAACATCCTCCTTAATTTAAAGGATGAGCTCAAAATCCACAGCTCTTGTCCCAAGGGATGCAGCAAGCTTTGTTTCGCTCCCATCAGTATTATGACACACGCAGCTTCTTAATGAGTGAATTTCCCAACTCCCATATGTACCTGCCAAGGAGGTCACTGAAAGACTGGCAAGCCTGGCTCACAGCTCTGAAGGATAGTGTGATTTCTCCTGCGATATCCTAACGGGAATGTCAAAGCACAGAGATGCTGAACTGCACTTACCTGCGGCCCCAGCCGCATCTCTAAGGCCACACAAAAGACACGCCAGCCAGTAACTACACGACTCTGCAGTCAGAGAGATGGAGCTGGAAAGTGTTTTCATTTCAATAAAAAAGCAATTTCATAAAAACAAGTCATTGAAACTGTGTGGAAGCCTTAATTTGGGTGGATTTCAGTATGGGGCTTATTTGTTCTCCCTAAAACTCTGTATTTATAAATCGCTGCATTGTTCCCAGCGTTCCAGGGCAAGATCCTTATCAATTCACACGGACTCATTTTCAGACACGTACAGAATTCTGCGTGAGGCAGCAAATATGACTCCTGCGTACAAACCACACTCCATACCCACCCCAAGATACAGAGCAGCCCTTCTGCTGCAGCCTATAAACTCGCCCGGTCTCTCGCGAGCATCTGACCCGATTCCTACTATAAAATGCTCCAGATAAAATTACAGATTTGATCGATATAAAGCTAAATAAATTCTGAGCATCAGCGATTTACAACCACAGCTAAAGAGCCGGCACAAGCCAGAATCCCTGGCTGAGGGAACCAACAAAGGCTTCTTAATCTCATTTCTACGCACGTCACTCTACAAAGGTTGCTGCGTTGAATCAGGGAAGGGAAGAAACTGTCCTTCAGCAAGAAGTGATACTGATTTTAAATACCGCACGCACTGTAATCAAAGGTGCTCTATATTGCGAAGGCTTTATATTACACAGGGAATTCCACACAGGAAGGTTTTCATCCAGCTACAAACGCCGGCTGCCTCTTCCTCTAGCCGACGGCTGTTTCGCTGCCTAATTGCTCACCCAAGCATCCGCTGATTTTCATACTGTATCCCCAGGCTCGACAGCATTCGCCAGGCTCTTTATTCAAGCAAATTGCCACGGGGATGAAGTTATTTGGCCATATGAGAGAGATAAATACGGGGGGCTGGCCACGTGACAAACCCACAGAGCAGCTGAACGCTGACCCCAGCCATGGGGGCAGGGCAGAAGAGACAGAAGCAAAGCTGAAGCATCCATAAAAGCCCATATTTTAGATTCTCAGTGACACGTGAATTTTGACAGTGGGGGTCAGCTCCTTAACACACACAGATTCGTTCTCCTGCTTACTCTTGAGATTATAAAATCATACAGTCACGCAATGGTTTTGGTTGGGAGAGACCTGAAAGCCCATCCAGCTCCAACCCCTGCCATGGGCAGGGACATCTCCCACTGGATCAGGGGCTCAAAGCCCCATTCAACCTGGCCTCAAAGACCTCCAGGGATGGGGCAGCCACCACTTCTCTGGGCAACCTGGGCAAGGGCCTCCCCACCATCAGCATGAAGAATTTCTTCCTAATGTCTGATCTAAATCTTCCTCTCTCCAATTTAAAGACATTCCTCTCATCTTATCACTACATGCCTTCATAAAAAGCCCCTTCCCAGCTTTCCATCAGCCCCTTTCAGTACTGGAAGCTGCTCTAAGATCTCCCCGGAGCCTTCTCTTCTCCAGCCTGAACAACCCCAACTCTCTCAGCCTATCATAAGGGTTGCGGTTCATCGTTACCTAAAATTTTCATTTAAATAAACTACCCTATATAAATGTTTTTCCAAAGCATTTCCAAAGATACAAGAAGCGTTACAACTAACTTCTCACCAAGCCAAGCTGTGCTCAGTGCTTGAAGTCAGTTCATATTGGTATCAGCAGCAGAGAAGCCATAATAACCCATCACTCAGCCACACGTAAAGTCAGCTTTTGGGCATTTCCTTCATGTAAATATTGCACTAGATGCTGCTTCAGAAACCATCTGTGGTTGAGCGCATAACCACAGGAGTGCAAAGAAAGGAGAATTGTTGCTCTCGCATGAGACTACAGCCGCAAGCAGAGACTTGCGCCAACCTTCCAACAGAGTACCTGGGTCAAAACGCCCCAAACCAACCAAGCAACCTATGCTGAGCCTTGCAAAACCCACCAGTTGCTCTTCTCCACAGGTTTATGATATGTTTTAGGAAAGACACGTATCAAATAATGGCCTAGAATGTAGACTCTTCCTTGGAGAATCAAGCCATACCCAAGAAAGAAAGGTACAATCAAAGATATCACGTACATATATATACATATAGACAATCTTACCATTACATTGATCTGGCAAGGAAGCACTAATTGATGATTTTCATTAGATTATTACTATTAGGTTAGTTATTAGGAAGAAATGTTTTTCCCGTGAGGGTGGTGAGGCCCTGGCCCAGGTAGCCCAGGGAAGTGGCGGCTGCCCCATTCCTGGAGGCATTCAAGGCCAGGTTGGATGGGCCTTGGAGCCCCTGATCCAGTGGGAGGTGTCCCTGCCCATGGCAGAGGGGTGGTACTGGATGGATTTTGAGGTCCCTCCCAACCCAAATGATTCTAAGATTCTATGATCTTGTAACTCCATGAAAAGAAGAAGGTTTACTTCTGGAATTTTCTAAAAGCTACAATGGTATTTAATAATGTGATTTTGAAATCCATTCATTGGTGTATTTGCAGGGCTTCCACAGAAGACCAGGTCTGATGAGTCCACAAAACCTAGCAGTGATTTGAATGGAGATCAATTGAATTCTAAGTTTTGAACTACTCAAGAAAATACAGCTTACTTTTAAAATTAAAATAGTAGCTACAAAAGTTGTACAGAATCGGAGACCACAACTAATGCTATTTAATACAGTTAGATGGAAAACAGAGAGGCAGGGGCTTCATTTTGAGGACAAATATGTTGACATGAGGACAGTCATGCTGAATGACATTTCTGCAAAGGTCTGTGGTCTCATTCCCAGTGACAGAAAATTTAACAAGCAGAGTGGAGTGCAGCAGCCCAGAACTGCCTGACTGGGGCTGCAAATTAAGGAAATAAGGAGCAGGGTGACATTCAGCTGCAATCCACCCTTGGCTCAACACCAGTCAACTAGAAGGAAATACGCAGCCGCTGCTTCCATTAAGTTCAAACAGTTGCCAACATCTAAAGGGAACAAAAAAAATTGTGGTGCTTCACAAAACACTCTGAAAAGAGCATCTGAGCCAACCACCCGTCATTACACACAAATTCAGTTATGAGCCATATGGGTGCAGGGAATGCTTCCATGGTAGATTCTCTCCCTGTCTGAAATGCTTGGTGAAAAGAAAAGGAGAAGTCAGAAGCACTGTAAAGACGCTGGGATTCCCATCCAGTGTTCTGTTTCAGCCTGAAGAAGGAAATAGATGGGTTAACCAGCATGATAAATGAATAAAAAGAAGAGCCAGCCTCTAAGCAATGAAGTTTCCTTCACTACGTGGAGCCAGGACTTGGAGAAGAGCAGTACATGTCGTGTTTTCAGGATAAAGCTTCTAGTAGTCAGTGGTTTTCTGCTTGTAAGCCAAGTAGAGAAGCCCAGTCTTAACAGAATCATAAAATCATGGAATGGTTTGGGTTGGAAGGGACCTTAAAGCCCATCCAGTCCCACCCTCCCTGCCATGGGTAGAGACACCTCCTACTGGACCAAGCATCTCCAAGCCACATCCAACCTGGTCTTGAACACCTCCAGCGATGGGGCAGCCATGACAGCTTCTGACCGTAGCCCTGGTTTTGTGCACTGGTAGAAGTCTGTATATTCCTACGTGTTTATATTATTGCTTGTACAAATTCTCAGTGTTGATGCTTAAGGCCCCATACAACCCGACCTTGAACGCTTCCAAGATAGGGGCATCCAGGACTTCCCTGGGCAACCTGGGCCACTGTCTCACCACCCTCATTGTCAAGATTTTCTTCCTCACATCTAATCTAAATCTTCCCCCTTCCAATTTGAAGCCATTCCCCCTCGTCCTTTCACTCCAGGTCCTTGTAAAAAGCCCCTCCCCAGCTTTCCTGGAGCCCCTTTCAGTACTGGAAGCTGCTCTAAGGTCTCCTTGGAGCCTTCTCCAGGCTGAACAAGCCCAACTCTCTCAGCGTGTCCTGAGCAGAGGTGCTCCAGCCCCTAGACCATAATGTTACAGTGATGCAAGTGCAGACGCAGAGGTAAGACACGCTCGGCACCCATCAAATGACTCATCTTAAAAAAAACATGATACCACAGCAAGCTTCTGCAGCGGATTCAAGCCTCCTGCAAATATTTTATTAACGACCTGGATGGTGGAAGTAACAGGCTATTTAATTTCTAGATAATGAAGCAGGAGGGACTGCAATTATGTTAGAAAATTGGATTGTACTTCAACGTGACCGTGACAAGCTAGAAAAACAGAGTGAAAAAACCAGCAGCATCACAGGGACGAATGCAGAACCCTCCTCTGAGCAGGACCAGGCAGCTGCAGGGAGAGGGGGTTGGATGGCAAGCCGCTGGCACTGCGGAGGAGCAGCTGGGCATTCCTGCCGAGTGCGGAGGAGCAGAGAGCTGCAGCTTACAAAGCCTCGGCCGGAACTCCCCGTTTCCCTCCGGGTAGTGCATTACATGGAAGATACGGAACGAGTGAAAAGAGCTCACAAGTGCTTCCGAAAAAAAATTCTGCCTAGAAAACAGACAGTAAAACCAAACACTTGAACAGTGGTTATGCAGGAGAACAGATCCTGGACAGACGAGAGGTGGGGGTTCTTACTGAGAAATAATCCGCAGATCCCATTTTGGGGCAAGAGAAAGACCTTTATCATTTTTTTCAGGTCCTGCTTATTACAATCCCAGACTAATAGGCAAAAATATCCAGTAGAAGCAGACACACAAAGCCCTGTTCAAGAGTCACCACAGTCGTAGATAAAAAATTAGGGATCTGCAGACCGGCAGCAACACTAATGGCACTGGGGAATGCACACCCTTGCCAAGGTGCATTCTAAAATCATCTGCCCTCAGAGTATTTAAAACCTTTCATGTATTTCCCTCTCCTGGCTGGAAGCATCCTTGAACTCCAGGGTATCCTGTTTCAAACACAACCAGTTATCTGATTAGCTGTTCAACAAGATAGAGAATTTACTCAACAATTAAACCTGCTCAAGGACTAGTAGAACCATAGACTGCTTTGGGTTGGAAGGGACCTCAAACATCATCCAGCTCCACCCCCTGCCATGGGCAGGGACACCTCCCACTCGATCAGGTTGCTCGAAGCCCCATCCAACCTGGCCTTGAACACCTCCAGGGATGGGGCAGCCACGACTTCTCTGGGCAACCTGAGTCAGGGCCTCCCCATCCTCAAAGAAAAACATTTCTGCCTAAGATCTCATCTCAACCTCCCCTCTTTTACAGCTGAAAACCCTTCCCTCTTGTCCTATCCCTGCACTCCCTGATCAAGAGTTCCTCCCCAGCTTTCCTGGAGCCCCTTTCAGTACTGGAAGGTCTGAGATCTCCCCAGAGCCTTCTCTTCTCCAGGCTCAACAACCCCAACTCTTTCAGTCTGTCCTCATAGAAGAGGTTCCCCAGCCCTCAGATCACCTTCGTGGCCTCCTCTGGACTCACTCTGACAGCTCCATGTCCTTCCTGTGCTGAGGATGAGGGCTCCAGGTGGGGTCTCACAACTGCTTAGCAGAGGAACAGAATCCCCTCCCTCAACCTGCCGGCCGTAATCGAGGTCCCTTTGCTGCCGAAGCCATACAAGTAGCCCCTATCTCAATAACAGCTTAAAAAAAAGTGTTCTGGCAACACCTTAACATTTAGCATCACAGACCAAAGCAATCACGTTGAAAGCAGCACAGTTTTTTAGCACATATCCCAGAATTATACCCACCTCACACATGCCTGGAAAGAATATACAGCCGTCTTTCCTCCTGAGAAAGGCACATCATCAGCCGATAGATGATTTTTAAACAAAATAAATAAGTTTGAGATTTTAATGCTGTTCAAAGTTCTAGAGTGACTCTGCAAAATTCTGAAGAGTTTCCTGCAAAGCAATAAAGCACCTGCCCTGCATGTAAGCACTCACGGCTCTGAAATGGCTTGCCAAACAAGGTATTAGGCGCCCATCAGCTCACCATGATGGAGTAACACGTTTTCATCTGACATCGACTGCACATAAATATGCAAAAATGCTGGCACTGAGCAAAGAACAGCTGAATATATTAATGTTGCAAGCATGCCCTTTTTCATAATTCATTCACGTGAAAAAATATTCCTGACAGTTTAAAGGGGAGGAACGAATCCAGCATGAACCTGCTAGGAACTCCCTCCTCCAGCCCATATCCCTTGCGCCCACTCAACGTCCCCAAGGCAGCCACACCGCATCACCTGCAGGTCTTTCTCCACACACTGAATCCTGTAATTACAGCTTGATGTTATTTTAAGACTCCAGCACTGCTGCTTTTGTTCCTTGTATTCTGGCCAGCACCATCATCTCTTCTCTTCGCATCGCTTTATTTGTATTCCAGCAGGGGACAGCTATGAACATCAGACGTTCAAGCCTAATCAGACAGTAAAACTCTTCAAATGAAGATGTATTTTAAAAGCTATGTCTTACTAGGTATTAAAATGGAAGGAAAAGAAGGTATTTGTCCATTTATGGGCGTGTGACCAGCACACTCTGCTCCTGAGCCCTGGTAATGATCATTGTCCTGGCAAGGACCCCTCCAAGAACCTGTCTGACCCCACAGCTTTGGGTGACAATTAAATTCACGGTTCTAGTTCTACAAATAAGATAGGAAATGAGGCATATACAACACCTTTTTTTTTTTTTTCATTATTACTACTTGGGTTTTTTGCCTTTTTTTTTTCTTTTCTGGACAGCCAACATAGACAGATCCTCACACCCACGAGTTGTACAGACACAGCAGGGCTAATTTTAACAGCTTATTTTTATCACGCCATCTGGAGACAAACCCAAGCTAAACAGCAGCCATCAGCTTCTCTGGGCAGGATGTGACACTAGAGTCTACTCCTACCTGTTTCCAGCAACCTGTGTTTTCCAGTTATAAAAGCTCATGCCCCAAAATACTTTCCAATCACAGTTCCTTACCAAGTAGCCCCAGGACTTACAACATCACAGCTCTTTCTCTCTGTAGTTCCCTACAAGCTGGCTTATCACAGATTCTAGACCCTAACCCAATCAAACATTCAAATAGCTCCTGCCCTTCAATCTAATGTATGAACCACCTCCTGCCAACTCAATTCCTGTATCTAAGTTAAACTTCACAAGCTTCCAAGAGAATTCCAAAGATCTGAACATACTTGCTTACAAACTCTAAATTGCACAACCAAGAAAAGCAAAAGACTTAACTCAGTTAAGCATAGAAGCACAGATTTCACATTTTGGGTTTTTTCCCCTCTTTTTTAAAATATCCCTTTGCATTTTATACTTAGTTTATAGCCAGCTGCTATAATATCCATCCTTTCATTACAGTATTACATTACAAACAGTAACCCTGAAGTTAAAATTGGACTTAGTGTGCTGTGATTATACTATAATCTGTCTTAAGACACAACAAACCATACTGAAATCTGCTCAGGAAACCCAGACAAAGCAACTATCATAATCTTTTTTTTATTTTCAGTCACCTCCCAAAATATTCCAGTTCACGTATGAGAACGGAAGGATTGTTACATAACAGCACTGTATCTTAAGAGGTAGAAAAATCCATTTGCCATCTGCATGCTGTATTTCACTGAACGCCTTTCATATTTGTATTGCTCCAAACCAAGGGCGAGCAGGAGGGAGAAAAGAGAATGGCAGCACTGAAGTCAATCATGAGATGTTTAGACTGGATATTAGAAAAAATTTCTTTGCTGATAGAGTGATGAAGCATTGGAAGAGGCTGCTCAGGGCAGTGGTGGAGTCCCCATGCCTGGAGGGGTTCAAAAAACATGTAGACGTGGCACTTTGTGACATGGTTTAGGAGGCATGGGGGTGTTGGGCTGACGGTTGGACGGATGATCTTAGAAAGTCTTCTCCAACCTCAATGATTCTATATTTCAGACTGATGTTACCTGATGGAAGCGGCAGCCCCACTAATACCCAGGAAGTTTTAAGATTAGCAGCACGTCAGAAAAAGGATTCACAGTTTAAAACTCTCACTCAGAAGGAAAGTCAGACTACAGAGTCAGAAGCAAAGCCCACGCACTCTCCCCCATCCCCTTCTCCCTGTTTCATTCCCCCATCCTGATGAAGCAAGGGCAGCTCCTCATCTCTGTGGAAACTCTGCCTGTCCAGCAGCCTGTGGAAGGTGGAATGCAATGACCAGGTCAGTATCTAATCCTGCCCACCCTCATGGTGGAACACCCTGAGCATTCCTCAAACAGGTAGCGAAGCTACTGACAGCCTGTTAGAGCAGCAAATTAAAAAAATCTCTTGAGAATTAAACATATTGTGAATGAAATCAGCTAACTACCCTGCCCCGCTCTCTGATACAATCCTCCAAACCAATGTGAGATTATATGGAAGGAGAAGCCACACCTAGAAATCAAATACAAGCTGAAAAAGAAACACGTTTAGAGAACATAGAATCATAGAACGGCTGGGGTTCAGAGGGACCTCAAAGATCATCCAACTTGCAAACCCATCCCACTGGACCAGGTTGCTCCAAGCCCCATCCAACCTGGTCTCCAACATCTCCAGAGATGGGGCAGCCACCACTGCTCTGGGCAACCTGGGCCAGGGCCTCCCCACCCTCAAAGGAAAACATTTCTTCCTAAGATGTGCTTTAAGAGCAAGAGCTAAACACTGGGCTATGATTTAGAAGTGCACCCGAAGTAATATTTGAAAAAGAAAGCAGAAGGCAGGCCCTTTTTTCCAACAACAGGAACTCCAAACTGGCTTCTGATCCAACAGCACCAGAGAGCAAGGAGCACTGGAGACCTGAGGGTCATTTTTATTACTATTAGGAGCCTGAAGTTCTAATAGCAGCTATAATCCAAATTAGTTTTTACCTAGGTTGCAGCCTTCAGGGGAGCCTGTGAGGAGAAGGGCACCCATCCTACAGACATTTCTCCTTGAATCCTCAGAAAATGCAAGGTGGGACCTGCTAAAGACACCCCAAAGATCAGCCAACCCTCCAGTCACGCAACCTCCAAGGGAAGACGCTTCGGGGAAACTGCTGCTTCAGCACCTTCTCCCCAGGAAAAGAGCAAACGCTTCCCTTCTTCTTTAAATTAACAGAGGTTCCTGAAACAGTCTCAGCCTGAGCGGTTTGCAGAGAAGGCTCTAACCCACACAGTCAGTCCCAGGGGACGGGGTGAGGGAAAGGCTGGCGAGGGAGATCCCAGAACACATCAACCCTCTTTTATGCTGAGCCTGAAAGGCTCCAAAAGCCCAAGCGAGCCAGCTACAGCAATATTTTAAAATGATCAAAAGAGACAAGTGTTATCTTATAGCTGGATGTCAGCGTGAAACGCCAAATAAAAATAATCAGCTGACAGTGTTAGACCGAAACAGAAGACAAAGAACTGAAAGGAGATAATTTTGAAACATGTCTGAGGCCATCATTGTCTCCTGCACACAACACAGTGTTTGTCTGTGCTTTCACAGACAAAACCCGTGCTCTGATAGCCTCTGTGGCCCCACAGAGCGCTGTGTGAGCTGGTGAAACATTGCACCAAGGATGGAGTCCAACAAGGAAAATTGCAGCTTCCCATTGTGTTGCAGCCCAAGCACCACAAAACAGAACTCCAAGGTTAACGTTGGCTTTTTCAACTCACACGCACCTGGAGTTCTTGCAGAATCGCCCCGTAAAAGCTGTATGTAAATTTGTACACGTATAATGATGATTTTATTCCAAGACGTCATGAGTGGAAAAGCATGCAAGTACGTATTCACAGAATCACAGAATGATTTGGATTGGAAGGGACCTGAAAAAAAGCTCATCCACTTACAACCCCCCTGCCATGGGCAGAGACACATCCCACCAGACGAGGTTGCTCAAAGCCCCATCCAACCTGGCCCCGCACACCTCCAGGAATGGGGCAGCCACCACTTCTCTGGGCAACCTGTTCCAAATTTCTCTGTTCTTCATCTACATTTTGGCCACTCGCTCAGAAAAACAGAACACACACACACCACTCTAGGATGCATCCTTTTTTTCACTTACGAAAGAAATATAGTTTAATAAAGACAGCCTCCAAATTCCTACATATTTGAACAAATTAGCTATTTTTACCTAGCTAACGGCTTCTGTAAGGAGATTTGCAATCTGACGAACCCAACTGTTCAAAGGAAGAACTGTGTTTTCACCCTGCACGTGAATGATGGGAAGAACAGACAAGAATCACTGCTACCAAAGTAAGAATCTTCCCAATTCTGCCACAGCTCTCATGTTCTGTTCAATCTGAAACACCAAACCGTGATCCCCACCTCATTATTCAATCTCCTAGCACACCCAGGCATAAGGATTGTCAAAATATGGTATTCTTTTCCCATTCTGCTTATCTGAAAGCTTAAGTTAAATAATGGAAGCAAAGAACAACCCTACTTTTCTTTCTTTTTCAGGAGAACAAGTTCCATTCTTGGTTTCATCTCGGAGCCCATCAATTGCAGCATGAGCCAAATGGAAGGTTACCGGGGTTAATCAATCACGCCTGAACTTTTTGTATAAGTATATTGTAAGAGTTCATGACCTGACAGAAGTCTAGTGAGGACATGCTGAAGAAAAGCAGCTCAAATTTTGAAGTAGCTTTTCTCAATCCTCCGTGCATAATACTACCATGTTGAAGAGTCGTGATAGTGCAATAGTGACTGAAAACCATGGACATTCATCACCTAGCAAGAAATTTCTACATGTTTTGGCAGCTGGCTCACACCTCGCTTTCACGGCACTTCCATTACATCCCTCCTTCTTTAGAGGGAACACTGGCAGTGACACTTCGTTCAGTATTTTAATAATCAATGGTAAGTTTTATGATAATTTCTATTATTCAAGCGATAACACTGTTCACTACAGGCACTGAAAAAAGTTACTTGACGAAGGCTGTGCAAGTATAACATTTTGGTCAAGTTTGTAAAGAAGTAAATGATCACAGCCTTCTAGAAAACAAACAAAGGCTTTATTTTGCATCTCTTACTAGGGCAGCGTATTTATTGTAGTCCTTCCCACCTAAGAGACCTCTAAATGAACGTAAGTGGTACTTGAAATTTGCTCTATCTCATCCCTGGGGACAAAGGGACTCAGAGTGCAGGTGTTCTGCTGAGCCTGGGCTGCGGCATCACCAACCCTAATGCAGACAATCCCCTGTGCCCAACTCGCACTGCAGCAGAGCCCCAGTGAGCCAAGTGGCACCAAACACCCAATGCACCAGCCCACCAGCCCTTCTGCCAGTGAGGAAAAGAACTGAAACGGGCTACAGCTGCAGAAGGGAAATGGGAAACAAGAAACTGAAGGCAACTGAATGACGTGGTATTGTAAGTAATAAAAATATCCAGAGATAAAAAAAATTGAGTTAAAAAAAGATACCTGTTAGCAGCTAAAATAGCTGTGTAGGAGCTTCCAGTGCCTCACTGTTGTACCATGTGCTAGAAGGGAAGCCTAAGCATTATCAACCTAGAAAGTGGGGAACAGACAGCACTGCAAAGATTTACACGGTGATTTTCCATTTATATTCTATTCCTAAGTTCTTCAACACTTGGATACAAGAACTCCCCACCAACAGGAACTGCTGCCTGCTCGCATTGGGATGCTGGATGACCTTTGTGTTTGAGTGCACAAAAGTATTCTACTCTCCCAGGTAAAAAGAAATCTCATATATCATAGAATGGTTTGGGTTGGAAGGGACCTTAAATATCATTCAGTTCCACCCCCGCTGCCATACGCAGGGATAGCTCCCACTGGATCAGGCTGCTCCAAGCCCCATCCAACTTGGCCTTGAACATCTCCAGGGATGGGGCTTCCATCACTTCTCTGAGCAACCTGGGCCAGGGCCTCCCCAACCTCATTGTGAAGAAATTCCTTCTGTCTAGTCTAAATCTGCCCCTCTCCAGTTTATACCCACTGCCTCTTGTCCTATCACTACAAGCCTTACAAATTCCCTCCCCAGCTTTCTTGTAGCCCCTTCAGGTACTGGAATGTCGCTATAAGGTCTCCCAGAGGCTTCTCTTCTCCAGGCTGAACAACCCCAACTCTCTCAGCCTGTCCTCACATGGGACACACTCCAGCCCTTGGATCATCTTTGAGGTCTCCTCTGGACTCACTCCAACAGATCCCTGTCCCTCCTGTGCTGAGGACTCCAGAGATGAACACAGAACTCCAGTTCGTGCTCACATCAGCTCTCTGTTCTAGCATCTCACTGTACTGTGGCAGCGGGGTGGGAGAGGACAAATTCCTCCTTGTTCCCTTTTTCCTCATCCCAGCTGAGACACCTTGAAGCACAATTTATCTGCTTTTTTCTTTTTTTAAATTAATTAGGGTCACTGAGAAGAAAAACCACTGAAATAATCACAACATAACCTAGGGTGTAAGTCATGTTTCATGCCTCTATGGCATTTGGAAACCAAAAGCCAAACAGTAAGAGAATCCTCCTGACACCGCTATACCTGTAAACTTCAATTCACCTTGGTCTGCAAGGTACTTGGGTCTCAAATTTCACGCACACCACGTTTCATTCTGTTCCTACAGGTAGAATTAATTTTTAGGCAGGCAAAAAAAGGTATCAGGTTGCACACGCCTTACTTGTTGGCTCAGATATGTAAAACACCCAGCGTGCTCTTTAGTAGTAAATTCTTCCAATCACTTGGAAGATTATTAGTAGATAGCAAATCTCTCTATTAATTATCCTTTCTCCCATCATTTTCCTGTTGTATCACTACATAAAATCCTGCCAGTCCCAGATGACAAATTCCATCTTGTTACAGAGCAATACATCATTTCTTTTTTTACATCATTTCTTTTTTTACATCAAAACACACGCGCTTTAAGTGTCACACAGGGGTACAGCTACACGCATGTTAAATATGCAAAGGAGGCGGCTAGAAGACACTTTTCTCCCCAAGTCAGGTTTATAATGTGAGAAAACAAAAGGTTTTCATGTTGCAATCACACCAGTGACTAAAATTAGTTCTCAGCAGAAATAAAAGCTGGCACAGACAATGAGAGAAAACTGCTTTACATTGCAATGTTATATGATTCCTCCTCTAAAGGGAGGTGGTGTCAGGCAGCGAGAGAAATGTCTTGTCTTAAAGTAAAAGAGATGAAGGAAACATGAAACCATCTTTATACACTTAAGATTCATTGACTGGAATGCTGAAGCTACCTAAAAGGTCTACGGGAGATCTGGCAGTTGTCTGACACAGGGCAGGTTTCATGGTAATCATAGTAATTGAGGAGGCAAAGGATGACAGGAACAGGCTCTGCTCATAATCACCATCTTCGCACAAAGTGTGCATCAATCATTTTACCAATTAGATACTGATTGCATGATAGCTGATAAATTTTGCTGTTATTAAGCCGTTCAGAGTCAGTAAGCTATTTTCCTGAAACATCCAAGCTGAGACCTTGAAGCCCGGTGTACATACAATTCTTTATCCAATTTAACACACCGGCACATTTAAAAGACCTCAGAAAAAGAAACAAGGAAGATCCATGTTGTCTCCATCACAAAGGCTTACACCTAACTCAATTTATCAAAAGCTATGTTCCCATGCAGGATGTGAAAATCCAAAGCCCCACGCTGCAATGAAACAGAACCACCTGCACTACTGCTCTATTTTCTATTGAACGGCAGCGTATGGGCTCCTGCTTGGGTGGGAAAGAAATTAAACACTAACAAATCATTACTTTAGATGTTTACTAAGGATAGTTTACATGGTTTGAATTTCCTTTAACGCTAACTTGATTAGAAATCTTGACCCTATCCCTTCCAAGGTGAATTCGAGCTCTTAATTATTCCAGTTTTGCAACTGTTAATGAAATGGAATGGTGTCATTAGTGAGGCTTGTCAGCTACGCTTATGTGCAAAGAAATGATTTGACACTGCTTTTGTAATCTAATCCTTTCAGGAAAAACAGCCTGTATGTCACTCAACTACTGTAAATAAAACTCCTTAAAGACAAAGAGGACAGATGGCCACACTCCCAAGGAGCACCACCCAAACCAGTCATCGCTTTGGAGAAGAGCACTGCGAATAATCCATACATTTGCATCTTGCAGGGAAAAAAAAAAATATTTTCTGTCTGCAAAATGAAGAGAAAGATCTGTAGGGATGCTCATTTTTGCTGAAGACCTGTATTCAGCAGATCTCCACACCGCAGACCCACTTCCCTCCATCCGCAGCCAGAAGCAGCAGGCATAAATGTGATCTACAGGCAGTTTTGTTGCAAGGCTCAATTATCACCCCACCACTCCTAGCTACAAAGCAGCAAAAACATCTAAAGCAAGCTTATAAACTGGGAGACCGCACTGTTACTACAATTACAGAAGGAAAAGGCCTGTCCATCCCTCTCCTCCCATTTTAACTACAATTCAAGACTGTTAAAATGTCAAGGGCTGTGTTTAATAGCTTCCTTTACTAAGAGTTAATTTGGAACAAATGTTATTGTAGATGCATGAAGCTACAAACTATTGCTGAAAAGACGACTACGGCAAGAGACAAAAACAGTGAGATGTACTACAGACTTGAAATCAAAAGGAAACAAATCAAAATGGTACACAAAACAAAGGGGAAACGCTATAGTACAGAAACCACCGGCTGTCTCTTCAAAACAAGAGCTGCCATGAAGACAATGTATAGTTACCTGCATCCATATCTGCAAAGAATGGAACAGCCAGTAAGGAAAAGAAGGAACCAGAAATTCAGTGTCTCAGAGTTGGATTTAAAAGTTCATAAGGAGAATAGATAAAAAAACACCAAACAAGTATTTAGTGTAAGATACACCTGTATAAGGTACTACGATATTTTTGATTTCAAGCTATAAACTTGGATTAATGTTAAACACTACAATGTTTCAGGTATAAATTAATTTTCTATGGCATAAGAACATTTTGTTAAAAAAATCTTTAAGACCAAAGATTTAATACATTAAACGAGGAACAAGTTACATCTTCAGTTCAAGCTTGTGACACTATTTTCCCAACACCACAAATGAAAAGGTCTGAAACTGCAGCTTTCCCCAGCTAATTTGAAAGGAGCAGCACTACAGAGCAGTCTGCTCTTCCCAAAACAGGACTATAAGTTTCTAATATGGGCACATACAGGTTGCCAAAGTATTTAAGAAGGCTAAATGGTTGTGAAAAAGCTGCAATTATACCCACTGTACACACGATCTATAACTAAGCAGGGAGAAGGTTAAAGGAAAAATCTCCAGGAACACTGAAATAGCAAATTGGATTCTTTACTCATTCATTCCTGCATGATTAAAAATGAATAAATACGTAGTTTGTGGAAAAAAAACCCAAACCCTTAGTGACGTTTGTGTATCCACCTACCTTCAGGTGACTCCTCCTGGACGTAGGTGCCCGTCAGGTACCGGTGCACAAGGGCAGACTTGCCACTCGCCAGGTTGCCCACAATCCCCTGGAGAAAAAAAAGAAAGAATTCCTTACTGCAATTAATCCCCATAAAGCTCAGTATATATTCCAGCAACATCGTAACACAGAAATAACTCCTCTGTGCTTGAGGAAGTCCACACAAAAGCACGCCCACAGATGAAGTCTCTGCCAAAAGCTAAGGCTACAGCAGAGCAGGCATCCAACAAAACCCATGAAGCAAACCCAGTCCATCAGCAGCACATCCTACTGGCCTTGGCAGTAACGTTAACCGTGGACACAGGGCAACACGCTGACTTCAGGGAAGGAGCCTGAAGCTCAGAGCAAGCTTGTCACCTTGTACTGAAAAACATGAACATGTACGGAAAGCAGCCTGGCAGAGAAGCACCAAGGGGTGTTGGTGGACAGCAAGCTGAACATGAGCCAGCAGTGTGCGCAGGTGGCCAAGAAAGCCAATGGCATCTTGGCCTCTACCAGAAAGAGCGTGACCAGCAGGTCCAGGGCAGGACAGTGATTCTGCCCCTGTGCTCGGCACTGGTGAGGCCGCACCTCGAATCCTGGGTTCAGTTTTGGGCCTCTCACTACAAGAAAGAGATTGAGGTGCTGGAGAACATCCAGAGAAGAGCAGCAAAGGCGGTGAAGAGTCTGGAGAACAAGGGTTATGAGGAGCAGCTGAGGGAACTGGGGTTGTTTAGCTTAGAGAAGGCTAAGGGGAGACCTTATCGCTGTCTACAACTGCCTGAAAGGAGGTTGTAGAGAAGTGGGTGTTGGTCTCTTTATCCAAGTGATAGAATGAGAGGGAATGGCCTCAAGCTGCTCCAGGACAGGTTCAGATTGGATATTAGGAGAAACTTCTTCACTGAAAGGGTTAACAAGCACTGGGATGGCTGCCCAGTGAGATGACTGAGTCCCCATCCCTAAAGGTATTTAGAAGACGGGTAGGTGAGGTGCTTAAGGATATGATTTAGTAGTGGACAGGTGTGGTTGGGCTTGATGATCTCAAAGGTCTTTTCCAACCTAAGCATTCTATGATCACTGAACCCTCACGCAGGGAAGCACCTCTGTAAGCTCCCCACTCCATGGGCACTCTGTAGGTTGCCCTCCGTGGCTTCCACTGACTCGCTGCTTACGCACAAACACGACACACATGGCTGCAGAGACACAAGACTTTGGTGTGACCACCAGGGCTTGCTGAAGTCCCT